>NC_069662.1:87705293-88330293 GCF_027244095.1 Hemicordylus capensis | reverse complement strand
TAAAGTTGATATTTACAACAAACATATAAACAATTTAAAAATCCTTTTAATGTTTATGCTTTGTGAAAGCAGGAAACAAAGACAAAGATTTGTTTGTTTTGGCAATTTATCAGTCAATAAAACTTATGATGAAATACACTATACATCAGACTTTTAACAAAACTGTCTGTACACCAGCTGATTGTGTTTTGATGTGTATTTTAGTCCAGATAAGTTCTAAAATAAGAGATAAAGTCTCCTTAATGATAATTGCATAGTCCATTTTCATTGTAGAAAACTTTTGTACAGGCATTGCTTGAATACTTTTAAAAAGGTGGTTGTTTGTTCTTTTAAATTGCAACAGAATTGATTTGCAACAGGTTAATTCTTCATGAAAAATATACAAATAAAATTACTCTAATTATGTATTTATTAATGAATATGTTTGAATTAGGCCACAATCCACTTGAGCACTTTTAAATGCCATTTATTGTGATGGCTGCTAAGTACTTGAATCTCCCATTTATGTCCATAGTCTTAAAAGTGCTGAATCTTGGCTGGATTATGCTCTTTGTTAACAGTAACAAGACTGTTCATCACTTTTTAAAAAGCAAGATTGTGCCCATTAGTTTGCATGTATCTGATGAATGTGGAGTGGGCAGTTGAAAACAGTCTTCTTCAGGCCACTTTATCAGGAGTAGTCTCATTGATTTCATTGATAATATTTTGGGGAAAACCCCTCTTCTTCCCAGTCAGTATATCAGTGTGGGCTATCCAGAGTTGTACTTTGCATTCCAATTACATATACCTGTAAGTGCAGCCTTTAAGAATGTAGAAGAATAGAGTATTGGCTGTAGAGGGCAAGAAAAGCATATCAGAAACACATGGGAAATATGCAACCCATGTGACATCTGTAGCTGGTGAAGTGATTTTTTATGTTTTATTAAGCATCCTCAGAATTACGAGTCTTAAGATAGTGTCCTCTTCTGTAGCAGTTTTTCATTGTTTAGAAATGTGAATGTTCTATTAATTACTTGGGTCTCCGTTTATAGTTGTTTTGTCCATACCAGAAATGGCTTGCTTAAATTTCATGATTCTGTTAGACAGCATTTTTATTATTGTGGAAGGTCCTAAATCTTTGTCAAGTGTAGCTCTCTTACCAGAAAAGACAAGGAGAAGGAATAATGGCTGAGGCCCTCAGCTTTCACACAAAAACACCCTGCGTTGCAGTATCTCACAGTTTCCCACAATTGTAGTGTTAGATGGTTTTATGTGTTAATATCTGATAGGACGTAGTAGGAAACTGGCTCTTTTCCAGCAGCAGTAGCTCCAGTTTCACGTGGCGGAGATTCCGGATTAAGATTAATCGTTTCTTCTTTCTTTCTTTCTTTCTTTCTTTCTTTCTTTCTTTCTTTCTTTCTTTCTTTCTTTCTTTCTTGTGAAAAGGTAATAGAACACACTTTTGGCTTACTTCCAAAATGTATACTTTGGCACTAGTGGCAGACAAATTGAAGACAACAAGTTTTTTGAGCTTCAGGAATACCAGTCTGAGTTTATTCAGCTTTCAAACTAATGTTAATAACTTTGACATAGATCTTTAGCTAACATAAACTGGTGTTAAGCTGGTTTATGTCCTGAGACTCTCTCTGTGTGTGTACGCGTGTGTACGCGTGTGTGTGTCCACGCCATATTATATTTTTAAAAGTTTCTGCCTTCCTTCCAATTAGGTTGATTCACATGCTTGCCATTTTGTAACCATTCTTCCTTTGCTCATCTTTCCTGTGTGCAAAGCTTTCATACTCAGATCCTGGAAACTGTTACCAGGATGATTAGATATACCATTTGCAAATGTGTAGGGCCCTGTGTTCTTCAAAGTATTACATCAAGAGTAAAATTTTGCTTAACTTGCATAGTTCTAAGACCTACATTACACTAATGTGATATACATCTAGATCTCATTGAAAAACCTGAGGTCACAACATTCCATGTAACATTAAATGATACATTATTCTTGTTAATATTGGATAAAAAGTTATCTCCTATTTTAGTTAGTATGATAAATTAAGGGTCAAGTAAAAAGTTAACTGAATAACTGACTTTCTAGGCTTACTGTTCAAAGGGTTAGTAAGCAAATTATGCACTGTAGCATTCCATTTCCGGTTCATGACATTGACACCAAATACAGTTTTTTTACAGAAAAGTTAAAGGTAGTAAGTAGTGTACAGTTTGACTCTTAAAACTAAGTTCTGCAGAACCACTGCTTAGAATTGTTTAAACCTAATTACACTTTGGTTATGATGATAAGTAGGAATAAGAATAATGTGATGGTGAATAATTGACATAATATTTATAAATTTCATAACTGCAATTCCGTTTTAGTCACTCAACCACCAGACTGTTTTGAGTGAAAGAGCATAAAATGTCAGGGGTGATAGCCCTGATTTCTATTCCCAAATTAGCTGTTGTACCCTTATCTGTGCTGCATCATACTTTCTACAAGCCTCTTACCATAGCCTTCTGCCAGGGTTAGAGGGACAGGGTCGTAAAGTGTCTCCTTTCCTTTTTGAATCTCTTGCATTAGATGGCTACGCCACATAGGGGCTGTTGCCCAGTGCTGACTCTTGACATTGCCCGGGTGTAGGGAATGGGTCTGACTCCCAGAGTGAAAGCAAGAGGATGAGAAGTCAATTTCTGCCAAGGCTGAGAGCCTAGTGCAATACAACATAGGATATGGCTGTTAGCACTAAAAGATGGAATCGTAAATAAAGTTAATTTGTAAAGTAGAAACGTGCAAAATAGAAATAGCTTCCATTTGAGGTCTAGTCCAACTGTCATTGAAATCAGCTGCGTCTATTGCTAGTTTTTAACACTTATTTACCAATGAGAGACTGGAAACTGAACAATGCTTTACAAGCAAAAAACAGAGAATCATGGTGTTGGATGGGTGCCTTGTAGGCCATCTACCCCAGTCCCCAACTTGATGCAGGAAATCCAGAGTCATAGCATTCCCAATAGATGGCTACCCAACCTATATTTGTAATTTAGTCATATAGTCTAAGGAAACAAAAATGTCAATCATACAGAATCCAGTCCCGTTTTTCTTATATATGTAATTTAAAATGTTTGTGATATAAAGAATGCACACATTCTAGTCAACTGAATCTATAATGTTATCTGAATCTACACTTTAGTTTTATAGATTGCAGCACTGTTTCGTAACTGCAGCATTTGGTTTTGATCCAGTAAAGCATTTTGTTTTTGTTTTGCTTTGTTGCTGGAAACAACTATTATTTTATTGAAACAAGGCTCACAGCATAGCATGGAAGACTTATGGGTGAACTACCTGTATTGTCCTGCTAGATTGATATAAGCACTGTAGTCTTTGTTGCAGCTGTCATCATTTGAGCATATTAATCAGATCAAAGTTAGTATTTATTTTAGCCATAACAGAGAAAGACTGCATCCTTTAGTGCGAGCAAATGATCAAATTGTGTGTTTTATTCCTCCATCATAAGAGGAATGAAGGCATGATCTAGTTAAACACTTTAATAGCCTGATCCTGTGTGTATTTTCTTAGACGTAATGCCCACGGATTTCAGTGGCCAAATTAGATAAGAGACTGAATAATCCGTGTTCAAATCTCCCATGTTTTGTTTTGTTTTTTGTCCAAAGCAACCACGGGGCTCCTTGAACTGGATTGGGGAAGAAGGTGCTGGGGAAGAGGGTGCTGAATCTTTCTCCCCATACTACTTTTCCAATCTAAATCCCTCCCAGCTGCTGCTTGCCCTATAGGAGAAAACATATAAGTATAATACAGATGCTTGTATGTTTTCAAATAGCAACTTCGGGAGGCAATTTATATTGGGTAGCTACACAAGGGGAAGAGTTAAAGATCCCCTCTCTTGATCCAGTTCAGTTCTCATCCCATGGCATTTGAACTAAATAAAGATGCAGAAGATCTGATCATGAATATCCTAGTCTCTTCTCTAGTCTGACCCTTGCTTTAACTGTGCATAAGATTGCAGCCTTGGGCCCCATTGATTTCAGAGGGAAAGAGTTAAGCACATGCTTAGCTCTGAAAGCAGTGATATAACAAGTGCTGAACTGGCTAGATGAAGCCCACAAGTAACTTTCACTCATTGGCTGTTAATGCCTTCAGAAGACTGGGATAGAGCTACACAAAGCACTGGCAGGTGGTTTACATGAACTTTCAGATCAGGGATGAGTTCGAACTAAAAAGCAATATATGCTTAATGGTTTCCCATGGTGAAATGCAATTGTCTTATTGTACAGAGGAATTGGGGTTTTTATCACTTGCTAGTTTCATTTGGTCATGTTGCTCTCTTCAGTAGTATTATGCATCCTGAATATACATATTTTCCTTCCTAGTGTGCATATATTACTGCTTACTGGTTATGGAAAGGGTCAGAAGTCTGAGCAGTAAACTGCACTAGATCATTCTCCCCTTAAAAATATTCATTATGAGTAGTTTTAAAAAAAATCTCCAGTCCTGCTTGGAGGTGACGGGGAAGAGAGCTGGTCTTGTGGTAGCAAGCACGACTTGTCCCCTTAAGCTAAGCAGGATCCGCCCTGGTTGCATATGAAAGGGAGACTAGAAGTGTGAGCGCTGTAAGATATTCCCCTTAGGGGGTGGAGCCGCTCTGGGAAGAGCATCTAGGCTCCAAGTTCCTTCCCTGGCATCTCTAAGATAGGGCTGAGAGAGATTCCTGCCTGCAACCTTGGAGAAGCCGCTGCCAGTCTATGTAGACAATATTGAGCAAGATGGACCTATGGTCTGACTCAGTATATGGCAGCTTCCTATGTTCCTATGCCAGGGATAGAACGGAGGACCTTCTGCATGTAAAGCATGTCACTACCACTGAGTTATGGCCCCACATTAGAATCATTTTCTGATACAAAGGCAGAGGTTGAACTGGCACTTGTTCTTTGAAATGGTGGTCACTCTAGGTCAGAACCAAAGTTATTGTCAGGTTCTCAGAATGAGTGAGAGAATAAGATAAAGGGGGTGGGGGGGGGAGATTGCTAGTGTTACAGTTCTGTTCAGGCAATGGACTAAACTTGCTCAGTTTCTTATTCTTTACTCAAGTGTATATGCTCTGCATTAGTAGTGGTTCCAGCATTGTTCAAGACCAATATATACATTTGTCTGTACTTTAAAATGTATCAATGGTATACCGTTTCTCCATTATGGAAGTTTTGGAAAAATCATATATGTGTACATGGCGTAGCTAGGGGAGAGGGGGCTTGTGTTCACCCCACTCCCTGGTGGCCCCCCAGAGTGAGGGAGATAATGAAGAAAACAGGGAGCTGGAGGCCCCTCAGGAGCTTGGGGGCCTGGGTTCTTTGAACCCATTCGCTCAATTATAGCGACACCCCTGGTGAACATGCATGTACATGTGGAATGAAGATCTTTCAGAAGGTCCACTAGAAAATATTGTTGTTTCAAGAAGGCATTACAAGTTTGCTGTGTTGTGTTCTCACAGTTTAGTTTATGAGCTATATATAACTGTATCTGCCATGGTTGAAACACATGCAACAATTAAATTATTGTGAGGTTAAAATTCAATTACATTATGAGTTTTCAACTTTATGTGGTGAAAATTAAGGACAAGGGTCAAGTTGTCATGCAGTCTTAAGTCTGTATTCCCCATCTGTCCGTGCTGCTGTGGGTGTCTAAAGCTGTGCTGGTGGTCTTGCACAAGAGCTCAATTGCACGAATACTTAAAGTTGCAGTCCCAAAGTGTCAGTGTGCAACTTTATGTGCAATTGCAGTCTTGTGCAAGACCAATTCACTGCCTTGGATGTCTGCAGCAGCATGCATTGGGTGGATATAACCTGCGTATGATGTCAGCTAGTGAAAATGTCAGCTGACATTGTTTACTACTACATGTCCTGGTTTTCCATTCCTTAACTAAGGGCAGGAATGGATGGTCTGTAAAATATAATCCTTTAAAAATGTATAGTTTGCATATTTGTGTGTACGGTATAGTTTTTGCTCCTTGTGAAATAAAATGTATAAACTAATTGTGGCTTCAACAGGTTGCTATGCACAAAAGTATTTGACTGCTTAAGATTTAGTTTCCTTAATAAAAATTCTAATTATAAATTAGAAAAAGTAATACAATCATAATTAAACATGCCAATATCTCCCAAAAGAATACTAAAATGCATAGAGCAAGTATCATATGCATTACACAAACAGCAAACTTGCAACATTGTTTTCTGCATTGGTTAAGGGTACCAATATTTTCCTATTAACCAATAAATGCTTGTTTTCTGTTACCAAATGTATTATTTTGCAACCTGACACAAAAACTATTACTTGGAAGTAAGCCCCACTGCTATTAAAGGAAGTTACTTCCAAGCAAACACGCCTAGCCAATTTTTGCCATTAATATTGTATGTCAAATTTACTGCTAGTTCTCTGATCCAGTGAGAGTGATGCACACACAAAGTAGCCCTCATGTACGCATCTGCAGCTGGATCAAAAACTGTGCAGGCAAATGGGTTCTGTTTGCGTGGTTTCTGGTTCTGGATTACGTCCTCTAGTAATCCGGGCTGTGCACACAATTGCTATTGCTGGTTCTGGAACTGCTTATGTATCCCATATCAGATGGTTGGTGCTGTCAGCTTTGGCAGTACCAATTGCCTGTTTGGAAAATGAGGAGACTGAATACAGCTCCTTCTTCTGCTGCTGTCAAAGCTGACAGTGCCAATAATCTGATTGGCAGATAAATGTAGGAAAATACATGTGTACACCACCAGAAGAACAATATACAGTTGTGTATGTGTACCACTGGATTAGGACCAGAGGAACTAAAAATTCTGGAACAGCTACCCATAAACTAGCTGTAACCAGTCCAACTGATGTTAGCAAATGGTGGTGGGAAAGTTCTGTAGATTTCTAAGGCAAAATTATGTCCCCACATGTTCTTCAATTTCTTTTAAAGTACATATTCAAAATAAACTCATATTTGAGCAAGTCCATCAAGTGGGAAAGTTATATTTTGGGGATACTTTCTCTAACAACCCCCTGAGATAATCTATAAATGTTTTTTAATCCTCCAAGAGAATGGATCCTCTTCTTATAAATTGATCCTGCCAAAATCACTTCTGATTCTGTTGATTTCACTGGAATAACTAACACCATCTTTTTAAGCTCCACCTTTTTGTAGTAAAAGGTAATCCCCAAGAGATTTGTCTCTTTACTACCTCAATTTAGATGGTTCCTGTTTCTGAAGAAACATGTTTCTTAGCAACAGTATACAGATAATTTATGAAGGAACTGGTACCTTCTTTGATTGAGAAACGTGCCTGCTTATGTTTTGGGATTAATACTACATACGATATTCATTCATACATTAAAAAGGAGAAGGATATGACGAAGCAAGGCAGAAAGAATATGACTTATAGTTATTTATTGAAACTCTCCAGATGAGGTAAAGGAAAAGTTAGATTTCCCATGTCTGTGTCTGGCTTCACTTTACATCTTCCTGCAGATCACGTTTTCTCTGTAACATTTTACATAGTCCTGTTATTCTGTTTCCCTTTTATCTTTTGTTTCTTTCTCTGCTATTGTGATTTGAGGTTTCAAATTTGTTTCTGTACAAAATATTCCTCCTTGTGTATTTGGCACATAGCATTTTTTGCAGGATATCAGAGGGTGGTAATTGTGTGTGTGTGTGTGTGTGTGTGTGTGTGTATATATATAAAGCATTCATATATAGAATAGTCTATTTGAGTTCCATGATAACTTGCCTGTGTAAGCATGTACTTCCTTGTGAGCCACATGGATCTGCCTTATATAGTGTCCAGCCAACTGATCTATCACTCAGCATTGCCTACTCTGACTAGCATTGACTCTCTGTGATTTCAGAAACCCATATAGGGAGTGTTCTGGACTCTTAGCCCTTCTGTTCAAGAGTATGAGCGCAGTAGAACAGGGGGAGATCTATGAGGGGTGCTGCTGTGTGCCGGTACACCCTGCTCGAACACACAATTTGCTGTTTAGGATGTCAGTCACTTATTGTAGCCTGTGTTTGTTAATAGATAAGAATCTTTCAGTTGGATTTCCTGCATCTGATGAAGGAAGCTCTTGTTTAAGAGATCTCGTGCCACACCCCAAAAATGTCGTTCAGGAGCCACTGGGTTATTTGGAAAGAGCCACTGGATTCTTTGCTATAAATTGCTCAGGGCTGGCTTGTAAGCTGACGGTTTAGATTGCACTTTGTATCATTGTTTTTGTCTTTAAAAAAGGGAAAACCCTGTTGTTCTTTTTAAAGGGGGTAGGTGTTCATGATCAAGATAGTATAAATCTCTGTGGCGATCAGTGATTTTCACTGGTTTTCAAGCAGGGCCCACTTTCACACAAAAAAACCCCTTCAATGCGAGAGCCATTTCCCACTGTGCTGACCTCTGCCCAGAGCTGCACTTTTTTCAGTGTTGGGAGGGCCCTTTAAGAGATACAGAGGCCCTCTATGAAGAGCTCTAGGATGAAAGCACAGGGAGGGGCTACATTTCCCTGCACTCTACACATGCCTTCCAAGATGGTGCAGGGGTTTAGGAGGGCTCTGTTTCCCTTAAGGGAGCTCCCTAGTGCTGGGCAAAGCTCAGCACTACATGGTAAGAATAGTTTTCTCTGCATGGTGCCCGGAGGATTGTGCATAGTGTTTAGCTTTGACCAAAGCTTCACACAGTTCCAACAAATTAAGTCAAGGAATCACACTTAGGCCACATTTGCACGTAACACAAAACTGCAGTTAAATGGGGCAGAGGTTTGAATTTGTGAATTCCAAATGCATGCAAGTGACCTGCAACTTGCCTCACCACACTTCTGTCTGAACCTTCAGTTTGTAGTGAGTTTCACTGTTGCAAACTGAGGTTTTGTGGCAGCAGCGTTACATCTGAACACGGATGCTGCCATAACCACGTTTTTGTGCAGCTCCTGGAACTGTAATAATAGTGAGAATGGCCCTACTCACCCAGCATTGCGCCCGCCCCATGCCTGTGGCGCTTCTTGCTGGCCGCCTTTACGAGCACTTAACCTGCCCCCTGTTAAAGATCCAGTAAAGCAGTTGCCTGGCAACAGGGACACCACCATGTCCCACCCCAAGCTTGTCAGCCTGTCAAATAGGAAAGTTACAGAGGGGACATACCCTCTCCCCCCTCTGTTCCTTGTCCCCCACTCCTGACAGTCCGGAGAGAAAGAGGATAGGATGGCAAGATGGACACTATGTGCTGAGGTCTCCAAAATGAAACAATCAAGATGTATGTTCACAAATCACAGTGGCAACATAAACAGGGTATCCACATTAGATTACTGGGACGGGAACTTATGGCAGGGCAGCGATACTCAGTTGTCAGATTTAAAGGGCAGGAATTGCTGAAGGGCTCTGCTCTATTTTTTGCACAGTGATGTTGGGGAAGGGGAGCCCAGCCCCTTTACTTTGGGGGCATGCATGCGGCTTACTCATGAGAAGGTCTGGGCAGCAGTATCAGCACTGCCAACTGTGATGGGAGATTCTTTCTCTGTGATGATGATGGATGCTGTTCCTGAGCTGAACATTCATGAGATTGTAAGGCCATGGGGATACCCCTTCACAACTCATGAGAAGAACAGTCTGTTGGAACAGGGGCATCAAGCAGAATAACTGATAATGTGTGATGACATCCCTTCTTCCATGGACCGCCCTCACATGAGAGTTTCAAGCCATGGAGACATGCATGTAGACCAGATGGCAGATACCACCCAGCCTGGTTGCTCGATACAAGCAAGCCGCAGGGAAGAGTAGCCTGGCAACTGCTATCCCATACAAAAGTTCTGTCAACCAGAGATAATGCTTGTCCCATGCAAGCAGCCCCCACTTTTTAACTCAACTCATGAGCGCGCAGTCTGATGAAAGACCAAAGTTTGTGAGCCTAAAGGCCAGTAGACTGGCCCTCTCATGAGCGTGCTAGTCCCCTGGTGGCAAGCTGCCACATGGGCAAGAGTATGGTTTGGTCTCCATGGACTGCTTTCCTGGAGTGAGTCATCGCATGAGTATCCTTGGTCACAGTGGACCAGCCCCAGGATCCTTTCCCTCCATCATATACACATCCTCTCCGAGGAAGTCATCATGTTCCCTTCCCTTTACTGAGTAACGGAAAAATAGTGCCCCCCAGCATCTCCCCCCACAACCAGAAATAATGCTTGTGTGAGACTGTTTTGTTTCGGTGCTCTTATGAAGGTGACAGTGCAATTGCTGTAAGAAGAAGGGCTTGAATGGCATGTCATTTAAAGGGATTTAATATGTTAAATGAATAAATCTAAATAAATAAATAAATTTAAATGACCTTTCCCTGCCGAGGGTGGGCGGACTATTCTGAAAAGGCTCAATTGTGCTTGGTACTCCCCCATGAAGATTGTGGTCATTGGCTGTCGACCTGGAGACATCCTGACACCTTGCCCAGTGTCTGGCGACGTGAGTGCTATGGAGCTTGCTGGGATACAGCCTCAGCAGAACAGGAAGAGGGAGGGGCTCTCCTGCCCTCAATATGAAGGTTGCCAAACTGTGGTTGGATGACCGTCTGCAATGCGATTCATGGGTTGAAAAATTAACCACAGGTTTGGCAACTTCTGGTTTCCCATTACGTGTGAATGCGGCCTTAGGGTTGTTGTGGCTTGCCACTGACCCCCAGGCCTTACAATGAAGAACACTTAGTTATATAAATAAATAAAGTGCATGAATTATTAAACAAAAATGAATTTAGAGTACTAAAAGGAGACGCTACTTTCCAGTAATCTGCTCGATGTTCTAGTATTCTGGACAGTGGGCAGCATCGAGACTGATTGGCCATGACTAGATAGCAATAGCAATAGCACTTACATTTATATACCGCTCTATAGCCGGAGCTCTCTAAGCGGTTTACAATGATTTAGCATATTGCCCCCCAACATTCTGGGTACTCATTTTACCGACCTCGGAAGGATGGAAAGCTGAGTCAACCTTGAGCCCCTGGTCAGGATCGAACTTGTAACCTTCTGGTTACAGGGCGGCAGTTTTACCACTGCGCCACCAGCGGCTCATTGATACCATTGAAATCAATGAGACAAGTTAGTCCCATTAATTTTAAAGGGTGTAATCATGACTAATGTAGTCTGGATGCTGCCCAATGAGCTCCAAGTAACTGGGGTGACTGACTACCACTTGGCATCAGTTGTTTTAATGTTACCAAAATTAAATCGTATTAAAGCTATTTCATATATCATGTAACACATTCAGTTCATTTTTGTCATTTCATATTGACTTGTAATTATTACCTATTACTAGGTGGTCACTACTACCAACACACATTTCTAGTTAGGGTCTGTGTCAGCACAATTACTATAATTAATAAGCTTTAACAGCAATACTTTCTTTTAAAATCCGGGGTGAAAGGGTGTTTTAAAAATGCTCCTGTCTGTAAAAAAAAATCAGACTGTAAATCATAATGAAACAAAGGCATCTTTGTGTTGTGACATTGCCTTCACTATATTGTGATACAGTTTTGACGCTAATAGAAATGGGACAAAGCCTATTTAGTTTGAAAGTAGAGGTCATCTGGAGAAGAATAACACTGAATTCTATCTGATTCAAGAGCCTGTCCTTCTTAAAGGAGCTGAAATTGTATTTATTTTCTAAGTATTTCAAGTATTTAATCAAGATGCAGCCTCTTAAAATGTTTGTCTCTCTAACACTAGCGCACTGCTTGTTAGTTCAGTGTTTTTTCAAATTAGTAAAAAGCAATTGTGCCAGGTGGCCTCTCTGAAATATCTCATCTTTCTGAGTCCCTAAATTGCTTTCAGCTGCTATTTAACTACCAACATTTTTAGTAGGTTTGCAAGATTTAGTTGATTTAGTCGGCTAAAGCTTTAGTTGATTAATCAGTGGAGCAAAAAGTTAAGGGCACACATTCAGTTGCTCAAGCTATTTTGATACTGGTGGATGACTAATAGGGAATGAAAAAGAAAACATTAAGGTTTTATTTATTTTAGTGTTCTTGTTTATTCAGAGTGCACTATACCTTGATCCTAAACACAAGGAGCTCTGATCCATGTCTACTAGTATGTGTCACTGGGGTGTTGTTGTAATGCAGTGAATGAGGATCTCTCTGACCAAACAGATAATTAATGCCAATTGCCACTTGGTGGAGCGAAACTTCTCAAACAGATTAACAACATTGTAAGGACTGGTAACCCAGGTGGGGTTTTTGCCCAGGTATGTGGTACGCTTTTTCATGTGATGCTTTCCCATCTGCATCATCCCTTGGCATGAGCAAATCCATGTTTTCCCATTGATGTCATTCTTGATATGGCTTTGGACTTCATGGGTTGGGGAGCAAAAGAAAGCACAATCGACCCACTCTTTCCCGTTTCATCCTCCTTCATGACATTTAAAATGGGATTTTCCATATCTTCCCTCTGCTTGCATGTTACATAGCTCCCCATGCACGACTGAAGAATGCCCTGACAGTATTTTGGGACATCTCTCAGTGACACCAGGCGGGCATACTCTCAGCACATCACCGTCCTCTTTGCATGTTGAGCCTGTGTTCATGTGAACCAGTCCATTGTTAAGTGTTTGCCCCCAAAGAGAAGTGAATCATTCTGATTATTCAATAAATGTTGCACTTTGTGCACTTAGAAAAAGTGCTGTATACATATGAATTGTTGTTATGAACACTGATAGGGTCTTGTATCTAGTGATACTATTGCAGTAAATCCCTCTTACTGTTTATGGGAGCAAACCTTTATGAACAAGGTTGGTATCATCTAGAAGAGCAGTGGAAACAGTCTTCCTTGTACTGTACATACTGTGCTTTGAAGCGTTCCATAAGTGATATGTGGTATTTATCATGTCTCTTTTAAGGCATTTCATGTGCATTACTCTAGTAATTCTTACAATAACCTCTGTAGGATAGGTCAGTATGGCTCCCATTTTACTCAAACAGGAAATGGGGTTGAAGTTGAGAAAGAGCTCTCCTAGTCAATTCACAGCTAAAGTAACACCGTATTTACCAGAATAGAAGGCAACTCTGAATTTAAGATGCCTTAGAAGACAGAGGTTAAATACAAGTTATACCTGTACTTACCCCAAAGAAAGAAGACTTTGCGTCTAAGATGACCCCATCCCCCCATATTTAACAGGAAAGAAATGTTCCTGTTAAAACTTGTTTTAGATTTGAGTCGGCGAAACCTCTCTTAGATTCGGATAAGTATGGCATTTCAACTGGGGACTTCTCAGTTCACAGTTCATTAACTGACAATGCTAATCTGAGATCACATGCTACACCGTAGACATTCACCTTCTATCCAAACTTTTTCTACCCTTTGGAATCCTGTATATTCATAGGGCTCATAAACAGAACAAGTTGTATCATGGAAAGATTATGTAATTTCTAGTTTTCCTTCATGTCTGTTATTTTGAAGTTCTAAGTAAGAGAATTGTGATTAATAAAAGCACAAAATATCACATTTTGACCAAAATGTGAACTAATATTCAGTCTTGGTCTAACAAGACCAAAGCTAACTACTTGCCATTAGAATAAACATTCTGTGCAGTCAGATCAGAATAAGTAGATTGTCAGAGCAAAATCACAGCTACACTCTGTACGTGGCAGTAGTCTTGGGTGGTTTGTTTTTAAAATATTGTATTTACTAGTAACCTGTACAAGGTTACTGTACATAATACCACTGCAGTGTGCCAGTGAATATAATTCAATTAGATGCCTATGTTTTGAAGCCAATTAAATTCCATGGAATTCCTCTGATGCATGCCACCTTGATATGTGGGGGTTCCGCCTTCTTTTGGGGGAGGCCTGTGTTCCTTAGGTATTACATAAAATTTTCCCTGCTAACTGGGCAAAGAGGCACCTTTTACCGTGGTGATTCTCTTCATTTAGCAGGGGGAGAGTAACTGGCCCTATCCAGCCCCAGCACAGTACTTCCAGTGACTGTTGCTGGTGTGTGTCTTATGTTTCTTTTTAGAATGTGAGCCCTTTGGGGACAGGGAGCCATCTTATTTCTTTGTTATTTCTCTTTGTAAACCACCCTGAGCCATTTTTGGAAGGGCGGTATAGAAATCGAATTAATAATAATAATAATAATAATAATAATAATAATAATAATAACAACAACAACAACCACCACCACCACCACCACCACCACCACCTTACAAATACTTGGGCATTCTCCAGGCTGATAACATCGCACACACTGAAGTTAAAAGAAAAATTGGAAGTGAATACATCAGGAGAGTTAGAAAAATCCTCAAGTCCAAACTCAATGGCGGGAACACCATACAAGCCATCAACACCTGGGCTATACCTGTTATCAGATACACTGCAGGAATAATAGACTGGACCCAGGCAGAGCTAGAGACGCTGGATCGTAAGAGCAGGAAAATCATGACCATCAATCATGCTCTGCACCCCCGCAGTGATGTAGATAGGCTATACCTCCCTCGCAGCTCAGGTGGAAGAGGAATGCTGCAAGTCCATCAGACAGTAGAGGATGAGAAAAGAGGCCTTGAAGAATATATCAAGGACAGTGAAGAAGATGCACTTAAAATGGTCAATAATGCGAAACTATTCAACACCAATGAAAGAAAGCAGGCCTACAAGAAAGAACAAGTCAAGAACCGAGCAGAAAAATAAGCCACTGCATGGTCAATATTTGCACAATATAAGTGGAAAATCAGACATCACCAAGACCTGGCAATGGCTTAAGAATGGCAACTTGAAGAAAGAAACAGAGGGTTTAATACTGGCTGCACAAGAACAGGCACTAAGAACAAATGAAATAGGAGCAAAGTCAAAAAATCAACCACAAACAGCAAGTGCCGCCTTTGTAAAGAAGCAGATGAAACTGTGGACCACCTAATCAGCTGTCGTAAAAAGATCGCACAGACTGACTACAAACAAAGGCATGACAAGGTAGTAGGGATGATACACTGGAACATCTGCAAAAAATACAAGCTACCTGTAGCCAAAATTTGGTGGGACTATAAAATTGAAAAAGTTGAAGAAAATGAAGATGTAAAAATATTATGGGACTTCCGACTACAAACAGACAAACATCTGCCGCACAATACACCAGATATAACTGTAGTCGAGAAGAAAGAAAAACAAATGAAAATAATCGACATAGCAATACCAGGGGATAGCAGAATAGAAGAAAAAGAAATAGAAAAAATCACAAAATACAAAGATCTACAAATGGAAATTGAAAGGCTGTGGCAGAAAAAGACCAAAATAATCTCAGTGGTAATTGGCGCCCTGGGTGCAGTTCCAAAAGACCTTGAAGAGCACCTCAACACCATAGGGGCCACAGAAATCACCATCAGCCAATTACAAAAAGCAGCTTTACTGGGAACAGCCTATATTCTGCGACGATATCTATAACAATTGACAATAAAATTCAGCCATCCCAGGTCCTTGGGAAGGACCAGATGTCTGGATAAAACAAACCAGTCAATAACACCTGTCTGACTGTGTAAACAAGAAATAATAATAATAATAGGATGCCAGAACTCCCAAACCTACCTCGCTTCTTCATTGCCCATCCTATTATTTTTCCCCTGTAGCTGTTTGCATTGAACAAATACTTTGTGAAATCATTACTTAAGAAAAAAACAACAACTGGTAAATACTCACAATATTTACCACTTCTTAGAGTCTCAACATATGCCACAAATGCCTGATCAGAACAATAGCCTTGGCTGTTTTATATACATTGTTGGCTTTACCCAACAAACAAACTGTTGTGTATGTCAGGGGGTGCTATGTAGTTTAGTGTTTTTTGGAAATCTGAAACAAATGTGGTTGCACTTGTGTTTTTAGGCAGTGTGTGTTCTGTCCTTTTCCCCTGCTACCAACACAGCACAAACTGTGTGCGCTTCTATGTACAACGCTTACTCATTTGTTGTAATCTGTGGGACATTCTATGAAACATACTTCCTTGTCCCAGGTTGAGCCAGGGTCTCCACAAAAACACTGGACCATGGCTAGCACCCAGGACCAGGGCCAAATAGAGTGACCGGACTGGTTACTGCTGTATAAGGCAATGATGCTCCAGTGAAATCTAACAGCAGACTGTTGGCTCTTATGGGGGCAGTTCTCATGATCGCCCCAGGCGGGCAGAGATGGTGCAGGGGTAAGGCTGCTTTCTACTTACCTTCCTGCCAGATGACCAAGCAAGTAGTCTTCGGCATGCCTCCCACGCGCCCGCATGAGCAGCCCTACTCAGAGCTGCATGGAGCAGGGCAGAGGGATGTGGGTCTGGAATGTTGTTCCAGCCTCCGAGCATCCCACAATGCAATGTGTGACACGTGCCTTGCATTGGGGATTCCCCCATCAGATGGGCACCCTATGTGCCCATCTCTGTGTCTCGATACCTGGTAGCCAGGTTAAGGGTACAAGTACACCCTTAACATTGGCTAACAGCCAGGTTAGTTACGAGGGTTAGATGGGAGGGGAGGGATCTGTGAGCATCCCTTCACTTCTCATGACCAGCCTAACCCAGACTGGACTGCCCCAGGCAGGGTTAGGCTGGTCATAAGAACAGCCTCATTGTTTCTGCCCAGGCCGGGTGACTACTTCATTTACTCAAATAGAAGATGACACTGGATTTAAGATAACCCCTTTTAAAAATATAGCTGTGAGGCGAATCAAAATGAGGTCTGCGGGGAGAGCGGGCTTAACCCGCTCTCCCCACAGACGATCAGGCAGGAAACCCTAGGCGGCTGGATCGGCCGCCCACACGACTGCCAGCTCCGTCACGGAGCTGGCAGGGGCTCCAGGGATCGGGGGCCATGTGGCCCCCAGAAATTCCAGGATACCCCACACAAGTGTGCAGGGCATCCTCGGGAGACCCCCCAGGAAGGGGAGGCTGGTTTCAGCCTCCCGGTGGGGTTCTTCTCATGTGTGGCTGCAGCGCGGAGCTGTGCCGCAGCAATACATGAGCAAATAGACTGGGTTAGCGGAGCACTCGCTCCACTAACCTCATCTAAGGGGAGGGTTCCGTAAGTGGGTTACCCGCTTTGAGGTGGTTTTCACGCTTGCCAGAAAGTGGGCTAGGGTACCTTAGCTGACTTTTTGGCCATCATGAGAATCGCCTCGGGATTTACACACAAGGAAGAGGACACTGAATTTAAGATGATATCCTCCCTCCCCCCCCCCCATTTCTAACATCAGAAAACTTGGGGGAACTACTCTTGGATTCAGGTAAATACAGTAGGTGGAGAGAACTGGCAGGATTGGCTTTGCCCATGTGGTTTTCCTACTGAGATGTTTACCTGCCATGGGAAAGCAGCTGTGTGGTAAGCATGAATGGGGATACATCTATATCTAGATCTATATATCTGAGTAAATCAAACATTTACTCACAAGAGTTGTATGATTCAGAACATAACATAGACACAGTGAATTCTTAATGCATTTCTCATCTGCTGTGAGGCTTTCTCTCAGTGTCTACATTTAGTATTCATCTGAGAATACTATTCTGCACTGATATCTTGTATTTGTGTTCTTTGCCCAATCCAGGTCTTTATAGAGAAACAGGCAAAAATCCCTGAATCCTAAGAACCTTGCGTTCCTTCCCTTGCATGACTGTAGGAAACCCATGTTAACTGTGTTCTCCAGGATTGCGTGCACTTTCTTTTTCATATTCAAAGAAGGGGCGCTTAAGTCCCATGGAACACATTGAGAAAGCAATGTTTAATTGTGTAATTTAGCCACATTGATTTGGATGTGCCTAACTTTGTCTAAATTGTACCTTTTCACAGTAACTAGAACTGAATTGGGTATTGTGCTTTTAATGGTATAGGAGCCAATATAAAAATACTGCAAAAATTCACTATAATATGACCCAACTGATTTTTTTTGGTAATATTTACTTCTCGCCAACCCAGATTCATCCTGTAATATTTTAAAATATTACATCTGTTTAAAGCTTTTGTTCTGGACAGGCAGCTATTGATTTAAAAAACAAAACAAAACTCTATGCGGTTTCCCTAAAAGACAGCTTCCTGCTGTTATATATTTTGTTTATATCTGATTTTTCTGATGCTATTCAGGTGGTAGTTATAATAGACTATCACAGACCCCGCAATGTCTTGTCATCTGTAGTGTATCAATACATTTTTATAATGATGTAATAACCTCAACCTTGTAACAGTTTATGATTCATTTGAGAATTCTTATGGATCCTCAGTGTCACAGAGCCCTGGAAAGCAGAAGTTGACTGCTATGGTGAAACTGGTTCTGTGACAGAACTAGCATGCCTGTGACTTAGTTTCTAAGAAATCATATTGATCTGATTCATCATTACACTTTTAAGTTTAAGGGTGGGGAATAACAAGCAGTCTGGAGGGGAAAATACAGTTGTGATTGTTTGGGGCTTAGAATGCTCGTAACACTGTACTACACAAATACAGATATTGATTTATTATGATTAATAAATATCATGATGATTGTATGCATTCTGTGTGTACTGCAGTAAATGTATACAGAACACAAGCACACTTTTTAGGTAGAAGTAATTTACTTGTTCTTTTTATTTTTCATTAACCTTCCCCGCCCCCCCAGCAAAGTGTGTGTGGGGGGGAAGAACTTCTTCAGCTGCCTGATGATGGTGCAGGAAAGACTTTTTTTGAACAGAGAGAGAGAGAGAGAGAGAGAGAGAAGAACAGAAACAGCAGGAAATAGTGGTAATGAATGACCACATAACCACAAGTCGCCATATATACACACACCAAAACCTCACTCGTCTTAACATTTGTAATGGTGCTAATTTCCAAGTGCTTTTTAAAATATGCTTCCACATGAGCTCTCAAAACCCATAAAAGCCTGGCATGTAAAGTAAATTGTTTGTCACTTTGCTGACGACCTGCCATATTTATTGTCAGGAGAAATGGACATTAGTTGGAAAAGCAGTTGTTAAAGGCCAAACAATTTTTAAAGATGGCACAAGATGCGCAAGGGTTTTTCCTTTTTCTAACAATGAGCCACCCCTTCAGACATCAAAAGACAAGATAATAAGACACTTCAAGCACAATTCAAGATTATATTCAACATCTAAAGGCTCATCTCTTGTCAGTTTGCATTTACTCTCCCAGGGATGTGATGCTTCTATCATCACGCTGTCAAGAGGAGTCTGGCAGAAGCGGCAAGGGCCCCTCATTTCACACACTTAGTGTTTTTTATCAAATAGCCAGCACTCATTCTGATTCAGCCAAAATAGAGGGATAATTTGAGGAAGGTCATGTGCAAGTACAAAAAACTTGGGTATCGATTTGTGTGATTAGGAAGCATTAAAACAGCACATTTATGTTAGTTTCCAAAAATGTTTTGCCAGTTTATTTGGAAATACATTTTTTTTCTGGCTTAAAATGTTTTCTCTAAAAAAATAAAAAGCAGTGAACTCGCTTATTTAAAGAACTGGATATCTAGATCTTGAAGACTCTACAGATTTTGATACTTTAATGTATTGACTGCTGAGGAAGGCTAGCTGTATTTAATTCAATATTGAAATCCTAAACATTTGCTTTATTGTATCTGACCAGTGCTGGGCTAACTCCTATTGACAAAGCAACATCATGCCTTGTGCTGTGTTGACAGAGCACTAAGTATACTTCATCCTAAACGTTTATTTAAGGTGTGGCCCATGTGCTATGAAACCAGTGAAAAAGTTATCATCATGAACCATGGAAGTATTGCACCATTGCAAGTATTAGGACAGGGCTGTGAACCAATATGGATTTGTTATACAGAAAAAAATTAGAGACAAGAGGAGAAAAGAAGGGGGGGAAGAGTGTGTTGTACACTGCATTTAATGGTGGCCTAAAATTCCTAAGGAGATTTGGCTGAATGGCATTTAGATAATGGTCTGAGCACTATACAAGTATCATCTATGTGAATCAGGATTCATAAAAGCATATATAGCTGTCTTGTGCAGTGATCAGTTCATTTAAAGCAGAGAGGAATCAACACCGCACAATTATTCTCACTTTAACCCAGCAAGAGCAGTTCATGAACAGAAGCAAGCTCTGTGTATGCAAAAGGGTGCTCTGCTTGATTGGGGAAGCACTGGAAGGGCACACACAATGCTCCTGCACACAATGCCTGCATTGCTACACAAATAGTAGGGGATGTTGTTTGGGCAACACTTTTTGAGGAGCAGACACAGGGGCATAGATAGGGGAGAGGGGGCCCGTGTTCGCCCCACTCCCCAGTGGCCCCTTGGAGCGAGGGAGATAGTGAAGGAAATAGGGAGGGGTGGAGCTGGGGGCACCTCAGAAGCTGTGGGCAAGGGTTCATTGAACCTATCCGCTCAATTATAGCTACACCCCTGAGACACAGTCAACCTCTCCCAAACTGTGGGAAGAATCCAGTCTAAGTTAGGCATGACTAAGTCCCATTGAACTAAATTTGTTTTGTCTAACCTGCTTGTTGATTTCAGTGGGACTTACATGACTCCATCCTGCCCTGTGATATTGCTGTCAAAACTGGCAGACCAACCCTCTGACAGGACATTTAAGGATACATCTTGATGCTGTGCTCAAGATTCTGTGTTGCTAGAGCTGTATATTCTCAGATGGGAATTGGGTGCCCTCACCCAGCCTGATCGTAAGCTCATCTATGAAGTGGGAACAGAGCACACGACTGAGCTGAGCACTAGGTTCACACAATGCAAGTAGGCATCTTGCCCTCAGGCTTAGCTCTGGCACGGAAAACTAACTTCACTGTTACATTGCATTGGAGAAGTGCTCCAGTAAAGGGCTTGTTGGTGTGAAAAATAAGTTATGATGGCCATGTGTCATGTCTGCTTTTCATAGAGAACTTACCCATATTACAAACACATATTGAGGTGACCTCCTGGCTGCCGTTCTGGAGGGCTGCAGAGAAAGGAGGGGCTTGCCTGCCTTCCTGACAGATGAGCAGTTGCCGTTCTTGCCTTTGCCATGCCACGCAACCACCCGAGCAACAGTGTGGCAAAGACAAGAGCTGGAAATAGGAGGACTCCCCCCCCTCCCGCATCCCAGGGTGCCCTGTGGCTACTCCTTCCCAGCTTGCTGTTGGAAATGATGCGGGGCTGGGGGGAAGCGCACAATCGCCTGTCGAGGTTAAACAAACCACAGGTTTATTGAACCTCAGCTGAATTTGGGTTAAAAAGTTGGGTTAGCAGGGGCAGAGTCACCGGGATCAGAAACAATCCTGGCACGCCGCATGAGAGCCCATCCCAGGCTGGATTGTCCAGCCTGGCATGGGCTCATTGATTTATACCAATTTTCTGCCATGGCTGCCCAGAAAAGAACTCTGGGAATTGTAGTTCGATGTGGCGCTGAGAAGTCTTTGTTAAAAATCTCTAGCCATCAGAAGAATGATAGTTCCCTGTGAAGAGGGATTGACTCTTAAACCAGATTAAGTCTGAAGTGTACAAATACTCCTGCTGGGCAGGAGATCACATTACTTGTTGCAGCACATGATTCTGCTCAACAGAGGTAGAACTGAACTGAAATGCTTATAGAAGATTCATAAACACAACGTGAAAAAAACCAAACACAAGCTGAAAAGTGATCCCTGTTTAAAAACACTTACAACCCCCAAAAGCTGGACTCTGAACAAGAGGATACTGATTCATTTTCAGCCAAATGAAGGGGAAGTAGTCAAATCTTTGTTGTACCCCTCCATCTGGTTTTAAATATTATGCCTTTAAACTGCTTTTCATTCTGCAATACTCTGCTGTTTCAGTTTTCTTTCTGAAGTCTAATCCATATATTTCCAAATATGCATTGATAACAAATGCATCTACCAGATAGACACTGTTTTTCAAGTGCTCATAAAGCTATTTATTTAGGTAATTTTATCTTGCCTTTCCATTATTTTATTTATTTTTTCAAATTTGTAGATCGTCCCAAACTTCCATCTCTGGGTGATAATAATTCAGAATCAACAAAAGATAACCATGCTCACACATTAAAAGGGCAGCAGAAAACCCAGAAATGACAAATTGAAGGTCAACTAACGCATAAAGCCAGCTGATCAAAAGACTTGATGTAATAGCCAGATCTTTAGCAAATGATGGAAAGCAGGGACATGAGGAGTTGCTTCTTACATAGGATTGGTAGTGTATTGGTTAAGAGCATATGCTAAGAACAAGAAAATGCCTGGTTGAAGAGCCCAGCTCATCCATGGGCTTGCTGAATGGTCTTTGACAAGCCACTGAGGCTGTTCTCACACACAGGCAAAACTGGATTAGGGAAGCCCAACCTGGTTTTACCTGCACGTGAGAACTGCTGGGCGCCATGCAGCTCCTGGTGGCAGTGCAACACAAACCCACAAGAGAGCCATTAACCCAGGCTAACTGATCATGTGTCGGCACCGGCTGGCACCCACGCACTAGCAGCTTCCCGGCCACTCTGGGACACTCCTCATAATGCACCGCACACTCTTATGGTGCATGATTGGAGTTCTGGGGGCCTTCCAACCCCTAAACCTCCCTGCTGCCCGCAGAAGCCGGCAATCGTCTGGGTGGACAATGCACCTGGCAATCGTCTGGGCAGGCGATCATGAGAAAGGACTCACTAACCTTTAATCTCAGTTCCCCATCCCCTGCAATATGGCGATAAGAATATTTTTCCTTACAGGTTGTAGCAAGGACTGCTGAGATCATTTGTAAAACACTAAGTATATAGGGAAAATGCTGATTATGAATCATTATTGCTCCTGCTTTTTCCAATGAGGAAGATAGTGCCAAGAGCAAAAAAACATTCTCCTAGTTTCCTTGCATTACCATTATTCACATGTGGTGAAATTTTTGAGCATTTGCTATGGATTCTTGAGAGCATTCAATAGAGAAAAATATCTGAATTTTTTTTTTTAGCCTCTTTAATCCTTCTTACTTTTAAACTTAAATACCAAAACTGCAAAGGTTTTTAGGAATAAGCAGATGTCAGTTTGCATGAGAATAGGTAATTTGTTTGTAAAGTTCATTGAAGATTTATTTCCCCTTGTTAAGTGTATGTGGGTCTGCCAGAGTGGAAGAAGGATATATATTTAGTAAGTATGTATGCATGTAAATAAAATAAATTGAATAAAAAATATGCAAATCTATTCAGGGTCTTGGATAGTCCTGGAGGGCAAGCAATTCATTTCTAGGAACACTCTTGGCTGTTTTGAATAAAACTTTTCTGAGGATTTCCTTTTGGCCAGCATTGTATTCTTGTCAGGCAGATTCTCAGTGCTTCTCATTTCAGTTTCATACATCTTTTTCTTTCTGCTGACAAGGAATGTTGAAGAAGTGACAAGGAGAGTAATCAAGACATGGGGACCAGCACAAGACCACTTTCCTTGTTCTTGAGCTGTTTCTGTTTTTCAGTAGCAGAGCAACCTGCAGTCAACAAAATCTTTGCCTGGAAAAAGCTCTAGGGTGCATACTGGCAATTTAAAGACTGGTACCTGAAAGTTCTTGTGTGTTCTTGCCTTGTTTAATGGTGTGTGTGTGGGGGGTGGGGGGGGGGACACACACTATAGGATGCTCAGCACTGAGAAATACATTACAGAATGAAGCAGCATATTTATCAATCAAGGACAATAAACTATCCTGCTTTGCATACCGCTTTACTCACTGTGAGATTTGGAGATTATTGTATGAACATTTTAGACATTTTGCCTTAAGGAAAGGACTCTGGGACTCCTTCACACAGCACTAAAGGCAATACAAACCGGAACGAATTGCTCAGTCTTGGGGCTTTTTCACTGACTATGGCATCTTAAGGCATTTATGAAACTAAGAGGAAAGTCAGAAAGATAGGCAGTAACACCAGTTTGCTCAGTGGCAAGCTGCAGGAACATTTAATGAAGCAGACCAAGATGAATGCCCAGAGGCGTAACTATAGGGGGGGCAGGGGGGGCACGTGCCCCAGGCGCCATCTTTTCTGGTCACGTGGGGGGCGCCGCCATGACAATTTTTTTAAAAAATTTTTTAAAAATTTTTGTTAATACAAATGTTTCCTGCTCAGTGCAGCAGTGCTGCAACAGTCAAGGGAGCGCGTTGGCGCCCCCTCCCCCACAAGCGGTCCCTTCCGTGCCGCCCGCGCCCCCCCCATTGCTTTGCTGGCACCTGGCGGCCAGTCAGTGGCCTGGCTTGGCGGCGGCGGTGGGCGCTTGTGAGGAAAAACCTAAGTATAATGTAGTATGTTGGGGGGGGGGGGCGCCATTTCAGTGCTTGCCCCGGGCGCCGTTTTCCCTAGTTACGCCTCTGTGAATGCCGGCCGTTGTGTGGGCGGCCGATCCGGCTGCCCAGGGCTGCCTCTTGATAAGCCCGCTCTCCCCACAAACCAGGTTGGCCAGAACCTAAGGGGTATACTCGTGGGTCAAATGGGCCGTAAGCCAGAATTTGGCTTTTTAAAAGCCAAATCTGGCCACCTAGCCACAAACCCCCTTTGTGTGAAGAGCCTCCTGAATTCAAATTCTAACCTTGCATTTGACTCATAAATTTTTGCCTCAAGAGTCTGAATCAGTAAAATGGGGATGTTAATAACACTTTCAGAATAAGAGCGGTAATATTGAATTGTGCTTCAATATCTAGATCAATCTTCCTTTGTTTGTTTTATACCACATTCAGTAGTTTAAACTATCAAAGAGGCAGCTTATTAAATCTTTAATAGGGTTTTCAAAAACAAAAAGTAATCTAGCACAAAATATCAGTCTCATTTAGGTTAAAAGCAAGCCTAACAATAAGATATTGTACTTATCCAATTTCACAAAAGCTTTCATGAAGGTTCCCTTCCCTCGCCCTTTTGAAGTCGAGCTGTTGTTTTGGCCTTGTAGAATTATTGTAATGATTGAACTGACTTTTAAATTAATAATGAAACCTATGGTTATGAAATAAAACATCTGCATTTTCTTATCATCACCATTTTTCTTGTTCAGGGTCTTTTATAATCTCTTATATAACTGACATGGCTTGTAGAGTTTCCCTGTTGGGCCACAAAGATGGTCCATCCCCTGTTATACCTCTTGTAATTTGCATTTTGGAGAAAAAGTAAGTGACTGTATGCTGACTGTAGAACTATTACCCTGTTATAAGAGATAGAGATGGGAGGTGGTCAGTGCAGCAGAAAGCTGTTTCCCTCTCAAGCAAATTGGACTGCTGCAAGGTAGTTGGAGAATCCTGCACTCTGGTGGCCCTTATCTGCTCTCCTCACCATAGCAATGTTGTTTATGGTTGAGATTTTGTGTACTGCATTATGATCATTATGTAATACTACTCAGATGATTGTATACTCAATCTGTGTTGATGCAATGGGATACTCATCCATTGTGGAACACACATTGGACCAATATAGATTCAAGTGGTGGATCCATTAGTAATCCCTCTCCCCAGTAATATGATAGAGATTTTAATAAATCAGTGCAAGATTTAAGGTTGTTTCTGTATTGCTAGTGTTACTATCAAGGCAAATCCAAAATTTGGACTGACCCTCAGGGTCTGCGGCACCTTAGGAAAAGTATGACTTTGCCCCACCCACCCCAGTCAATATAGTGAAAAATGAGAAGTCTAGAACAAACTTTTACATGCATTTACTTGGCATTTGAAATGACCAATATAAGAATAAAAAGAAGCATTTTACTAATTTTTAAAAAGGTTTTTATTAATCCTAACACAATTATACTGCATAGGTTAAACCGCCTAGTAGCTGACACTTCGAGCAATTGTCTGCTAAACATAATATATATATATATTTTTAATCTTTAACAACTCTCCCGGAGATGATTGATTATTCTGGGGCACCATTGTCACTTACGTCATAGCAGTCTCACTCGTTCATGCCATTAACAAAGAACTGGAATGTCTGGTACCATGCTTTGGCTAATTATACAGAGATGATGTCATTTCATGCACAGTAACTCACCAGAAAAGGTTTCAATGTAGAGAGCAACATGCTCTATTGTCCCATGGCAGGCTGACTGGCCTGCTCTTGCATGCACAGCCAGCTGGTGTGGGGAGAGAACTACCCATGGGATTATAGAGCATGGTGCTCTCTACCCATTTAAACCTTTTCTGGTGAATTACTGAGCATTAGATGACATCGTCTCAGCTGAGAGCTTGCACCAGTATGTGTCTGTGAGAGTGACTCCAAGTAATGAAGCTTGACAAAAGTATGCTCTTTGCATTTTCAAATAACAGAAAGAATATGTACATTGATCTACAGAATTTTCTGTCTGCAATTTGTATTTACATAGAATATTAAATAAAGAAAAAAACCACTTCCATCTAATCTGGCACCCCTTAAAGCTTGGATCCCAAGGCAATCACCTTGTTTGCCTATATGGTTGGGCCAGCTCTGCTGACCTCCGAGGATAACCTCCCATGGCTGGGCAAGGTAATTGAGGGGGTGGTGGCCTCCCAGCTCCAGGCGGTCTTGAAGGAAACAGATTATCTAGACCCATTTCAAACTGGCTTTTGGGCAGGCTATGGGATGGAGACTGCCTTGGTCGGCCTGATGGATGATCTCCAATTGGGAATTGACAGAGGAATTGTGACTCTGTTCGTCATTTTGGATCTCTCGGCAGCTTTCGATACTATCGACCATAGTATCTTTCTGGAATGTCTGAGAGTGTTATGAGTGGCAGGCACTGTCCTACAGTGGTTCTGCTCCTACCTCTCAGACAGATTCCAGATGGAGTTGATTGGAGACTATTGCTCTTCAAAATCTGAGTGTATGTATGGCGTCCCTCAGGGCTCCATACTGTCTCCAATGCTTTAACATCTACATGAAACGTCGTGCAGCGTGTGACGTGTGCAGTGCACATGGCAGTGATGGGCGCACGCACGCTGCGACGCGCGCATGCGTGCTGGTATTTTAAACAACTTCCAGGCAACGACGGGGGCAGGGGCGGCAGGGAGGAACGCTGCCGCCCCCAAAACTTTACCTTTACCTGCAGCACTGGAGGGGGAAGAGCGGCGGGAGGGGTAAGTACTACCCCCCACCCTTAAAGCTAGACACACACACCCCAGTGCTGGACCGCGCCTACGTGGTTCCATGCACACCACTAAGTTGCAGGCCAGCATTTGCAGGAGGGCTGGATTTGTGCAACCCTGACCTATTGAGCCTCGACACATCATCATTCTGTGCTAGGCAGGAGCCTATCCCAGGTTAGTGTGGTGGAGGGACACATGAGCAGAGTCTCCACCAGGATCTACTAACCCCACATGCACATGATCACAGCAGCAGCCAGTGTGACGCACAGAAGTTTTCCTGGGAATTGAGGGAAGCTTCCCATTATGCCTCGGGCTGCCAGGAGAAGGAAAAAACCTCATTACATCACAGCCATGCAGGGGAAGGGTGCAGGACGAGCCCCATCCAAGCTTTTTTGAGCAAGAGATCATAGAGAAAGCTGTGCAAAGCAGCACATTCCCTGCTCATGGCTCCTGTAGCCACAGCCCTTTCTGGAAAGCTGGCTGCAGAAACCTGGAAATGGAGTGGGAAGTGGAGATACAATCACCAAGCCCAGGCTCTGGTAACTCTGCTATGCACTAACCTAGGTTAAGATCCAGATTTATTTTCAGGGTTTATTGGTTTTGGCAAGCCTGGGTTTGCTCCCTGTCTCCACAACCAGCTAACTCTGCCACTAACCTGGATTAGTATCATTGTATGTTGAGACTTAGTGAAGCTCTTCTCACGATCAGGCTTAGCCCGCTCTCCCCGCAGACGATCAGACATGTAGCCTTGGGAGGCCGGGTTGGCCACCCACATGACTGCTGGCTCCGTCATGGAGCTGGAGGAGGCTGCGGGGATTGGGGGCCATGTGGCCCCTGGAAGTCCCAGGATGCCCCGTGTGAGTGCGCAAGGCATCCTAGGGGGACCCCTGATACTGGGATGCTGCTTGTACCCTGCTGGTCGGGGGTCTACTCATGTGTTGCTGCACGCCACAGCAGCACACAAGCAGGAAGACGAAGTTAACAGAGCACCCGCTCCATTAACCTCATTTAAGGGGAGGGCGTTTTAGGCAGGCTAGGCGCCTTGGGAGCACTGGGCTCCCTTAGCCCACTTTTCAATGATCGTGGGAATAGCCTCAGTGTGTCATTGATTACTGGACTCCAGCCCATAAACAATGCATTTATATACAGTAAAATAGATGAATGTAGCTTCTTCAGTCATGAGAATGTACATAGAATATATTATTTATGGCCTCAGTCCAGGGAAAATTAGTCACAACTAACCTTATCTTCATTTATTTCAATTGGGTTTAAGGATGGTTTGTGTTATCTGGATTGGGAACATTTTGTCTACCCATGAACTAACCACATTAAAGCTAACCTTTAAATAGATATGTTGGGATACCATGTTACCTGGTTGCTTGAGTGGCGCTGTGGAGGCTGGAGAAGGGCGTAGCATCCCTCCTCTGAGGCTTTCGTCCGCTTTAGGGGGCAGGGGGAATGAGAAGGGCCCAGGATGGTTGGATCCCAATGGAGTTGAGAGGGCAAGGCAGGGAGAGCTGCAGGAAACAGCTCTGGGGAAACAGCTAGGTTGGGTGTGGCAGGAAATAGGAAACAAGGTTAGGAAGGGGGCGGGGCTGGAACTAGGTTTTAAGCCCTGTCAGCTCTGCACTGGGGTATTTAAAGACAAGGCAGCTGATAATGAGGAGCTGCTTCTGAGTATGGGAGCCAGGAGTTCTCCAGGAGAGGGAACTGGCTGAATGCAGCAAGCCAGGAGAAGGACTTAGGTGACAAGCTAATCTCCTTCCCTGGCTGTCCCTGAAGCTGACCTTTTTGGGGTTGTTCCAGTCATTCTGGAGTTTAAGAAGGGCTAGGAGCCCACTTTGTCCCCTGAAAGTCTGACAAGATATATAACTTTCCTTCTTTTTTTTCTGTGATCTTTTTAAATTTTGAACTGTCTCCTAGTGAATGGCATTCATTCCCCAAATGCCTGCCTATGGGCAGTAATGGGCTGAATGAGGGATAACCAATTGAAGTTGAATCCAAGCAAGACGGAGGTGCTCATTGTGGGGGATCGGAATTTGAGGGATGATTTAGATCTTCCTGTGCTGGATGGGGTTACATTCCCCCAGAAGGAACAGGTACACAGCTTGGGAGTGCTCTTGGATCCAGGCCTCACCCTGGTATCTCAGGTGGAGGCTATGGCCAGGAGTGATTTCTATGAACTTCAGCTGATTTGACAGCTGTGTCCATTCCTTGAAGAGACTTATCTCAAAACAATGGAGCTGGTAACCTCTAGGCTCAACTATTGCAATGCACTGTATGTGGGGCTGCCTTTGTACGTAGTTCGGAAACTTCAGCTAGTTCAAAATGTGGCAGCCACACTGGTCTCTGGGGTAACCATCCCTATGTGTACACAGTTCCAGTCTGAACAAGACCATTGACTATCCCTCTTGCAGGGTAAATAACAGCCACGGGGGATCCCATAATCCCAGGCTTCCATTTTTTTAAACACTCATATTGTTAACAATCATGTCTAATTTGGTTCAAGCATGCAAGAACCAAAACATACATTTCATAACGTGTAGTTTGGTCCTAAGCAATGGGACTTATATTTCAGTGTTATTTAGTTCTGAGTAAGCACACTGTGGTTATTACCTTTAAAGCTCTGAACAGCTTGGGTCCGGGCTAACTTAGAGAGCAACTTCTTCTGATCCCCTTTGCACGTTGAGGTCATCTGGAGAGGTCCATCTCCAGTTACCATCAGTACGTCTGGTGGCGACTCGGAACCGAGCCTTTTCTGTAGCTGCTCCTGGCCTATGGAATGGACTCCCAAAGTGAAATGCACTTTAAAGGTAATAACAACACCTTAGCGACTATGTGGTCACTAAGAGTCGACACCGAAGTGACGGCACTTAAGCAAGCAAGCAAGCACACTGAGAATTGAATTCCCCTGTGACCCTCAGGGACATATTTCTGCAATGGAGGTACTTATGGAGGGAAGAGGGAGCAACAAAAATTGCTCCCAGCTCAGCAGCACTCTATGCTAAATTCTAAGATGGTCTCTTATGAGAACACAGGGCCTGTTCCACCATAGTAAAATTGTAGAACATGTAATCTGGTAATTTTAACAAATTTTCCCTAACAAAACTTTGTAGAAGCTGTTTTGGGGTCTAAGTAGTAGTATTTTTTTGTCAAATAATCTGGTGGTGTTTTTTTTGGTGTGTAAACCATTACTTGATACTTCTAGAGGTTTAAAATAGTTAGTCTGAACGTTTACAGGTCATTGTACACTAGGTATACAAGAAACACTTTTTGTTTCATTTATTAACTAATTTATATCAGTGTTTGTTCATTACAATTGGATTTCTACATACACACACACACACACACACAAACACACACACCCCTCACCTATGCTATGCTACAGTACCATGACTGGGATTCCAATTAGGACATTCTGCATAGAAGAGAAAAAGGCCAATAGAGGCCAGAAGATTCCCTCTATTAGATAATGTTTAGATCTTCATAGCATTCTGTGTGACTCTATTTCTTTCTAGCTGTCTAGCCTGGCAAGGAGTGGTATTTTGAAGGTTCACTCAGAGTGGTTTCCCCCGACTCCTACACTTATTGTCTGCCTGTTGAGTACTGTACAGTACTAGGCTAGGAAGGAAACCGATGCTGCCGATACTGACTGTGTACTCTAGCGGGCCCTACTCTGTAGTCTTTTCATCATATACCCATCAGGACCCATGCAATGTTTCTGCCAGGGAAGGTTACTGGTAAAGAGTTTTTCCTATGATAGCTCTCCTGAGGAATTTCCATTTCCAGAGGGCAAAGTTTATTAGATATGCTTGTAATTCTACATCATTCTTCTGTTTAACTGAAATACAATAATTTCAAAGTCAATTCCTGAATTATGTGGATTGTTAGAGACATTAATTGGTAAAAACCAAAGGTTCTGACAGGATATTAGAAAACACAGAACAATTCTATTATGGAGATCCTTTTATCTAAGTAAAGCCACCAGGTGTAGTCTGCCCAAGAGTTCACATAGTACATTTAAAGGCAGACACTGGAACATGGCAAACAAGGAGCAGGCAGGGCTTAATAAAATTACTACTAATTTTTATTACTCTTATTTATATACCACTTTTCAACAAGAAGGTTCTCAAAGTGGTTTATGTAGGAAAATGGATAGTAAGGAAATATAGTTCCCTGTTCCAGAAAGGTTCACAATCTAAAGAGAAACAAAAGATAGACACCAGCAGCAACCACTGGAAAGATGCTGTGCTGGGGTTGAATAGAGCCAGTTGCTCTCCCTCTGCTTAATATAAAGAGATTGTTGCATGATGCCATGTATACACTGGAAAATCTATGCACTCATTCTTGCTTACAGCTGTGATAGCCTGGATGTTGGGCGAACAAGTTGAGACTTAATCCAGAGAAGACCGTAGTGCTGTTGGTCAGATAATCAGTCTGGGGATGGTTGCTAGATGGAGTAGCACTTCCTCTGAAGGATGACATTTGCAGTCTGGGAGAGCTTCTGAACCCAACTTTGCTTATGGATGATCAGATGACAGATGTGGTCAGTAGTTATTTTGCGCAACTTTTTCTGATGTGTATGTATGTGTGGTTTGAGTCGAGGGTATTTAAGGACCACAAATGGTTTGAGTTGAGGGTATCTAAGGACCACATACTCCCTCATGATTCCGCCCATCTATTGAGGTCATGAAGGGAGGCTTTGCTCCATGTCCCATGGCTGCCTGAAGTGTAATCATGAGTAGCCAGAACAGAATAAATCAATTATATTTATTATGATCAAAGACCAGTGCAGGTTATAATACAGTAATACAGTAAAATAGATAAGGCAATCAGATTGTTATGAAAATGAATTTTACATGAATTACTACTATAAACTATAAGACTGAGATTTGTATTACAGTTAAGACTAATAGAATAAGGGTCTAAAAATACAAGATATTTAAAATATACTATGGAGTGCAACCGAAGTAACTAAAATAGAAGATATAACTAAAATATAACATGAAACATCGAATTAAAATAGTAAGGCAGCTAACTAAAATGGATAATAGTTGAGATTTTAAAATCTGCTACATAAAAGTGATCAATTATAAAATACAACTCTCAATGAATAAAACACATCTACCATGTTAAAAAAGAGAAAGAGAGATACTATAAAATGCACTATATGGTAAAATGGGAAATGAAGTTACTAACTAAAATAAGGCAATCTAGTAAAATAGTTGAAATCAGGTTCATGGATTATGGGCTACAGTCAGGATCCGACGGAACTTGCACGCTGCCGCGCAGAACCTAGCAACATTGTACGTGAAAGTCCGCTTTTCACCCAAGAGCAGCATCTTAGTGTAGACTTGGCTGGGACAACCAGGGCAGCTGAGTAGTAGAGGGAATATGAGTTTATCTTGGCTATCTTTATAGAAATTGCAAGAAAGGAGCACATGGTCAGTGATTTCCACCTCCCCAGAGGCACAGGGGCAAAGCCTTTCCACAAATGGAATCTTCTTGTATTTTCCATACAAAACTGCGGATGGAAGGGTATGACATCGGGCAAGGGTGAATGCCCTTCTGTGGTTCTGTATTTCCAACTGTGTCAAATATGCAGCAGGGGAGACCGTGAACCTAGAGCTGTCTGAGGCCAGGAACCAGAACAGGATCTTCTTCCTCAATAATGGAGATTTGTGAGCTCTCTCCTCTAGGAGGCTCATCTCGCCCCTTCCATGTCAGATTTTAGAAGAACAGTGAAGACGGCCTTGGGTGATTGCTCCTCCCACCTTTTGTTCTTTTGTTTGTTTTAATTACAACTTTCTCTTTTTAAAAATTGATTTTGTTGAATGGTCACTTGAGGGCCTATAATGTCAGAAAAGGAGTATATGTTAGTATATATTCAAATAAATTAATTGAAAGCCTATTGCAGTCTTCACGGGTGCAAATCTTGCCATATTTGTTGTCAGGGAGAAAAGATTCAAATCTGCTTAGATAGCAATAGGCTTTTGCAACTGTGTGCATAGCTGAAATTGGGCCAGCCCCATATTCTCTGAATTATCAAATATGTGTCAACATTAACCACTTATTTATGTTGAATTGTAACACCTAAAGGATATTTGATGGTTGACATGCAGATATAGTTGGCATCGAATGGTATCTGGTATGGTATCACTGTATTTGATAGCTAGCATGCAATGGCATTGAGTATTTGAAAGTATTTGATACTTGCCAAACAATGGTGTTAGTATTTGACTAGTACTTCATATCTGATGCCTGCCAAAGTCAAAATAATGAAAAGATAAAAAGATTTCAAAATTGGATTTAGAATTATTTGAGTTGACACATATTTAGAATATTTACTGATATTCATTTCAGCTCTAGAATAGCCATAGAGCTCTTGATAGATTTGTGATGGAGATCTCACTAATGCCGTAGACACAGTATTGGAAGAAACGTGATTAAATTTATTTTAAAAAACCCTTTTGCCTGTGTGAAAAGTGTGTGTGTGTGTGTGTGTGTGTGAGAGAGAGAGAGAGAGAGAGAGAGAGAGAGAGAGAAACTGTTATTGTAGCAGTAGTCCATGCCAGAAATTGATCATATTATCTGGCAAAAGTGTTTATAGTGGTGTTTCCACTTTAATCTTCAGAAATTTTCTGGTTATGCGGGCACGTCTCTAGATATGCAGTGGAAGGTCTTTCCTATCAGTTTCAGAACAAAATCTTCAATATATAGTTAAATTTAGGAACAGCTCCCTGGAAATCTCAGCCTGTCAGTTGTTGTGGTACATCAGTGCTGCTTTTGATTACTTCTTATTGTACAAGTAAAAGCGAGAATCTCTCTTTAGGATTATTGCCCTTTTAAGTAAAGTAGTTTGTAAAACATGTCCCATTGGTAGTTCTTAGAGTTGATCCTGCTCTGGTGGGCTATGATGAGCTGGTAGTGACTGTAATAGGAATGAATTTGATGCCTGAGAAAATTGCATGATGGACTTGTGCATTAAAAAAAAAAGTTTGTTGAAATTTACATAACACTTCCTGCACGTGCTTGAATGAACTCTTAGATTATTGTACAAGATTGACAGTGTTCAAATGTTTCTGGCTTGTGGCATTCTCAACGGATTAGTAAAAATAATTGTGTGACTTGACAGTAGAATTTATATTGTATTTGAAAGTCTTTGAGCAAACACGAGAGCCTGAAAAATACATTATAGACCCAGTGAGCCTCTGTACGGTGGGAAATGTAAACCCAAAGCAATGATACAGCTTATGGAGTTCTTTCCCTTTTCACACTTGTGATATGTCTTGCTTTTTAATCAATTAAGAATAGGCACAACTACTCTGGTCTGAACTGATCTATGTATTTTATGCTACTGCCATCACACAATGTTTACAAATGGAAAGAAATAGAAATCATGATATTCTGCATGAACCAAGGTAAACTTGATCTTCAAGTAAAGTCCTATCTTCAGTATTAACACTGCATCTTTCTTTAAAAGCCAGAAATGCTTCTTCATCGTTACTATTTCTGTCTTAAGAAGTGCCCTGTTAGACGGGGCAAGAGTCCATCTAGTCCAGGGTCTTGATTCTAGCCATAGCCAGCAAGATGCCCCTGGAAAGCCCACAAGGCCTGAACACAGCACCCAGCCGTGTTGTTTGCCCCCAGCACCACGTATACTGCCTCTGGACAAGGAGGGCCTATTTATCTGTTATGGCTTTTAACTATGAATGGAGCTGTCCTTCCTGAATCTGTTGAATCCTCTTTCGAGAAGAACACTTACATCATCTCGGACACAGTGAAAGTTATATTTTTGTTAAAATTTTGGCACTTTACTCTCGTTAGGCATTTTAATGTGCACAGGTCACCGAGCGTGACCTCTGCCTTAGAGACAGAGGGCTGTGTGGGGAAAGAAATATGTGAGATGGTAATATGTTGTGTGTTGAAATGTTTTTGCTAATGCATATTTGCATAAACATATCTGTTTTATATCCTTACATTATTGTGAGAATGTTTGTGCCCTCAAGAACCCATGTGTTAAAAATACTGTGTATGTCATGGTGTGTGTGTGTCTGTGTGTCTGTGTATGTGTTTAGGGGGATGATACTTAGCTTGCAGTTTGTGGTGGGGGTAGGGGCTCCAAAGCGCTTTAGGTGCACCAATGGTCTAAGTATAAGGCAACTTCATTTATTCAAGTGTACCATGTAAATAGTATAGAGTCATCACTCCTGACCCAGCCTTTAATTCAGTGACAATTATTCCCAGGTAAGTGTATGTAGGATTGCACCCTACAGTTCAGTCTATCAGAAACCGCTGAAGAAAATTGTCATATCACAGGAGAAGACCTGCAGTCTCCCATTAAAAAGATTTATTCTACAGTATTGAAATTTTGAAGAAGATTTTAGTGATATCCTTGGAAAAATATATGAACCTTCATTAATACTTGAAAAAGGCCCTCGAACAGCATGATTATCAGAGTGTTGTTTGTATATTTAGTTCTTCCACTAGATCTGTTCTTATGTTTACATCTTTGTTGGATACACTGCATATCTTATTTATCCACTTGCCATATGATTTATTCATATCACCATGTATGATGATGATTCCATTTTCAATATAATCTACATATATGTGTTTATTGGGGTTATTGTTTTCTGTTACATTGGCTCTGTTAGTTTGCTTCTTGGGTTCTCTTATTCAGATCCTTTACCCTTTTTGTTTGGAACCACAGAGAAGGACCATAGCTCAGTGGAAGAGCATAGCTCAGTGGAAGAACATCTTCCTTCTGCTTTGTATGCAGAAGGTCCCCGGTTCAATCTCTGGCATTTCCAGTAAGGCTGAAACTCTGAAGTAATACAGTGTAGATACTGAGTTAGATGAGCCAATAGTCTTGACTTGGTGTAAGGCACCTACCTATGTTTTTTGTTTTCAAAAATACATTGAATTTAAATACATATTTGTGGCCTTCCTGATAAAAAGCAGTACCTCTTTGTGATTTTGAAAGCACCTACAGTAACTGGAGAATCTCTAAGCAAGGCCATCTGCAAATATTTTTTTTCATATATGCTTACCACATATCATATGCATCAGGCTCTAGGAGGGCTTACAATAACAGATTTCCAACACTGGCACATTAATAATAAAGATAGGTCAATATCAAACGTAGGTCCATATCTCACTTTTCAAGTTTAAAGGTCTGGAATTTTAAAATAAATTTTCAGACTTTCAGTTTGTTATGACATTCAGTTTGTTAACTTTAATCCACACTGCATAAGGCTTTACATGTTTACATGTGCAATAAATAATAATTTAAATAATGTCTGCACATTGGTGGTATCTCACACACATACAAGCATATACATAGTGAGCAAGTGTGAGACATTACATCAGTTTCACCTAAACCTCCTTTGTCAACATGTCCATTTTTTAACTACTCACCAGTGATTGATGGTTGATAATGATCACCTCCTGGATGTTGAGTAGCTACTCATTGTAATATCAAGAGGTGTTAGTGTTCATTCATCTCTTTCAAAGGGCTAGAAAGAATATTTACTGTATGCATTTAACATTTCCCCTTCATGGGCCAGTGGATATGTTAGTCTTAAAACCCCTTTAGGGTGAGATTATTGTTGTAATAGGGCTATCCTTCCCTCTTCCCCAACCAGTATATCACATTAATCATGCCTAATTTTTAAAGACTAAGAGGCCATTCACCTGACTGGGCAGGCTGGGACAGGGCGGCCCGGCCCAACTCACCTCCCCCCCCCCCGGATGATAGAGCCAATGTTGCTGGGAACGAGGAGGCAGGGACAGCTTCCGGAGGGCTAGGCTTCTCATGAGAAACCGCCTTTAAGTGTGTGGTGTCTTTTTTAAAAAATTCCCTGCCTTCTAAAAGGGAAGCATGCCATTGATTGGGTGTAGTCATTACAAACACTACCATTCTTAATAAAACAAGAATATAGAAATATGTCATTCTAGTCAATACAAGTATCAAAATCTTGAGGCAGCATTACAATATTTTCATACATGCCAGAAAGTCCATACAAGATCAAAGAGCCTAGGACCAAAGTCTATCACTTTATCTGCTGTGGATTAATTGGATCATTGAATACCCCATGGTATCTCTGGATGTAATACTGCCACTTGATATTACATACCTCTACTGGCTATAATTACATAACTTACTTCTGCATTGTAATTTTCTTGATTGCTGTGTTACCAGTTAGCATTATGTATAAGATTATGAGGGCATGCACACGAACAGCCCTAGGGTTGCTCATATGCAGCAAAGGGATCAGACCTGATCCAGATGCTCCCCCACCGGGAGTTTTTTACCAACCTCCCTCCCCGATCGCACCTACCTTCCCCCGCAGACAATCTGTCCATCCTCTTCCACCACGCCATTAGCGCACCCACGACTGGTGCTGCTGGGAGTGGTGTGGCCATTTGGGGACGAAGGAAACTTATCCCACAATGCTTACATTCTTCTGTTTCAATTCCCAGTCATGTGGCTCCTCAGGCTGCCTGCAACCAAGTAGCAAAATCCCCCAATGTGCTGCACTCCACACTTGGGGGATTTTGGGAGGCCGGACAGTGTTTCCCTGGCCTACAGATGGCCATGCCACTCAACAACGCAGCTCATGTGGGCACACGAGTGCTGTGGCCGAAGAAGACACTCTGATTGTCTGGGAGGGGAGGTAGGTGTGATTCTGCCTCCCATCCCTAGCCCTCCCCAGCCCTCCTCAGCCCACCCCGGGTAACAAGATTTTGTGAATGACCTTTATGAAAGTTTTTTTGTAATTATATTCTATTCCATCAAGTTTTATCTGTTTTGGTATGTTTGATCTTGCTTAGGGTACCATCCTTCTCTTATTTTGATTCTTACTGTCTATAAATTAAGGATAGTTGATTTATATTTATAGTTATACTAGCTTTGTCTTATACTTATACTAGCTGTTTGTCTGTGCGAGGTGGTTGTCGGGGTTCCCTGGTACCCTATATTGCTTGTAGGGTCCTAGGAAGTCACTTTGCCAAGTTTGGTCCCAATAGCTCAAAGGGTATGGGGATGTATAGGGAACAGACAGACAAACGTGCATTGTGTGTGTGTGTGTGTGTGTGTGTGTGTGTGTGTGTGTGTGTATACTGTGTACCTGTTCCTTCTGAGGAAGTGTGACCCCATCCAGAACAGGCAGATCAAAATCGTCTCCAGAGTTTCGACCCTGCACAATGAGTACCTCCGTCTTATCTGGATTCAGTCTCAGTTTGTTATCCCTCATCCAGCCCATTACCGACTCCAGGCAGGCATTTAGGGAGGTTATGCCCTCTCCCGATGATGCTGACATAGAGAAATAGATTTGGGTGTCATCAGCATACTGATAACACCCAGCACCAAATCTCCTGATGAGTTCTCCCAGCAGTTTCATGTAGATGTTAAACAACATCGGAGACAATACGGAGCCCTGAGAGACACCATACAAAAGTTCAGATTTTGAAGAACAACAGTCTCCAAGGGACACCATCTGGAACCTGCCCGAGAGGTAGGAGTGGAAACACTGCAGAGCAGAACCTCTCACCACCAATCCCCTCAGACGCTCCAGAAGGATACTATGGTTGATAGTATCGAAAGCCGCCGAGAGGTCCAAAAGGACGAACAGAGTCACACTTCCTCTGTGAATTCCCTGTTGGAGATCATCCATCAGGCTGACCAAGGCAGTCTCCACCCCATAGCCAGCCTGGAAGCCAGTTTGAAATGGGTCTAGATAATCAGTTTCATCCAAGACTGCCTGGAGCTGGGAGGCCACCACCCTCTCAATTACCTTGCCCAGCCACGGAAGGTTGGAGACAGTTCTGTAGTTACTCAGCTCTGAGGGATCCAAGGTAGGCTTCTTCAGAAGTGGTCTAATAATTGCCTCCTTAAGACTAGGAGGCATCCTACCTTCCCTCAGAGATGCATTTATAATCTCTACCAGGCCTTCTACAACAACCCCCCTGCCAGATAGTATAAGCTATGTCAGGCAAGGGTCAAGAGGACAGGTGGTGGGCCACACCATTCCAATCAGCTTGTCCACATCCTCAGGAGTCACCAACTGGAACTGATCCAACCTAACCACATAAGAGGAGTCGCTGGACACCTCCACATCAGACACTGAAGTAATTGTGGAGACCGAATCTAAGTCGGCCCAAATACAAGAGATTTTCCCCACAAAGAATTCATTAAACACATCACAGCGGGTAATTGATGGTTCCAAATTCTGATTCAAGGGAGGAGGGGGATATACTAGTCCTCTCACAACCCTGAACAACTCCGCCGGATGTGAACTTGCGGATGCAATACGGGCAGAAAAGAATTGCTTCTTTGCCGCACGTATTGCCTGAGCATAGATCTTCAAATGAGCTCTATGTTGCAATCTGTCGGATTCAAGCCGAGTTTTTCTCCACCTGAGTTCCAGTCGTCTACCTCAACGTTTCAGCCCCCTTAGTTCTTCTGTATACCAAGGGGCCAATTTTGAAACGGGTCGGAGAGGACACCTAGGAGCGATCATGTCTACTGCCCTTGTGAGTTTGCTATTCCAGTTCTCCACCAGGTCATCAACAGGATGGCCAGCAGAGCCAACACTAAATCCCTCCAAGGCTTCTTGAAATCCTGTAGGGCTGAATAACCTTCTCGGGTGGACCATCCTAATAGGTCCCTTGCCCCTGCGAAGGTGGGGTGTGACTTTAAGTCCAACCTTAACCAGATGATGGTCCGTACATGACAATGGGGAATTCACAGGAGTCCCCACCCACGGAACACCACCCTGATCAAAGTGAAAGACCAAATCAAACGTGTGACCTGCAGTGTGCGTTGGTCCCGAGACCACTTGAGATAGGCCCATAGTTGTCATGGCTGCTATTAACTCCTGAGCTGACCCGGACAAATTGGTCCCAAAATGAACATTGAAGTCCCCCAGCACCACAAGCCTAGGGGACTCCAACACCAAACCCGAGACCAAGTCTGCCAGCACAGTTAGGGACTCTGTTGAGCAGCGGGGCGATCGGTACACCAACAGAAGCCGCAGTCTATCCCTGGTCCCCAAATGTAAGTACACACATTCGATATGGTTTGACATTCCAACAGGGATCCTGATGAGGGAGATATTATTCTTATAGACCACAGCCACTCCACCTCCCCGCCCCCGGTCCCTCACCTGCTCCTCAACAGAGTACCCTGGAGGGAGAAGCTGGGACCACACTGGGCCCCAGCCTCTCCCAGCCAGGTCTCTATAATACATACCAGAAATGATAGATGGTTTCTGATTTGTTCTGGACCAACCTGTCATTACAGAGGAGCAAGGTGAGGTTCCAAGGGTGGTTGGCAGTGCTCCCCAAGGACAAAGAGCTGGCAGGACAGTCGGAAGGGGAAACAGCTATTAAATTTCTGAGTCCCCTTCCCTTGTAACGGACCGCTGACCTGCCAACGTTACTTCTTCTGTTCCCCACCACCACAGTAATAGCTGCCCCACAGTCAGTGGACACGCCCCCTGTCTCCCCATCTCCAGGTAAGCCCAGTCACATTATAAAAGAGCCTCACCCACGACAAATTAAAACAGAAGCCCCTTTAGTAAATGGACAAAGAGACCTGGCCCTTGCCCTTGCTGTCCCCCGAAGTGGCTCCCCCAAAGGGGTGACCCACAGGCAGCATTCCTTATAGGGCCAGAGATGGCCTCCCTGGTCAGGTAGAAAGCAGGGACAGCTGAGTCACTCCAGGGCCCCAGTCCTGCAAAGCAGCCACTGCCAGAGGCCACAATCCCACAGGTCAGGCAGGGGGCTGGCAGATGGTCTCACTCTCTCCCTCCCCTGCAGGCAGGTACCCAGCAGCAGCAGCAGACAGCCAACACCAGTCTCTTACTCTGGGGGTTATCTGGGAAGCAGGTGGTCTCTCCCTTTGCTGCAGGGCTTCCTGTCCTGACCCTGTCCTGAACAAATTTAAAGATAAAGTGTGCTGTCAAGTCGATTTCGACTCCTGGCATCCACTGAGCCCTGTGGTTTTCTTTTGGTAGAATACAGGAAGGGTTTACCATTGCCTGCTCCCACGTATGAAATGATGCCTTTCAGCGTCTTCCTATATCACTGCTGCCCAATATAGTACCAGTGAGGATTCGAACCGACAATCTTCTGCTTGTTAGTCAAGCATTTCGCAACCAATTTACTAGCCCCAAATCCAGTAACAGCCACTGATGTGGATGAGTTTAGAAAAGGATTAAACACATTCCTGGAGAATAGGTTTATGAATGGCTGTTAAGCCATGATAGCTAAACAGAACCTCCATGTTTAGAGACAGTGTGTTTCTGAATATCAGATCAATCTGGATATCAGATGCTGGAGACAAACAACTCGGAAAAGCCGTCACCTTCATACCCTACTTGTGAGCACCAGAAGCATCTTGCTGGCCACAGTTGGAAACAAGATTCTAGTGTGGATGGACCTTGGTCTGAGCCAGAAAGACTGTTCTTTTCTTCTTAATTATGGTCATAAGCCAGTGCTCTAAATATATTACCTATAAATATTTCATAGCCATGTCCCATCTGGCCATCCTTGAAACCATTCTTATGCTGAACCTGTACATTTTAGTAATTTGTTTTGATTGCATGCTTGCTGGTTTAATGTTAAATATTTATTTCATAGCAAATAGTTCAAATATAATGTATGGCATTTCTAAACTTGCTAAGATCACAGAAAGAAAATAAGAATTAACTGGGTTTTGTTTTTGTAAGGTGTTTTATCTATGAAATGTTTTTCATCCCCAAATTATTTTATGTAACAAATTACTTTTTAAACCATACATGGGTGGGTTTGACTACTTTTCTTAGGGCAAAGTCACTTCAGAAGAGAGCAGTTTGGAGCTCTGCGCAAACTTAAGTCCTCAACCCTGTGAAGGGCCAGTCAGCCCACAATACTTGTGTTTCCTCCATGGGGCAAATAGCAGCTCAAGGGGTGATTTAAGATTGAGAAAATCTCAAAAGAGTTAAAGCTTCCTGCAGAGAAACCTTGTGGAGTTCTCAGTTAGGTCCCCCAGTGCATTTAGCTGTTTTAAAAAATATGGGCACTCTGCTAATTGATCTTCTGCCATTTCATCTAGTTGCACCCATAGCTAGACCTTTGTCAGATATCTGTCTTGGAGAAACAACTCCAGCCTTAGAGCATGCTCTGTCTTATTTGACCAAACAAATATTCCATATTTTGGCCACTAGGTGGCAATGAACATGAAACATTTGGAAAGTTACTGGGTAGGGGAATGTCAAACCTTTGCAGTCAAACCCTCCTGCAGATGTTGGCCTACAGTTCCCATAATCTCTGGCTATTGGCCACTGTGCCCGGGGAGTTGTAGTTCAATAACAGCTGGGGAGCCTCAGTGGAGCAGGCCTGCTTTAGAGGTAGAGTGAGTTCCACCCTGATGCCCTCATTTGAATTCTTTGGTGATTTCCTTCACTGATTGAGGGTGCTGTATAATTTTCTCTGGGTTATCTGAATTATCAGATTTCAAATGTCTGTCTCCCACTCTTCTCTTTGCCTCAGTTAAGGTTGCCACTTTTGACCCCTTTACCCTGCTTGAACTGTGTATTTAAGGGTGCCTGGCAAATGGAAACAAAGGTTGGCCAACACCCAGACTAACAAAGCGTCAGTGAGAAGCTACACGAGAAGCATCAGTGTCACTGATGGTTCTGACTAAAACAGCACTGGCAATTGCATGAGGGGGAGATTTTAGCTTAATGTAAAACAGCTTCCTCAGGAATTAAATGTACAGAACTATGAAGCAAGGAAAATTACACTAAAATAAATCTGTGGAACTGTGACAGTTTATTCATATGAATGGATGCTGAAGCCATTTATGGGAAAATTAGCAACAAAAATAACTCGCTAAGCTTGTGCTCAAAACAGAAGCTGAATTTGTAGTGTAAGTGATACTGAATTGTGTCCTTGCCCCTTAATATCCAACTGAAAAAGCTGTTCTCCATTGTCTATGAGATGGGAAAAAACACTCTTTCAACTGTTATGGAGTGTAAATCAATGCTCTGATAGTGAAGTTTGCAAATTGCCTGAAATGATAGCTTTAAGGCTAGTATGAGTTGTACCATTAATCTCACATCAGTGTGAAGTTTGAAATAACGATGATATAAATACCAACACTTCTAACCCTTTAACTACTTATAAAAACATGAAAAAATGGGCTTCTCACAATTTGAAAGTACCTCCCACAGTTCCAAAATCCTTTCAGGAGCTCTAAATGAGTATTTGTTTTATTATTTATTTGTTTGTCACATTTATATAGTGCCCTAATAAAATTTCAGGGCATTTTACAATCCAATCAAAACCAAAAAGTCATATAAACAGATTAAAATTACCATACACAGGGGAGAGATGGGGTTTAAGCTGAGGCCCTGGCTTGGGCCTGCTGGATTACCACTACTGCCCCACCCATGCAGCTCCTTCCCCACTGCCCACTCCTTGAGTGCCGTCCTAGAGTGCCTTGGCCTGCCAGCTCAAAACCTGGGCCAGCAGCACTCTGCAGGAAGGCCAGACAGGGACTCGGTGAGGGAAGGAGGGAGCCATGAGGTGAAAAGAAAGCGGAAGTTACCGTGGGGCATCGGAGCACCTCAGTGGTTGAACCTGCCTTGCTCTTGCTGTGAAGCTCTGCTTGCCATTCCCATCCCTACTCGCCTAGCCTCCTTGCCCATCGGCCTGTTTGCCCGCCCACACCACTCTCCTCCCGGGGCACAAGTCAAAACGTGGGAGAAATGGAGTCCCGGATGGGATGGCCATTTTCTCCCTGGAAATAGCGAGATCACGTGTAATGTGGAACTGTTGGCATCCCTATTGAAGACTGAAGTGAGTATTAATGGGAAAAGGTGGAAAGCCCATTTATGAATGAAGAGCAGTAACAAAGCATTTTGTACTGGCAGTGGCATAAGGAACTGAAAAGAAGCAATTCAGAAAGTTGTAGGCAGAGGCTGAACAAGGCAAGGACCTGAAGGGGAGGCAATAATTTTGTATACTCTGCAATATTTCTGTGAAAGAGAACTTCAGTTTTGTCTTGACTGACCTTTATTGAGAGTTTTCTTTATTTACAGCGACGTGTACTGACATTTGTACAATTTTATACTTGTCAGACAGAAAGCCAGAAACATTTAGTTTCACATTTTGTAAGCTCTGTAGTGTATGTGTGTGTGCGTGTGTGTGTGTAAGAGAGAGAGAGAGAGTTACACCATTTCATTATATAACTGGAGTAGCTTCTATGTGATTGTATACCATGCTGGTCTTGTAACAAATGTTGCATGACTGATGTAACCATTTCCCACACCAGTGTTGCACCTGGGGGCTGACAATATTGGTGTGACTTACCACACGATTCTTAGCAATGTTTGTTATTAGAATGGCATGAGAGCCATCCATGTAGAAGTGACTACTATACTGCTCTGTTAGTGTATGAATTAGTCTTAAGGTCCACTGATCTAACAGTAACCTTTAGCATTATCCAGAAGGGATGTGCAGAAGCGGTTTGATTGCAAAGCAGAACACTGCAACCTAGGCTGGTTTGAGTGGTTCAATTATGAAGCACTTCAAACTGGTTCGAGCTGGTTCATCAAACTGACCAGCCCAGCCGATCAGTTTGACCAAACCGGTTTGCATATCCGCAAATTGGTCCAAATTCAGTTTGAATTCAGACCGAACTGTACTAAACGGTCCGTGAACACCCCTGTTATCCAGCTCCTTAGAATGTTCAAAGTATTTTGAATACATTTTCTCAGTAATACTTAGATCACTCTTGTAAGTTAGATATTATTATCATCATCATCATCATCATCATCATCATCATCATCATGATATTGCAGAAACAAAACAAAACACCTCTATCCTATTTACAGTCCCAAAAAGGGACGGTTCAAGGAGAGCTGTTTTAGACTTAAAATTTTTTGAACAGATGGGTCCACAGAACTCATTTCCAGATGGAAACTCTAAGAGCAGTTTCAGAGGCACTCTTTCATCTGGATGTGCTCGCGTCCATAGATTTAAGGGAGGCCTGCCTGCATCTTCCTATACACCCGGAAAGCAGGCAGTACCTTCGGTTTAGATATGCTGGAAGGCATTTTCATTGGGAGCTGAAAGGTAGTGGCTAGCCTTGGACCATCTAGTCAGGTCACACTGGAGAAAGATTTGAAGTGGGAACTCACCAACTTATAGCTCACTGATTTATCTGTGGGAAACAGGATGTAGGACAAGATAGGCCTTAGGCCTGATCCAGCAGGGCTGTTCTTATGTTCTTATCTACTGCATTGTGCCATGTTATACCACTAAACAGAAGATTTGAAAAATACTATAGTACTTGTACACAAGAGAAGCTCAAGAATTTAAAACTCAAGAATATCTTCTGACCAATCAGCTGAATGCTTTTTATACCACTACACACGCAGAAGCTATGCTGTTGTTGAGTAACTGATGATGGATTCTGAAAACTACTGAGATAAATGTAGGAGGAGGTTGTTTGAACTGTTCAGTGTGGGGTGTTTTCCCACATCTTCATGAATTTCACAAGTTCGAAGTGTTCCTAAGAACGTGCTCCAAGAGGTGCAGCTTACATAGCGAACTTTGGGGAATGCTGAGCTTGCTGTAAGCCTGCCTGTAGCGCTGGCATGCTAATGCTGCAGTTTAAGCAAATGTTACTAGAACCGTCCTCTTCCTGTGATGTAAAAATTCCAGTATAACTCTTTCTAGAAGATTCCAGAGCTTCTATTGTATAGTTATAGTTTGTATAGTTTATGATAATGAGTTGTATATAGTATAGTTTATGTATAGTTTATGATAATGAGTTGTTACAATTACATCATTTTTCAACAAACAAGTTCCCTAACAATCTAGCAAAAAGAATAACAAGAAGATGGTGGTTCCCTGTCCCCAAAGGCTTCACAGTTTGAAAGGAAACCAAAAGGAGACACCAGCAACAGCCAGTGGCAGGGATGCTATGCTGAGCTGAACAGGGGTAGTTGCTCTCTTCCTACTAAATATAAGAGAGCCAATACTTGAGAGGCCTCCTTCCTCAATTAGCAGAGATGCTATAAAGTCCCCGACATGAATCTCACCTTTGTCGTGAACACATTAGATGATCTTAGGAAAGGTGCTCTCTCTCCACCTTAACCCTCACCCTTTACAATAATGACACTGGTTTCCCCAACCAGTGATTTGGTTGGGGAAGATCTTGAGAAGGGCCTCTGGTGAGGAGAGAAGAGCTGGTCTTGTGGTAGCAAGCATGACTTGTCCCCTTTGATAAGAAGGGTCCACCCTGGTTGCATATGAATGGGAGACTAGAAGTGTGAGCACTGTAAGATATTCCCCTTAGGGGAATATTAGCCTTGAACCGAACCAGGGCAGTTTATTTTTGCCCTTCACACACACACACACACACACACACACACACACACACACACACACACACACAACCTGGTTTGGTTCAGCTTGGTGGGGGGTGGGGGTTCGTGAATATATATATTTTAAAGAAATTGTACTTATTTCCTCCAGAGGGCTTCTCCGAGGCCGTGGGATGGTCCACGGAGGTTCTCCCTCCCCCCGCCGGTCTCTGTTATGCTTTAAATCACCTTGTTTGGATGGTCTTTGGCCCTTTCCAGGCTTTCCTCCCATTTCGGTGGCCATTCTGGAGGCTGCTGCACATGTGCAATGGGCCCCTGCATGGACCCAGCCATACAGAGGCTCATTGCTCATGCAGAGGCCCATTGCTCATGCATGGTGGCCTCCAAAATGTCCACCGCAATGGGGGGAAGGCCTGGAAGGTTCCAAACGATTTAATGGCCCGGAAAGTGCTGAATGATTAAAAACATAACAGAGGCTGGCGAGGGGAGGGGGAACCTCCGCAGACTGCCCTGCGGCATCAGAGAATCCCCACAGAGGGGGAAAGTACATTCACATGTATTCATATATTCACAACCCCCTCGAATAACCGGGGGGGGGTTGGTCTGATGTCAAGCTAGACTGAGGGCAGGGTGGCTCGATATCGAGCCATCGAACCAAACCAGTTCAGATTTGAACCGGTTTGCACATCCCTAGATGTAACTGCTCTGGGAAGAGCAGGTTTCAAATTCCCTTTCTGGCATTTCCAAGATAGGGCTGAGAGATTCCCGCCTGTAACTTGGAGAAGCCGCTGCCAGTCTGTGTAGACAATACTGAGCTTGATGGACCAATGGTCTGACTTGGTAGATGGCAGCTTCTTATGTTCCTATGTTCCTAATCAGACTAAAGTTCCTTCTAGTTCAGCACTGTGGTTCCCATAATGACCAAATAGATGCCTTTGGGAAGCCTAGAAGCAGGGCATACTGATAATGTTGTAAGGATATAGCCTATGTGAAGTGCTTTAAACACCCTAAAGTATGATATAAATGCCAGATATTATTATATATTATTTGATGTAGATTCTATTGACAAGTTGCGCTCAAGGAGTGGAAGACACCAAAGTGTTGTGTTCTGTTGAATCACATTCTCTTATACTTTTGTGAGCATGATTACTTTCTTTTTTATGTGATAGTTTGTACATCCAAATGTACATCAAGAGATCTTTATCATATAATCTCACCTTACTGGTATGTTGAGTTGTTCGTTTTATGAACATGTCAGATATTATGGTAGCATCATAAAAATCACATATAAGGAAATTAATCATCCTATACTCTGATGCAGAGTTAGTTCTTTATGTAATAAATAAGGTGTAGGACTGTGTAATAAACAGAATATTAAATCCAGTGAACACTTCTCTGTGCAACAGATATATCACCACAGCACTACAGATAATATTTCAATAAAGTTGATTCAGAAATTGGTTTAAGATTTCACTACAGGTAACATACATTTCTACCTTGTTTGACTTTGTGCACTTGCTATTGCAAATGAAACCAGTGTGGTTGTCTTTTGGCCAAGTTTGTGCATTTATGTCAACATTCTAATAAGAGACTCCTGCTCTCCATTCTCCATCCCACTGTTCGGTCCTCCCACTAATTAGGTCTGTGGAAGATTCTGCATCAACCACGCCCAGTCATAGCATTTCTTCCTATTTTCTCCACAAATGTGCAGTGTGCTGTGGGCAAGAGGCGGCCCCCTTCTGGCTGCCCTCTGCTCTTGTGTTGCTAAATTCTGTGCTATTGTGTATAAAATCCATCAAGTAATGGTTAAGTCTCCCGCAATTGGTTAGGTAAGGACATTTACCTTATTAGGTGAACTGTTTGTTATCTAAATGTGGTCAGTTTGATAGATTGACTGTACTGATTGTATGCTTACTATTAACTGTAATTGTTGTGAACTGTTTCTGGTCAAGTACTATAATAAAGATCTATCCTATTTTCTAGCAAACATCCTCATTTCTATCCACTTTTAGAAAGACCTTCCATGTGAACCCTGTTCCCTACTCACTTCCCATCCCCATTATAATGTCATTGGGGAACAAAATATGGAGAATGTAGATCCATGTGTTTGACTAAACAAGGTATGCACAATAAAGCATACTGTTCTGCAGACTAAATCTATGTAAATCTATATATAACAACCAAGTGTTCTATTATTATTATTATTATTATTATTATTATTATTATTATTATTATTTACATTTTATATCCCGCTCTTCCTCCAAGGAGCCCAGAGCGGTGTACTACATACTTATGTTTCTCCTCACAACAACCCTGTGAAGTAGGCTAGACTGAGAGAGAAGTGACCCAGCTAGTCTCATGGCTAAATGGGGATTTGAACTCGGGTTTCCCTGGTCCTAATCTAGCACTCTACACTACGCTGGCTCTCTTATCTTAAGAATAAGAATAAGATAATCTTAATTATCCACTTAAGTCCCAGTGAAATCTGTTGGAGAAGGGCCATTGCTCAGCGGCTGAGCAGATGGCCCCAGGTTCAATTATGGCATCTCTAGCTAAAGGGTGTTAGATAACAGGGCTGGAAAACATCCTTACCAGAGATTACAAAGAGCTGCTGCCAGTCAGAATAGAAGATACTAGGCTGGATGGACTTCTTGTATAAGCTACAAACTTGTGTAACCACTAAACTGTAAACCAGTTTCCATTCCTATAATGTGGAAAAGGTCTGCCTGATATAGGGATATTAGCATATCCCAATCTTTTGGCACAGCAGGGAAATGACTTGACTAGCAAGCCAGAGGTTGCTAGTTTGAATCCCTGCTGGTATGTTTCCCAGACTATGGGAAACACCTATATCAGGCAGCAGCAATATAGGAAGGTGCTGAAAGGCATCATCTCATACTGCGCAAGAGGAGGCAATGGTAAACCCCTCCTGTATTCTACCAAAGACAACTACAAGGCTCTGTAGTTGCCAGGAGTCAACACCGACATGACGGTACCCTTTACCTTTACTTTCACCTTTTTGAAATCTGTATAACAAAATCAGTATTTTTCTCCCTTTGGTACCCAACCCTATTCTTATTTTAAATTCCGTTGTCAATGGTGATTATAACTCTCATTTTCAGCAAGTATATTTCTGCAACACATAGGTTAGGGGTCTTGCGAAAGGCTTTTGGAAGTCTGACTTCATTAATTGTAGAGTTCTTCAAATGACCTAAGCACATTCACTATCACTATCACCCCTTGTATTATTTTGACAAAATGTTAAAAAACAAACGAGTTTCCTTGTTCATTGTGGTCTATGATATTTTTCAGTATATTTCTGTTCTTTGCCATCAAAGATGTTCGTTAAAATAAAGAAGATTCAGCAATTCTAACTGGAACTATTAAAAGCCATTGTTTCTCTTTCTCACATCAAACCATATCAGTGGCTTGTCTTCTGTCCCAGCAAGAGGTGAAGATTGTGCATAACCAATTTCATGTCTTACAGTCACCCACGTCAATATTTTGTCCTTTGTGTGGTGTGCTAGAAAACAGGTCATTACTGTGGGCTTTTTCAGTTTGTAACTTGTAGTGGGTGGGTAGATGTATAGATTTAGAAAGCATATGTTGTGCATGTGGGGAGGGTTCTACATCTCAGAAACTCCAAAGTTGCTTGGTATTTCAAAGCTAAAAATTAGATTTGGTTTTTTTTTTATTATTCTGTTCTGGGCCCCAAGTTGTATTTGAGCGTCCTTCACCCTTTCTTCCTTTATTATTTATAACCCACACTCTTTGAGCAACGACCAGGACTAATCTGTAACCTTCTGTCCTTCTGTCTTATTCGCTCATTTTTGGAAATGGAAGGGCTGAAGCAAATATTCGGAAACTTCTTGTTCAACATATATAGAAATATATATTTCATGCTTCTGATACTGAAAGCTGACTTACTGGAGCTTTTGCTGTTCTAATTCATTCTCAGTGGAAGAATCTTCAAAGGAGCATGCGAAAGGATGAAAACCTTCACACTTGGTATTCATTGTATTCTAATGCATTTCTGTGTTGCTTTCCTTATACACACTATACATATACAGACGGACAGATGCTTTATATAGCCAAATGGGTTATCATTTGCTAGCTTTCTTATTAGTTTATGCCTTCTGGGTTTTGTGTGCTCTCTTGTCCCCCCGCCCACAATATAAGCTGCATCAAAATATATAAATAATCACAACTATTCATTTGTGCTCCCTACACATCATAAGGAAGTGGGGCATAAAACAGCATTAGCAGTGAATCACTGAGGATGGAAGAACTTCATAGGGGTCTGGTCCTCTGAATGGTCTCTATCACTCCTTGGCAGCTAATGACTGAAATTGAATCCATTGCCACTGGGAGCTTTTAATTTTCCTTTCATTGTGCAGATTGCCCTGATCCGATGCAAAGTGACAGCTACCATTTTAGTACCTCTCATTAACAGCTTTTTGTGCAAGCCACTGGATACTGTGTCTTTCCTCTGTGCTATAATGCCCACTATCCACATATACAGGCCATCTACAGTATGTTCTCCCTTTGGACAGGGTATAAAATAATATGGTCATATGCATAATTAATGCAGCTAGTAGGATATCAGGGGTGGGAGATATACATATAAGCTTCTTTGGGTTCTCAGTGTTTTTGTGGTGGTGGTGACAATTAGCATATACCCTCTGGAACAGTGTGGGGAGACTTTGTGCCAACAAGTGTCATCACTTAAAGAAGTAGAAGGAGCCTGTAAGGAAAAACAAAATGTAAGGGGTTTAGGTAAGATGGGAGTAGAGCTCACAAAGTTAATGGGGGTGGATGTACTCTCTAAGGCTCTCTCTAAACTTTATGCAAGCTGATAGAGCATCATCCTGGTGATGAGCCCCTGGTGGCGCAGTGGTAAAACTGCCGCCCTGTAACCAGAAGGTTACAAGTTCAATCCTGACCAGGGGCTCAAGGTTGACTCAGCCTTCCATCCTTCCGAGGTCGGTAAAATGAGTACCCAGAATGTTGGGGGCAATATGCTAAAATCATTGTAAACCGCTTAGAGAGCTCCGGCTATAGAGCGGTATATAAATGTAAGTGCTATTGCTATTGCTATTGCTATCCTCCAACCAAATGTGTACTGCTAGGATGGCAATCCCTGCCCTGCTCAAAATTGTCAATGTTTTAAACACTGTAACAAATTGTGCCCACTAAAGGAAAACAGGAGCTTAAAAATGAATTGATGTATTTTGTAACTGTACAACCTGCATTTCAACCATTGTTCTCAAAGTGCTTTACAATTAAAAGAATAAAAGAATAATAAAAAGCATTTTTTAAAAAATAAAGAAAAATAAAGCAGCAATTAACTTACATCAGTAACAATAATATGTTATAACCAGGATAGATTTTAAAATGAAAAATAACACCTTATTTTTATAGCAGTAAAATAACAGCTTAGTCTTTAAAGGCTTGCCTGGTCTTGGCAGCTTATTTAAAAGAGCCAGTCTCTTGGATCTGTCACTTGGTTAAGTCGAGCACCACTCAATGACCATTCAGTGGTAGCCAGCAATCTAATAGATTATGGGATTGCCAAGAAATTTTGTATCACCTGTGCACTTTCCAGATTGCATGCTACCACAGTGTCAGAATGTATTGCTTAAGTGTTCTTCTGTGCTGCCTGTGCTGTCCCTGTGCTGTAAGCAACATGCCATTCACATTTCCGATGCCTTCTTTTGGATTTTGTTGCTGCATTGCAGCCCTATAACATCGCATATGCGTTGCAGAAAAATAGCTGTATTTCCCTATTGTAGCTTACAGTGGATTTCAACTGCGGTTTCAACTGCGGTTTCAGCTGCGGCACACAAAAGTGTTGCAGTCTACGCTACTTTTTGCGTGGTAAGGCTCACTATCTGGAAACCACCCAAATTTCAGACAGTGGGAAGGAAAATAAGGGCGATGGCACTCTTAAGTGTGCTCTGCTTTCAATGCATCTGTTTTTGTTTGAATTTTTTACTTTCTGAATATGCACATGACTGTGTGTGCGCATGCGCGCACATACAGAAAAACAAGAGTGTATGCATTTATTCTTCTTTATATCATTTGCTTTTTTATAAAGATATGTTCAAAGTGATGCATAAAAATATTATTAGAAACAAAAGCAATATGTTTTACATTGTCTTACATGATTACTAGTTTGGAGAGGAAAACTCAATAAAAGACAAGAATATACCTAGTTGGACACCCACACACACATACACACTTATACATTCCCACGAGGCCTTATTCAGTGATCATTCCATTTCTTTATTAACTGAGAACTCAAGTCTTCTTTAAGGAGTGGCTTCAATATTCAGCATTCATTGCTTCCTTTATAGCACATAACATTTCACCATAAATCATCCTAAGTATATTTGATATAGGGGAAGCATTAGGGACAAAACAAATAAAAGAGATTGGGGGTGAAATAATAACTTCCGAAGTTACCACAGGGATCTCATGGTCTGCCAGGGACTGTTAGGCCTTTTGCTGTAGTCTCAGTATAAGTGATGCTCACAACCACTCAGAAGGGCTTTTAAGGCCCCATTTCCATGGGGACTCAATAAGACTGAAATAGATGAAATCCACCTTGCACATGTAGCGTCTCTCAGCCAGAGTGTCACTCCAAATCTCTCTTTCCACTTTCCACTGCATATTGTTATATCAGGACTCCATAGCTGACTGTGGTAGAAATGCATGAGCTTCCTTTGGGGAAGAGGCAACATATGGCAAAAAGGAGCAGCGGCAACATCAGGAAAAAAGGTTGAGGGGCCATAGAAGGTGCAAAGTGCATTTATGGGTGGGTGAGCTGCGTTCCAAACATTAGATTTCTGAAACAGAAATCAGAAACAGGGATGGGGGCAAGTCACTTGTTGGGAGGGGGGATTACTACTTCTGCTGCCCATCTGATGCTGCTCTTGAAAAGAAGCAGGTCACTTTCATGTCTGAATTTCTATTTAACATGTGAAAGAACCTATAGGTTTAAGCTAGCTGGTGGTTAGGTAGGGCTTTCATGGATCTACTGTATCACACCAATTAGTGCTGAGAACTAATGCTGAGAACTTGCGAACAGCTACCAAGTCTTCCAAGCTACTAACTGGCTGAGTGTATATGAGGGACATAAGCTTCCTTTTCTTCCTTTCTCCTTCCTTAAATACATTTTGTATTGGACAAATGTTATAGTTTTTAAAGGTCCTTTTCTGCATGTCACCTATTTGTAAAGGTAACAATCTTACAAATACAGTTAATAATAATATTGTCACAGATGTGCCATGGGTATTTATTGGATACTATCTGTGACATCATTGGTGATTAGTGACACAATTCCTCCCATGCACTATTTATAGAGTTTATCTTTCTATACTACGCCCATCAGAAAAGAAGTTCACATGAAGCTAAAATAAAGAAGTGGTGGAAATCACCACTGCTGGCTCCTTGTCTCTCAGGAAAACCTGCCCCATTGTGAACGTTCTGAGTTTTTTTTTTAACTTTTCAATTTTAGTTATTTGATGTCTGTGCACTTCCCTTCTCCAGCGTGGGAGCAAGAGCTCTCTTCTGCTACACCATTTCCAGCTGTTCCTGCTTTATCTAGAGAAAAGACAGTGTGCATCTGGTACTGGACTGGGTCTGATACAAAGAATTGTTTTTGTTTCATCATCAAGAAAGGTCCTGAGAGATGCAGTTCCAGAATTGGTGAAACCATCAAAGTTGTCATTGACATGAGACATGATTCACCAAAGCTTTTTTGCTCACAAAAACCTTGATAGAAAATGCCAAGTCATGTGGCTGTTTTTAAGTGCAGGACAGAGAAGTTAGTGCTATGAGATAAAAGGAGCAGAAATAGACAGGTGTAAGTCCCAGACACAGCAGGTGGGCAGGTTGAAGCATTATGATTGACAAGCTGGGAGTGCTGTGCAATTTCACTTGAGGGATCCTGTTAACAGATAATACAGAGCACTTGTATCAGATGAGGAGTAAACCCCAGAGAAACACTCACTCTCTCTGTTTCTCAGTGTGCCTCACATATGACCTCAGTGCATCACTCAAGACAGCAGGTATGATGCTACCATAGGCATCCCATTCATGAAAGAATATGCATTTGTAATTTAAAGCAAAGCAAATGTTCAATATTGATAGCATGTTTTAAAAATTAGAAATAATGTTATTAGATCTGGTATAGACTTACAACTTAAACAGTGACGTGTGGGGGGGGGCAGATAGATATTAAGCTAACTGTACAGCACACTGTAAGATGTACAAACATATACTATTGGAACTATATTTGATGTTAGTGCATATTTTTGTCTATAACCCTTAGCTAAAAATAAAAGTTAGACAATATATAATTAGCAAAGGAAATGATAAATGATGGCTTCCTGATTGAGTGAAGTAGAATGTGTCAGATGAGAAAAGAAGCAGGTGACCTGATGGAATGAGGCCATTTTGTTCTGGTGATGGAAAAGATATACTTCTCAATGGGAGCTTGGAGAGTCTATTGTTCAGTAAAGGCTGGTTTTCAGCAAACCCAAGTTACATGGCCTCTTTTAAGTCTGGATCATCAGCCTATTTCTCTCACTATTGAACAATTACTCAGAAGACTTGCAGCCTCATTGTCTCATGTGATCAGCTCTCTTCCTGTGTTTGCTCGGAGGTCACAATCTGTCCCCTGAAGCCTGTATGAATTCCTCTAACCTGGAGAGAGACATCATCTCTACAAAGAAAGAAAGGAATGGACTGTTCTATGCATTCAACACCTTTCTGTTTGCACAATACTGAAAGGAAATTAGCATTCTTTATGGTGTGCATGTTAAAATGCTGGCTTCACAAAAACAGCCCATCCCATCAAATGTTTAAGATTACTGTGACATTCTCCTTATCATTGCTATACGTGATGCATTTAACACACAGAGGGGACAATCCACGGGCAGGGGTGGATGGAATCTCCATTCCAACCCCACTGAAATGAATGAGGTGCTCCCATTATTTGAATGGGGTTTGCACAGAAGACCTTACTGGTGGATTGTGTCCAAAATGGTCAAGTTTCTACTGGCTGGGCATGTCTCTTCCTAGCATGTGTGATTTCTTCCCTTATCAAGAGTGAAAAAGCTGCTGTTTTCTGATTTGGCGGACTGTGGCTCTAAGGTGGAAAGAAAGAAAAAGGAAATGGTATTTAAAAATATAAAAAGCACCCATTTAATTAAATGGCAGCACTTGGGATTTTCTTTAGTTTGCATTACAGAAGGAATTTAGACTTCCACTGCTACCACCTGCTGCCAAGCTGAGCCTGAAGCATTGTTACTGTGTCTTTACAGATGCAGGTGAACTTAGTGCTCAACCACTTTCACAGTCCAGAAAGCATGACATTCCTTGTTACCAGTGGGAGGAAAGGCTAATTGAGAAGTGTGTATAAAAGCTGTAATGAGTAGCATTTACATGTATTGATTAGAAGTAGGGCCACCATCTCTCATTTATCACCACCAGCAGCTGTGAAATTTCTCCCCCCCCCCCCCCCCGTCGATTGGCACGGCTCATATTCCCGCTCCCTTAGTTCTTTATTGCTTTTTCCTTCTCTCTCTCTCTGTCCTCCCTCCCCACCACTCCTTCCCCTCCCCTCCCTGAACCAGAAGGCTGATCCACCGGCTGGAATGGGCTGGTAATTACTCCAGCAACTCCACCAGCTGCCACAATTGCCAAACCGCTGGAGTGAAAAATTCCATCCTACATTTCCGATTTTTTACATTACCACTGCATAATCATATTTGACGAATAATTAACCTGGGTTAATACTTCAGAGAGCCATTTGCAAGTAAATTGATAAGCTGAGTGCTAGAAAAAGGGCTTGTGTGGGCTAGAGGCTTTAGGCAGCTGCACACAACAGCCAACTGGCGAGGATCTCCTAATGTATACACACCTCCTGATCATCTTAATTAAGAGTGGCATGCAGGCAGCCCTCGGTGTCCTGCGTGCAGCTTAAAGGCAGTAGAGATTTGAAACAAGCAAAACAAAACATGGAACTTTACAGTCCTTTCCTTTGTCTTTGGTACAATATATATTCTGGTTGTACAGATGAAATTATGCTGACTGTTGTCATTGACTTTGGTGGAAGAAGAAATGTGTCAGGAGCAACAGCATTTTCTGTTTTATGAATAGCAACCCCCCTGCTAATGGAGCAGAGAGGTACCTTCTACAGTGGTGATTCTCTTATAGTTAGCAAAGAGAGAGCAACTATCCTTATCCAACTCCATCACAGCATCTCTCCAGTGGTTGTTGCTGATCTGATATTTCTTTTTAGATTGTGGGCCCATCTTATTGCTTTTTCTGTGTAAACCGCTTTGAAATTTTTTTGTGGACAAATATAAATATTTGTCGTCGTCATCATCATCATCATCCAGGCAAATATGTAACAGCACTGCTGACTGAAGCTGTGCATTCATGTGACAATATTAAACCGCTTTATACTGGGGCAGACAGTTGGCCCATCTAGCCCAGCTCTGTATACTCCAGGGCTGATCAACTTCAGCCCTCCTGCACATGCTGGCTTACAACTCCCATAATCCCTGACTATTGGCCTCTGTGGCTGGGAGGATGGAAGTTGTAGTCCAACAACAGCTGGAGGGCCAAAGTTGTGCAACCCTGGTCTGCTGTAACTGATAGAGGGTCTCTAAGGCTGAGACCTTTCCCGGCCATTTTGCCTGAATTCCTGTCTAGAGATGCCAGTGACTAAAACTGGGACTTGTGTTCTCCCACTGAGCTATATATGGAGTCGCCCATCCTTCATCAGCCTAGAGCATGGGAATGGCCTAGACCAGGTCTTGCCTTTTTATTTTGCCAGCAATTAAGTGGATATACATGGCTGGATGAAAATGTGAGAGTAGCCAAAGGCAGTTGATGGATCAAAGTCATGGCCAGAAAACCTTAGCTGTTCATCAGCCAAGGGAGAAAGAGAGAGGCTCATCCAACATGGGTAGGAGAATCAACCTTCCATAAGCTGGTAGCAGGAGAGGGTTCAAGGAGAAAATGTACACTGTAACACAAACCTTAGAAGACTGAGGGTCAGATCACATATACCCGCTAATAATTTGGTTTTCCAGCATAGCGAAAATTTTCCATCATGATAAATTTTCACTTCACTGAGTGAACAGATTCTATTGAAAAACATTCTTTAAGGTGTTGAATATGAAAGTTCTACCTGTATGTTTGATCCATGGTTACTTATTCATCCTTGCAAAGTGCAGTCATCAAGTGATGGAACAACCATGTGTGAACCAGTCCTCAGAATCTATTTGCCATCTTCACATCATGTGCAAATCTGTATTCAAAGAACCACTGAATATTTTTTCCTGATAGTGAATAAGAATTTGACTGCATTGATATTTTCCTTCTCAAAATCAAGAGAATCAGCTGAGGTCATTTAATTCATGCAAATATGTAAGCTTAACATAGAGGGAGTTTCAGTAGCCAGATATACTTTATGCAACTACCTTTTGCAGTAGCTGCTCAGAGTTTTCAAAAGTCTGCTGGAAGCCACTTGTCCTCTTCAAGAATCACCCATCCTAAATGCCCTCAGGTTAGTTTGTGTGCCTAACCCAGACAGCTGTCCTACATATTCCTTTAATGCCAAGCCAGCTGCCTTTGTCTACTGTGTTCATCCTCTCTGTGGGGCAATTTCACATATAATGATGGCAAGTACGGTAGCGTGATCTGCCAGTTCCTGGTGAGCTCATTTTGTGATATCTGAATCTAGAAATATTGGGTTGCCGAGCAGCATTTCTGTCTCCCCCTGACATCCACCACCCAACTTCAAATCTTGGCTACAGATGTTGGGTGGCAGAGGGAGGTGCTGCTCAGCTTCCCAATATTTCCGGGTTCAGAGTCACGAAATGAGCGGAACTTTCAGCTCTTACTAGGAGCGCACACTCCGTGGGGATGAGCAGTTTGTGCCACCTTCCTTGCTACCGCTCAGTGTCATGTCTACAGGTATGATCCGTACATGACATGTCATCATGAGTTTCCCCAACCCAGTTCTAGGCTAGCCACTGATGGGCAGTGGGCGGGTGGGGGCAGGAAGGGCTCACAACTCAACAAACATAAGTCGTGTTTGCAGCCATTACAGCACAGAGGTGGAAACTCACCACACTAAAGTGGAAGGGATATGAATAACCAGCTCAGAAAGAGTATTAGGAACAACATATCCAATTAGTTGTTCTGCTTACATCTTGTGTTGGTGTTCTAGTGAAAACTAGAATAAGTAATGGAATACTTTAAAATATATAGCTGGTGATATTTAAAGAATCAGACAATTAAAACCCTTTTCTAGTTTCTAAGCACCATAAATAGTAGTAAAAATGTGCCTTGTATTCTTTTCATAAGCCAAAAAGAGGTGTGTGTGCACTGATGTACCTTTTCCAGAGGCTTATTCCACAGTTCGGGCAACTGCTAGAAAGGCCTTAATCCTAGTTTCTTTTCCTTAATAAAGTGGGGTTTAAAAAAACCAACCACCAAAACCTTTCCCCCAATGTGAACACTGAAGAATAACGATGGTCTCCACACCTCTGGACCTTAATTCAAAGATATCCTCCACATCAGTCATTGCATTTGATTAACCACTCACTATCCTGGTGTGTTACTCATTTATATTAACAGTAACAACTCACTATGTACACAATGATTACAATACAATTCAGTGGTGCAGTTGATGAAGCACTGCCTTTTTCCATTGCTTGCCATGAATTTCCTGGTGTCATTACCTGTCCTGCACCCATGGAACCCTTTCATAGAAGTTAAAATTTTACAGGTCAGATTCAGTTCAGGACAGGGAATAGTGTCACTTCCTCCTCCCCATTAGCCTTGTTGAAATAAGAGCATCTCCTTCTCTGTTTGTTTTCAGGAAGACCCTCAAGACACAGCTGTTATCGCAGAGTTTTAATTGGAATTAATTTTAATAATTTGTTTTAATAACTTGTTTAATGAGATTGTTTTAATTATGTTTTGTGGATTTTTAATCTTTTGCTTTTTATATTGTTTTAAATTTTGTACACTGCCTAGGGATGTACATATTCCTATAGAAATATGATAAATAAAATAAATAAAAATAAATAATGGCTGAATATGTGAATACAGAGTATTGAAAACCCCTGTCTTTCTGAGACAATGTGGGTAATAGTTCTGGCTAAGTTGATTGCTCTGTAATGGCTCATTCACATATGCAAGTTATCACTTGATGTTATCAAGTTATCAAGTGAGGAAGCTGCATGCTTGTACTGCTCTCCTGTTAAACATTGGCTGGAGACAGATGAAGACAATAGAGCGACCAGATAAATGAGGGTGTACACCACAGGAACAATGGCTCTATCATACCACTTCAACTCTCTTACAGACTATTAGGAACATGTTCCTCCCCGCTAACTTTGCAAAGAGGCACCTTTTAATGTGGTGATTCTCTTTATGTAGCGGGGGGAGAGTAACTGGCCCTATCCACCTCCAGCACAGTACCTCCAGTGACTGTTGCTGGTGTCTATCTGATGTTTCTTTTTAGATTGTGAGCCCTTTGGGGACAGGGATCCATCTTATCATTTATTCTTTCTCTATGTAAACCGCCCAGAGCCATTTTTGGAAGGGCTGTATAGAAATCAAATAAAATCAAATAAATAAATAAATGTAGGAAGCTGCCATATACTGAGTCAGACCATTGGTCCATCTAGCTCAGTATTGTCTACACAGACTGGCAGTGGCTTCTCCAAGGTTGCAGGCAGGAGTCTCTCTCAGCCCTATCTTGGAGATGCCAGGGAGGGAACTTGGAACCTTCTGCTCTTTCCAGAGCGGCTCCATCCCCAAAGGGGAATATCTTACAGTGCTCACATATCAAGCCTCCCATTCATATGCAACCAGGATGGATCTGGCTTAACTAAGGGTACAAGTCATGCTTGCTACACAAAACCTGCTCTCCTCTCCTGTCTTTATGGTATCCAGTCATTATGGGTATCCTTTAATGAACACCCTGCCCTGCTCTTCAGTGCAGCTACTTTCATTCCTTCTTTCATTTGTAGTGCACTGAGACAAATGCTAGCAGGTATGCAGACAAGGAGCTGATTACTACAGCCCAGCCCAATCACTTCTAAGTATATACTAAGTAAAGTAAAGTATATGACTTTAAATTGCTTGTCCCACTCACTTCAACAGAACTAAGGGTGTCTTCACACATGCATTAAAACATCACAACTTAGTTTATTTCAGTAGCCATGTTAGAACCATGCATTTGGTACTAGTAACACCAAATTCACCAAACTCACAAAAGTACATGTATCACATGTGGTATAATATTATTATTTATTTATTGATTGAATTTTTTATACCACCCAAGACAGCAGCCTCTGTGTGTGTTTGTGTCTGTGTAGACTGATATTTGTTGTCCCAGATTATCGTGGTGTGGTCCTTGCCAAGGAATAACGGCACAGTGATCACACAAGGTTGAGGAATGCTGCCTTCCACCTATTTATAGGCTACTCCCAGGAAGCAGCTCCAAAGGAACACAGGGTAAGCAAGAAAAGAAGGTGTAACCTCACTTCTAAGCCAAACCACACTTTGCTGCCATTACATTACTCATTCATTCATTCATTCAATTTTTATACCGCCCTTCCAAAATTGGCTCAGGGCGGTTTACAAATAAAACAAAAACAATTAAAATCAATCCACAATTAAAAGTTATAAAATACCATAAACCGTTAAACAATAAAACAGTTTAAAAACCCTGAAAAACAGGTACATTTAAAAACCCTTTACAACAATTAAAAAACCCTGGAAGGCCAGGCCAAACAGATAGGTCTTAAGGGCTCTCCTAAAAATCAATAAAGAGTTCAAATTATGGATTTCTGCAGGGAGTGCATTCCACAGCCCTGGAGCGGCTACAGAGGCGGTCTGCTGCTTAGTCACCACCAGACGTACTGGTGGTAACTGGAGACGGACCTCCTCAGATGACCTTAACGTGCAATGGGGATCATACAGAAGAAGGTGCTCTCTGAGGTAACCCGGACCCAAGCCATTTAGGGCTTTAAAGGTAATAACCAGCACTTTGTATTTTGCCCAGAAACATATCGGCAGCCAGAGCAACTGTTTCAAAACAGGCATAATATGGTCTCTCCAAGTTGCCCCAGAGACAACTCCGGGGCACAGATATCACACCAGTTAAAAACACAATCTTTGAAATGGCATAGTATTTTCAGCCATTACTGTGCAAATGTGTACAGTATTTTTGTTTATCTATTAAAATGCCTACCAAAAAGCTATTTCAGCATATTAAATACATATACAAAGCTAACCTTAATTTCTTAAATACAGCTGTTTCAGCTTTAGAAGTTGCACATTGTGTTAGTTTTGAATCCATTGTTCCTCCATCAAAACTCAGCAAACTTGACAGATTCTTATTTTGCATTAAACAATAGCGAGCGCTACATAATACACCACCTGCCTCTCATCAGAAAGGCATTAATAAATTTGGCATATATCCCAGCTACTTGGAAGCAGGAATGTTTCTTGGTCACTGCTTTCAAGTCTTTTAACGGGACATGCACGAGGACTGTATGTTGTGTTGAGTCTGACAGATCTGTTGGATCTGATTTGCCCCATGTCAGGAACTGGTGGAACTCTGTCCAACATGACAGCAGGAACCTTCCCAAGAGTCAGAACTGTCGTGAGGTTCCCAGCTGCTGTGACAACCTCAATCAGAGATCCAACAACTTTATTTGACCCTCACCATTGCTCTATCACCATTTCCTTCTCCTCTTCCTCCTTTCCCTATGAGTGGGTGGAGGCAGGGGACAGGTTGCATTGCTCCCTCCAGAGTGAAGATGAAGCACCTATATACAGGGAGCTGCCTTCAGTAGCTTGCTAGTTAAAATGCTCCCCCCCCACACACACACAACACACACAAACACTTCTTTAACTTTCCTTCCAGTTCCTGTGATGTGCAGATGCTTCAGGGAAGCTGAGTTTTTTCTGAGGCCATAGCCATGACTGCAGCTTCAGAAAAAACTTTCCAGCCCAACCCTACATGATTCAATAGTTGGGAGGGGTTGACATGACCCCTCCTGACAGTCCCATTGTCAAGTCAGGTTGGGTTGCAATCTGACATTTTAAACAGTGCACAGGCCTAACATGCACCTTATTTTAAAACACATGTAGCCTTTGGGCTGCCCTTGAATGTAATCCAGAAACTACAGTTGGTCCAGAACGCAGCAGCCAGGTTGGTCTCTGGGTCATCTCAGCATGACCATATAACTCCTGTACTTAAGGAGCTACACTGGCTGCCAATATGTTTCTGGGCAAAATACAAGGTATTAGTTATAACCTATAAAGCCCTAAACAGCTTGGGCCCGGGGTATTTAAGAGAACGCCTTCTTCGTCATGAACCCCACTGCCCACTGAGATCATCTGGAGAGATCCGTCTGCATTTGCCACCGGCTCATCTGGTGGCCACTCAGGGACGGGCCTTCTCCGCCGCTGCCCCGAGGCTTTGGAATGCACTCCCTAGTGAAATAAGAGCCTCCCCATCTCTGACAGCTTTTAAAAAGTCTTTAAAGACGCATCTGTTCACCCAGGCTTTTAACTAATATTGTTTTAATGGTTTTAATGCTGTTTTAAAATATTGTTTTACAAATTTTAAATTGTTGTAATGTTTTAAACTTTTTGTTTTTGTTTTAACTAAGGTTTTACTTTGTTTTTATTCTGTTGCAAACTGCCCAGAGATGTAAGTTATTAAATAAATAAATACATAAATAAAGAGAAATGGATGTAGTTTGACCAAACATCTTCACCAGAGTACAAAATATAAAGTGAGATTGGCCCTGAATGAAAAAATAATAATAATACTGAGCAAGACCTTTGGCAGTACAACAATTAAGTCATTTTTTGATAGTGTAATGGGAATGTCTTTTTCAATTTTTTTCTTTTAAAATTCACTTGTAGAACCTACTCATATTTTTATATGGCAGACCTGCTACCATACCTAACCTAAAACTAAAAACATAAGAACAGCCCTGCTGGATCAGGCCCAAAGCCAATCTAGTCCAGCATCCTGTTTCACACAGTGGCCCACCAGAAGTCCCAAGCCCACAAGCAAGAGCTGAGGACATTTTCTCTCTTCTACTGTTACTCCCCTGCAACTGGTATTTAGAGGCCTCTTGCCTCTGAGGCTGGGGGTGGCCTATAGCCCTCAGACTAGTAGTCATCGATAGACCTGTCCTCCATGAATTTATCTAACCCCTGCTAGTTGGGCAAAGAGGCAACAACCAGCACAGTATCTCCAGTGACTGTTGCTGGTGTCTGTCATATTTCTTTTTAGATTGTGAGTCCTTTGGAAATCTGTGTAAACCACATTGGAAACTTTGTTTTCCGGCTTTGTTGAAAAGTGATATATAAGCTGTTGTTGTTGTTGTTGTTGTTGTTGTTGTTGTTGTTGTTGTAAACCCCTCTTAAATCCATCCAGGCTATTGGCTGTCATCACATCTTGTTGGCAGAGAATTCCATCAGTTGATTGTGTTGTGTGAAAAAGTATTTCCTTTTGTCAGTCCTAAATTTCTTGGCAGTTAGTTTCATGAGATGACCCCCTGGTTCTAGAGTTATGAGAGAGGGATAAATTTATATCTCTATCAACTTTCTCTACACCATGCATGAGTTTATAGACCTCTATCATGTCTCCCCTCAGTCGTCATCATGTCTCTCCTCAACTAAAAAGCCCCAAGTGTTGTAGCCTTGCCTCATAAGGAAAGTGCTCTAGGCCCCTGATCAACTAATGGAATTCAGTATGTGTTTGTGTGTGAATTTCTCCTCTTAAAGCCAAGGTGGCATTGCATGTAAAGACTTGATGACTACAGAAGAATAATCTCTTCATTCTGCATTCATCCTATATATAAACACTCTTAAAGCATACCTTGTGTGCTTGAGAGATGGAAAGTCAGTATAGGCATTTGTCACTGTATGAGGTAATGTAGGGGGAAGCAGTTCCTTTTCAGAGCTCAACAGTAGCACTAAGTGAAATCAATGGCCAAACAATCTAACACAATTGGTCACATATTGATAGAATTAAACACCGCTGTTAACGTGACTTGTCATTGATCTGACAAAAACAGAGTCCAGGGGTAAAAGTCGCCTGAAGCTTTTAGGCTCTCTGCGTATGCGGCAAAGGTTGGGGAAATTATTCACTCCTTCTGAATCTGACGTAACACTTTAAAACATTTCATTGACCCTATTCTTCATTCCAGAAGAAAAATCCAGAACATTAACCTCTTTGTTAGACTAATAAGCAAGACTGGAAAATTAAAGTTTGGTTTTGCCATCCTATGGAAATAAAAACACATGTTCTGAAAAACACAGTCCCGTATCAAATTCTCCAAAAATGGCAGTCTCGTATCAAATTCTCCCCCTCCATAATAGCTAATAAAACTTATGTCGTATCTGACATAAAGTGACACAAGGAAAACAGCAACTATAAGCATTGCAATTCTGAAAGAGGGCAGACATGCTTATGCAGGGCCCACTCTCCAACCACCACTGTTTACACACACTGATAATGTCATCTGGTTCTGCTGTTTTTCACCCATCCTCGCATGCAAAGTGAATGTGGGAGTTGTGTTGTCTTTGTAATCTGTGAAGCAGAAATTCAGCTTTCAGTCTGCAAAAAAATGTATCTTTTTAAAACAACAGTTGTTTTCGTATTAGTTCATAATGACATAAGAATACAGGCCAGGACATTGTGTGAGTGCATTTTTAAAAACAAAATAAAATGATCATTTGGAAGTGTCGGAAAATCTGGGGCACTGGTGTGCACAATTCCAAGTTTGCACACTTACACTGGCAGAAGACCTTACTGGAGGAGGGCCCTTGTGGAAAAGCCTGTGTCTTATGGGTTCTGCTCTGGTTCCCTGATATCATCGAGATACAACAATGCTATAATGACTCTTAGACAGAGTATTCTGGGTCTGGAATTGATCTGAATCTGGTTCCTAGGTATTCTAGGTAAACCTAGAAGGTGCTAGGTTTAACTTTATGCCAACTAATTATCTTACCAACCTCATAATCCCAAAACACCAGAGGGCATTTACAATGGCAGGTTTTAATGTCCTACCCTCGGCTTTGCTTGAGGGCAAATATTGGAACATCCCACTTCCTGACCGCACATGCCCGTGTGAAGTGAGTGAAGTTGAAATAGTTGTTACGTTCTTTTGCATTGTTCTTTTTATTATCATCAACAATTACAACAAATATTTATATGCCGTTTTTCAACAGAAGTTTCCAAAGCAGTTTACACAGAGAAATAAATAAATGGATCCCTGTCCCCCAAAGGGCTCACAATCTAAAAAGAAACATGATAGACACAAGCAACAGCCACTGGAGGGATGCTGTGCTGGGGTGGGGGTGAATAGGGCGAGTTACTCCCCCCCCCACTAAATAAAGAGAATCGCCACATGAAAAAGGTGCCTCTTTGCTCAGTTAGCAGGGGCAAATCAAGACATTTGCTACCGTTTTATTTTGCCCCTTTCAATGAATTTGCCAGGCAGATTTTATGTTTCTCTCCTCCTTTCAGAACAGAACCCAACCATATCCTATAGCATGACTAGGCTAACCAAACAGTTAATCAAAAAGTAACTAATTCTGGGTGCTAAGAGTTGTTTATTTAAATGCTTTTTTGATGGTTTCACATACTGTACTAAATCTATGTTGAATTCTTTTTTTCTTTTCCTTTTTTATTCTATGTGATTTAGTGTATTAATAGCTGGTAATTGACTGTAATAAAATTTCATTCCTTCGTCCTGTTGAGAGGTCAACGAGGCACCTTCTTTCATTCACCAAGGCATTTGGGTAGGTAGATGAGGATAGTGGAGCTCTCTGAGAAGAGCTGGTCTTGTGGTGAGAGCTGGTCTTGTGGTAGCAAGCATGACTTGTCCCCTTAAGCTAAGCAGAATCCATCCTGGTTGCATATGAATGGGAGACTAGAAGTGTGAGCACTGTAAGATATTCCCCTCAGGGGATGGAGTCGCTCTGGGAAGAGCATCTAGGCTCCAAGTGCCTTCCCTGGTTTCTCCAAGATAGGGCTGAGAGAGATTCCTGTCTGCAGCCTTGGAGAAGCTGCTGCCAGTCTGTGTAGACAATACTGAGCGAGATGGACCTATGGTCTGACTCAGTATATGGCAGCTTCCTATGTTCCTATGTGGTAGCAAGCAGGAATTGCCCCCTTTGCTAAGCAGGGTCTGCCTGTTTGCATTTTGGACTACAGTGACTACATGTGAGCACTGTCTGCTATAATATATTCTCCTTAGGGGATGGGGCCATAGCTCAGTGGTGGAACATCTGCTTGCATTCACTCCCTGGCATCTCCAGGTAGGGCTGAGACAGACTCCTGCCTGAAACCTTGAAGTGCAGCACTCAGCCGCCACCCACAGCTGCCGCAGCTGTGGGCTACCCTCAGCACAGTATTATGCTTGGCTGCCAGCATAACTTGGGCAAACAGTGGGCAGCAGCACAGCCATCCCCAGCCCCTGAGCTGGGACATTCTTGGAATAATTTGGGAGCCCCAGGATGTGTGGGGGACCAGACTGTGATAATATACGAACTGGGCTTTAGGGTAGGATTGACTTCGATCCAGGAGAAACAGAGAGCATGTGACTCATGCTTCCTGTTTCTTCATTTCTCCATCAGCTCAAGAATAAAAACTTAACTCCTGCCCTCCTGAATGACAGATGTGCAAGCTTCTAATGCAAGAGAAGCATGGATGTCTGTGGGAGATGCAAAACCTGCTAACTTGGCAAAGAGGCACCTTTTAACGTGGCGATCCTCTTTTATTTAGCAGGGGGGGAGTAACTGGCCCTATCCACCCCCAGCACAGTACCTCCAGTGACTGCTGCTGGTGTCTATTTTATATTTCTTTTTAGATTGTGAGCCCTTTAGGGACAGGGATCCATCTTATTTATGTATTCTTTCTCTGTGTAAACCACCCTGAGCCGTTTTTGGAAGGGTAGTATAGAAATTGAATAAATAAACAAGCAAATAAATAAATAATAAAAAGTTCTATTTGAATGTGGCAGAGCAGATGTGGAGACAGGAACTGTGAAGCATGTGTATTATTTCCTGATTCCCCCAGCATTCCTTTTGCACCCAAAGCTGCTCTCATGCAGGCAATGAGAAACTAAGAATTCCACATTTCTCTTGGGAAATGATGAAACTGTAGTTCCTTAAGATCAGCTGTTTCAAAGTTTAATAAGAGATATTCAACTATTTAGCACTAGCATCTAATTTTCAAGAGTCCCACCCCCTTTAGGTACTAAAATAAGAATAAGATTACTGTATTAGTTGAAGTGGAAGTTGCCTTGCCCCAACGTGTCCCTAACTGCCGACATTTCAATCTCCTATAATGCGACATTACATGTGATATTCACATTTATCTTTATCATCAGAATACATCATAATTAGAATGATCATCTTCATGGCAAGTGAAAAAAAATCACATGTTGAAAAGTATAACCTCCTCCTCCTCCTCTACTCGGGTTTTTGGCTCTCTGGCAGTTCATTCCTTCTGCCATACTTTCATTCCTCTGCTAGCCGTTACAAATGCTTGCTTTCCTTTGATGCATTAAATTAAAACTATTTTTAAAGTAACATTTTTGTTACGGTCCATCTCCTGGCTGCTGTTGAACACCAACATGCATGATGAATATCAAATAAAAACTTAGGTAGAAAATTGCAGCCATGCTTAAGTATAGAATATATCTACTGTTCTGCTGAATGGATTGGCAGGTACATTTTAACATCCCAGTGATCAGGGTTGGACTTTAATGGACAATGTCAATGCAGCCCGGAAGCAGAGAAAGAGCTTGCAAGAGGATTAATATGTACCTTAGCCCTCTCGTGCCTGTTATTTCTATTCTTTTATATGTTGATACACTGGTTATTCTAATAGTCAAACTAAAGTCCAGTTAACATACAGTATGATGAGAGAGACAATGGAGCCATTTCCATGTGTCTAGTTCCCATACCATCCCGGTAATATCAGTAGGAAGCAATCATGTTGAGGTGGTTACTTCTGAGAGCTGGGGGCAGTAACTAACATTCTTTTGAAAGACTTGTGGCTGGTCTTGGGACTGCTTCTCTGTCAGTTTGGCTGAAGGATGTCTCTTAGCTTGTTAGGGGATGGTGAGATGGGGTGTGTGGTTCCTCAGTAGGGGGCAGCTATTCCACTGGTGGCGGGACACAGAAGAAAGAGCATTGGCAGGTCCGCAGGCCATTACAGGGGAAGGGAAAACAGAAACTTAATTGTTGTTTTTCCTTCCAGCTGCCCTGTCAACTCTTTGACCTTGGAGAGCAGTGCCAACTACCTGCAAAACCTTACCTTGCTCTGTCCTTTGCAATGCCAAATTGGTCCAAAATAAATTAGAAATTATCCATGGATTGTGGATGAGGGAGCTGAACTGGCTTTAAGGAGACCTGGTCGGGAGAGGCTAGTGGCCCAGTTTGGTCCCAGCTTCTCCCTACAGAATACTCTGTTGTGGAGCAGGTGAGAGGATGTGGGTGTGGGTAGATTGGGACACCCTGCTGCTCAACAGAATCCTTAACCAAGCTATCAGATTTGGTTGCAGTGTTGGCATTGGAGACGCTCAGGTTGATGGTGGTGGGTTACTTCAGTATTCACTTTGGGACTGAATTGGCAGGAGCAGCTTGGGAATTCATAGCGGCCATTGCAACTATGGGCCTTTCCCAAGTGGTCTCAGGTCCGATGCATGTTTGTTTGTTTGTTTAACATATTTTTATACCACCCAAAACTTACGTCTCTGGTGGTTTACAACAAGCATGTTGCTGATCTTATGCTCAATTTGGTTTTTTGCTCTGATCAGGGAGGTTTTCGGTGGGTGGGGACCCCATTGTCATGGATGAACCACCGCCTGGTGAAGGTTCAATATGTAGCCGCTAGTCACCTCTTAAGTGGTGAAGGGCCTATTAGGATGGTCCGTTTGAGGAGGCTATTGGATCCAATAGGATTACAAGAAACCTTGGAGGGTTTTAATGTTGGCGCTGCCAGTGATCTTGTTGACACTCTGGTGGAAAAGTAGAATAATTAGATTACTAGGGTGATAGACTTGATCACTCCTAAGCATCCTCTCCAACCCACTTCTAAATTATCTCCATGGCGTACGGAAAAACTACGGGAGCTGAAGTGGCTAGGCAGACAACTAGAGCGCAAATGGAGAAGGACTCAACTTGAATCCGACAGATTATAGCACAGAGCACAATTGAAGATCTATGTTCTGGCAATGTGTGCAGCAAAGAAGAGATTCTTGTCCAGTGGAATTATTGAGGGTGGTACAGGCTCCTTCCGCTCCACCTTTGGAGCCATTGGTTAGCTGCTGTGAGCCTTTTAAGGAGTTTTTTGTGGACAAAATCTCTTATATTTGAGCCGACCTGGATTCCATTGCTGGTGCAGGGTCTTTAGCAACTCCTCTTGTGTGATCAAACTGGATCAGTTTCAGATTGTGATTTCTGAGGATGTGAACAAGCTGCTTGGAACTGTGCATCCTATCACCTGTTCTCTTGACCTTTGTCCTCCATGGCTTATATTATCAAGCAGGGAGATTGTTGGATTAACTAGAGTGCCTAGTTGAGATCATAAATGCTTCTCTGAGGGAAGGTAGGATGCCTCCTTGTTTAAAGGAGGCAATTATTAGACCTCTTTTAAAGAAGCCTACACTGGATCTCTCAGAATTAGGCCTGTCTCCAATCTCCTGTGGTTGGCCAAGGTGATTGAGAAGATAGCGGCCTCTCAATTCCAGGCAGTCTTGGATGAAACAGATTATTTAGACCCATTTCAAACTGGATTTTGGGCAGGTTCTGGGGAGGAGACTGCCTTGGTTGGCCTGATGGGTGATCTCCAGAGGGAGTGTTGATCCTTTTGGCTCTCTCGGCGGCTTTTGATACCATCAACCATGGTATCCTTCTGGATCGCCTGGGGGGACTGGGCGTAGGGGGCACTGCTTTGCAGTTGTTCCACTCATATCTCTTGGGCAGATTTCAGAAAGTGTTACTTGGAGACTGCTGCTTTACAAAGTGAGATATTTTGTATGGTGTTCCTCTGGGTTCCATCTTGTCTTCAGTTCTTTTTAACATCTGCATGAAACCCCTGGGAGAGGTCATCAGGGGATTTGATGCAGGGTATTATTAGTACGTTGAAGAATACCCAAATCTATTTTTCCATGTCAGCGTGATCAGGCAATGGCATAACTTCTCTAAATGCCTGCATCAAGTAATGGGCTGGATGAGGAATAACAAACTGAGATTAAATCCAAACAAGGTGCTCATTGTAGGAAGCCACAGTTTGGGAAATGGGATAGATCTGCTGGTTATGGATAGGGTTACACTCAATCTGAAGAGAAGCCAGAATATAGGGTTATACTCCCCCGGAAGGAGCAGGTTCACAGTTTGGGAATACTTCTGGGCCCAACCTTCTCTCTGATAGCTCATGTGGAGGCGGTGGCCAGGAGTGCTTTCTATCAGCTTCAGCTGGTTCGCCAACTGTGCCATTTTCTTGGAAGTGAGTGACATTAAGACAGTGATGCACATGCTGGTAACCTCCAGGCTTGACTACTGCAATGCACTCTATGTGGAGCTGCCTTTCTACATAGTCTGGAAACTGCAATTGGTGCAGAATGCTGCTGCCAGATTGGTCTCTGGAATGTCCCAAAGAGACCATATTACTCCAGTTTTAAAAAAAGAACTACACTGGCTACCAATAGGTTTCTGGGCAAAATACAAAGTGCTGGTTATTGCATATAAAGCTCTTAACGGCTTAGGCCCAGGGTATTTGGGCCCAGGAAACACTTTCTTTGTTATGAATCCTGTCACCTATTAAGATCTTCAGGTGAGGTTTGTCTGAGGGTGCCACCGGCTCGTCTGGTGACAACTCAAAGGCAATGCTTTCTCTGTAGTTGCCCCAAGGCTGTGGAATGCACTTCCTGCTGAGATCAGAACTGTTCCATCCCTGTTGGCTTTTAGGAAACAACTAAAGACACATCTCTTCAGCCAAGTTTTTTTAGCTATCTGGTAGTTTTTATGGGTATTTTAATTTGATCGTTTTATATGTTTTAATTGTTAAATGGGTTTGTTTTGTTGCGGTGAACTGCCTAGAGACTTTGGTAGTGGGTGGTATACAAATATGTTAAATACATAAATACTTTCCACACTGTACATATTATCTGCAAAATTGCTCCCAATGTAGGATGCAGTCACATGGTAATTCCACATCACTCTTGTAACATGTGATTTAATACTAAAATGAATACGTGCTGAATACATTGACAACCTTGTGTTGTCAATGTAACTAAATTGGCTTAAGTTCGAACACTTGGCTTACCAAGTTCAGGGCTGATCCTGCTAATGTTGCTCTGTAATTTTCCATCTAAATGAGCTCTCTGAATCTGTAAGGTAAAGTGTTGTCCAGTTGGTATCAATTCCTGGTGACCACAGAGCCCTGTGGTTGTCTTTGGTAGAATACAGGAGAGGTTTACCATTGCCTCCTCCTATACAGTATGAGAAGATGCCTTTCAGCATCTTCCTATATTGCTGCTGCCCTATATAGGCGTTTCCCATAGTCTGGGAAACATACCAGCGGGGATTCGGACCGGCAACCTCTGGCTTGCTAGTCAAGTCATTTCCCTGCTGCACCATTAGGTGGCAAAAACAAACTATCCCATCTGCAGTTTGCGCAACCTGCTTCTCCCCTTATGTCACACATCTTCATGGAGATGATAAAGAAGACCATCTGAAAATGTTGGAGGAAAAATACGAAAATATGCAATGTCATGCTGGATCAGACCACAAATCCAACTACTTCTACCACTTGCAAGCTAGATGATTCTTGAAGGCCACAAGGTGAGCATGAAACTGATAAACATCTCTTGTTCTTTGTTCCCAACATCTGCATTTGACACCTCTAAACATCTGCACTTAACACTTCCACTGAGCTACCCTGACTAATAGCTGCTTTTAGTCCTGTCACTCATGCATTTGTCTGAACCTTTTTGTAAAAGCTAACGAAGCTAGCAGCCATCACATCTTGTGGTGAATATCATAATTTAATTATGAGTTGCATGAAGAAGTGCTTCCTTTCATCCATCCCAAAACTAATGCAAATCAAATTAATTAAGGGTATTCACACAATATAATGGGCGAGTAGGCAGTGGAAGACGATAAAACGAATGTTGCCTGGAGCACAGAGTGCACTCCCAGATGAGCCATGCTGCGCCAAGCAGCTTGGATCTCCTGAGTCTGGGACAAGTTGTCCCGGCCTCTGTGTATCCCACAATGCACCGTGCAGTGAGTGCAGTGCATTAGGAGACTCCCCCAGGAGATGGGCACTCTAAGTGCCTCTCTATGTGTGTGCTTGTGCTGCAAGCGCATGATCCCATCAGCCGGGTTAAGGGTGTGCTCATGCCTTTAACCTCAGCGAAAGGCTGGGCTAAAAGGTGGGGTTAGGCTGGGCAGGAGTGCCAGGATTGGGAGCGATCCCGGCGCTCCACACGAGCCGCCTAACCCAGCCGGGCTGCCCAGGCTAGGGCTAGGCTGTTTGTGACAACAGCCTTATTGTGTTCTGTTATAATGAGGGGGAGAACTTTTTGATCATTTTCCCCATAGCATATTTTGTGGGTAAAATTGAAATTCCCCCCAGAGACCCTCAAAAAATCAGACCTACACTAGGAAAACTCTATGCTAGTGTAGGTCTGATCTCTTAAGGATCTTTGTGGGGAATTTCAGCTAATATTGCACAAGCAATTACTTTTGATGGCACAAGCAATTACTTTTGAATTATGTGAAAACTCTGCAGGACCTGGAAGTTGTATTTGTGTGTGAACATGGCCAGAAAGAAATTAGCTAGTTATCTAGTTTCAAGCTATCTAAATATCTAAATCAGGCATCCCCAAACTGCGGCCCTCCAGATGTTGCTGAACTACAACTCCCAGCATCCCTAGACACAATTTTTTGTGGCTGGGTATGCTGGAAGTTGTAGTTCAGCAACATCTGGAGGGCCGCAGTTTGGGGATGCCTGATCTAAATCATCTAATTATTAGATAATTTAGCTAATATCTAAATTATATATTAATCTAGATATTAAGCAAATTAGTTAATCTCTTCTCTAAATTTGAATATTTAATCTGAATGCACACCCACAAGGTGAAATTGATAAATTACTATATCCTGGATGATACATTTTCCAAGATGCAGTAAATGTTGATAATCCCCACATGGAAGTATATTCAATAGAAATCTTTCTTTCCTATGCAAAAATATGGGGAAAGATAGTAGTTGTGGCAAAAATGACGGGTGGGTGGGTGGTGGGGAACCACCACGTGGTGTTACATATTAAAAATACACACTGGGACTCTGGATTCAATTGGCCTTATTAGTACTGGTTTAATGCTAGATACAGGTTGCTTATTTTAAGCTGTACAAATTGATTTAACTCCCTCTATAGTTGAGTTATAAAGAACACAGTTAGAAGGGAATTAAATGTGGCATGAGTTTCAAGACACTCTGCTTCTCTATAACATTTTCTAAGGAAGGATTGTTTTGTTTATCTGCTTTTATAACCGTCTATATAGAATTATATGTTTGAGCTCTATTTAATTGCAGTGTGGCCATAGAATAAAATCTAAAAGGGGCTTCTAATTGACTGGTGCCTTTGGCCTTCCTTTGTTCATGAAATGCTTAATGCATCTTAACAGAGCAAGCCGGAGCTTATTTCTTTTCTTAGACAATTGCCTGGCCAAGAACAGCTCTTTAGAAGAGTGTGAGAGTTCCCTGATGCATTATAATATATAAACCCTATTCATTCCTTGTTTGTTTGTTTTTCAAATTTGTAGACCACCGCACACTTCTGTCTCTGGGCAATTTAAAGCCTGTAGACACAGAACCCAAGTCCAGAGCCCACAGGAGTAGTCCACACACCTTCACTGATGTGTTCTTAAACCACTATTATGCTCCTCCACTATCTATGCATATTGCATTTGTTTGCAGAGATGAATGCTGTACTTGGGAGCCATCTTCTCCGCACCCAGCATTCTTAATCACCAAGAAGATTGCTGCCTGAGTTCAGTCTTTGCCTCTACACACAAACAATGTATATATAGAGAACGGGGGGTGGGGGCATGGTTTAAGCATATATTTCCTGGTGCATGGGGTGAGGCTTGCTGCCACTCTCCTATGGGCACTGTACCTTGGCTCAGTGTCTGTGGTTTCAATAAAGAGTGAACAAGGCTGTAGCCATGTGAAGCAAGTTTCATAATCAATTAACCTAACTCTCACTACCTGGATCCTGAACTGTTTTTGGAATTCATAGGTGCCATGAATGACACTCATCTCAAGAGAAAGTCTTAATCCTTCAAATGAGAGGTCGGAAAGCCTTTGGAATGATAGAGTAGGGAAGATAACGTCATGAATATCTGCCAATACTGCTTTAGAATGTTGTGCTTAATGGCATCATCTATAAATAACTGCTGCTCATAGGATTCCTCCTGAATCCTGTGATTAATTGAAATCACAGATGCCCTTGGATTGTAACCCGATCAAAGAGAAAGTTGCCTGAAATCTAGACCTTTGAAACATGGCACACCAAATTATTAGGATCTCTTTCTGTAAATTAATATGGCAGATATTTATTCAAGTGGTACACAGAAGTGGAGAAGTTAAAGACGATTTGCCAGCAATCTAGTGCAGCAACCAAGATGCTAATGTGCATATGGAGCTTCACCACTGGCAAGAGCTTCCCCATTCACATGGAGTGGGAGACCTGTGTGTTTTTCTGAGGGATGCAGACCTCCCCACTCCCTTGAAGAGAGTGAATGGTACAGACTGCAGAGGCCAAATGCTCAGGGCAGATAGGGGGTTCTGCATCAGAGTGGATTGCTCATCTTACTAGCTGCATCCCTCCTTTGAGCACAGCATAGGTGTGTCACTGCCAAATGAAGAAGATTGGAAGCTTTCATCAAGTTGCACGCTCTGTTGTATCTGTGTAATCAGTCTGAATAGGCCATTAATAATTGTATACCCATGGTAGTGATTTATGGTAGCAACATTGGATAAAATAGTTGTCAATTCCACTCAGGTTTTAGAGGCACTGGTGAATTTGGATTTGTAAACTCCCAGGACAATTGCTAGTGACTTTCCTATTATATTTTAGTAGCCTTTTGCAACATGAGACTTTAAGGTAGCACAGGAATAAGATTGTGATATTACCTTTATATGGTTTGGGCTCAAGAGTCGAATTGCTCTGTTAGTCCTAGTGAACTGGAAGTTTGGGATGTGGATGTCACTTTTGGATGACCCTGTTTATCTGGAGCCATTCCAATCCAGCTTCCAACCTCCATTTGCTACTGAAACTGTGGAGGTAACAAAGAGCCTGGGCACCATGTTGAGCTGAAACTAACTTTTATCTTTCCTTTGCTAACCTTTCCCCTCTCCCCACACAGTGCCATCTAGCAGCCCTGAACTATATACAAGTATTACCACATCCCCCTTTCTAAGAAAGTTGGATAACAATTCAGCAAACAAAGCACCCCAAAACTACTACTTTTCCATTGAAATGAAAATACAAAATACTGTGAAGTCCTATGAGGCCAGGGTAGATCACTTGAAATCTCAGCTTCCTGTCAGGGATTATTCTGCCATATTGACAGTTAACCATTAAGCCTGAATATTCTGTGGGCTTCCAGATATTACATTGTCTCTTAGAAAACCTGGAGGTTGTCTCTTACTGTCTGGATACCTCCTCACGGGGAAGGGGCTGATGCATCAGACAGGGGTAGTATTTTCTACAGGCTGTGCTTCAAGGATGACTTCTGGAGACACTGTTGAATCTCCTACCAAGACAAAGTGTGCTTGGTTGTGACAAATAATACCAGCTGAGATTGCAATTAAATAGGATCAAGGAGTCTTTGCATTTCCCTGAGTTCAGTGATGGCAGGGATTTAGCTTTGTGGCGTTTGTCCATAGGTTCTCTTTTGTAACGTTCGTAACATTTGTCCATAGGTTCTCTTTTGTAATCTTCGTAACGTTCATCTTGTTCCTGGAGGCTGTGAAAATCAGGCCACCTGAGAGCTAGCTGAGAAGCAAAAGTGGGGACTGTGGAATGAAGTTTCCAGCCCATGAGTAGTTTCCAGCCCATGAGCTGAAACCATTAGCCAAGGGCATTGATCAGTATGCCAGCAAGGTAGGGGTCAGGAGCCTTGGGCAGTAGGTGCTTTACTGACTGGATTCACCTTTGCCATTGGTCTGAGGTAACAGTGCACTGGAGGTGATATATTGAAATCCATAAGCTGTGGCAAATCATTGGAAAAGGTCTGATGAAAATTTAGGTGTGTTATATCAGAAATGATCTGCTCAGGCTTTCCAAAGTGGGAAAATGTGGGTTTCATCTTACTGATAACCTCTTGAGAAGTAGTACTGGGTAGTTGAGCAACTTCAATAAATTTAGGAAAGCCATCTATCATACAAGAGAAGAGCTGTTCTTGGGGTTCAAAGGTAATGTTTTTAAAGCGTCCAGCCTTTTGCCAAGGTTGATTTGGGAGGACAGAAGGCTTAAGTGGTTCTTGTGAATTGGTTCACATGCTAGCATAGACATCACAGCGTCCAACCCATTTCTGAAGCTGTGTACTCAGCCCTAGCCACCACACAGACATTTTGGCTTGTGCTCTACATTTTGTGATTGCTTGATGTACCTCATGAAGTTTGTGCAGGATGTTTTGCTGTAAGGATGCAGGAATTACAAGTCTGGAGTCTTTCAATACCAGGACCTGGTTTACTGTGAGTTCTCCAGAAACTGCCCAATATGGGTGTAAGGAGGCATCTGATTCAGCTTTTGCTGGCCAGCCTTCCTGACAGTGGATGATGACATGATGTAAAGTCTCATCTGCCTCTTCTTTGAGTTTCAACTCATTAAAGCATCTATTTGTTATAGACAGAGATTTTAGAACAGAGGCAACAAACTGGTAGCATATCAGGAAGTGGAGCCCTGGAGAGGGTATTTGGTGCCACAAGGTTCTTTCCAGGTATGTGGGAGATGGTAAAATGAAATCTCATGAGCCTTATGTGGGAGCACTGGATCCCTAGTGGTAGCATGGCCAGGAATTTGCACCCCAACAGTGTAAGAAGGGGGTTGTGGTCCGTTTCTATGTGGAAAGTTAATCCTAACAACCCCATGTAATGACCAGGGCCTCTTTTTCTATTTGAGCATACCGCTGTTTGGTGGGTATGCGTGATCTTGATGCATAAACTATAGGTTGCCAGAAAGATGGAGACTATACTTGGAGGAGGACTCCCTCTAAGCCATAAGAGGAGGCATCAGCTGAGACCTTGATGGATTTGTTGGATTATAGAGGGCCCCAAGTGGGGGTGTGCTGAGGGCATTTTTATCTCTCAAAAGCCATTTTTTGTGCCTCTCCCCAATACTCTCTGAAGTTTTGATTTCATTGCCCTGTGAGGGATAAATTTCCCCAGGTGAGTGACCATGCCCCAAAACCTGAGAATGTCACTGATGTTTTGAGGTTCAGACATCTGGTCAATTGTGCAGACTTTATCTGGATCTGGCCAGCCCCTGTGCTATCAACAATCTGGCTCAGGAAATTAATTTATGTTTTTGAAAACTCACCTTTATCATTAAGAGTGATGCGAAATGTCTCCAACTGTTTTAGGACAGCATGGAGTCATTGATCATGTTGTATTCGTGTGGATCCAAAAGTGAGGATATCATCCATCTGGCACAGGACTCCTTCAAGGCCTTCCAGGAGTTGGGACATCCATTTCTGGAAGTGCTCGGGTGCTAAAGAAATGCCAATTGATTAAACCAATTGATTAAATCAAAAGCATCCAAATGATCCAAAGCAGATTCGGGAGTCAATGGGATCTGCCAAAATCCTGACTGGGCATCCAGTTTTGAGAGAAAAAATTGCATCGCCAAGTTGTCCCATGGTGTGTTCCACACAAGGGAGGACATGCTGTTCTTGGCAGACACTTTCATTGAGTCTAGTAAGATCAACACTTTCCCCATTTGTTTTTGGTACAATCACCATGCCTGCATACCAGTTGGTCAGGATATCTGTGCTTGAAATGACACCCATCTCTTGCATGCGTTCCAGTTCTTCCTTTATTCTGAATAATAAGGGCAATTGGCAAAGAAACTCCTTATGGTGTTGCTAGGGCAAATGGCTTTGCATTGTCCTTGTTCAAGCTTAGGAGAGTACAACCGTGTTAATTTTCCCGGCATCTTTCAATATTCTCAACTCTAGTATCCTTCTAGAGTGTTTGTTGGAGGTGGGAATTGGGGGCAACAGTGTCTCCATTCCTACCTGTCAAATTAGTTCCAAAAGTTGTGCTTGGGAACTTTTGCCATGGCATTCCATTGCACTGGTTCTCAACCAGGAGCTCAATTTTGTCTTCCATGCTTTTTAACAACTACATTGAATTTCTGGGAGAAGTTCCCTGGGGATTTAGAGTGAGGTGTCATCAGCATGCTGATGACACTAAGCTCTACTTTTGCTTACATCTGATTTAGGATGAGTACTAGAGATGAGCAGAACTGTCTTGTAAGTGAACTGGTCCACTACAAACCAGGCCAGGGAGTCAGTTCATTGACCCAACCAGCCCAGCTGGTGGATTCTACTGAACTGGTTTGCAGACCCATGATTTGGTCTGAATTTGATTCATATTTGGACCAATCCACTGCAACAGGTACGTGCACACCCCTAATGAAGATTAATAAACACAAGATCAATCCAGACAGGACATAAGTGCCAGACAGGTGTGCTTTTGATGGTGTTGTATTTCCCCTTACAGATCAACTTCACAACTTGAGGACGTTATTACATCCAACTCTTACTGAGGATGCCCAGTACCGTCTATGGCACGAAGCACCTTTCACTAGTTTAGTCTGATCTGGCAGCTATGACCCCTCCTGAACAGAGATAGACTGGCCATAATTTCCTTGCCATAGTAACTTCTAGATTACTACAATGTGTTGTATGTGAGACTGCCTTTAAAGACTGTTTGGAAACTTCATTGTGTTCAGAATATGGTAGCGACGCTATTGACTGCTCCTGGCCAGAACATATTTTGCTGGTGCTAAAACATTTTCACTGGCTTTTTCTGTGTTTGCATAATTCAAAGTGGTGGTTTTGATCTATAGAGCTCTATGTGGCTTTAGACCAGGATATCTAAAACTGTTTCGATACAAACCTGTCCATCTGTAAAGCACATTTTTAGACACCCTCTCCAGGTACTCCTGTCTTCAGAAGTTAGGTGGGTGGAAGCCAGAGAGAGTACCTTTTCTGTAGTGGTGTCAGAAAAGGAGAGGAAACATTCACATTCAGCACATGGGACAACGCATGGAATTTCAGAGGGACTGAAATGAATGGGATGACATATACATGTAAGAACTCTTCAGCATGCACAACAGAATACATGTGGAACCCTGGGTCAGGGCAAAATAATTTTTGTTTTCCTTAGTCTTAATTTGAAGTGTGGTTATGATACTACAGTAATCAACTGTAACCGGTAAGGAAGCTCCATGTGAACAGATGGAACAGCCCCCAAACAGACTGGTTACATATAATATTTCACACTTTGTAAACCATGTTTCTTTTCAAAATCTTAGATTTGTGGAAGATTCATGCACAGTCTCTCATCCAATGCACAACCTGTAAATGTACTGTTGAGCATTGTTGTAGCCCAGTGATCCTTCTGGACAGAACATTGAACATTGTCTTCAGTGACATGCATTCTGATTCATTTTTAGTTATGCAGCTCAGTTGTCTGAATCTAGAACTACCATGAAGCAGGGTAGATTGTTTCAGATGGCAGGTTGAGGCCACGTTTTTGGGGTGGAATGGCAACCCACTCTGCACCTCCCCCCAATACTCTGCAGAAGAAGCAAATCAAAATGGTAGCATGTTGCTCTTCCTCGGTCCTTCGCAATAGCAAAAGGAGAGAAGGGGAGCTGTTTTGTGCTGCCATTGATAGGCATGTAGGATATGAGGAATACTTATGAGAAGCATTCTAGTCTAGAAACTAGAATGTCTAGAAGCTTCTAGCTATCTGTAGAGGAATGCATCTGTGTCTTGAACCCAGCTTGACTTTGGTTAACAGAGCAATCCTGTGCATGTTTACTTGGAAATAACTCTTGCTGTGTCCAGTGGGAGTTACTCTCAAGAAAAAGACTTTTCACATGAACAGCTAAACCTGGGTTATCTGCCTCCAACCTAGGTTGCATGCACATGTGAACCAGGCCAAATGCCCCAAGCCCTGGTAGTGAGAATCTGGGTAACCCTGCTTCTAACCCTCACTTTTAACCAAAGTTAGTAAAGAGTAGGGGCCCCAGTACTTAGGCTTGTCGATCTGTGTCCACTTTCCCTGGTGTTTTCAGTCTCAACAGTCAGCCACCATGTTTGTGAGAGAGCGCTGTGGCTCAAGGGACTGCTAGCTGTGAATTTTTTAAAAAAAATATTTATTTATTTATTCAATTTTTATATCGCCCTTCCAAAAAGGCTCAGGGCGGTTGAATGTGTCGCTCTGTACAGCACATGTGTCACCCATGCTAGCAATGGCATGGATAAGACTGGGCCCACCTTTCCCCCCCTCATGGTCAATCAGAGCACAACTGCTGACGTCATGGGGTTTCCTGCCTCCTGACCACGCAGTGCATTGTGGGAAGGTTCTCCTGATTTCTTGGCAGACTTCCTGGCTCCAAGCTCACTGCTGCAGTTCTTGTATGTGTGTTGGGCTTGCAGAGCCCAATGAAGCCTCTGCTCATCTGTTCAGTATGGGGTAAGAACTCTTCCAAGCCCCAAACCAGCCCATTCTGATCATGTGCAAGAACCTAAAGTGTGCATAGAATCAAAACCTTCTTAAATAATTGTCTTCATAATTTTATGTCATTGTACATTGGTGCAGCGGGGAAGTAACTTGCCTAGGGAGCGAGAGGTTGCTGGTTCGAATCCCGCAGGTATGTTTCCCATACTATGGGAAACACCTATATCAAGCAGCAGCGATATAGGAAGGTGCTGAAAGGCATAATCTCATACTGTGCTGGAGATGGCAATGGTAAACCCCTCCTGTATTCTACCAAAGAAAACCAGGAGCTGACTCTGACTCGATGGCACAACTTTACATTTCTAAACCAAGATAGATTTGTGACATGACTCATGTTCTTTCTTTTGCTGCTTGTTTGTTATCCCAGAGAGAATGAATGTAAGAGGGATCTGTTTGAGTAACTGTCCACATCGTGGCAATAGATAATGCTAAATAGCTTTACTGGCCTTTGCTGTAGCAATACTGCCACTCTGGCTGAAGAAGTGTGCTGAGTTACTTTAAAAAAGAGAGGAAAAGAATTGAACTAGTAACAAACATTACAGTCCAAGTACATTTGTACTTAAAGACACTTAAGTTGCTTCCTTTCCATGCCAGACACTCTGATGAAGAAGGTTTCTCTTTCAATATAATTTGAGAGTATTATTTCATACAAGTTAAATTCAGGTAAAGCAAAATTATAGGGAATTGAAGGGTGCTGCTCAGACAAAACATCAATAGGAATTTCAAGGGAATTAAAAATAATTTTGATCTTGATTAATGAAATTTATGTATGTTTGGGTTCCACTTGTCTCTAAATGGCTGAAAGTCAAAGTTTGAGGTGAATTTGAAGAATCTTATTCAGGCAAGACACTTGTAGTCACTTTAAGGGAAGTCAAAAGTTTTGACAAGATTTGTAAAATTTTGCAGGTATGCGAAACTCACACAATTCTAGTTGCCAGCAAAAACTGGGATGGGGACAGCTATTTGTGTCATTCGCCATTAGTATAGGGATGTCCTAAAGAGGAAAAGATCATGATTTTCAACAGACACTTTCTGGCCTTCCTGTAGATTCTGTTTTTAATAAATTTTCATTGACAAGTGTAATAGTTTAACAATAAAGTAGAAGAAAGCAAAAATGCAAGAAGATAAATTCACGGAATTGCATAATATATCAACTAAAAATTCAAAAGAACCAGATGCAGAGGTTTCGCCAAATTGCTGGAGGCTCTGAGGCAAAGCCCTGCAGTGGACCTCTATGGTACTCTGCCCCCCAGTGCACCCCCACTGTGCTAACTTACCTGAATGGGGAGGGAGGGAGGCGGTTGCGGGTGTTGGTTAAGAACAATTGTCAGTTACTCCCTCCTGTCTTTACCTCTGGTCAGTGGTGATATGCAGGATGTAGGACAGCAGCATCAGGTGATTTTATCCCCCAAGGGTAGGAGAAGGAAGAAGAACTTCCACATCGCCCTCCATTCACCAAAGGAGAGGGGAGATGTTGCTGCTGAGTCTCTTGGCAGCAGCTCCTTCTCCGCTCACACTGCAAATGAGCTCCCTTCTCAGAATCCCCTGTGTTTCCGCAGTGGACTCTGGGAGGGGAGAGCAGAAAGAGACAGTGGTTCCACAAGTCTCTTGAGTCGATTCGGCCTTCTCCCACCTGCTCTTCATGTGCAAATAGGAGTGACCAAGTAGCGAGGCAAGTGGGAAAAGGCAGCAGAGGCACAAGAGACTTGCAGTGCCACTACCTCCTTCCAGTGCCCCACATGGGCCCTGGGGCTTCAGGGCTCATCTGTGGGCCCTTGGCCATGGCCCGACCTAGCTGATCCCTGATTCCTAGCTGATCCCTGATCAGATGTATACATCTTAATACTAGGAGTGTGCACGGAACCGCAGAGCTGCGGTCCGGCACTGGGGTGGGGGGTTCCTTTAAGGGCAAGGGAGGGTTTACTTACCCCTCCCACCGCTTCCCCCCCCCCAGCGCACGTATTTTCTTTACTAATCGGGGCGGCAGGATACCTCCCTGCATCCCCTCCCTGCAGCCCCTTTTTAGAAGCCTTTTGCAGCCAAGTGGGGAAAGGGGCAGCAGGGAGGTATCCTGCCGCCCCGATTACTAAAGAAAATACGTGCTCCAGAGGGGGGAAAGTGGCGGGAGGGGTAAGTAAATCCTCCTCCGCCCTTAAAGGAACCCCCCACCCCAATCCACCTGAATCGCCCATGTCCAGACCAGTCCGGAGGCCTGTAGAATGGCCTCCAGACCAGTCCGGGCACATCACTATTTAATACAGGAATGAGTGACAAATGGCATGGTGATTAAAATGAAGTACTACAAAGACTTGCATTTGATGGTGGGTTGTATAGTTGACTAGAGAAGTAGACTGACAGCTTGAGAGTACTATTAGATCTGACCTTACAGAAAGAATCCCTGGTTTCTTCTGTGGCTTTAAGCACTTCAGATGATTTGCCACCTGCAGCTGTTCCTGGAAAAAAGAGATACTAGTCACAGTTATACATTATATGATACCAGCAACCAGATTGAATTGATGCAATGCACTTAGTGGGGCTACCTACTGCAGTTGATGCAAAATACTGCAGCTCTTCGAGTGATAAGAGGGAACACATCTTCCTAATATTTAAATAACTATACTATCAATTTGTTTAGGGCACATTTCAAAGTGCTGGACTTGGGATCAGGACCACCTTCTGCATCAGCCACACGAACCTATCTGACCCTTCTTCAAAGGCTCTGCCTCTACCAAGTGAGGGAAGTGGCAATGAGGAACACATCCTTCATAGTTGTGGGCCCTCGCTTTTGGAATGTCCTTCCTTTCCTATGTCTCATGAGCCCCATTCAGATGTCATTGAACAGAGGCTCTACACTTCTACAGCATCTGAGAGTGCACCAGAAATCCCTCCCCAGCACGTCAGACATCTTCCCCACCACACTGCTAACAATGTTCATCTGAAGATGTGAATGCTCCCAGCCTCCCGATCAGGAAAATGCCTACCATCACAATTACAGTGTTTGCCTCTTCAGATGAATGCTGTTGAAATCATGAGTGGCATGGGGAGAAATTGACTGATGCTCCAGGGTGAGACTTCCAGTGCTCTTTCAGGTGCTGTATATAGGAACACCCTCTATAACGTCTGAATGGGGCTATAGATTGCTTTTAAAAGAACCTGAACATTTTACTCTCTTTTTTTGCTGCTTTTAACATGACTTGCTGGTTTCTGGTAACATGACTTGATGTTGGTTGGTATATTTGAGTTCTGTTGCTGAAAGTTTTATTTGTCAATGATCTTAAGTTTTTATCATAGCTTTATCTTTTATATTTGTTTGCTGCCTTGTGAATCCCTATGTTACAGAGGCAGGATGTCCATATTTTAAGTAAATGCATGTATTTTTGTCTAAGTAATAAATATTTTAAAACAATAATTCAGCAAATTAATAGTTGGCCACAGCAAATTGAATTTGTGTTTGGGCTTCTCATGATAAATATAAACACACACACACACACACACACACATATATATATTCAACTTGAAAAGCTTTTATCAAAGGTTTTCATTTTCTTTGAAGCCTTTTGGGCCTTTTTTTAACATTTCAAACTGAATGCCCTCCCTTACCAAAAAAAGGGGGGGGAACCAAACTAGCAACAATAGGGGAAAGAGTAGAACAGGTTAGCTATGCAATTGAAGTTTGGTGCGTTGAGAAAAGAAAAGGTTTTCATTTGTTATGTTGTGGCCTTTGTTTTTTGTTAACATCGATATAATGCCCAAACTGTGGAGGGAAGAAAGATGCAGCACTCTTGCCCTTTCCCAGGAAGGACTATGAAGGCTTCCAGTCTGGGTGTCTGAATCACAGGCACCTCTGTCAGGAGGAAAAAATAAGAAGATAGAACTTGACATTTCTTACAGCTAAAAGGTAAAGCAAACAAAGGTTTTAGCTCTCCTTTCCCCCAGCTTTTTCTCTCAACCCTTTAAAGACATATATATATATTAAAAAAATATCTATCTCAGACTCTTTGTTATTTGTTATGGTTGCCTTTAAGGGTCAATTCAAAGTGATTTTTTGGATTCAATATTATACTGCTGAGGAGTGAGTACCATGCTTGGAAGAGTATGCAAATATATTCAGTGTATTACTTATACACATGATTTGCTCCACAGGAACACAAGCAGTATCCTGCTGGAGCAGACCAGATTCTCTTTCCAACACCAGTCAAGCAGACTAGTAGCTCACAAACAGGGCATGCCCCTTCTTATTGTTTGTGTCAGTGATTGACACAAGACAGGATGTCCATTTGGTTGAATGATTGATTAAGTGCTGCCAAGTTGGTGTCGATTCTTAATGACCACACAGATAGATTCTCTCCAGGATGATCTGTCTTCAACTTGGCCTTTAAGGTATCTCAGTGGTGCATTCATTGCTGTCATAATCGAGTCCATCCACCTTGCTGCTGGTTGTCCTCTTCAACTTTTCCCAGTATTATGGACTTCTCAAGGGACCTGGGGTTTTGCATAATGTGTCCAAAGTATGATAGTTTGAGCCTGGACATTTGTGCCTCAAGTGAAAATTCTGGATTGATTTGTTCTATGAGCCATTTGTTTGTTTTCTTGGCTGTCCGTGGTATCTTCAAAAGTCTTCTCAAATACCAAAGTTCAAAAGCATCGATACTTTTTCATTCTTTCTTCTTCAAAGTCCAGCTTTCGCATCCATAAAGCATCATGGGAAAAACCATTGTCCAAATGATTCTAATCTTTGTAGGTATAGACACGTCACGGCATCTAAATATCCTTTCCAAGGCTTTAATTGCAACCTTACCAAGGGCTAGTCTGCGGTGTATTTCTTGACGGCCAATCCTAAAAGGCAGAAGCTACCCACCACTTCAGTGTCTTCATTATCAATTCTGAGGCTGGTTGCTGTACCCGTTGTCATTAGTTTAGTCTTCTTTACATTTAGTCATAATCCCATTTTTTCACTGTGCTCCTTGACTTTCATTACAAGTACTTGCAGATCATCCGCATTCTCAGCTATCAGAGTGGGTTGTTTTTTTTAAAATTTAAAACTTTACAGAAAAGTACAGATAAAAAGAATACTTAAATAACAATGGGAATAATCACAAGGAGAACAAATCCTATTTACATATAAAAATAGCTGTTATCCAACATCCTAACCGAACCAAGAATCTAAAAGACAGGACAGGAAATTAGTTGCTGTCAAGTCCTAATAGCAATAGAGCAAAACTTAGCCACCTTATATGTAATAGTGGGAATTTTGTCTGCAAGCAAAAAAGCAACATAAAATTCTTCTGAACGACCAGGTAAAGATAATACAATTGGAGTTAATAAAGTCTGTCGTATGTCCTTATAATTCTATAAGCAACACAACAGAACATACAGTACATTTTCAACATCCCCTAAACCGCAAGGACAAAGTCTGTCACTCCTTGGGACCTTCAAAAATCTCCCAGAAAGCACTGCAGAGGGCAGTACATCTTGTATCACCCTGAAAAAGGCCCTTTGATGGTGGAGGTAAATTAAAGTTTGTAAATAAGAAGACGAACCTCCAAAAGGGAAATCAAGTCTCCTCCTGATATAGTCAGAAATAAGACTAAGGTCATTCCGATATTCTATGTCCAGAATTCTTTGTTTCAGCACCTGCACAGCCTGGTTATAACTTAACAGAAAAAGGTCATCTTGAGAGAGGGCCAAGGATGAGTTTTTATTCTGGACAACTTACATCCAAGATGACTGAAATCCATAAGCCAGGACCAGAGATCCAACCTTGAGGGGGGAAATTGATCTTAAGCCAATAAACTAAGATTAAAATCCATGCCCTGGCTTCAGTTTTCTGAATCCCCAATTTGAGTCTCAGCACCGCGTTAGAAGAGCATCTGGGGGCTCTAAGACCTGCCCTGATGAATTTAGATTGCACAACTTCCAACACCCTATAAGAGCGGTAAGGGCCAAGTTGGGCACCATAAAGAAGCTGATTCCTAGATTTGGCCACAAATAACCTTACGGCAGCTGGTATAACCTCACCTCCCTTCGTATGAAAATATCTCAAAATGGCAGCAGAACTCCTTTGTGCCAATTGAACTCCTTTGTGCCAATGGTCTATGTGGGACTTCCAAGCTATCAGAGTGGCGTTAACAGCATAGTGCATGTTATTGACATTTCTTCCTTCAACTTTAAAACCATGCTCATCTTCTTCCAGTGCAGCTTCTCTCAGTATATACCGAACCAAGCATATAATTTGAATAAATAAGGAGAAAGTATACAGGATCAGCATATAATTTGGATCAGCATATAATAAGGATCAGCATATAATTTGAATAAATAAGGAGAAAGTATACAGCCTTGTCTTACTCCTTGTCTTACTCTTTTGCCGATCTGGAACCACTCTGTTTCACCTTGTTCTGTCTGGACAGAAATGGATGCCCATTTTCTTAAGATATTCTACAACTTGACATGGTCGATGCAATCAAAGGCTTTTCTGTAGTCAATAAAGCACATATTGACTTCCTTTGCGTATTTGCTTTGTCAATTATCCAGCGTGCATCAGCAATGATGTATCTTGTTCCTCGGCCTTTTCTGAATCCAGCTTGAACATTTGGCATTTCCCTTTCCATGTGGGCTCTAATCTGGATTGCATGATCCTGAGCATTATTTTTCTAGCATGTGAAATTAAGGATATTGTGCGATGGTTTGTGCAATCTGTTAAGTCTCCTTTCTTTGGTATGGGTATGTAGACTGACCTCTTCCAATCTGTTGGCCACTGTGTCATTCTCGAAAGTTACTGATGTCCATAAAGCTACAGAAATCACTTGAACACCACTGATTAAGTATGATTCTTTTTCGGGAAGTGGCCTGAAGAATTCAGTTAAGTGAGGGCCAAGTCAAACAGTACAAGAGTGGTAACAGTAGGCATTTCCATGTGATTGGAATCAATGCAGATCTGGGACTATTAGCAAAAAGAAAGGAAATCTTGAGATAGGAGAATTGTGTGTTTCCTTCCCAGTCCTTGGTAATGTATCATTGGCTGTAAATCCAAATAGCCACTGAAGTGAAGGAAAATAGCTGGAAAGTTCTTACAGTGTGCAATGCAAATAATGTTTGGTATATGTTAGTCCCATAGAAGTCAGCTAAGTGATTAAAATGACATTTGCTTTCATAAGTGCAACTTTCTTTGGATTATATCCTTAGGTTAAAAATAATGAAAAGATAACATTTTATTTGATTAGTAGTAGGCACATGTTATGGTTGGGTGGTGCAGACAGATAGATAAAAGTTTTTTTAAAAGTAACATGTTTTTTCCTGTTTATATTTTATTGTATTTTAAAGATTTCTCAAACATCTTTAAAACATCTTTCTAAACACTGCAAACTTAAACAAAACCATTTAACACCTTATCCTCCAGTCTAAGAATGAGGTGGTGTGGACAAGACCGGGAGCAGGGCTGCATGGATCTAAGAGAGGAAGGGGAAATTGAATGTCAGTGCATTCTCCAAGCTACTTTCACTGCCTTCAGTCTCCTGGAACATTCAGTCTCCTGAATCCATCTTAAACAGATCAAAATTATATATACGTCACCCTGATTACTGATTGTAAGGGTTCATTTTGGACATTGTATTGCAACCATAATAAAAACCAGTGCTGATTCTTAAAAAAATTTTTTTTTAATAGTTCACTTTTAAAGTCAATAAGAACTAGGTATGGATTCCTCAAGTGAGCTTTTCTTATTTTGATTAATCCTGTTGGGATAAATTCTACAAGCAAACACATCAATACCTTTACTTAGATAAGTGTTCCCAACAGAGGTATGGGTGAAATCCAAGTTCACAACTCCTGTGTGCTTTGGAGCAGGATTAAATCCCACGTGTATTCTCAGTAGAATAAAATAAATGGATTTCACCATGTGGACATGTAACTAGAAAATAAAGGTAAAGTTGTGCCGTCGAGTCGGTGTCGACCCCTGGAGACCACAGAGCTATGTGCCTTTGGTAGAATACAGGAGGGGTTTGCCATTGCCATCTCCCACGCAGTATGAGATGATGCCTTTCAGAACCTTCCTATATCTCTGCTGCCCGGTATAGGTGTTTCTCATAGTCTGGGAAACATACCAGCGGGGATTTGAACCAGCAACCTCTTGCTCCCTAGGCAAATTACTTCCCTGCTGCGCCACTAGGTGGCTTTGCTAGAGAAAATACCCAGCAGTCTATTTTGGTCAACTTCTAACTAACCCCTGTTCATCAGCAGCACTTTGCAAGGCCGAGCAGAAAACAAATGGTCTCTTTTAGCTAGGGCCTCATGCTCATTCAGATTTCCTGGAAGGGTCTCCTTTATTTCCATTTTATTAAATATTGTCTTGCTTGTCCAAGTACCAATTGTATATGTGTTTTCAGAATGTATTGTTCTTTATTTATCGTAATATGTGAATATTGTATTTTACAGTCTGTAAATTAGATATGAGACTTAATGCAGTGGCAGAACACAAGAGTGTTAGAAAATGTTCAGTTCCAGCAGGGAAACCACAGGGATGTTTAAAGCCTGATGCATATAATGTTAATATTACGTTACATGCTGTGCTACTGCACTGGATGCTTACGGCAAATGTCTATAGGGAGACTCCGTTGAAAGATTTCATTTTCAATAAACAGATTATGCAGTTCCACCATATACAATTAAAGAGGTAGTAATGAAATGGTTATGAAGTCCCCTGTCACTCTGTCGTTTTTTAATTTTGTAAATAACATCAGGAGCAATCTGCTGGGAAGTGCTTATGTATTTATTTATTATTGATTTTTTATTAAAAAAATACATTTAACATTACTTGTTATTGCAAATCTAGTCCTAGGGATGGCAAGACGATGAAGTATTTCCACATTATTAAATGTTGGATGCGCTGGGAATTGAGGCAGTATATCCTTTCTAAGAATATATTAAATATTAATGACCAGTGATTACAGAAATTAATTTAAGGCCACAGTTAATTTTCAGATGGAAATTTTTCATAGCTTTATTCCTTTGTTGCAAAACAATGCATATTTAAAATAGATTCCCTTGGTAAATTAGTTGAGTGACAGTCGAATTATCTTGTCTCATGACTGGAATTCCACAAGCCACACATAAGGTAAGGCAGAAGATTTTCAACAAAAATTGATTCACCCATGACAATAGAGGTGTTTTGTGGGGAGACTGGAGATGTATCTGAATAAGAAAAAGGACTGCACTACAGAATGAACCAAATCCACCAAAACTTCTTTGCGTCTAAGTGCCATTGAAATCAATGGGACTAAATTAGTCATGACTAAGACTGGCAATTCTATACAAACTTACCTTGGTGTAAATCACATTGAACTTTATGGGGCTTATATATGTGATTGGGGCAGCATGATTGATTTTAATGCAATTATGACGTAATTAATTTTGACTGGATTATGACCAGATTAATTTCAATGTAACTTTGGGGAATAAGCAACATTTGCTTCACTTTACTTAAGGATTATATTGGTCATTTTTTTCATACATCAAGAATCTTTCATTATGTACATGGCAAGAAGAAGTATTATCAAAGCAAAATTTTGCAACATACCAAAATTTTGCAACATACCACATGACCGGGGGCAAATCCTTTTGTGGGGTCCTCTGGTTCCCATGAGCATGTGCTCCCAGTATGAACTGGTACTTCCATCCATTTCTGTGCTGTTGAAGCCACCAGTGTTGGGTGTTACCTAGGTAGCCTGTTTAGGGGCTCCCAGGAGTACCCCTACACCTGCTTTAGAACTATAGGCATGTAGTTTCCATTTTGTCTCTCTGGATCCATGGGGTCGTGGGTTCACCATTCGGTTCATAGGAGCTAACTCATAGGGTATGTCATTTGGCATGTAGCATGGGAAAGGTGACTCTAGGACAAATTTAACTCACAACTGCAGGAGGACTATCCCTCTGCTCGCCTCCCTGATTGCAACTCAGGTGGGGAAGCCAAAGTAGATACAAGTTAATTAAGTACTATTCTTCTAAAGAACTAGCCAAACTCTCCTATCACCTTCGCAGGAAGGGATAAGAAAAGAGTAAGAGTCTAATTTACTTCTCTAACAAAAGTGTTAATTGCTGGCTCCAGGCTTGGGAAGAAGTCTTGTTAACACATTCCAAAGCACTCGCAAGGTTCTTCCTGACCAGGAGATAAGTTCTGATGCACCCATTTGATTCCACCCTACACAGATTTCTTAACCTATTCACCTCATTGTGCTGGTAGAGCACACTCAACGAAGTCCAAACCGGACACAGTGTATTCTTTTGTCTATCATCGTCACCCTTTTCAGCAGAAAGGTGTGGTCAGCATTCCGCCCCAGGGCGAGATGCTGCCTTTTTCAGCCCTTGAGACCACCACACAGTGGATGGATTTACCTGTAAATATTTTATTTCTGGTTTTCAGTGTACAACTGTGCTTTTGAGGGGAGTGGATGTCAAAGTATGCATTCCATTATGCATGCCTACGTCATTAAAATAAATGGAAATTTTGTCATTGGTTTTTATAGAAGATTGCACCCAAAGTTTGTTGCTATTGAAAGAATAGTTTATTGTACAAAAAAAGATCCACTGAAGTAATTCTTTTTTCTACCCAAACTGTTGCTTCTGCCAGCTTAAAACAAAACAGATAATCTGCTCTTTGGCCCAGTGCAAATGTAATTCTGCAGGTCTCCTAAGCATTAGTAAGAAATCAGGAGCAGACAATGGGCTGGCATGTTTCCCTGGCATGAATTTGCTCCTTCTTTCCCTTGTTGGCTTTGATCATTATTTAGCATTACATATGCACCAATATTAACTATGGTTAATGCTAACCTGAGTAGAGATGTGCAGCCTGGAAAAAAACTGGAAAAACCTGGTTTTCCCCCCTCCCCCCCCTGTAAAAAAACAACCATGGGTGCCAGCCCACCTCCCTCACCATCCCCTATGCCCAGAGCTTGCACTGACATTGCCCCACCCTCACTGTTCCAACCCCCTGTTTCAGCAGCCCAGAGACCATCCTTATGCCAGCCACACCTTCTGGTGCACCCTGCCCTCTGGAATGCCCACACTCCTTTTTCCCCGCTGCTGGGTCTTCTCTGGCCTCTCTTCATTGCCGCTGGTCACTCTCTCTTTCTCCTGCTATCACTTCAGCACCAAGGCTGCATGACCTCAGGGACATGTTTTTAGGTGGTTCAGGGCACATCTGGGGGAAGGAGAGATTGATGAACGTCACTCCTCCCCCTGTAAAATAAGTGCTGTGGAGCTCAGAAAGCTCTCTTCCGTGGAATACTTCTTTCTGGTGCATGGCACACACTCAGTCAAGATATTGGCCACTGCTTAGGTTGGGACAGAGAACAGTGACAACTCTCTCTTTAGGACTCTGCCCCTTGTCTTACTGTACCCCCAGCTGGGCTGGTGTCACAATATTGCCTGTACAAATCCCCCTGTCTGTCCCTGATGGGAAGGCAGGGAGGAATTAGTACTGGAAGGCAAGAAGGGAGGTGGAGGGTGATCATGGTCCATACTTAATCTGACTATAATTATAGTCTGAACAGTGTTTTATGTCCACACTAGATCGTTGTCTGTGAGCTCACAACCAAAGCAGAAATTTCATGGTATGGTTAAAATGTAGAAACTGGTAAAGGTGATACAGCTTCTACTTATTTATATCTCAGTTGTACTACAATAGTCTTTCCAGTGTTGTAATAATGAATGCAATGCGCAGAAAGTTGGTCATTCATGCCTAAAGTCCCATTGGATTCTAAAGGACTCGTTTATTTGTGCATTTATTATTCGTTTATTACTATAAATGGGCTTAGGCATCCTTGTTTTTCTTTGTGATCTAGAGGACTAGCCACCTTAGTCTGTTTCAACAAAAACAGCAAAGAATCTTGTGGCATTTTAAAGGTGAACATTCATTGTAACACAGTTTTTATAGTTTGTTTGTTTAACATATTTTTATACCACCCAAAACATACATCTCTGGGTGGGTTACAACAAAACACAATAAATGACAACAAAAACATTAGTTAAAACAAAATAAATGGCAACAAAAAAAATTGAAACATTAGTTAAAATAAATGACAGCAGAAAAAGTGAAAACATTAACACAATTTAAAATTTTAAAGCTATCTTATAAAACAATGTTAAAACGATCAAACTAGTTTAGAGCCCACTTTGTCAGATACATGTCCCACACATTATATTTCTGAAAGAGAAATGGGAGGCAAGGTGAGTGGCAAACTACTTGTCTGAGGGGATCCTTGTCCCTCTTGTCCCCCCTTGGTGTTCTCTAGGTCTAGGCTATGTAGAGCCCAGCCTCAATAGGGTGTAAGTCAGTACTTGAATTATGAACTGAAGAATGCAGGTAGTCAGTGTAGGCACTGGAATGCTGGTGTGGTGAACTCCAGGCAACCCATCCCTGTCAGGAGGTGAGCCATCACATTTTGCATCATCAGGGACCCCAGAAGTGTTTTAAGGTGGGAAGGGCTCCAAGTGGTGAGGACCTTATGAAGCTTGCCTTCTTTTCAGTGCATTTTAACATCTTAATAGGCAAAAATAGCTTATTTGTATTCAGTATTCTTAAATTTAGCTTATCACAGCTGGACATACAGTGAAATAAGAGAAGGAAAGAAATCTAAGAACTACCAATGAACCAAAGTGTGTGTGTGTAAAAATACTCACAGAATTATGGAATTCAGTTATGAAACACTCTTTATATGATAAAGCTAAGCCATATAATTAATTTCAAAAAAAGAAATGAAAGAATGCAACAAAGTAAGGTTAGAACATTAGGTAATGCTAGAACATTTTCATTTATTATTGATAGATCAGGTATAATCAGCCAATGCAAACTAATTCAAAATACAAACTCTAATATTTACCCCCCCAAAAAATGGGTAGGAAAAGGGAGAGTGATCAGATTGCATGTCTATTTTTGTTTTATGGTCCTTCCCTTAAGCCTCACCATTGAAGACAGATTTCTTGGTTTGGTTTCTGATCAGAGGGATAAGAGAGTTTATTATTATTTGTTCTACATTTCTCCCACCAGTCTCTCCCTCCCTTCACGCCCCCCTCCCCACCTGTGGGTGTGTTTGCTTGCACATCTTAGAGTCTACCTTGGTGTTTTTTTTCATTTTACAAACAGCATAATTTATCCAGCACTGGCTGAAGAAAGCAAACCTATTTATTTATTTATTTATTTAGCTGGTCCTATGCACACTTACCTGGGCGTAAGCCGTACTGAACTTGGTGGGACATCCTTCTAAGTAAACATACATTTCAAAAGAAAGTATTACATGTGTACCTTCACCTATTTCAAATATTGAGTATCAGCTGTAATTGGTAAGCCTGTGCATGAATGAAAATGTCAGATCCAATCTGATCTGCTGCAAAAAATGTTGGATTTGGTTCCCTTCAAAATATCAGAGTTGGAGATGGATTTTACAACCAGAAATCTGATATTTAACCAGGTCAGGAGTGGCCTTGGAGACACTTTGTCCCCAAGTTGGCTCAAATCTTGGTTTTTAAACACTGCACTCCCGAAAAGAATGCTTGCCGGCCAGGGGAGGGGGTTATAACCAAGGTCTGATTTCATGGCTGCAGCGCTTAAAAACCAGGAGTGGGCTTAGAGACACTTTGTCTCTGAGTTCCTGCTTTTTTTGCAGATATTTTTACTGATATTCCGGATTTCAGATTGGATAGTTCCAATCTTGTATTGGCTTCTCTATATCAGGTTTTAATTATTTTCAATAAAAACTGAGGATATCGGACCGGGTCAATATTCCCAACCTGATATTGCGCAGGCCTAGTAATTGGCTCTAATATTAAATTACAGATTAAATTCAAATGGTATATGCTAACTGTACTTCAAAGGCACCATTCATTATTATTATAGAATCGTAAGGAATTAGAAGTTCACTGCTCAGGACTTGGCCTCTCCACTCAGAACCTCAACTGTTTGTTCCTCTCCACCCGTTAGCTTTCCTGAGTTCATCTCAGCTCCTCCCTCCACAGCTCGACTTTGCTCTCAAGGCACAGCAAGCAAGGCTCTGACTTGGCTGCTGAGTCCAAGAGAATGGGCTGCACCTCTCCTTCTCCTTTATCAATCAGCTTTGACTATGACAGCAGTCTTGATCTCTTACTTGATCATCCCTGGGAGGGCTCCGTTCCCTCATTTAATCCTAGGAACTGCTCTGGTTCCTTCTGCACCACCCCACTTCCGGGGTCTATGGCTCCACTGAACAAGTCGTCCCACAAAATGAGATTAGTTGTCTACACATCCAGTCCAAGGCCAGCTACTGAGAAGTTTGTTTATTTATGGAGTATGAGTAACAATTTAAAAAGATTTTCCATGTTGATAAAGGTTTCTATTGAACTAAGAATGTTTTTCTTCTTCTGTATCTAAGAATGATACTGTGCCGTTAGGCAAAAATGGAAAGGGGAACAGAGTGTTTAAGGAGGATTTCCACTTTTATAGCACAGTAGTGTAGTCAGACTTTTTGTTGTTCCAACAGAGTTTGATTAATAGGCCACCACCTTGTATTTACAGATTTTACAGCCTATAGTTTAAACTACCCCTTAGTGTATATTTTGTTATTGTATCTAAATGTTTGACTCCAGTATTGTACACACGCAAATTGGAAAGGTGAACTCTACAAGTTAGAAAAGCTGGAGCCAAAGAAATAGGAAACTCTGAAGTCATGAATCTTATAATATGCAATACTGACTAAGCTGACTATCCTGAAAAAGATCTTCAATATATTGGAATTAAATATTTATCTACTGACAGCTTTAAGTGTTAAGCTGGTCTAAGGACCGTAATAAATGTACTACTTACTTACTGCTACTGACAGCACGCTCTGTGTGTGTGTGTGTGTGTGCGTGCGTGTGCGTGCGCGTGCACGCACATGAGCGCACATGTACATGTGCTACACATAGACATAGAATATAATTAATTTAGATATTTAAGTCTACAGGATCACACAAACCATCCCACAGCCAATGTCCTTGTTAGTTTGGATGATTTGGGGTGGATGGACAGACATGATTACATTTAGCTTTACAATTTTTTTTAAAGTTTTGAAAGCAGGAACAGGTTTAGTTTTACAAAATGGTCTGCAGGGAGGCACAGGAAGTACATATGTGAAGGTGGCTTACAAAGGGTACTAAGTGTGTGTGGGCGGGGGGAGATCCTTTCCCTGCCTTCTGGTTGTACCACAACCTGGCTGAAAATATATTGGCAGGAAAGCACTGAAAGGAGAAACAACCTAGTAGCTCCTTCAATGCAGTAGATTTCAAGGCACAATGTTGTTTTTTCACGGTGTGTGTGTGTGTGTTTCATAGGAGTAGGAAGTCTAGAACTTCTGCTGTGAAAAGTGGCATTTGGGGTAATTAACTAGGTGTTGGTTTGGGTTCAATTTACCCTGGATGTCAGCAAAATCACTGTGGCAGGTTTTCCACCCTTGAGCCATAAGGTATAACAGCACATGCACCATCACTGGCTATAAATGACATAGAGCAAGAATGGGAAAACTAACTAAATTTCATTCATTCATTCATTCATTCATCTTTACACACCATCCCAAACCTCTGTCTCTGGGCGGTTTACATCAACATAAAAAACAAATTAATCAGCATAAAACAAATTTAATTAGGTCCCTACTTCACACAGTGAGTGGCTTTATAGCTGGTAGATTTTAGCATTTGTGTAGTGCTTTAAAAAAAAGTGTGCAAAGCACATCACATGTAGTCCTTACAATAACCCTGTAAAGTAAGTATGATTTCCCCCACATTGCAGCTGAGGAGTTCAGAGCAAAACCACCTAGTGAATTCATGGCAGAGGTGAGGTGCAAACTGGGCAAGTCCTGATTCACAGCAGCTCAGTCTGGTAAGAACAATGCTGTTCCAACTCTCATGACTGGAAAGCTTTTCCCAAGAATGCTGATTCTCTGTGGTAAATATAGCATGGAGCCTGTGCCTTAAAGAAATCTTGTATACTATGGATTTCAAGATAGTATTATAGACCAGTTGAATAATCAAGCTGAAGACAGCATGGCATCAGCAGTAGGCCTGTTTATGGTAAATCAGAGGAAGCTGCTTTCATTGGAGGAGGAAGGGAAACCTTTGCATATAACCCTTAAAATGTAAGAACAGATTTTATTAGGGAAATGCTGTTAAGATTTGTTAAAATATTTGAATTCAGTACTGAATACATGAAACATCACCAAGTCTCAACGTGACCCTTGAAATTTATTCTAGATTAAACCTTATCAATACATTTTTGAGTGGAAATTCTTGATGATGGGTATACCATTAGATATCTTTGATAAGCATATTTATGTTCCTGATAGTATAGAATGACTTACTATTTTTCAAATATCCATCCATCCATCTATCCAATCATCTCTCTAAAATATGTGGCTGACATCCTGATTAATGGTATACCTGTGCAACAAACAAAGTTGTATTAGCACAAGAAGATCACATAGCTGTGCTAAACCATGGAGATGTTGCATGAAAAATTTGCAGAAAAATTCCCTTCAACTCATGTGACGTGTTCTGCAGGTTGTGCACCCTTTGCCCAACCCCAAACATGTTTATGCTAGCGCATCACTAGTCTGGAATGCAAGCTCCAGACCAGTGCTCCCTCTAATAGGGATTCCCAGATGTTGTTGACTACAACTCCCAGAATCCCCAGCTGCAATGGCTTTTGCTTGGGGACTATGGGAGTTGTAGTCAACAACATCTGAGAATCCCTGTTAGAGGGAACACTGCTTTAGACTTAGTGCAACTAGCTGGTGCAGCAGCCTTGTGCTAGTGCAACGTGCCCTGTTAGGATGTCAGCCCTTATATATCAGTTTTCAACAAAAACTTCTCAAAGCAATTTACATTGCAGAGAAATGAAAATATAAAGCATGATACAGATTAGTGTTTTGCTTGTGCAATGCAGAAAAAATGCCTCAAAGTGGTTTGTGCTATTACACAATATTGCACAGCCACTACCCACTAGTGGAAAACCTTTTCTGGGACATATATGAGTTTGTACAATTTATTGTGCAACAGTTACCGAATATTCCATATTGTACTAGAGGTTGTGCAATGTATTGTGCTACATGTTCCTCAAAAATTCACTGGTGCCCCATTGTCAGGGTTCACCTGGACACTGACCAAGAGGAGACTGATTGGAGAAAAAGCAGGAGACCTGGATCCCCAACTCTGGATATAAACCAAATCTGTCAAAGCTGGAACAGCCAGAACTAGCTTCTCCCACAGAAGAATCCCAGAACATTCAGGAACTAGTACCCCCTGGTGGGATTCAGGCCCCTTCTCTAGGGTCACCAAGAGTAAAGAATATTCCAAGCCAGGGCTGAGCTCCGGCTCCAAATGCAGAACACATGCGTAGCTCTTCAAGGTCTCCCTCCCAATGGGTCTGCTTGGGAGAAGGAGGAAACTAGTGCCTTATTGGAAGGAGAGCTAACTTAGTAGTAGATGAAGGTGTGGCCCAATTGAACACATGCCTCTAGCCTGCTTTGGTGGCCGGCTGCTTTGCCTGATTTAGGTTTGGACACCCATGTTACACTAGAAGTTGTTAAACATATTGTGAATGTGAACTGTGTTGTGCAATAATTAGTTAGTGCCCTGTGTTGCTCTAGGGACAGTGAAACACCTTCTGCTAGTACAAGAGTGGTTTTAAAACAAAAGCTACAGGTGAAACTCGGAAAATTAGAATATAGTACAAAAGTCCATTAATTTCAGTAATGCAAATTAAAAGGTGAAACTGATATATGAGACAGACGCATTACATGCAAAGCGAGATAAGTCAAGCCTTAATTTGTTATAATTGTGATGATCATGGCGTACAGCTCATGAAAACCCCAAATCCACAATCTCAGAAAATTAGAATATTACATGGAACCAAGAAGAAAAGGATTGAAGAATAGAACAATATCGGACCTCTGAAAAGTATACAGTGTACTGTGCTTGATTGGCCAGCAAACTCGCCTGACCTGACCCCATGGAGAATCTATGGGGCATTGCCAAGAGAAGGATGAGAGACATGAGACCAAACAATGCAGAATTGCTGAAGGCCGCTAATGAAGCACCCTGGTCTTCCATAATACCTCATCAGTGCCACAGGCTGATAGCATCCATGCCACGCCTCATTGAGGCAGTAATTGCTGCAAAAGGGGCCCAAACCAAGTACTGAATACATATGCATGCTTATACTTTTCAGAGGTCCGATATTGTTCTATTCTACAATCCTTGTCTTCTTGGTTCCATGTAATATTCTAATTTTCTGGGATTGTGGATTTGGGGTTTTCATGAGCTGTACGCCATGATCATCACAATTATAACAAATTAAGGCTTGACTTATCTCGCTTTGCATGTAATGCGTCTGTCTCATCTATCAGTTTCACCTTTTAATTTGCATTACTGAAATTAATGGACTTTTGCACGATATTCTAATTTTCCGAGTTTCACCTGTACTTTCTTTGCACAACTTCCTTAACAAACAGTGTTACACTGGCACAGCACTTATCTAGAACCTGGCTCAAAGGGGCTCACAAGCTGTGGGGGAAAGACACAAAGAAGATATCAGCAACAGCCACTGGAAGGGATACTATACGGCCGTTCACATGACAAGCTCTACCCAGGCTTGCACAGCCCTACCTGGGTAAGGCTGGTCAAGTGGAGTGCTGCGTAGGGCTGGTCATGTGGAGTGCCGATCCTGGCTCTCTTCAACTGGGTAGTCTGGGTTTTCTACTCAGGCTAAAAGTGAAGTAGAACGGCACACACGTGCTAAATATAACAGAACCATCACTTGAACAGTGAGCAGGGATATTATATTCAGTATCTAGAATTAACGTCGATGAAAAAAAATATAATTGGAGAATAAAAATGTAGTGCACATGCCCTTTAGCTAGTTTGTACATCACGATTTTGCTATTAAACTCCCCCCTCCATGTTTAAAGTAATACAACTGAAAGTTGATCAGGTTATTGACTAAAGTCTTGTGCTGACAAAGCACTGTGAGGACCAGATTTTTATGCTACAATAAAAAAGCTATGTTATGAGTGATTTCACTGATGATGGCCAAGGTGAAGCTCACTGTCTGTCATGGGATTCTGTCAGAGGGCTGATTAACTGGAGTAGCATGGGAACCGCTTTCGTGTGGGTGGATTCCATGCCACTTGGGTAGCATTTGTAAAAAGGAACCAAGAAATTCCTACCCAAACCACTATTGCAATTATTTTATGATTCAACCCCAAATAAGCTTTTGTTATTGTATCCCTAATATTCTATGGTCTAAGGATTGTAGTAGAGCTAGTCTGGGGTCTACATGTGACCCAAATACTAGTACTAATATTTGGGTCACATATTGAGCGTCAATTTGGACAAACTACCCACCCCTTCCATGATAAAGGAACACACTGGCAGGACAGCAAGACACCGTAAGAAGATATCAGGGCAGGAACGTCCCCATTTTAATCATGTATGCCAGAAAAGTAGCATCTGGACCAGCCCTTTATACAAAACTAGTAACTTTCAGCCCGTTAAATTAACGGGCGCTAGTAGACCTTTGGGGCCAGCTGCTGCTGCCATCGGGCCCAGTCTCCCCGCCGCCGCTGTGGAGCCCGATGTTGGGCGCCAGCCCGCCGCCTCCTCCGGCTTCCCCCGGGCCAGCTTCCCCCGGGCTCCAGCTTCCCCAGGGCCCGCCACCTCCTCCCACCCGGGCCCACCGCCTCCTCCAGCCAGGGCCGGCGCCACCCAGGGCCGCTGCCGCCTCGCCCGGCTTCCCCCACCGCCTCCTCGCTTCGCCTGGCCGTCCGGCGTCTGCCGCTTGTCCTCGGCCTGCCCACCCGGCAGTGGCCGCTTCTCCTTGGCCTGCCACTGCTCCTACCCTCGCCCAGCGGCGGCAGCTGCTTCTCCTCAGCCCTCCACTTCGCTTCTCCTCCACCTGCCCAACATGGCGGCCGGCGCCTGCTCTGTGTCTCTCTCGCCGTGTTCTGTGCACGCGCGCACCACGCATGCGCAGAACACCCAAAAAAAGACACGGACGCAGGTACCCAACCATTTTATTATATAGGATGAAATATTCTTCCGTGAAAAGCAATTTGAAAAAAATGACATTTGGGTTGCCGTAATGAGAGAACTGAGTTGCAAGAGGCACACTTCCCTTTTTATTGCTCTTGCACTGACCAATCTTGTGATGCTCCTGCTGCCCAGTTCTGAAGGAATGCCCATCCATTCCTCTAGAGCAGGCCTGCTCAACTTAGGCCCTCGCAGCTGGTTTTGGACTACAACTCCCATAACCCCCAGCCACAGTGGGGGTAGGGATTATGCCGGGGATTATGGGAGTTAGAGGCCAATATCTGCATGAGGGCTGAAGTTGAGCAGCCCTGATCTAGAGAAATAGTAAGCCTGCAAAAACTAGGGGAAAGGCTGAAATTCAGAGTTCTTTCCCCATAAACCTGAATTCTGGGTACCCAGTCCCTCAGTTCAAATATGTCAGGAATGGTAAATTAGGGGCAGGGCTTAGAACATAACATAAGAATAGCCCTGCTGGATCAGGCCCAAGGCCTATCTAGTCCAGCATCCTGTTTCACACAGTAGCCCACCAGCTGCCTCTGGGGAGCCCACAGTTAAGAGGTGAGGGTATGCCCTCTCTCCTGCTGTTGCTCCCCTGCAACTGGTATTGAGAGGCATCGTGCCTCTGAGGCTGGAGGTGGCCCACAGCCACCAGACTAGTAGCCATTGGTAGACCTGCCCTCCATGAACTTGTCTAAGCCCCTTTTAAAACCATCCAAGCTGGTGGCCACCACATCCCTTGGCAAAGAATTCCATGGATTAATTATGTGCATAATAACCTATGGGGCTTCTGGTCCCCTGATAGGTTGTGACACTAGGTTGAGGGGTGGGGCCAATCTTATAAAAGAAATAGAGAGTTCACCAAATGAGGAAACAGTAAAGCGAGTTCGAGGGACATAGTAGAGGCCTACCTGCAAGGACTTGTACAAACGTTAGGCCCAACCTAGAGCTTAGAGCATGCCCCTGAGCAGACAAACCTCTACTCAGCATCCTCACGGGAGAATTTTACAATACAGTCACCTTGGATAGTTGAATTATCAGTAGCAAACCATGTGTGATGGAGTACCAAAAACATCTCAAAATACTGTGATCAGAAAAAAGGACTGCAATAAGTTGCTACTCTTGATTGTTTCTTTGCTTCCAGTATGAAGTGCTTGCAGGCAAGTGGTTTGGGGGAATCTAACCCCTTTTAAATAATTTTTTTTCTAGTCAAGTGATAAACTTCTGAAAAATGGAATTTATAATGGCATATGCTGACACAACTTTGCAATGGAGGCATTGGGCTGTAATCCTGCAGTGTTGTTTTGACAGCAGTTATGGGATAATGCACTAGAGGCCTCAAGCACTTTTTGCTAAGTGTATCAACATGGACCTAATTTACTTAGACCTTCATTTAGACATTCATATTAAAAATATTATGCACTCTTGACATATCAAGAGAGACATTTTCTCTCCTCCAATCGCACAACAAACAGGCTGTCTATTAAGTTGCTGAGGTTGTGATTCTTAAGCCTTCCTTTGCTTCCTGCCATTAATAAACAATAACATAAGCATTATATATCCTTTGGATGTTAATATGTAAAGAGAACAAACAGAGGACATAGGAAAGGTGGAGAAAAGGTAGATATATAAGCAAGAAAAAGTGAGTTATTGATTTTATTGACTGGTCTGTTAACTTCTGACATTGCAATAAAGCCTTATTTATTTGTATACAGAAGACTCAATTACATAGATACATATCATTTTAACAACTGGGTTATTTACAGGAGAATTGCAGCTTCATAAATAATATAGACCAGAATTTCTCAAGCTGGTGTTTATCCATTGTTGCTGCTTAGGGAGTTGTTGTGATGTCTACAGATGCTCTTCAGAGAGAAGCCTAAAAGAATATCAATGCATAAAAATGAAATCATATATGATGTGCAGGAGTGTTTAATGAATATATTAATAATGTACAGAAGAGCATATATTTGGCTACCAAATTGAAATCTGCAGGCACTGTTCTGTATAACTTAGTTAAAAATAATGTTAAGTGTCTTCTCCAAATGGTATCTTAAAACTCTCTTTCATCAGACATTTTAAATATAAGATTCTCTGGATGGATCACACGTGCCTTCTATTTTTTTAATATTAGCCTTCAAGTTATTTATTTACTTACTTACAAGATTTGTTAGATGCCTTTCCATGAATTCTTACTATTATTAAAACCAATCCATAGTTAATATTCATTCAAAATTATTATTTTTAAACTGCTATAATTGGGGTTGGAGCAAGAAAAATGACCATTCTGTGATAAAAGCAGAAAATGGGAACAAGAAGCTTTTGTGATTTATTAGAAGAAGAAGAAGAAAGGCCTTCAATATCTAGCCAAGAGTAGTTAATGATGGAGCATGGGAGACTTCCCCAAGGAAGGTGGGGCAGTTTATGGGTTAACTAACCCCTCCCCATTCCTCACTTCTCCAGTCAGATGGGCCACTGCAAAGCTACCTTTCTTCAGAAAGAGCAGTCAGCTGGGCTGGGTTTCATTTGTTTGTAACATGTCATTTGCCTCTAGGGGTGTGTGTGTGTGATTGTACAGTATATCCACTTTTAGTCTAGTACACATGCATGCAAGTGTGTTTACACACGGATACAAAACATCAGTGTTCCCTTCCCTTTAATCTCCCCAATAGCTATCCTGATAGTAAGTGTTGCTGATTGATTTTGTGTTGCAGCTTTACTATAAATACATCTCAGAACCATTTTGAAATTACACATACTTGTGAACATATTTAGATTGGCCGACATCCAGACTAATGCAGCGCTTATGGTGCTAACACTATGCTGGTCCTAGGGGAAAGGGGTGACTGTTGTCAAACTGACTGTGACGCCCAGAAGTATTCCACAAGGGCTGTACAACTCTCAGGGACATATTTTTGGGAGTCGCAGCCAGCTTAAGAGGGAAGGGAGATAAATAAAAATTGCCCTTTACCTGTAGCACATGCAGTGTTCCTGCACCAGTGCTTTGTTAGTCTGAATGTCAGCCATTATTTTAACAAAAAGGACACCATTCTGGTCAGTAGTCTCAGGAGGCTGTCTCAGGAGGCAGAAGTTGGCAGGCTATAGATGAATAAATTATACAAAAGACAGAGATGGGGAGAGGGGCATCAGGCAGTGATCCTCTGTGTGAGAAGATGGCTGTAAAAGGTACATAGTTTCCCTATTTTCCTCTGAAAAATGCTGGTGTTCTTTGGGGACACCCACCTATCATCTTGGTGGGTGTAAGGATGTTTTTCCTGTTGGGAAAAAAAAGTCATTTTTAACTCCAACAGGAAGTTATCAATCTATTTGGAATCGGTTCATGGCCTAGTTTATTTTGATTTTTGATTTTTGTTTGTTTGTTTGAGGGTGTTGGAAGGATCTTCTTTCCTGTTGAGAAAAAGTGTCATATTTCCTCCAACAGGAAGTTATCAATACATTTGGAATCTATTCATGGCTTAGTTTCTTTTGCTTGTGTTTTACATGTTCTGTTTTTCAACTTCTAAGATTTCAATTGGTTGATTTAAGAAACATCTAGTTCTTTTCAGGATTCCAATTACGCACAATTTAGCAATTCTTTTCTTTATTCAATGCTATTTTTCTTGTTGGGTTTAGAATGTGGAGGTGGGGGGAATCTATTCTTTTTATCTTTTTCAACATCTGTTCCATGCAGGCTCAAACTGGGCATATTAACTCTTTTAAACTGCATTCTGCTAAATAACTAAATTGGAAGGATGTGGGAATTCCTTGTCAGACTTAGCCACAACCATTTGCTTCAGTGGATTTTCTACGGCAACAGAGTCACAGGTTAATTTCAGTCAAAAAAAGAGTACACAATCTTCAGCCACTCATATACTGTGAGTTACTACAGATACAAGCCAACACTCTCATTTGAAATAATGGCTCGCCCTGCTGAGACATATCATGAGATCTTGCTATGGGTATTATGCTGTTGAGGATTCTTTGGCAGAGGGTTAGTGGGAGGTGGGATGGGTGTGTTAGCATTTTTGCAAAGACAACCATTTCATGAAGTGTGTTATATGCATGTCTATTTGTAGCACAGATTTTTGCTTGTAATTTAATCTGATCTTAAAGCATGGCCTTATGTCTACAGCCCTGCAACTGCTGTCATTCCCCTAGCTCACTGCTTGGCTCCTACTGTATGCATCTCAGTGGGGCTACTCTTTCAAGAGTCTCAGCAAAGTCTGAGCAGCTGAACAACCTGTAATGAGACTCTTGATTCAGCCGCCCCGTAGGGCTGCATAAAAACCATAGAGTGGAGTGGGGAATTGTCAAAAACGCTGTGGGAAGCAAGACCAGAATAGTGGACTAAGTATCAAGAGCTATAGTTTCATAAACCACCATCTCTTGTCTCTTCTCACCGCTTAACACAATCTGGTGAAAATACATCTCAGTTGGTTTTTTAAAAAAATTAAATCCTAAATTTTTGCAAGACACTGAGCCCTTCTTTTGGTTCAAGCATTCTTTGAAGCATCTTGCAACTGTGCTAGCCACCTCCTTTGCCTTCATCGTTACGTTTCTCCATATAAGCAATTCCTTTGAATCTCCAGTCATTGGGGTATTTAAAGTAATAATAAGCAAGAAAAAGAAAGGCTGTGCAGCCAGGGATATGACAACAGCTAGAATATTTATTTTTGTTTCTTGAAGTCATGAGTATACATTTTTAAAAATCAGGTAGGAAGAGGTGTTCAAGTTTGCACTGCAGCTGTGCTAGTTTGATTAAGGTGTAGAGGAAGCATACCACTGATGTCAGAGTAGCTTCTTCTAAGCCTTCTACAAATATTGAAAATAATACAATTGTATATATGTTGATCAAGCAAATCACAGATCACAAAACTAGTGTCTTTCAAGCATATTTCCCCAGCAATCTTCTGCCCTACAACTCTTGCCCTCTTCCCTTTTCCATAAAGATAAAGTAAAGGTAAAGTGTGCTGTCAAGTCGATTTTGACTCCTGGTGCCCAGAGCCCTGTGGTTTTCTTTTGGTAGAATACAGGAGGGTTTTACCATGGCCTCCTCCCGCACAGTATGAGATGATGCCCTTCAGCATCTTCCTATATTGCTGCTGCCTGATATAGATGTTTCCCATAGTCTGGGAAACATACCAGCGGAGATTCAAACCAGCAACCTTCTGCTTGTTAGTCAAGCATTTCCCCACTGTACAACTTAAGGTGACTTTCCATAAATACAAACTTGGGTAATTTTGGAGCCTGGACCTAAAAGCCTTTGGAGGGCTCCCCTCCTCTGCAAATTAAGCATCATCATGCTTTGCTGGGTGACCATATCATGCTGGACAGATTTTGGGAGGCCCTGGGGCTATGGAGGCCCTGGATTTCAGCCTCAAAGTCCAGGGGTAAGAGGGTAAATATACACCATCAACTTGTTCACCAGTTTTGCTCAGACTGCAGGGAAACCTGTTCAGTAGGAGGCATCAAATCTCCAGCTAAAAAAGCTGCTCGTTGGCAGCCAAGCAAGTATGTTGAACAATTCAAATGTGTTGTGTGAACAGCTTTGGGACTTCAGTTTCAAAATCTGAAACAGTTGGTTTATCTGTGATTAGAGTCTTATCTGAAATAGCAGAAGAGAGCTATTCACAAGTCTCACACCAGCCTGCCTTTCGAAGTACAGTCTTGGGGTGCTTTTTCATTGATATTTTGTTTATTTATTTAAAACTGTGTATTCTGCCATCTAACCGCCCCAGAGGTTTCTCCAGGTGGCTTACACCTGATGAAGGAGTGCAGTCTTGTTGGAGCCTGCAGATTTAAAGAGAAATGCATTATTTCTGGGTGAGGACCTGGCAATTTTACATTGCCATCCTTGACACTTAGCTGCAGTTGGTTATACCTCCAATCTGAGAACCATTAGAGACCTGAAGAGAATCTTAACTTTCCTTTCTTTTCCTAATTTCTGGTCCCAATGGTTCTAGAAAAGGTTTTAAAAGGCCAACTCATGTATATTCTGTATGATTAAACCAAATAGCAAAATAGTCATTCACATCTGCAAACCATTTCTTTTTTTAAAGCCAGTCTCATATTGGGAAGTGTGCGATGGGAGCCTTGTTAACGTTTGGGGTGAACAAACATTGCATAGACAGGCAGTACTGGGTTACTTCTGCATTCTGGATAGAGTAAAGCATATATAAATTATGTGAACAACATTGAAAGGTAGTTGATAGGTAATTATTTTAAAAAATGGCAAACAGAAGCAATTGCTCCAAATAATACATGATCTTGTAACATCTTCCCCTTTTGGCATTTAGTAAGCTTGTGAGAATAGTAAGGAAGGAAGTTTAATTTAGAGTCTTCTGCCCTGTTTAGTTAAGGATCAGCTGCCCAACATAAAATAATAATGCATTCAACTGTCCATCTTCTAATAGGCAACCTTTATCACCACTATATTCAGCAGTGCTAACAGCAAATGAAATATTGTATGAATTCACAGAAAATTGATAGGGTCTTTGTGACCTTAATGTGATTATGTGTGTGCTAATGCATTCAGTAGAAAAGAAACCAGAACTCACAATGGAAAAGGCCCAGTTCATAAAAGATGCATGCCCCATTAACAAAGGGATCTTTATGCACTATTTGTGGTTGGTGGGTGGGTGGGTGGAGATGGAGCAAGTGGACTTTGCCTGTTTTGAATAAAGAAAATGCTTTTACAGTTACATCCCTTTCCTTTTCATGTAGTAATCTTGCTTCTCAGTTCTCATTTAGCCTGAAAAAAATACTAAAAGTAACAATAGACTTTGGCCCCAATATTAACATAACATATTAATTTTGCAAAATGGTGCATATTGGGGGAAGGTGTGAGAGATGAAGTCTAAAGAAAATCCTGAAGTGTGAAAAATAAAAATAAAAAGGAAAGGAAATGACCAATATCTGAACTTTACACATCAGATATTGTAAGTATGCACCCACAATCTATTGTGTGTCAATATGAAAAGCAAAGCATATGCTTGCAAACCTGTATTAGGTGCACTTGTCAAGGAACTGAAATCTCCCTGGGTAGGCTGCATTCCCCTGTTGAGTATTCATTGTTGTTAAACCCTAGGATACTGCTGTGTGATGTGTGAAATGATTCTAAACAGTGAAAGTAAAGTACATTTGTATTGAAGGACCCCATTTTGGTTTCTAACAAGAATGAAGACAAAACTGAATGAGGGCATAGAATCTCAGTTCACCCTATGCATGTTCAGTTTGAAGGTCAGGACAGACTCTGTGGACCGAATTGGATGGTACATCTGATCAGCTATTTCCACCACACGATAAGGAATGTGAGAGCACATGTCCTTCAGCATGCTGTTGCGCAGCCAAATAATCATGTGGAAGGTCTAAACTTCACCTCACATTCAATTTTCACATACTACTTGAATGTAATATTTAAGTAATGTGTGAGGAGCAATTTGGACAATCTGCCGAATGCTTTTGTATTATAGCAAAATATGTTCAAGGATACTTTGGTTTGATAATATAAAATAGAGACTATCATCTCCACAAACATTCTAGAGTGTTTTGTAGGTTTCCCCCCCAATCAAATGCCTAATAATGTTTTGAATAATAAGTGTACTGTTGATACTGTGGAATTTGGGGATGGGGAGAAAATGAGGGACAAAGAGTTAAGGAAAAGGCACCTTGTGTACCCCTCTATGTCATACTGGACAAACCTTGGGTAGTTTCCCCTGTGCTGTTATAGCATCCAGCGTGGTGTAGTGGTTAGAGTGCTGGACTAGGACCGGGGAGACCCGAGTTCAAATCCCCATTCAGCCATGAAACTAGCTGGGTGACTCTGGGCCAGTCACTTCTCTCTCAGCCTAACCTGCTTCACAGGGTTGTTGTGAAAGAGAAACTCAAGTATGTAGTACACCGCTCTGGGCTCCTTGGAGGAAGAACAGGATAGAAATGTAATAATAATAATAATCTTGATCAGTCTTGCCACCCTAAAACAGCCTCTGACAAGGGGTCGAGGAGAATGGCCTGTGGGTTCTAAAATTCAATGTTGTCAACAAATTCAACGAGAGGGGGAAAATGGCCTTGGGCCCATGAGAAAGCGGGTGCCTCTTGCTGGGATACAATCTGCTCTTTTGCTCTCCCCTGCTACTTCCCTGATGCATTGGCAAGCTCCAGGTTTCTGATCAGAGTGTGGGGAGTGTGTGGATTATTTGCAGAGCAGCAAGAGAAAGGGCATGGCCAAAATGTCTTGTTTTCACAAAACTATATCAATATAGTTCTTCTGCAGCAAAGAAAATAGAGTGGGGGAGAAGCAGGCAGAGCCTCTGTTTCCCTTTTGTTCCTTCTGTTTCCAGGGCCTACTTCAGCATTGCTATGCCCCGACTGTAGTGCTCCTCCACCTATCCTGCCACCCCCACCCCAAGAAAGTGGCAGTTGCAGTAACGTACTCTCCCCACCACCACAGTGCTCCCACCACCATCACAGTGATTCACATTTTTTGGCCTTGGGAGACAGCACAAATATATGGACAGAATGCACTGAAACCTTTAAGGACAGGAGAAATAGAATAAACATGGTTACTGTAGACTTAAGTCTAAGAATAAAATTAATTTCTTTCACCCTAGCTTACAGTAAAGTGTGCCGTCGACTTCGACTCCTGGTTCCCACAGAGCCCTGTGGTTTTCTTTTGGTAGAATCATGGGCGTACCGTATGTTTAACAAGAGGAGACAGTTGTCTCCCGGCCCGGCTGCCTCAATGGGCCCCCCCAAGGACAGTCTCATCTCCCATGGCGCAGGCAGGGCACGCACTCACCCCACAGCGCCTGCCCGCCCTGATAATTGCAGCTGCCCGCGGGCCACAGATAGCGATGGGGGTGTGTGTTTCTCTTGCCTTCAAAAGGCAAGACCAGCTGCGCCTGCATACCTTCTCTCTTCCATCCAGGCGAGAGCAGGACGGACCAGCAGCAGCCTGCTTGTCTCGTGTGCTGTGAGCAGCAGGAGTACAGCAGGCAGGCGGGAAGGAAGCTAGGCAGTGGCGACAGCTGGTGGCAAAAACAAAAACAAAAAACTTCCATGAAGGAGACAAGGAGGAGTGGGATCATTGAGAAGAAGCTCCAGAGACAGTAGCAACAGCCTGCCATCAGCTGCTCTCCGACTGCTGGGGTAGGGACTGCAGCCATTACACCACTTGGAGCTGCTCTTGCCTCTTGCCCTCCTCCTATAGTTGCTACGTTGCGTTCCCTTCCAATCCCCTTTTTCCCCTGTTTCTCTCCTTCCTTTTTGGTCTCACTCTGTGTGTGTTCAAAATCAGGGATTTATTTCTGCATTTCTGCTTGGGCTTCTGCCACTGCCTCAACCTTTTTTGGATCCAGGAGCACGCCCAAGCTACGAACTTTTTCTTTCAAGGGGAGTGTAACCCCATTGAGAACAGGCAGATCTAAACCATCCCTCAGGTCTTGACTCCGCAATCAATATCACCATCTTTTATGGATTCAACTTCAGTTATTTATCTGAAGGAGCACTCCCAGGCTATGTACCTGTTCTCCCTTATCCAGCCCATTACTGCCTCCAGACAGGCACTGACAAATCATGTCAACTTCCTGATGAAGTTGATAGGGAGAAATAGATTTGGATATCAACAGCATATTGATAACACCCTGCACCAACTCTCCTGATGATCTCTTCCAGCAGTTTCATGTAGCATTGGAGACAGTATGGAGCCTTGTGGAACTCCATACTGTAACTCTCACTTTTCAGTGCAATGGTCTCTATCTGGAATCTACCCAAGAGGTAGGAATGGAACCACCTAACAGTGCCACCTAATCCCACTTCCCTCAGGCAACCCAGAAGGATACCATGGTCAATGGTATCCAAAGTCACTGAGAGATCCAAAAGGATCAGCAGAGTCACACTTCCTCTGTCAGTACCTAATTGGACATCATCCATTAGGCTGACCGGCAGTCTCAACCCCTGCAAGACTGTCTGGAGCTGAGAGGCCACCATCTTCTAAATCATCTTGCCCAACCGTGAGAGATTAGAGACTGGCTTATAGTTGCTTAACTCTGAGGGTCCAATATAGATTTTTTCAAGTATGCTCTGATAGCCTCCTTAAGAAAAGGAGGCATCCTACCCTCCCTCGGAGAAGCATTTATGATGTTTACCAGACCCTCTCTTACAATCTGATTGTTAGATGAAATAAGCCAAGTTGAGCAAGGGTCAAGGTGGTAGGACGCACAATCTGAAACAGCTTGTCCACATCCTCAGGAATTACAAACTGAAAGTGACAACATAAGACTCTATCCTAATTGTAGAATCCAGTTTGGCGTGAATACAAAATATTTTGTCCATAAAAAAATCATTAAAAGCATCACAGTGGTTAACTGATGGTTCCAAACTTGGATTCAAGGGGGAGGGGGCTCATATTAGCCCTCTCATAACCCTAGATAACTCCACTGGACGTGAACTTGCAGATGCAATGTGGACAGAAAAGAATAGCTTCTTTGCCTCATGTATTGCTTGAGCAAAGATCTTCATATGTGCTATATGTTGTAACCTGTCAGATTTGAGTCGGGTCTTTCTCCATTTGCGTTCTAGTCGTCCACCTCACTGCTTCAATGTCCTCAATTCTTCTGAATACCAGAAGTCTAATTTTGAAGCAGGTCATAGAGGATGCTTAAGAGCAATTGTCTCTACTGCTCTAGTGAGTTTATTATTCCAAGTTTGCATCAGAACATCAACAGAATCATCAGCAGAGCCAATTCGAAACCCTTCTAAGGCTTCTTGGAATCCTATTAGATCCAATAACCCTCTCAGGTGGACCAACCTAATGGGCCCTTCATCCCTACAGAGCTGGGTTGTGGATGCAAGTCCTATTGTAAGCAGATGGTGGTCCATCCATGACAATTGGGAAATTACAGGAGCCCCCATCCATGGAAATAACAGGAGTCCCCACCCTGATCAGAGTTAAATACCAACTTGAGAGTGTGACCAGAAATTTGTGTCGGTCCAGAGATCACCTGGGATAGGCCCATAGTCATGGTTGCTATGGACTCCTGAGCCGCACCTGACAACCCAGTCCTATTGTGAATTCTTAAGTTTTTTTATCCATTGCACAGTGAATTAGGTGTTCTTTAAATAACAAATAATTGTATTTATTATTGTAGAAAACCCTTCCTTGCTGGCTCAATGGAAAACTGTAAGGGAATAAAGATTCATGGCCTTCTATGAATGTTTTGTGGCTATAGTTTTTCGTCCTGGTTGTTTTCACCTGTGCTTCTCACTGACAGTAATAGATGGCAGAGAATATATTTAGCTGGACTGTGGTATGCAATGGAGCTTCCAGCCAGCTTGAAATTGTTGCTGTGCTGCATTTGCTTGTTCTCAGCTCACAATCCGCAGATTTCCCTTCTCCATTTCAAACGAATCTTGTTTCTGGAGCAATTTGTATATAGTGGATGGATTAGGAGGAGAACCTATGAGGCTAAGTGAACTAAAAGTGTATGAGGGGGAAAGATATGGGCATGAGAGGATACATCCCTCTTCGATCCTGGAAGACAGCATGAATAATCTCAAATGGAGACTGTGTAAAACCTCATTCATACACATGAAATTGTATGCCATTTCACAGACATTGCTAATCTAGTTTGGAAAAAGAGTTAGACAAATCAGGTGCTGCATTACAAAGCAGGCACATTATACTGAATACCTTTCAACAGGCAAATAAAGTCATTTAAGGTTGTGCCAAATGTCATCCTTAAGCCGTTAGGGGGAGAAATCATTATCTGTTAAGCCTGAAATATGTCTTTTTGCTTGACACCTATGTATAACATATAACCACAAGGCCAATGCTAGAATTCTGATAGGGGTGCCACATTTATTTATCGTCCATAGATAGATAGATAGACAGATTTAGAAATTTATCTAAAATAGATAAATAAATATTAATATTTAATAATTAACATAAATAAATATTAAGTTGTAAGGTGGCAGACTTTCTCCCAAATGGATCTGTCTGTTCACTTAGAGTGTCATCAAGGGCATGCCACTCCACCTTCAGAGGTTAGGTGAGTGGTAACTTTGGCTAAGGCTTTGTCTGGATAGCACATCATCTCTTGAGTACCTTCCCCAGGAATGTTGGCTTAGGAGCTATGTTTTTATCATTAATGTACTAGGTGAAAACTATTTTCTTTTTCTGAGCATTTGGTTAGTGACATCATGGTCTTTTGTTGTTGTTGTTCTACTGATACAGTTGGGTTCTTCAGTTTTTTGTTTGTTTGCTAGCTACTAACTATATTGTTGGATTGACTTGTTTTAAATTTGTTTAGCTTATTTGCTGTAAGCCCCCTTGGGTTCTAATCATGAAAAAATGCAGGACAAATGTTTTCAGTCAAATACATATATCATGAATAAAATACTAAGATACATTGGCTCAGGTCACTGGTGACATGTTCTAGGTCTAATAAGGAACCAGAACCAACCGATAAGTTAATTATCCTTTGACTTGTTGGCATTTTCCCCAAACCTTTCTGACCTCTGTGTCAGCCAATACAGAATTGGACAGGAGGGTGACACACAATACTTGACTTGCAACTGAGTGTGTCCATTGACAAGGATTAGTTTTAAGGTGATATGAGGCTATATGATGGTTTTAGCTGTGATTCTTTATGGCTCACCACACATGAAAGTCTCCACTTGATGCTTCAGTCATCAAGTGAAGTTGTATGCATGAACTGGTCCAATTTCTTTCTATATAACACATTGAGGAAAATGTTCTAGATTGTCATCAGTAGGCTCTTTTTATAGTACTGGTTCTTTTCTGTATCACCGTATCTCAGACATAAAGTTCTTATAAAGAAGAAAATGGGAATGCTGCCAGTGCTAAGAGATGTAAATAATCAGAACATGTTCATTCATGCAAAGGCAGAAGTCCTGCAAAGTCAATTTTTGAGGATTTCAGACAACTACATGTGAATGTAGTAGTAGACAGTAGATAGGATAACTAATAACAGCTTTCTTTTTTCACCAAGGTTGGATTTACACAATTGTATTTATATTATGTAACATTCATCGCGTGATCTGATGAAACTACTGAAGGTAGAGCTTTTTCAACAAATATATCCGACACCCACTGATGGATAGGAACATCTGTACTTTATAAGCTTATCACATGATAACTAATATGTGAACTGGCCTCCTTGTTAATCTAATGGTGTTATGGTTAGGCAATCTAAATTCTGTTGGTGTCTCTTTCACAAAACTGAGCTTCCGTGGTTGTTGCAATTATTGCATGAGAAATCTATGATTGTACAGCAGAGAACACAGACCTATGAATCCAGCTGTGATGTGTACAGCAAGGAGTGGTACTTGCTCCTAGTGTTCCTTGTATCTTTTTAAAGAGTTTAAAACCTGATGGGAAGGAAATTGGCTGCTTACTGTCACATAATGAACAGGATGGTATTAAAACATATGGAAGTATGTGGACTTTGGGCCAGTTGAGACGATGTGTCTGATTAGCCCCACCAACCACATGAAAAGGGCCACTAGCCAGATGATGAGGACCCTACAACCGCTCCCTCCCAGCATGCCATTCCACAGCCACATACTGTATTTTCACATGTATACCCCACACACAGGAATTACCCACACAAAATTTGAAAACATGCTTAGGCCACACCTGTGTATTCTCCACACCAGCCGGCAGCCAGCCTGGTCCACCCCCAGGTATCACTGTCACACACACACACACACACACACACACACACACACACACACACTTGCTTAGTGAGAGGAAGATTGTGTGCATCCTGTCACAGACATCTCCCTTCTCTCTCTCTCTCAATCCCTGCCTGCCTGCCACGGATTGAGCAAGGGGTGTCGGCTCTGGTGAGAGTGGGGAGGAAGGCAGCACTGTGGCTTGTGGGGAGGAGGAGGAGGAAGCAAGGCCTAGAACCTAGGCCCAGAAGGGACCTTCCAGCTGCTCTGTGACTCCCATTCATTCCTGACAGGCAGATACACTGGTGCCCCACCACCCTCCTTCCCTCATGCATAAAGTAAGTGGCCAGTCACTCCCACATACATGCCTGCCTGCCTCAACTAGCCTATGTAAAAATAAAATTTTATAACCCACATCCACCAACATCCCTGCACCCTGACTGTCCACAGGAAACAAAATTATGTATAACCTATAGAGTATATGAGTAAGAATATGGTAATTGCTTGGTGTGCTTCATCATCATCATCATCATCATCATCATTAATTCAATTTCTATACTGCCCTTCCAAAAATGGCTCAGGGAAGTTTACACAGAGAAATAACAAATAAATAAATAAGATGGATCCCTGTCCCCAATGGGCTCACAATCTAAAAGAAACAAAAGTTCGACACCAGCAACAGTCACTGGAGGTACTGTGCTGGGGCTGGATAAGGCCAATTACTCTCCCCCTGCTAAATAAAGAGATTCACCATGTTGAAAGGTGCCTCTTTGCCAAGTTAGCAGGGGTGACTTGGTTGTTCATCTTAACAACCCTTGCACAAGATTTAAATACTACTTTCAAGTAGTATTTAAAGCATGTGTGAATGGTGGTTCAGACCTACATATAAAGTTGCAGCTGTGGAATGGTATGCCAGAGGAGTGGCAAGATATACACACTCACATCCCTTATTGTGGACCAATCCAGATGTGCCACCCCTATCAGTCTACAGAGTCTGTTATAACCTTCACTGGAACATGAATAGGGACTGCTGCTGTGATTCCCCCATGCATCTTCAGTGTTATCAAATAACATGTGCAAATATTACAACATATATAATGTATGCTGGAAATTAATACTTTTTTTGAAGTGGCAAACACTGAGAGGACTATCCCTATATCTGCAAGAATGCCCTACCATTCTGTGAACCATTGTTTTATCTGTGAAGGCTCTGTGCCCCACTTCATTCCTCAACTAGAGTACACACCCTTTTAAAAAAAAAAAAGCATGAACAGAATGGTTCCAAAGCAGCGGTAGCCAACTGCTGGCTAGAGTCTATGTCAGTTTAAAAAGTTTGTTCTATCCTCTTTATTAAATGACAGGGGCAATACCTTCTCAGTTAAATGACAGGGCAAACATTAAATGCAAAATATATTCATTTTATAAGAATATCAGCAAATCTGCATGTTTTTATTAGCCTGTGCCAAATCAATGTAGACATTTCAATATAACACTTGTAAGTATTCCCAACTGTGCATTTCTGACTTTCTTTTTTTTTAAATTACAAATTAATCAGATTCCCAAGTTTCTGCCTAATGATTCTCTGCATTTATTGCTTAACCCCCTCATAAAATATTGTTAAGATTGATGTATCATTATAGAGATAGAAGTCAATTGAATAATATGTAGCAGTCTATTTTATTTGTACTTAATGTGGTGAGGTATTTCTTTCACATTTCCATTATTTATAGGTCTTTCTCCTTGGAGAACATATAGAAGAATTTGTTTTAAATGAGCAGATAATACCTTCTTTAAAATTTATAAGTATGGCTGAATCATATCTTTTTTCCCCCCTTCACAGAGCATGGTGTGGCAATAAAGTAGTTCTGAATTGCCTTGTACTTGCTATTCATAGGACAAACATTGTAGGGAAAAAGGGATCTTTTTAAGGTTGAGTTAGAATTCCATTTCTACACCCATCAGTAAAATAACATAGAACAAAATCTACACCAAACTGTCTGGCAGGGAGGGGGGAAAATGTTGCCATCATATTTTGTTCTTAAGATAACTCCGTTCCGAGCCTCTTACACCTTCTTCCCTTTCATTCATTCATACTTGGAGACAATAGTTAAGCACAATCCTGCTGCTCTGTTTTTGTTCCTAATGTTCATCCCCCCCCCCCCCGCAGAAACAACTTAGCAGCTCAGTCCACCAAGAGAGGCATGTGCAGGTGGAAGCAAGCTTTTGCACACATATTCTCACTCGGTGTTAAACTGCGTTCACAAATTGTTGTGTTGTGCGCTGATCCTCACCCCAGTTCAGGTGCTGCTGCATGCATAGCTCTGGCCAGAAAGTTGGTGACAGCACTGATCATCTCTACAGGTAGTTGAAGTGGGAGCCTGGATTTATACCCCTGCTCCTTCCCCACAAACACTGATCAAGGTTATCACCAATTAATCTAGCTACTAAGTGGATTAGGGCCAACATCTTGGTGCTATATGCCTTCTTGCCAGAATTTGAATGGATGCAGACAATTGTTTTGTCCTGCAGTGATCGCTTGTAAATTCAGTACAGGGTAGCTGCAGCCTTATAGGGCAATCCGATATCTGTAATCTCAGGTGGCAGAGAGAAGTGTCTGCATTGTTCCCAGGATGAGTTTACAAGGGGCACTGCAGGCAAGAGTCATCTATGTGCAGCCTGGCAGAGGGAGCATGTTAAGCTCCCACAATGTCATCAGGAGGCTTTACATTCAGGGCTTCTACTTTCAGAAGAGAGTGTGTGTGTTCACACACCATCCAAATTTACCTCGAAGTCCCTTCGAGATCCTTGGACCCACTTCACACACAAACCGGGCTTTGTGATGTGAATTCTAGCGTATCTCGACGTATTTCTGGATTTTTGTAATGCTGGTTTTAAGCTACTTTTTCTGAATATGCTGGAGCAAATAGGGAGAGGCACTGATGTAGAATCATTCGCATGATAAGAGAGATGCTCTCTTTAGGAATGCAGATATCGCTCTTTAGGAAGCTTTCTCTCTTCCCCCCCACCCTTGGCTAGAAGGAAAACAGGGCCGCCTGCCATGTGAACTTGTTTCCAAACAAAACCCGAGAGCAGAGGGGAGAAAGGCTGCTTCCCTCAATGCCACAAATTTAGTTCAAAGTGTCTTTGCTCAACATTTACCCAAAAGCATGAAGCCATGTGCAAATAACTCCCTGGGGATGTAGGATTTGCGGGGAGGGGTTGTATGTGAATGTCTTTTCTTTTTTCCTTTCCCTGTTAAAAATTGATAATATTATGATTTTTGTTATATTAATTATTATTTGAAATAAAGGGAACATTTTTAAAAATCAGGAGTGTAGGAAGACTTGTGGTGGCCCCCACACCACTGCCTACCTGTTCCCCTCCCCCCAATTCCAGCCACACTCTCTACATCAAAACCAGAAGTTATGTCAACACAAGGGGCATGGCTGGCATTGGGCCCAGAAGTGCCACTTGTCTCATTCGCTGACTGAATGCCAGGTTGTGGGGGCAAGGGGAGGCCCTGGCAGCCCCCAGACCCACACTGCCCTGAGAGATTTGTCCCCCTTCTTGTTTCATGCTATATCTATCTATCTATCTATCTATCTATCTATCTATCTATCTATCTATCTATCTATCATTCCACCTGATATGTGTCTCTCTAGGTGGTATTCACAATTTAAAACAACAAATATAAAACAAAGTAAAAACCATTAAAACATTTTCACAGGATAAAAAGTTTAAATAATTTCCATGAGATCCACACAATTAAGCCGTTTAAAATTAATTTCTGTTAAAAGCCTGAGAGAAGCAGTGTCTCCTGTGGGTCTTCCTAAAAGCAAGGAGAGGCAGAGATGCTCTTATTTTGACAGAGAGCATACTCCAAAGCCCCAGGGCAGTCACAGAGAAGGCCGGTTTGAGGCCACCAAACGAGCTGTCAGCAACCGTAACCAGACCTCTCCAGATGATCTCAAAAGGCGGCAGGGTTCATGACAGAGACTATGCCACTGCACAACCTATAAATGAACGGCTACCACTCATTGTTATGGGGAAATGTGAAATGCTGCATATAGTTATGATGAAGACAAAACCTCATCATCACGCAGTGGGTGGCATGCTGACCCTTACCAACTGGAGACACGCAAAGGGGTGCAATCGCCACCCCTCACTCTGCACATACCCCACCAATTATAATGATGGCATTTTGCTAGTGATTTATTAAACCCCATTTGACAGTAATGTTAAAACTATGTCAATTACTTATTATCTATCATGTCTGTAGCATCAGGATCCATATCATTGTTGTGGATTTCCTGTGTGCACGGGGTGTGTGTGTGTGTGTGTTTTGATGGAGCACCAAGGAAGAGCTCCAGCACCTTGTACTGGGACATTGGGTTGGAGCATGCAATACCTCCATCTTCTGTGGTATTTCACCTTTTTATAGATTAGAAGAACAGAATATGTAGGGTTGCCAGGTGCTCAGAAAAAAATGCCTTGGCTCTTTCTGTCCTTTTAACAGTCATTGGGAATGCAGAAATCAGCAGGTGATGCTTTTAATGGCATGGAACTAAATATTATCGCCTGCTAATTGCTGCAGATCAAACAGCTGTTAAGGGGACAACTACAGGGACTAGTTCAAGGCTAGCACCCTAGAAGGATGTGATTTGCTCAAGTCCACCTGGGGAGTTTGCTGTATCCTTCATGGACAAAGGAAGGTGGAAAAAATGGGGTGGGGGTGTTAACAAGAAAAAGTTATATCTACTTAATGTCTGTCAAGCTGCTGTAAAAAAGCACAGGAGCATTGCCCCCCAAAATGAATGGCAGCCTGGTACACTAGAATACCTCCTGGCTGCTTAGCCAGGTTTAACTTGTAGAGTACTGGTTCCCAACCAGGGTTCCTCCAGATGTTGCTGAACTACAACTCCCAGCATCCCCAGCTACAATGTCATAAGAACATAAGAACAGCCCTGCTGGATCAGGCCCAAGGCCCATCTAGTCCAGCATCCTGTTTCACACAGTGGCCTACCAGATGACACTGGAAGCCACAGGCAGGAGTTGAGGGTATGCCCTCTCTCCTGCTGTTACTCCCCTGCAACTGGTACTCAGAGGCATCCTGCCTTTGAGGCTGGAGGTGGCCTATAGCCCTCCAACTAGTAGCCGATGACAGACCTCTCCTCTATGAAGTTATCCTAACCCCTCTTCAAGCCATCCAGGTTGTTGGCTGTCACCACATCTTGTGGCAGAAAATTCCACGAGTTGATTAAGTGTTGTGTAGAAAAGTACTTCTGTTTGTTGGTCCTAGATTTCCTGGCAATCAATTTCATGGGATGACCCCTGGTTCTAGTGTTATGGGAGAGGGAGAAGAATTTCTCTCTATCCACTTTCTCTACACCATGCATGATTTTATAGACCTCTATCATGCCTCCCCGCTGTCGTCTTTTTTCTAAACTAAATAGGAACATAGGAAGCTGCCATATACTGAGTCAGACCAGTGGTCTATCTAGCTCAGTATTGTCTTCACAGACTGGCAGCGACTTCTCCAAGGTTGCAGGCAGGAATCTCTCTCAGCCCTATCTTGGAGAAGCCAGGGAGGGAACTTGAAACCTTCTGCTCTTCCCAGAGCGGTTTCATCCCCTGAGGGGAATATCATGCAGTGCTCACACATCAAGTCTCCCATTCAGATGCAACCAGGGCAGACCTTGCTTAGCTATGGGGACAAGTCATGCTTGCTACCCAGGTGTTGTAGGCTTGCCTCATGAGAAAGGTGCTCTAGGCCCCTGATCATCTTGGTTGCCCTCTTCTGCAGCTTTTCCAGTTCTACAATGTACTTTTTTAGATGTGGTGACCAGAATTGTATGCAGTACTCCAGGTGTGGCCGCACCATCATTTTGTATAAGGGCATTATAATATTAGCAGTTTTATTTTCAATCCCCTTCCTAATGATCCCTAGCATGGAATTGGCCTTTTTCACAGCTGCCGCACATTGAGTCAACGCTTTCAACAAATTGTCCACCACGACCCTAAGATCCCTCTCCTGGTCAGTCACTGACAGATCCCATCAGCGTATACTTGTTTTTCGTCCCAATGTGCATCACTTTACACTTGCCAGCATTGAACCGCATTTGCCACTTTGTCAGCCACTCACCCAGTTTGGAGAGATCCTTTTGGAGCTGCTCACAATACTTTTTGGATTTCATCAACCCAAAAGAGTTTGGTATCATCTGGAAATTTGGCCACCTCGCTGCTTATCTCAACTTCTCGATCATTTATGAATAAATTTAAAAAGCATCGGTCCCAGTACAAAACCCTGGGGGACCCCCCTCCATTGTGAAAACTCTCCATGTATACCTATCCTCTGTTTCCTGTCTTTCAGCCAGTTAGTAATACACACATGTACTTGTCCCTTTATCCCATGATTGCTAAGTTTTCTCAGGAGTCTTTGATGAGGAACTTTGTTGAAAGCTTTTTGGAAGTCCAGGTATACTGGATCAACTGGATCACCTTGATCCACACACTTGTTGACACTCTTAAAGACTCCAAAAGGTTGGTGAGGCAAGATTTACCTTTGCAGATTTACCTTTGCACTGTTGTAGAGATACCAACAGTTGTCTTTGGCAGTACTTTTTGTGGGGAAATCTGCTCATGTGATTAATGTACCTTCAGAGCAATTAACTAACTTGTATTCTTTTGTGAGTTTGCAGCTCCCATTTCACACTGAATATAATATAAGTTGAATACTTGCATGAGTAAATTTTCAGTGCAAGCTGGCTGATGATTTATCATCAAAAGCCTGACCTGGAACTGTCTCATATGTAGATTTTCCTTCCTTGGGATATCTGGTTGGTTCCCTTACTCCAGCCTTTTGGGCAGCTTTTAAAGATGCTTTTGTTTAGAAAGATATTTCAATTATAGCTAATTGAAAATGGTTTTATGGTTTTTTATCTTGCTCCAATGTTTTATCCAGTGTGTTCTTGTTTTAGTAGTTCTGTTGTATTAGCCTTTTATGGTATTTCTATTTTTAACCTGTAAGCTGCCTTTGTATGAAAGACAGGGTAGAAATTCTTAATATACTGTAAATAAAAATAAATTACACATTCATGCATGTCACAAAGAATGTAAAACATGAAATCATGTTTTGGGAGCAGACTTCTCAAACATCAGAAAGCTCGTCCCATACCCTCTACAAGCAGTGCTCTGATTTGCATGGTGATCAGTATTCTCTCTAGGTTTTTTCTTCTGTGTGTGGAATGAATTTTGTTCTGGGCAGCAGTATCAATACAGTGTGCACACATGTATTCAGAATTGGCCTTCCTGAACCAACCTGAGCAGGACCTAAAATGAACTGAGCGGACATCAAAAAAGTATGAGTGCACGCAAATGTGCACGCACATGTGCATGCCTTAGAGAGAACACTGATGGTGATGTGCTTTCATTTCACGATGTGCATAGTACCACATGTGAAGTGAGTGCTCTATACAAAAGGCACTTTTGAAAGGAAAGATCAGGCCATTTTGCTCTAAGGTGTTTGTGTGCAACACCTACCTCACAAGCAGGGGTGACATCAGGGATAAGTTAATTTGGGCACCAACTTAATGTAACTTAACGTAAGTTAAGTTGGGCTCAGCCTATATTTATTGTATTTATTTATTTATTGTTGAATTTATATACTGCCTTTCATTAAAAACAATCTCAAGGCGGTTTACAAAAGTTAAAAAACATACAATAAAATGACATTAAAAATATTAAGTTAAAAATATAAAAACAAACCAAATTTAAAATCTATAAAATACAAGCATAAAACTATACACGAGTAAAAACACATAGAAGTAGCAATAAAAACAATCATGTAAAAGCCTGGATAAAAAGCCAAGATTTAACAAGCTTTCTAAAAACTGTGATGGAATCTGAGGAGCAAATGGCAACTGAGAGAGCATTCCAAAGTCTGGGGGCAGCAACAGAGAAGGCCCTGTCCCGCGTGCACAACAGTCGAGCCTCCCTCATTGTCAGCACCTGGAGCAGAGCCCCCTCAGATGACCTCGTCAAGCGGGCAGCAACCCTTGAGAGGAGGCAGTCCCTCAGGTACCCCAGGCCCAAACCGTTAAGAGTTTTAAAGGTCAAAACCAGCACCTTGAATTGGACCCGGAAACGAACTGGCAGCCAATGCAACTCTTTCAGAATGGGTGTGATGTGCTCCCATCGGGCAGCTCCAGATAAAACCCTAGCTGCCATGTTTTGTACTAGATACAGTTTCCAGATATTCTTCAGGGGCAGCCCCACTTGGAGGGTGTTACAGTAATCCAGCTGTGACTTGACTAAGGCATGGGTAACTGTGGCCAGATCTGCCTTCTCAAGAAAGGGATGCAACTGGCGCACTAGCCGAAGCCGTGCAAAGACACCCCTGACCACCGCCTCCACTTGAGCTTCCAAAAGCAGAGCTGGGTCCAGTAGTACCCCCAAGCTGTGTACTTGCTCCTTCAAGGGGAGTGCAGCCCCATCCAGAACCGCTAAAATCTCTTCATCCCGATTGGCTCTCCTACTGACCAAAACTACCTCCGTCTTGTCCGGATTCAATTTCAATTTATTAGCCTACATCCAACCCATCATGGCCTCCAGCCCCTGATTCAGGACATCCACTGCCTCCCTAGGATCAGGTGACAAGGAGAGATAGAGCTGAGTGTCATCCGCATATTGCTGACGACTCAGTCCAAGTCCCCAGATGACCTCTCCCAGTGGCTTCGTGTAAATGTTAAACAGCATGGGGGACAAGACTGAACCCTGCGGGACCCCACAAGCCAATGGATATAAATCAGGCTATACTCTAACGTGCAATGAAAAACCCGAGTTGTGTGTGAAGTGCTCCCCGATAGCTCACAGGCACTTCAGGGTAAATCTGGCCAATATGTGAACGCACTAAAAGCCCTGTGTGAAAAATGCCCAGGAAGAGGGAACAGTGCTGGAAGTTTCTCATGCTACCACTGGTTCTTTTACCCTACTACCTTTTGCAAATGGGAACCCCCTCTGCAAACAGATTTCCTTCCAGAGCCCATGTGATGATGCAAATCCCATTAACCAAAGGTGATGGGAGAAAGACTCAGTGGCAGCATTCCCCCCTTATCGAATGAGAAGGAGCATGGTTCTTGCAGCTGCTCCTCCTTCTCCCATGCTCTAAGAGTAAGGAGGAGGAAGAGCTGCTGCCATCACAATGGCATTCCCTGCCTCATTCATCAAGGAGGAGGGTGGGATGGTTCGCCACCTGCTTGCTGCCACCAAGTCCCCCTCCCAAGCTGTTTAGCTTGGAAATCTATCAGTCTGCTGGGGGGTGGGGGGCGGACATGCCAAGGGAGCCAGTGCAGGGCAGTCCCCAGGGCCTCCCTTTAGTCTGGTGTTGAAACTGCTCACAAGTAATGTTATGTACATGACAGAGGGGAGCGAGTGCACTTTCCCTTCATTACATGGATTGGAACTCCATCATAACCATCTTTAGATGTTATAAAAACCGAGGCTGCTGTACATAGGAACGTAGGAAGCTGCCATATTTCGAGGCAGACCATTGGTCCATCTAGTTCAGTATTGTCTACACAGACTGGCAGAGGCTTCTCCGGGGTTGCAGGCAGGAGTCTCTCTTAGCCCTATCTGGAGATGCCAGGGAGGGAACTTGGAAGGAACCTTCTGTATGCAAGCATGCAGACGTTCTTCCCAGAGCGGCCCCATCCTCTAAGGGGAGTATCTTACAGCACTCACATGCAGTTTCTCATTCAAATGCAACCAAGGCAGACCCTGCTTAGAAACGGGGACAATTCCTGCTTGCTACCACAAGACCAGCTCTCCTCCTGTACTGCACCTGAGTACAGCATCCCCAAGAGTGTGCTCTGAATCCCTGCTTCATGCTGATGCGCTCAAAAGCCGCATTTTCCTATGGTCCATGGTTACAGCATTTGTCTACGGAGATAAATGCTGTACTTGTGGTCAGAGTCTTCCCATGATCAGATTGCTGAAGCACTGGAAGAATCTGACAATGAGTACAACATTTGTCTCTGCAGACAAATGCTATGACTCTGGACAGCTGGGGTGGAGGTGGGCTTCTGAGTGTGTCAGTGCAGGGGTGGGGATTCAGAACATGCTGTCAAGGATGCTGCATGCAAGTGCAGTGTCTTTAGATTATATAATGTCTGAAGAGGGCTCCGCTGATTGAAGAAACCAGGGCAGATTTTATCTGGAGCAGAGATTATGGAAGAGGCTTATTGCATTCCCCAGAGCATTAAGGAAGCGGTTTATGTGATGTGCTAGTTAAGAGAGTTTCCATGGAAAACTCAGTAATGTGACACTCCACTTTTCAGTAATATGACCCTCCACCTTCACTTGGAAGTGTAAGCCAGTGTGGTGTAGTGGTTAGAGTGCTGGACTAGGACCGGGGAGATCTGAGTTCAAATCCCCATTCAGCCATGAAACTAGCTGGTTGACTCTGGGCCAGTCACTTCTCTCTCAGCCTAACCTACTTCACAGGGTTGTTGTGAGGAGAAACATAAGTATGTAGTACACCGCTCTGGGCTTCTTGGAGGAAGAGCGGGATATAAAATATTTATATATATATATAGAGAGAGAGAGAGAGACTAGAATTCTAACTGCTACCTCTTGGTGGCTCTTAGGCCTACTTACACCCCTTTGCCCATGGATGCCCCATTTGGTTTGGTTTGGTTCCACTAGTTCCTGCATACTGAGCAAGCACATTTTTAAAATCTCTTACTGAGATATAAAGGAGAAGTGACTTGACTTTGGCCCAGATGATTAGCATAAAAAGAAAATGCTCTTTCCTCCTTCCACACGGAGAGCTCATGTGCTTTTATGTAAATGGATGTATAATGCAGCCCACATTAACTGTGTTGATGATAGCTTCAGTTTCACTGCTGTCAGATTTCTGTATCTCTCTGCATGAGTAGGCCGGCCTGAATGAAGGTTAGCATAATTTATGCAGCTGATAAGTGATTTGAGCACTTGAGTTATTGATAAACCGCTTTAGCATATCATTTCCAGCTTGATGCTATGTGACATCACAGCAAAATGCAATGTGCTGGTCCCCAGGCTAGATATTAAGGTAGAGCTTTTTCTTTGAATTCCAGGAGCTAGAGGAAACACAGCGCTGTGTGACACGAGCACATCTGACCAGCACCAATCCAGTCAGCCCCACCCAGCGTTCCCTGTTGGGCCCCAGGTCAGTTTCATTCATTTAGCTTACATAAAATACAGTCATATTAACAGACAACAATCAAGTAAGTGGATAAAGAATTATGTGGCTGAATGCTTTAATATAAAATGTGTGGAGACTGTAACTTTTAAAATTACCATTTTAAGAAGAGAGCGAGAGTGTGTGTTTGTGTGTATGTGTTTGTTGAAAGAGAGAGTATATGGATCTTCTTGTTAAGATATGAGCTGTGGATTTTTGCCCATTAAATTACTTGAGCCTCACTTATTTTAAATACAGAGTATATGTTACTGTAAAAATGTTAAATGTAATAATTTATAATGCAAGTTTAGTTTATTTGGTTTGATAATCATGTGTGTCATGTGAGTTTTGCTGTAAAGCTAACAAAATTATGAAGGCTTTGTAAAGTGATTGATTTAACTTCTAGGGAAGAGCTGGCAGATGTTCTGTCCCAATGTCGCTGGGCATGTTTACAACACAAGTTTACATTGGTTTATACTGCTTTAACAATCTTCTCCAAAGAATCCTGGAATTGTAGCATAACAAGCATACTCTCAAGTTCTGTTAGAGATCCCTTGCTTTCCCCTATAAAGAAGAGCAATTCCCAGGCAATGAAACCATTTTAAGTATGTAATGCAAATATGCCAATCGAGAGTCAGTAAATGTGGACCATTTTCAGAAACAAATTGAAATAACTCTTGAGTTGGTAAACAAAATGATCATGACATGAGTTCAGAAAGCATGCATATGCTGCAAACTTGAAGGAGCAGGGTATGTGTATCCTAAATAAAAGAAATTGAAGGCAAACAGGAAGTTGTCAGAGGAACTTATTTCCTGTGATGTCTGAACAGATCTGCTTAAAAATGAGAAACTCTCCCTGCCAGCAATCTAACCTGGATATGGAACACTAATCAGTGATGCCATTCAGGATATATTGTGAACCATCTGAACTTTTTCTGCACCATTATCCAAGGAAAAATGTTGGTGCAAACATGTTATAATTTGTCTAGTCAACAAGGTACAAAAGTATAAACTGTATTTGATAAGTTATTGCTCTCTCTTTTTGTACATATACCTACAGCATGCTTCTAGGGTATATGCATTGAAACATACTTTCCTGCAATTAAACTCACTGGCTTACCTCCTGACAAAGCATGTGTGAGGGTGTGATGGGGGCTCACTTTCAATGCCCATTTCCTCTACATGCCCACTGGTGCACAAGCGGGTGAAACTTCCCAGCTCTGCCCCTTCTCCAAAAGTGAACTGTAAGAGAGGAAACACATGCATGAATTTTGGGGTCCTCTTCACACACCCTTCCACTCAGTTCTCTGCCCCCTGCCTTTTCCAAAAAGCAATGACAAGCAGGAGGGAGGAAGAGGAAATGTGACAGCAGCTGCCGCCACCACCACCACCCCCCAGGGAGGTGGGAGGTGGTTGTTGGGGGGTCTGGGAGAATCATCTCATGGCATGCTCCGTGTGCCATGGATGGCTTTGGAAGATTGGAATGGGTTGGGTCGCATGGGGGGAGCTAGGTGCATCCCATAGGTGCTGTTGAGGAGTTCAGGCTGGGGTGTGGGGAAATTGGCTTGTTCCATAAGAAGATGGAGCTGAGGGGAAATTGTTAGGAAAATGGAGCTGCGTGGGGGAATAGGGGCAATGGCTCGCCATGCTGCCCAGACACCAAAAGTACCCTGTCCTGTCTTGAACTACCTGGGGGCTGGGTGGAGGTCTTCAGGCAGGAACTGGACTGCCATCTACTGAGAATGTTCTAGCTCTGGCTTTACCTGAGCAGAGGGTTAGATGAGGTGGCCTAGAAGACCCCCTCCAACTCTGTGATTCTATGATTATGGGCCTTCTGTGTGATTTGAAATATCAGACATTGTGGCTCAGAACATTAGGGGCTTTATTATCTGTTGACCATGAACCAGAAATGCCATACTCTTATCTGTGTGAGGCTGCACCATTGCTGATCATGGAAGGGGGAAGATCCCTGTGCACTCACAGGGCTCCATCTAGCATCACTTCCATGCATTGCAATGGAACCTCTATGTCTGGATCAGAACAACTGTGTCTTCTGCTATGTTTTCAGCAGTTCATTGACAATGCAATTCTAAAAGGAAACTAGTGAGATTCCCAGGCCCCAGTGAAACAATTGCATCCATGCTGCTACTCATTTATTTCACTGTATGGTAAAATATGGTAAATATGTTTTATTGCAGCCACTACTGACAGCTCAGCAGTTAGCCTCGGCTGTAGCAGGGGTGATGCCAGGAGGCACTCCAGCATTGAACCAACCTATACTTATTCCTTTCAACATGGCTGGACAGCTGGGTGGTCAGCAAGGACTGGTTCTCACTTTGCCTACAGCTAATCTCACCAACATCCAAGGGCTGGTAGCAGCAGCTGCAGCAGGAGGCATTATGACTTTGCCATTGCAAAATCTACAAGGTAAAGCACGTCAGAAGTTCATTTTATTCTATTTTTAACAGAGTCTTTTTAAAAATGCAAACGTTGTCCTCTAAAATCCTAGTTACCTGATGGAAATTCATTACTGCCATTTCTCCAGGACACTAAAATTACAAAGGTACATAGTATAGCTTTAGTTCAGCTGAGTAAAGATCGGGATGGTTAAGCCCTGTTTGAAATTAGCATGCCTAATTTTGCCTAGATTGCAATCTGTGTGTGATATAGTTAGGATGGCAATTTTCTGACCTACAGGGCTGTTGTGATTTTTACTGGAGTACTGGTGAAATGTCCATCATCAGTTTGATGGATTGAATCATGGAGGCTCAGCTGTACTGTGGAAGGAGGCATTTCCCCATGGCATGATGTGCTGACAGTGAGTCCACAGGAGGCAGAGATAATTCCCTCCCACTCCTTCACGGTTGCTGTCAGTGGCAACACTAGTGCTGGTACAGGAAAGGTCTGTCTCCTTTTCAACTCTTGCTCATCTGTCCTGCATTTTTGGGGCCAAACTGTGTGTCACATTGGAGCTCTGTGACTGGAATTTCAAACATAGCTTTCTTCCTGTAAAAGCAGCCGCGAGGCACCCTGATTTGGATTGGGGCCATGGCAGAAGGTGAAGAGCAAGGGCCAACCTTTTCTCCCTGCACCATAGCCCCAGGCCAATTGTTCTCCTCAAGTTGCTTTTAGCTGCAGAGGGGAAAGCTTAATGGCACAAAAACTGTGTCTGTAAAATTTTCTGTCTTTAACTAACAGCAGCTTTGCGGGGTGGATCAATGTCAGGAAATCAAGGAAAGAGTTGGATGCCTACACAATTGTCCTGCAGTGCGCAAGTTTCCCCTAGAGCACAGGCAGGCATGCTATAACGGAAGGTCAGTGTGATCAAGGCACAGAAGCTGGAAACTGACATTAATACAAGTGTGTGTGTGTGTGTGTGTGTGTGTGTGTGTGTGTGTGTGTGTGATATCAATGAATAAATAGATTCAAAATTCTGCTCCAATGTAATTTGAAGCTCATCATGAATTTACTGATAGTGGATGTCTTTTATTCCCATCTTTATTTAGTATTTAATACAACTCTGTCCATCTTAAACAGATCCCGAAATCAAACTGTAAAATCCTAACAAAAGTTCAAGTTTAATTAGATGGCACTTTAGTCTGCAATATTCCAAAGACTTGCGTCTCACTAGACAGTCTGTGTTCCAGCATCAGTAGTCCTCCTTCAAAGTATTTCCACCTGTAGTTTACTGAAGAGGATGCCAAGAATGGCATCCATCCAGATGAAAGTTTGGGGTGATGTACAAATTAGATAGATAGATAGATAGATAGATAGATAGATAGATAGATAGATAGATCCTTTCCAGTGTTGTAACATATATGAAACTTTTGGGAGAGATTATCCATAGTTTTGGAGTGAGGTATAAGCATCTAACACCTGGGAGCAGCTGTAGACCTATTCACAAGCGATGGCCAGTGCTTGTACAATCTGTGCACAGTGTACGCACACATGTGCTGATCTGTACATATGTACAGTTATTCACACATTCAGTGCACAGACAGTAGTACAGTTCCTGTCTGTACTCTGTATTTGAGGGGGCCTGTATCCAGATTCACTTTTGAAGTTAACACATGTACAGTCAATCACACAAAAACATGTACATGTGTACAGGCATGCATTGCAATACTAGCTACTATCCTGGGATTTTTCAGTTTATTTGCCTCCAGGTGACTAGAAGCATAATACTGTGATTAAAAAAACCTACCTGCTGCTGCATTTATTCCAAAATCAAGTGGCAAAGACTTGAGAGAAAACTGTTTCTTGTATTACAAACAGAGCTAGAGTGGCGTGTGAGGGGTCCCAGGTGTTCCCAAACTCCCTAAGATGTTCATTTCTGTGCTTTTATGCTATAGCTGTGGATTGTGATCCTACTGCTGCTTCTTTTAAGTTTACAGTAAATAGGAAACAAACAATCCAGTTGGGTAAGACAGGTCTTTTCTCAAGAGTGCTGTTTACGTCTGTCTTATCCTCAGGTGTGTACTCTGCATACAAAAAATTAAAATTGTAAATTTTTAAATAAACACTCTTCCAAGCACATTTTCATAGCCATGGGGGTTAGAAACTTACCTTGAAAGGGGGGAAAAAGAACTGACTTTCTCAGGTGTATGCATGATTCACCCACTACCACATGTTGTGCTTTTTCCATACTCTTGAAGAATTACAACATACACTTGGCTCTGGTTATAATAAATCTTGCACTGGTTGCAATGGGGGCCAATCAGGGGAGGTGCATGGCACCCCAGCCACACCCCTTGCATCATATGTCAGACACAGGGGCGTGGCTTTTTTCACAAATGGGGCTGTGTTCCCTGTTTGACAGCAAATATTGGCCAGCGCTGTGTTCGCAGCATGGCCGTGTGCCCCTTTTGGGAGTAAATACCATCCAGTGCAGCATTCACAGTGTGGCCAGGAACTCTCTCCCTGCCTTTAAAGGCAGGAAGAGCAGCTCCCAGCCACACTGCGAATGCAGCACTGGCCGGTATTTGCTGTCAAACAGGGAACGCAGCCCCGTTTGTGAATGAAGCCACGCCCCCTGCATCTGACATATGCATCAGGGGGTGTGGCTGGGGAGCCAGGTGTGCTCCCTGATTGACAGCAGCCCGGGCTCTTTGAACCCGTTTGCTCAATGGTGGCTCTGCCCCTATATATAACCCAGTGTTCTTTTCCCAGAAGTATCCAGCCCCAATGCCCCAGTAACTAAAATCTACATAGAGTTATTCCCCATGAAGCTTCAAATTTAGAATTTTAATTTGTTTCTTAAATAACATTGAATTTGCCCAATGGCATCTGAGCTCATGGTGAAGTGGCACATCAGTGGGATGTGGCAAATTCAGCATAAAAAGATGTTTAAAGAAAAAAGCTTTGATAATGAAAAGGAGTGGCACAGCGACCTGGGCAGCACAAGTCTATTGCAGAATAATCACAGCAACAGAACATCCATATTTATTCTCCTTCATTGAAATACTAGCTTTTGCTTGAAGAAAACAGGAAGTGGAATGCTAAGCAGTGACCAATCACAGATGCAGTTTTGACTGTGACAGTTCTTTGAGCAAATGACCGTTTGAGATCATGTGACATATAGCTAGTCTGGACACACCTTCAGTTATTGCTTCTTTTGGCATTTTATATTTTCTCGGAAAGGATCTGATGCACAACATGCCGTACACCTGATCACTTTTTTGAAGCATCTAAAATAAAATCTAGAAGGATAACTTTAATGGGGTAATTATAGAGGGTGTGTGTGAAAGGAACAAATTCAGCTTTAGACCTTTCCATTTTAAAAATACATTTTGCTGACATTCGTGCGAGAAAAAGTTCCCCACAGATAAAATGGGGCTTCTATTAAGTGAATGCTCTGCACAGCACTCTAAGTACTTTTTAAACGATTAAACTCTGGTTGCTGCTGATGACTTGATGGATTGTTTGACGCACCAAAGACTACAGGTTGTGAAACAGTGAGAAGGGGAGACAGCTAATGTGTTGAACAAACTCCCTTACAAACTGCACGCATGGTGCCCTCACCTGTTGGCTCAGTGGCTTGCCTCTACCTTGTGCTGGTTTTAAACTTTAATGTCAACAGACCTCTCTTATCATAGTTGCAAATGGTTTTCACTTTAATGTTTAAAATAATGTCTCCCTCTCATACCATTAAGCTGAACCGAGAAACCTGTCATTCATAAATCATAGATGAAAAGGACACACTAATGCACAAATTTTGCTTGTTTAAAATTTGAGAGTGCATGTAAAGTAGAGAACTGGAGATTAAAAAAATAATGCAGGGACAGGGTCTGGGTAAAAGCCAATATAACAAAGTGGAGGAAGAGGCTTTTTAGTGTAGGTGGATGATGAAATCTTAATGAAGACACAGACATTATAAAAGTGTATCCCATGGCTCCAAAGTGTTCGAGCTTATGGTTACTGTGGATGTAGTATTATAAATAAACATAAGGTGATACACATTTTACGTCATGAATTCATTCTGCTTTGCTCAGCTGGGCAGTATGGCTAAAGAACTTACATGCACCATTTTCGCTGAAGGAAATATGAAGATGTAGCACAATTCACCAAGTACTGCTGCTGTGCAGCCTCTATCCATTTCAGTGGGGCTTATGTTTGATATCTATGTTTTTCCCTGTCACACAACAAAGAATGTAAAGATGTGCAGAGAACCCCTGAAAATGTCCACTTTTACAAACTCACTTAACTTGTGCTGAAAATTCTCAAATGTTTCTCTATGGGAGGAACCCAGAAATCTGCTTTTAATTTCACTTATTTGAAATTTCAGTGTCAGCCCTGTTAAGAAGCATGTAGAACTGCCATTGTATGTTATGCCTTTCAGTCTTTTCTTCATGGTTGCAGACATCACAGCAGACTGGGGAAATCATGGGTACATGCTGGAAAACCACCCTCTAGCTTACTGTCATAATAAGGGTTCATTCAAAAATTACATATTATTCTTGGGTTTGCATCACAAAGTAATTTGCACTCATCATTAAGAAGTTGTACCCTGGGGTCAAGAGGTAAGCCTGAATCCACCACTTCTAGTGTACCTTGGCAAAAGAAAATCAGTATTCCTGGGGAAAATCTCATGATTGATGATGATGATGATAAAAAATATTTATATTCTGCCCGTCCAGTACAACACTGCTCAGGGCGGCTCACAACAGTAAACCAGTAGAAGTAATATGAACTTTAACACAATAAAGCAAATAACAGTGTGGAGTAAAACAATTAAAACAAACCAAATTAAAAGTAAAATTAAAAACCTCAGGCTTTTTAGTTTCTGCATATTTATAAATATACAAGCTGATCCGTGTAGAAGAAGAAGATACCTAAATGGACTGGCAGTACTAATGCTGAAGCTGCATCAGTCCTGCAAATGCAACAATCCCTCCTTAAGACTGCTTGTTCCTTGCCAGCTCCACAAACTAATTCCCTACCTCCCACCCCAACACACACACACTGGCCAATTGGAAGAAAATATGCTCTCTTGATACACACTTAACACTGATAAAAGCCATAACCCTGGGAGAGAGGTGTTCCTTCATTCCTGACTGATCTTGATGCCTGTTAATCATTGCTAGTGGCCAAGCCATTAGCCCATTGGAAAAACCTCTACACAAAGAACCATGACTGACCTGAAGAGCAGAGTAACATGGCCAAAATCGTGGCTGCCGCATGCACTCAGAGGGCCGAACCAGGCCCGAAACAAGCTGAACTGGGCCCTGGAGACTCAGGCAGGTGAGTATAGAGGGAGCCGCTGCAAACCTCCCCCCCCCCCGCATGGACGCCTCTAGGAGTAAATAGTTCTATTTTACTGATTAATATATCACTTAAGGAAGCCGCTTTCCTAAAACTGGGCCCAAACCAACCTGAGCGGTTCAGCTCGACCTTGGACCAAACTGGACCTGGTTCAGTCCGAGGTTGAGCTTTCAAACCAGACCAGTTTGGGTGCAAGCTGGCTTGATTTCGAGCCTGCTCACACATTCCTACAAGAGAACTTCTGCACTAATACTTAACATTGTGCAATCCCACATGTACAATTATATTTCCATTTGAAATAATGGAAGTATCATCCCAGAAGTGTGATCGCATAGTTTTATGAGTATTAGCGCAAGACTGGTCTTGTGCAAGAGTCCAGTGCTGCTTTAGATACTCACAACCAACCGCACAGGTGATTCTGAACCATCTGCATTACTCTCCTTATCATGTCAGCCAATGACTTTGCAGTTGATAGAGAATCTAGATATCAAAGAAGTGAGCACTAGATCCTTCATAAATGACTGTCAAATGTGATGTGCATTTCACCATACCATAGGCAAGACCAAGACCCAATCACATGTATTCTGCTCTGGCAGAAAGTGGGATGTAAAGCAACCCCCAAAGAGTTCTATTATAAATCTCCCTTCTCTTGACAAGTCATCACTATGGTGGGCATACTGCTACTGTTCTGAACATACTCTGATACCATCAAGCAATCCGAGACAACATCCTTTTGTGCCTGTCCTAAGATCAAGCCAAGCTCATTTGTCCTGAGACTCTCCTGCTTGGTTTTACTCCAAGTTTTCCTGACGTGAGAGTTATAAAAGGTCTATAGGAACCACTCCTTACCTTGCTGCCCACAGTGCAAATTGCAGTACTGTGGCCCAAATGACGATCTAAAGTACATAACATTAGATTTCAATCTGCGAAGTCTGAGATGTTATTACTACATTATACAACTTGAGTGATGCTTGTACTTCAGAAACAATGGCCAGAATTATCCATTGGAAACACTCCAAAATTGAGATCTTGGGAGTTTTATTTCCACTGCAGACTTGGGAGGTTTCTCAAGTGAATGGCAATAATTTATTTCCTTGTCCATCAGCCCCTCAAACCAATAGGAATCAGCTATCTCCCTTTATCATTAGTGAAATGCTCTTGTGCTGAAAGGGAACTGCTTTTCTCTGTAAATATTACATCACACAAGGTTATATTTTTAAACACCATTTAATGGTTAAAGACATTTATTAAAAAGCAAGAGAACTGGAAGCTGGGAAACGACTGTTAGAATCTTTTCATTGGTATTTATTCATATATTGTAACACTAAAGAGAGAGGGTTTCTTTGATCTTGATTTGCCTAGAGGTCCAATCCTACCCCTCAAAAAAAAAACAAAAAACAGAAAAGCAATAACATATTTAGCACGATTGTTAATGCTTGTTTAATCTTAATTGCAGGAAGATACCTAAAAAGTAAATGAATTCCTTTCATTCTCTGCATATGTGTAATTTGAGTATCAGCCTTCAGATAGATTTTTTTTTAAAAAGAGAATGTAGATGAAGTGCCAAGCTCAATTGCTTGCTGATCTAAAGTCCAGGACTCATTCTTTCCCCCCAAAAGAATATGCTCTCTTTTTAACTAAAATGATGCAGTCCCTATTCGTTTGTATTCCCTGTCTAGTTACATGAAATAGCTTTCAGAGCCTACAGAAAAGCAATGTTTCAGTTATGTATTTTAATGAGCACCAATGTCAGTAATAATCAAAATGATGTTTCACTTAAAGGAATAGTTTATTCCCAGGTACTTCTACATGGTACTAACACAACCAAAACAAGAATGACAAGGACTAAGGGCTACACTCAGTAGTGATTTCAGCATGAAACCGTACTTGCGAATACTGCAATCATTTCATTACTATATATGTCCTTCAGCCACATGGTAGAAGGACATGTATAGTAAAGTTGCAAAAAGGTCAGGGACTATAGTTCAACACAGAGTTAGCCATACCTAAGCCTATGAAAGTCAATGGGATTGAGCACATGTAACTACATGATGGAATGTGGCCATGGGTTCAGGTGTGGCTGGGAAAGATTCCTACCTGAAACCCTGGAGAGCTGCTGCCAGTCAATGTAGACAATACTGACCTAAAAGGCAGCTTCCTATGTTTCTCCTAATGTATTGAGTTGAACTCACCAGCCACCTTATTTGGTCATAGGTGTCCACTTTTGTATGAGTTTTTGTGCAACATAGACTCCTTGAATAGTAGTTATTCACTCTAATCCTAAGCCTGGGGACAAACAGAGTAGTTTGGTGTAGGGTCCCAAGCATGCTTTAATATTCCAGATGATGTCAGAGAAATTTAAAAAAATTATGAAGAAGTGAAAATTGTCTTATTAAATCCCACTACGATCAGAAGAACACATGAAAGTTACACAGCTGACTTTGAACTGGATCATGGCCTCCCTTCCCCTCCCCTCCGATGCACTGAGGACATAATGAAGCTGCCTCATACTGAGTTAGGGCATTGGTCCATCTAGATCAGTATGGTCTACACTGACTGGCAGTTGCTCTCTCAGCTTCAAACAGAGATGTCACGACTGAGCAACCACCCAGGGAAGCTTGAAATAGTAAAAGCCTCTGGCCATAGGAACATAGGAAGCTGCCATATACTGAGTCAGACCATAGGTCCATCTAGCTCAGTATTGTCTACACAGACTGGCGGTGGCTTCTCCAAGGTAACAGGCAGGAATCTCTCTCAGCCCTATCTTGGAGAAGCCAGGGAGAGAACTTGGAACCTTCTGCTCTTCCCAGAGTGGCTCTATCCCTTAAAGGGAAAATCTTACAGTGCTCACACATCAAGTCTCCCATTCAAATGAAACCAGGGTGGACCTTGCTTAGCTAATGGGACAAGTCATGCTTGCTATCACAAGACCAGCTCTCCTTTCTAATAAGCAGGATTGGGGAAACCACAGTCCTGATCATAGAGAGCAAGCCCTAGTGATTTACAGCTGTGTCTACTATGTTCCTCGTGACCCTGTGTTCACTATGATCCTGTGTTCACCCCCCTTTTCCTGTCCTAAGACATGCATAAACTTACCTTGGGGAAAGAAAAAAGTGACAGTAGCAGCGGAAGAGGCAGTGATGGGTGATTCATAGAGATGTGCAAATCGATTCGAGCTCAAATCAGGCCATTTTGAGATATTCTAACCTGAAATGAAACATCCTTAAAATAAAAAGACTGATTTGAGTTTGAATTGAAACAACCCCAATTTGAGTTCGAAACTATTCAAGTGATTCAAGAGCCATTCTGGCAGGCCTTTTCTCCTTGCTGATTGGTTTTCTGGTACTGGTTTTCGATTGGCTTGAGATCTCCTTGCTTTCTGGTTGGCTTGTTATCATATACTCAAGTGTTGTAATGGGCAACTGTGCCCCCATTGGCTTGGGGAGGTGGGAGGGAGGGGAACAAATAAGGATGGAATTTCAAAATGTTTTCAAAGGGCCAAGGGAGGGGATAAAGAGAGAGCCCTAGTGTGCCCTTGAAGAGGATACATCAGGAGAGGAGGGAGGGAGGAATCAAGGAAGGTTTGCTTTTGTGGTTTTCTTTTCTCAGCACTGAGTAATATGCTGTGCTGTTGCGGCTGTATTATTAACAATCTGATTTTTCTGGATCTCAGATTGACAAAGGCAATACTTGGGTGCCTGCCTTCCTTTCTTGAGTTGTGGTTTGGTTTGTTTGTGAGATAGTGTTGTAGCTAAAAATGGTCAGTGTGGCAGTTCAGGAATGTGTGTGTGAGTCTAATATTTTCTTGGTGATCGCTGCGAGATGAGCCCCATGTCAAGCCTTGAGACTAACTTATGCTTCAGTCACTGCTTTGGTCTGTGGCTGACAGTGGATTCAGAGTCAGCAATTTATTTTTGGCCATTTTTGGACTGTGTTTGAAAAAAATGTGTCTTCTGTGTTGGGAAGGACAGGTTCCTTTAACTGTGTGCTTCTAATCTGCAGCGTTTTGCAAGGCAGAGATGCAAATTGCATTGTAAATCGCAATGTAAAACTTGTGTGCACTCTATGAGCGCAGTTTGTTTCAGCCATAGTGAATAATGGAAAACCCAGAAAGTGGGTTTGGTGGTACAGCGTGATGGGTGCTACCTACCACCCAATCCAGAAAAGAAATGATCAAGCGGGTGATTTAAATTTTTTTTAAAAAAAACCTTTCCCTCAAACCCCTATAGCATCCTATGGGGGTTTGGTGGGAGGGGAGTTTTTAAAAGAAATATTGATTTGTCAAAAAAAAATTGACAAATGCTGTTTTGTCAATTCAATTGTCTGCTGTTTTGACAAATCAATTCAAAGATTTTGCAATTCAAATCAACTTCAAATCAAATTGGAAAATACAATTCATACACATCTCTAGTGCTTCAGACCCTAGCAGAAATTATTTTTTCCACTGGAGAAGCACTGGGACTACAAGTCCCAGCAATCCCAAAGCAGAGAAATAATGCTTTGTGTGTCATTCCCAGCAAGGAGAAGGCCCTTGGGGAAGAAGGGGAGGTGAAAGAGAGGTCTTGAAGTGCCCACAGCCAACACCATTGCCAAGGTCACCTTCCCCCTACCCCAAGGTAAGCTTTTGGGTGCCTTGTGTTTGGGGAAGAGGAGGTGTTGGTAGAGACTGTTGAGGCTTTGCTAATACTGTAATTACATTAATCACTCACAAAGCTAATGTAAGAACAGCCCTGCTGGATCAGGCCCAAGGCCTATCTAGTCCAACATCCTGTATCACACAGTGGCCCACCAGATGCCTCTGAGAAGCCCACAGGCAAGAGGTGAGGGTATGCCCTCTCTCCTGCTGTATCCAGAAGCATCTTGCCTATAATCACCAGACTAATAGCCATTGATCGACCTGTCTTCTATGAATTTGTCTATTTGTCTAAGCCCCTTTTAAAGCCACCCAAGCTAGTGACCACACCAGAGAATTCCATAGATTAATTATGCTCTGAGTGGAAAAGAAAAGTATTTCCTTTTGTTGGTCCTAAATTTCCCAGGCTTCAGTTTCATTGGATGACCCCTGGTCCTTGTGGGGGTGGGGGGAAGAGAGAGAAGAGAGATAGAGATAGAGAGAGATTTCTCTTTGTCCACTCTCTTTACTCCATGCATAATTTTATACATCTCTATCATGTCTCCCTGTAAAAAGCCCCAGATGCTGTAGCTTTGCCTCATAAAGAAGGTGCTCCAGGCCCCTGATCATCCTGGTTGCCCTCTTCTCCACCTTTTCCAATTCTACAATGTCTTCCTTTAGGTTTGGTGACCAGCAGTACTCCAAGTGTGGCCGAACCATAGATTTGGGGGAGTGGGGGTTGTGTGTTATCTTGGAACACACAGAAATCACTAAGCACTTTTAGATTAAGGAAAGGGCTGCATGAGCATCCCTGGTTTCAGATGGGGGTCTTTTGTTGGCCTTCCCTGGAGATACCAAAATTGAACCTGGGGATACCAAAATTGAATGTGCATGCAAAGCATTTGCTCTGCATGAAGCTACAGCTGCTTCCTAAACTGCTTTTCAGTGGAGACACTTTATACATTCAGCTGCAAGTCATGAGTGTTGAGGGTCAGCAAGTGATGAAAAATCAAGTGATATATGCATGTGTTAAACTGCATGTTCAGACTCCTGAAGCTTGTGTTACGGTGTGCTTTCCTCATTTCCAAGCCGTGTGGACCTCTTTTTATAGAGGTTTTAGTTAGAAAATAGGATTGCATTCCAAAACCAACAAACTAGAAATGAACACACTCGCTTCTCTTAGAACCATGGATATGAAACTACCTGATGTCCGAATAGGACAAAAGTTGGATAAATATTAAGTACATCTCATGCATGCAGGCAGCTTTTCAAAATTGCTTCTGTAGCCTTGCCACAAAGCCTTGCAAATTTTTGTAAATCTATTCACAGTTGCCAACCACAGTTGCTCCTAAATGGAACCCCAGATTCCAGCTTGGCTTCTATTGTAGGGAAATTCTTTTTCCCAACTGTAGGCAGGAAACACTCCCCTCCCTACCCTGTTTCCCCGAAAGTAAGACCTACCCCGAAAGTAAGACCTAGCAGTAATTTCTGATGTACTGCTAATTGCCCTAGTGCATTTTGGGGGGCTAAAATTAATATAAGACACTGTCTTATTTTCGGGGAAACACGGTACCTGTTACCATCTCCCCAAGGGAGGGCTGCTTCAGGAAGGCAGAGGAACTTTCCAGAAAGGGTCCATAGTTCAGGGGTGGGGCATCTGCTTTGGATCTAGGTTCAGTCTTTGATATCTACAGGCTATATTCAGAACATTTTCAAACTTTGTTTGAAACCTTGGAGAGCCACTGCCAGACATACTGAGCTAGAGAGAAAATGGGTCTGACTAGACTACAGGAGGAGATCTGGTTTTGTGGTGGCAAGCATGAATTGTCTCCTTTGTTAATCAGGGTCTTCCCTGGTTTGCATTTGAATGGGAGACTAGGTGTGTGAGTACTGTAGGGTGTTCCACTTAGGGGATGGTGCCTACTCTGGGAAGAGCACCTGCATGCAGAAGGTTCCAAGTTCCCTCCCTGGCATCTCCAGATAGGGCTGGGAGGAGGGACTCCTGCCTGTAACCTTCGAGAAGCCGCTGCCAGTCAGTGTAGACTGTTCCTGGGCCCCCGAACAGGCTCTCATGGTAACAAGACATTACTGAGCAAGATGGACCAATGGTCTGACTTGTTAAAAGCCAGCTTCCTATGTTCCTATGTAAGAAGTGGTATCCTTTTGTTTCCCCTGAATTTTTAAACCTACAACATGTGGCACTGAGTTTGTTCCTGATATTCCTGAAGCATTTGTCCATCTTGAATATGAGAAGAGTTCTCCTTTGAAACAAAGTGATGTATATGGATTGTCAACCACCCTCACATTTCATTTTTAGGGGAACAGAAGAGCAGTTTGGCATTGTTTCCAGATCTAACCAAGAAATGCACACACAGAGACATCTGACAGGGATCATGGAGGAGATTGTCCCTTAGGGGACAATCTCATCTTTAGGGAGGCCCATCCTGTCATTTAAGAACCATGCAGTTAATGTTTCTAGCTGGTAAATTAATATTCAGAACATTTGTTACCATAAGATCAACAGATTGGTGGAGGTGGGACAGGGAAGGTTACACAAGTTCACATTACATTTTTTAGAGTTAAAGGAAAAAAACACCCTTCTGCATCTCACATACTTTGAAATGCTGAAAAGGCTATTGAGTACCTTCCTCAATGCATATCAGCATGTTTTCAAAGCAGTGGTGCATTAATTGAGCTGGTGATTCCTGAACTGTGTAGTGAGAAAGCCAGGAGAAAGTGTTGTCAGTGGATAATAGTCTCCTGTAGCCACGAACACCAACACCAAAGTGAAGCTGAGATATTTATAGAGTCATTTTCAAAGGAGGAGACAATGACAGGTTAAAACTTGTGTGCTTTCTGGTTCCACATGTAAGTTACTCTTGTCTTTCTCTCCACTTTCACACACACACACACACACACACACACACACACACACACTTCCTTTTATTGCTAGAATATCAAACCTGAGTAAAACATTGGGATGAAAATATGCAGAAGACCCTAGTTCGAGATGTGAAAGTATTGCCTGCTGATAAAATGTGATCTGTATGGGAAACTTTCATTTTACACACACATTCTCTCTCTCTCACTCTGGAATTTACTTACGTTATTTCCACTGTTGCACATCGCAAGCTCTTGTATCTCCAAACGGCACCTACTGGAAACTTAAGCATGCTTAAATTATGTGCCTAGTGTCCTGAACTTTCTCTGGATTGGTCTCCATTTTTTACTTGTTTAGTTGTACTTACATATTTGTGAAAATATTTTTGTGCCACCTTTCCAAAGCTCAAGGTGGCTCAACAGCTACAACATCTCAGCCCTTGACAATCCTAATTAGGACTATAATCCAAATTGCTGATAAGGCTCATGGAAGGGGCTTGTAGCCCAAAGGAATATTTTGGCTTTTTGAACAGCTGACCCCAATGTCTTGCCACAGAATGCTTTTGAACCCTCTCCCCTTACTCCCTTTTGCCACATGGCATTGGTGTGGGGGAGAACAAGAACAAGAACTCCTATGAACAAGAACGCCTAAGAACAAGTCTAAAGCCCCATAGTGTTCACCGAACTAATGTCAGACTTGTTTGGATCAGGTTTCTTTCTGATCTGAGATCTTGGATTAATATACTGAACCAGATCTCTGATTAACTTTTAATTTGTGGTGGTGTATGGTTTGAATATTATATTTATAATATACTATAGAAGATAACTGCTCTCCCAGAAATGCACTGTATTTGACCACAGGTATTTTGCAGCAGCTTCTTTGTCACCAGTGGCTGGCTGCTGAACAGAACTGCAGTTTTAAGATTATCTTTGTCTTTCATGTTTTCCTCAGTTGTTCTCTTAGATCCAGTTTCTTCTGTAACTTGCTCACCCAATTCATATGTTTCTCTCATCATCACATTCTGCATCTGGGCTTCCCCCTGTTAATTACTGACATTTGCAAAATCTGCATAGTATGTTTTTTTAACATATGTAACTGTGATCCCATTTTAACAATGTATTGCCAAACATCAGTCATCTGGGTTTCTTCAATTTTTGTTCTAACTTTGGAGCAAACACGTTGTTCAGCAGCAGATGGAAGTCTGGGAACTTCCAATTTTTTAAAGTTGCTGGGGAAGGGTATAATTTGGAGGGGGGAAAGCAGTAGGCAGAAGGGGGTATGTAAACCTTTCCCTCTCCTGACATTGCTCTCCTGCACTCTACTTCTTCAGCTGCTTGACTTCAGCCAGGTTTCTGAGGCACATGTTTGCCAGGCTGGAAGAAAAGCACTAGGAGTACTAGGAATACAAAAGCACAGGAGGTAAAGGTAAAGTGTGCCATCAAGTTGATTTTGACTCCTGGTGCCCACAGAAACCTATGGTTTCCTTTGGTAGAATATAGGAGGGGTTTACCATTGCCGACACCTGCGCAGTATGAGATGATACCTTTTAGCATCTTCCTATATCGCTGCTGCCCAATATAGTACCAGCAGGGATTCGAACCGGCAACCTTCTGCTTTTACAAGCATTTCACCTCTGCGTCACTTAAGGTGACACAGGGACTGTACACACATGGGAATCTACTTGCACACATGTATCCCTAGTTGGATGAGGACTTGTGTGCACAAATAAGTGCTGCATGCAATCCAGCAGCTGAGGCTGTGCCCAATGACATACACATAATACATTATGGCATATGCAACCCCTTTTGACTCCTGCTAACTGAGCAAAGAGGCACCTTTCAATGCTATGGCTCTCTTATATTTAGTCGGGGAATAGCAATTGTCCCCATTCATCCCACCACAGTGTCACTACAGTGGTGGCTGCTGGTATCTTCCTTTTTGGAATTGACTGTAAGCCCCTTTAGGACAGAAAATCATCTTCTCATTCCTTTTGCTATGTAAACTACTTGGTGTTTTTTTTTTTTTAAAGTGGTATCTATCGGTCGATCTATAGATTGATCTATCGATCTATCATATTTCTATATCACCTGATATAGAAATCTCCAGGCTGTGTACAAGTTAAAACATAACAAATATAAAAACAATGTAAAACAGTTAAAATTCATGAAACAGGTAAAAAATATTAATGAGTAAAAACATATTAACATTTAAATTTCAATTAAAAACCTGGGATCAGGTTTTCAATTAAAAACCAGGTATAACTTCAGGGTCTTCCTAAAAACAAACAGAGAAGAAGATGCTCTTATTTCAGCAGGTGCATATTCCAAAGCCCCAGGGCCTGAGTTGCCACCAAACGTGTCGGCAGCAACCGTAACTGGACCTCTCCAGATGATCTTAATAGGCAACAGGGTTCATGACAGAGAAGGTGCTCTCTTAAGTACCCTGGACCTAAGCCATGGAGGGCTTTCCAGATAATAACTAGCACCTTGTATGTCATTCAGAAGCATATCAGCAACCAGTACAGTTCTTTCAAAATGGGTGTTATATGATCCCTTTAGGTTGTCTGGCTGCTGCATTCTGTAGCAATGGTATTTTCCAGACTACATATAAGGGCAGCGCCACACAGAGTGTGTTGCAGTAGTCAAGCTTGGAGGTTGATAAGCATATCTACTAGCATATGTAGCACTGTTTTAAGGTCATTTGTCTCCAGAAATGGACATATCTGGCATATCAGCCAAAGCTGGGGGGTGGGGGGAAACACTCCTGGCCACTTCCTCAACTTGAGAAACCAGGGAGAGTTTGGGATCCAGGAGCACTCCCAGACGACATACCTGATCTTTCAGGGGAAGTTAACCCCATCCAGAACAGGCAGATCTAAACCATCTCTCGGGTCCCGACTCACTACAGACAATAGCTCTGTCTTATTTGGATTCAACTTCAGCTTGTTATCCCTGGGATCCAGTGTGGTGTAGTGGTTAGAATGTTGGACTAGAACCGGGGAGACCAGAGTTCAAATCCCCATTCAGCCATGAAACTCACTGGGTGACTCTGGGCCAGTCATATATCTCTCAGCCTAACATACCTTGCAGAGTTGTGGTGAGGATAAACATAACCATGTACACCGCTCTGGGCTCCTTGGAGGAAGAGCGGGATATCAATGTAATAATAATAATAATAATAATAAAAAATAATAATCCAGCCTATTATTATGTTCAGCCAGGCATTTAGTATATACTGTAAATATTCTTAATGATGAATGCAGGTAACCCTTTAAACAATAAATGCAGGTAACCCATTAAACAAAGACCAAAATCCTGCTTAGAGGAAGAGCAAGAGGACTGGATTCAGCCCCTCTCTGTTCTCTTCTCCCCACTAGATGACTGATCAGCGGGATTTAAAAATAACTCTATACACCCCTGCAGCTCCAGCATGTGTTAGATCCAAGCTTAACATTAATGCCCCTTTCCCCACAAAATCTGGGAATTATAGTTCCCTGAGGGGAGGCTTGGAAGTTCTATTAGAAAATTATCAGCACCCACACCAACCCAGAAACTACAGTCCCCACACAATCCATACTACTAATGGATCATTTGGTGAACCCATGACAGAGTCTGGTATAAAATGATGTATATACGTTTGTAGTGTAGTGCTGTCAAAATTATAGCTACTGTCATTCCTACAGTGCTATCACAACATTTATCTTCTGAATGCATTCAGTGGAATTCCAGCCCTTTTCTCCTGTTTACCAAAATGATCCACTATTCACACTACATTGTACACAGCACTTTTCTGTAGTTTTAAAATGTTTTTATTCACAAACACACTTACATTTTATGAGTGCTGACCAAAACACTGTTTTTGTTTATTCATTTCAAGTCATTTTATCTCTGAAATCCAAGTGATGACTCTCAATAATTTATAATTACATATTATGTACATTCTCTTCTGTACTGGTTTTCATATTTTTATTTTTAAAATTGCACCATTTATCTGAAGGCACTTAATGTAGAGAGAGCAAGTCATCTAGTATCTTTTAATGGAATAACATTGGTTTTGTGTGTTATTATTTTAACATTTCTAAGCAGTCTCATTCATATACACATATCCATATACGTGTGGAGACGTGTGTGCTGAACACTTGACATGAGCTAATTTGCGTTTTCTGTGTTTGTGAGCTGCCTCACATGGGGAAAAAGTTGCATTAAATAAATAATAGAGATAAAAATTTATACCTCCATATATTTCAAATCTAATGCAGCTAACGTACAATGGAACAGTAACATGAAGACACACTGCACTGTAATTTGATTGATTTGTTTTGACAGCAGCCAAATAATTGAGAGTGAAAGGTGTCAGCACAGATGAAATATTGTAGAAGCCACATTCAGAAGGCAAACCCCAGCAGCAATTGCAACTGGAGTTTTATTTCCTTTGATATCGTACTGTTACTCACTTCCAGTTTATTATAAAACCATGAAAGATAGGCAACTTTTCAAATGAAAGGCACTTGCACGGAGAAGACAGAAATAGAAGTTTGTGTCAGGTACTTGAACAATGGAATAGACATTGACGTTGGGGTATGTGATGGATATAATGTAGACAGCAAAATTATCTTAATCTTTCCCCCTGGTTTTCTCTCTTTTTAAAATCCCTTTTTACAGGCTACTGCTTATCTGGCATCTTACCTCTAGCTCGGAGGGTAAGTGACTCCCTCCGGAGCAACCATCAGTGTCATTCTGTGGATTGCTTAGCAGAGGTTTGCTGCAAGGGCAGTATTGCTATTACCCTCCCCAGCAGTAAGGCTTGTTTGTAGTTCACCTCTTCAACGCAGCAGTCCAGCTCACAGTATGGTTAGCCACAATGTGATGCATCTGTGTCTTCAGCATAGCATACCATTGCAAAACCAGGGACTTGGGAAAACTGAGGTTACCTTTAACCTCAGAGAAGTCTAGATCAGGGCATGGAAGTGATCGGTTTCTTCAGGAGAACTGAAAAGAAAAGGATCCAGGCACGGTAGCTGAAGGACATATAAGTGTTCTACATGTTGACACGGCTGTTGGCCGAGACCTGCTTTTGCCTACTAGTGTGCAAAGCCACCGGAACAGACAGCATGCCCAAAATATGCCGCAAACATTGGGAGGGAAAAAGAGCATATGGCTTGTGTTAAAATGTGTTAGCAATAAATAAGGCAGAACAGTAACAAATAAGCTAGGGAGAAACATTGTTCCATAAACAAAAAGTGGGCCTGTGGAAATATTTGGCTCTGAATACCCAAAGCTGAATGATCAGCACCACTCCCATTCCCATTGTGCTGTGCTTTTCCCAGCACCATTCCCATTGTGCTGTGCTGAGGCAACCATTCCCATTGTGCTGTGCTTTTCCCAGCACCAGGGGAGCCCTTAAAGAGAAATGGAGACCTGCTGAGCCCCAGCAAGATCTGGGAAGGTGTGGTGGGAGTGTTGGGAAGTCTTTTCCAGTGCTTTCCTCATAGAGCTCTATGAAGAAAGCGCTAGGAAACAACTCCATTTCTCAGTGCTCCCTGTACCTTCCCAGACATCAGTGGGGTTCAGCAAAGCTCCGCTTCCCTTTAAGGGGCTCCACCAGGGCTGGGAAAAGCACAGCACTGTCCGCTGGTGAGCAGTGGGAATGGTTGTTTCTGCATAGTGCCAGGGTGGGGTGCGGGGAGTGCTGTGCGGATTCAGAGTATTCAGCTCTGAATCCACTTCAGGTTCAGGTATTCAGGGATACAGACAAAGGAGAAGCTTGAGCAGGAACTCCTCACTTACAGTAGATGTTGTTGTTAGTAGTAGTAGTAGTAGTAGTAGGCTTGGTGGGGGCATTCAGTAAAATGAAGAAGGCACTCAAATGCTTAAGCGGGATCTGCACCCCTGCAAGTATTCGACCTTCAATAAATACCTGATTCAATTCAACTTTCCCTGTTTAGTGCCCAATATTTGCACAGGTCTAAGAAGAAGCCCTCTTGGATTGGAAAAAGCTTTTCTCTGCTCTAGCATTCTCTTTTCATCAGGAATATCCAGATGCCTTTTGAGAAATGTATACATACACAAGGAGTGAAAGCAATGGATCTGCCCTGTTGTTTGTTCCAGGCATCTGTACAAAGATGTACAGCCTCTGAACATAGAGGTTCCATTTAGCTACCGTGGCTAATTGTCATTGATAGACCTGTCCTTCTCCATATACTTGCCCACTTCTTTTAAGAAGCCATCTAAACTTTACTTCACAACGAATACAAATACAACAAATATTTATATACCATTTTTCAACAAAAATTCCCAAAGCAGTATAGATAGATAGATAGATAGATAGATAGGGAATTTATAACTAAGGAAGCATATTTGGAAGCTGCTTCCTATGCAAGTCAACTCCCAAGTACAACTCTCACTCCCACTGACTGTGCTTACTGCTCAGTTTCCTTTAATAGAGTAAGACCCCCAGTATGCTGCATCATGAGGAACAATTAGGGGTTATCTTAATTAGAAAATAAGATTACAAATCACGATACTAGAGAGAAGAGTAGAGCTCAGCATAACACAACCAAACTTTAGACGATCAGAGTTGCTTTGGACATTACGGCTGACATCTTGACAAAATTATTCACAGGAAGTTCTATTAATTTCAATGGGAAATTAACTTGTCCTATTAATTTCAGTGGGACCTCTGTTGAGTAATGTAGTCAGGATGTCAGCTTGTGTAAGTGCCAAGAGAACAGAACACTCAAGCACTTCACACTTAAAAAGCAAAATAAGTCCAGTACAGTTTCTAATAGGAGTTAGACATCCATGTTGTGCTATTAACTAAAATATGTTACTGGTATGCACAGAGGTTAGAGTTTTTGGATGGACGTGCCAATACTTAATTTACTTAATTCTGATAGATGACCCTGATTCAGCCCAGTGTACAGTAGCTTAGGACCTAACTACACATTGCACACAAACTGTCAAGGAGCTCCTCATAATCACCATTGCTAAGGGGGGAAAAGGAAGGGGCTATTTTGGACAGATAAATGGTAACAGAGGGACAGAGTCTCCTGCCACTTCTCTCCATTAAATCATTCTCCAGTGTGCACCTTCCAACCCTCTCCAAGGGTCCTAATGCAAATTTGCCCTAGCAAACATGCAATTGTTTGCTAGGCCTATGAACTGCCCTGAGCCATTTTTGGAAGGGCGGTATATAAATCAAATCAAATCAAATCAATAAATAAATACATTGAAAAGCCTGACATAGCCTTTATTAGTGAGGGCAGGAGATTAAAGGGTCCATTGCCAGTATCTTGGGGAGCTTGAGGTGCACAACAGAAGGGGAACACAGCCAAAGAAACCTCTTGCTATTCACAGTAGGGAGGAGGAAGGGAATCCTTTGCCCATGTTTCATCTCATATGGAACTGAGTCAGTTTCTGGGGACAGTGCTATTGTTCCTTTGGCTCTTGTTCAGTTCAAACTTCAAATATGGTTCCTGGTGAAAACTAGCTGCCAATCAGTGCTGAAAAACCATTTCAAAGGACATCAGTATTGTTTTAATACAATAATTTATTCTTATGGTTGTGAGCATCTTTGTCTTTTTGCTTGCTGGCATTTATCTTTGCCTGTGTTAATTTCCTAATCAGGAACTGGGATGTACATGATTGCCAATCAGAAATGTTCAGACATCTTAAGTCAGCCTTCCCCCTCATATGACAGGCTTAAAAATAACATGGGCTTGTTTTTATGTACCTTCGGATTCCAAGCCTTTAGGGTGCACTGCAGTCATGCTGTAAATCTTTTCTCTGACACCACAAAGGCTAAAAATATACTTTTTAATAAGTGGCAGCAGAGTGTGTCATGATTTTATCAAATGGGGCTACTAAAACACTTAAGACTGTGAGCCTTGACATAAGACCACAGAAGTTGGCAAGAATGCATGTCTCTCTTTTGGTTATGTGTCAGCATGCTGTTTGGTAAATAATGAGGGCAAGGGCTGAAAAAGAAACTGGGCGGGGGGAGAGCCACCCCTTCATATCAGCAAAAAAATCAACCTACAATAAGAGAAAGTTCACCAAAATCAATGTTAACCAACTAATAAAAGATCAATCCATCAAAAAAATGGCAGGATTCTTGTGAAAATCAGTCCCAAGTTTACTTTAGAAGAGCCAGATTGTCCATGAACATGAGAGACCAAGGCTAGGGTGGTGTTGATCATAGGAGAGTTTACAATGATATTTTCAGTACACATAGCATTCGATTGAAATTTGCTGAAGGGTTAGCTCTAATAAAGACCTAAGGATTTGGGCAATGATCCTGCTAGAACCTGGATGCTGTCCAGCAAGGCTGCTCTGCATGCTCCTTCATTCAATTTCAGTGGTCAGTTCTGACACAGTGCATTATAACAAACAGACCCACTTAACATAGAAGTGCTTTCAATTGTCATGAGCATTCAGCCTTATTTAAAGTGACATTCTCTCCATCAACCCTCAAGCTAGAATTCTGAAGTGAATTCTGCTTCAAGAAGTGGAATTCTGGTCAGTTTGCATTCTGTTGTTAATAAACAGTGCACAGAGATTGGTGAGGCACAGCAGAGAAATGAACGTTGGAGATGGAGAGGCAACCCTGCGGGTGGACAAGGAGGACTCAGGAAAACAAATATGGCCATACCAGGTGGATACAGACCATGTGTAGGAGAAGGGGATAGGGAGAAGCTGCGTAGGGTAGGGAGAAGTCTGTGCATGAATGGAACTAATGGCAAATGTCTTATATAGGAGATTTAGAATCTGTTCTGTATTTTAATGACAACATGTGTGTTCATTTAAACTGTAATACAAGTCTGTGAAACTATTATTATAGATCATTCTCTTATGATATTGCCCAATTGTCTAATAATGGGAAGAATACTATAAGTAATGTGATATCATTTGTGATAATAATAGTCTATATTTGGAGTTTCACATGGTGATCAAGTATACAATACTTGAGTGATCAAGTAGCAGTTGCAAGAATTATATGTAAAAGTGAAAACAATGCTATCAGTGAATTGCTCATATGAATCCATGTTTACATATAAGAATACCATATATTAGAATGATTTTCATAAAGTATGTAATATATGTTTATTTGTTAATTTTATTATTATTACTTTACATGTTAATGCAAATGGCATTGCCCTGATAAAAATCCTGTATAACACTAATTGTAGGGTTGTTTTTTAAAAAAAAAATTGGAGGTATCTATTGGTTTATTTTACATATTTTACACATTACATTCTGTATATGGTGATTTTACATACTTTAATATAAGAAATTCTAGTATTATTGATCATATATAATTCATATTATTACCTTAAAAGTGCTGTAATCTGCCCCAAGAAATCCTTCTGACCTCAATCCTAAGCATGTATATTCAGAAAGAAAAACATCTTTCTGAATTGATTTAATAGGATTCAATAGGACTAATTGAGTCTGTAGGACTTACTTCCCGGTAATTGTGCTAAGGATTGCAAATAAAATGCTGCCTAGTTCTAGGCATGGCAAACTAACAACAACAACAACAACAATAACAAACTTTATTTGTTAGTTTATTTGTTAGCCCCATAACAAATTGTTCTCTGGGCGGTTCACAACACAACATTAAAACATCCAATAAAACCACATTAAACACATCATATCACAACACACACACACACACACACACACACACTATACAATACAAAACAAATTCAATACAAAATACAATACAATACAAAACAATTTTTTTTTAAAAAAATCTATTTAAAAATTCAATTTTAACAAGCCTGAGTGAACGGAAAGGTTTTCACCTGGCATCTAAAAGAAAAAGGTGATGGTGCTGGAGAACCTCACTGAGGAACTTCACCTGGCAAACTAATCTTCTGTTTGTAGCTCCAGATGTTCACAGCGATCAATTCATGCCAATTCTCAGATGCATAAAATTAAAAATGTGCTAAAGTGCATTATAGCATGCGAGGCTTTAACATAAGAAGCCAAAGTGATATTGACCAACGACATACTGTGATGATGGAGATCCACAACTGAATTTTCTGTCTCTTTAAACATTAGCAAAGAGCAGCTATGGAAGGATTGGGTTTGGGGCTATGGCATTGGAGGAGGTGGAACTGAACTCCTTCTTTTATCACAATTTTCCCAATGAAAATCACACACACACATCCTATTTGCTTTGTTAGAAGAAACGAATAGGCTATGTGCTTGTAAATTGTGGCTTTAGGGTCAGTGTTCCCTCTAAGGTGTGCGCTTGTGTGCGCGCTCACACATTTTTTAATGTCCGCTCAGTTAACTTTAGATCCCGCTCAGGTTGAATCAGGAAGGCATCATTCTGAATACGTGTGTGCATACACTGCCTTGGTACTGCTGCCCAGAACAAAATTCATTCCACACAAAGATGAAAAAAAATTAGACAGAACATTGTTTCAGAAGCATTTTCATTAGGAAAATTGCTCTGGGGAAAAGAATTAAACTCCCCTTCCTCCTGTGTTGTGGACTGATCTGAGTGAGGTTCCCCATGGCTGATGATTACTAAGATTTAAAGAGATGGAGAATCAATCATGGATCTCCATCTGCTCACTTAGTTTGATCTTGATCAAATGCCACACTAGTCATGACATTAAAAGTGCCACCATCTGGTTTATTTCACATTAAAATGACATCCACACCACAGCCTAGTACAGCACAGAAGTAGGGGGCGTTTAACCCATTACCAGAGTGCCATTTTCCTGCCCCAAATCCCCCTTGAAGTTGTGATGGGACCATGAAGCGGCTATTTGCTACAGTGAATCTATTGGTAACCTATAGCACCTCCTGTTGTCTGTGGATTTCTGAGTGAGGTGTTCAAGAGACCCTCCCTCTATGGCACATTTATGATGTGGATTGGGCCTCCCTCACCAGCACTACTTTATTATAAATCTAATCTTCTGGCTAAACCAGTGGTTCTTAATGTGGGGTCTGCCAGATGTTACTAAATTTCAACTCCCTTCTGGGAGTTGTAGTTCAGCAACATCTGGTGGATACCATGTTAAGAACCGCTGGGCTAAAAAATGACATGATTAACATCATATTTAATTTGGCTGTGATTCATAAAAGTATTGCCATAGCAATCTATATCCACAAGAGGGTTTCTGGTGAAATTCCTGCAGGTGTATATATGTCAGTTGAAATTCTCCCACTTGAGCCTGGAGTATAGCTTATTATGAGTTAGTTGCAGAAACTGCTTATGTGGACAAAACATTATCAGGCATATTCAGTTTAGGCTTGATAAGTTGGTGAACTGAATCACATATTGGGCGAGGGGCCCATTAGAATGGTCTGCCCAAAGAGGTTATTGGATTCAGTGAGATTCCAAGAAGCCTCGAAAGGATTCAGTGTTGGCTTTGCCAGTGATCCTGTTGATGCCCTGGTTGAGAATTGGAACAACTTGCTCACTAGGGCAGTAGACATAATTGCTCCCAAGCGTCCCTTCCTACCCACTTCAAATTTGGCTCCTTGGTATACGGAAGACCTACGGGGGCTGAAGCGGCGAGGTAGGCGACTGGAGCGCAGGTGGAGGAAGACTCAACTTGAATCCGACAGAATGCGAAATAGAGCACATCTAAAGATCTATGCTCAGGCAATACGTGCGGCAAAGAGGCGGTTCTTTTCTGCTCGTATTGCCTCTGCAAGTTCACGTCCAGCGGAGTTGTTCAGGTTTGTGAGGGGACTAGTATTTGCCCCCCCTCCCTTGAACCAGAATTTGGAGTCATCAGTTACCCACTGTGATGTGTTTAAAGAGTTTTTCACAGATAAAATCTCTTGGATTTGGGCCAACCTAGATGGAGACTCCACAATTAATTTGATATCTGAGCTGGAGGTGCCCGACAACTCCTCTTATGTGATTCGACTGGATCGATTTCAGTCTGTGACTCCTGAGGATGTGGACAAGCTGCTTGGAGCGGTGAGGCCTACCACTTGTTCTCTTGACCCTTGTCCAACATGGCTTGTTCGATCTAGTAGGGAGGTTGTTGTAGACAGCCTGGTGGAAATCATAAATGCTTATCTGAGAGAGGGCAGGATGCCTCATTGTCTTAAGGAGGCAATAATTAGACCTCTTTTAAAGAAGCCTGCATTAGATCCCTCAGAGTTGAGCAACTATAGGCCTGTTTCCAACCTCCCAAGGCTGGGCAAGGTAATTGAGAGGGTGGTGGCCTCTCAGGTCCAGGCGATCTTGGAGGAAACTGATTATCTAGATCCATTTCAAACTGGTTTTGGGGCGGGCTCTGGGGTGGAGACTACCTTGGTCGGCCTGATGGATGATCTCCAATTGAGAATTGACAGAGGAAGTGTGACTCTGTTGGTCCTTCTGGATCTCTCGGCCGTTTTCGATACTATCGACCATAGTATCTTTCTGGAACGGTTGAGGATGTTGGGGGTGGAAGGGACTGTTTTATAGTGGTTCCGCTCCTGCCTCTCAGACAGATTCCAGATGGTGTTGACTGGAGACTATTGCTCTTCAAAATCTGAGCTTAAGTATGGTGTCCCTCAAGGCTCCGTACTTTCTCCAATGCTTTTTAACATCTACATGAAACTGCTGGGAGAGATCATCAGGGGATTTGGAGCTGGGTGTTACCAGTACGCTGATGACACCCAGATCTGCTTCTCCATGTCAACTTCTTCAGGAGCTGGCATATCCTCCCTAAATGCCTGCCTGGAAGCAGTAATGGGCTGGATGAGGGAGAATAAACTGAAGCTGAATCCAGATAAGATGGAGGTACTTACTGTGCAGGGTCAGAACTCTAGAGATGATTTTGATCTGCCTGTTCTAGATGGGGTCACACTTCCCCAAAAGGAATAGGTTCGCAGTCTGGGAGTGCTTCTGGATTCACACCTCTCCTTGGTTTCTCAGGTTGAGGCGGTGGCCAGGGATACTTTCTATCAGCTCCAGCTGATACGCCGGCTGCGTCCGTTTCTCAAGATCAACGACCTCAAAACAGTGGTACATCTGTTGGTAACCTCCAGACTTGATTTTTGTAATGCGCTCTACGTGGGTCTGCCTTTGTACGTAGTCCAGAAACTTCTGTTGGTTCAGAACGCGGCAGCCAGGTTGGTCTCTGGGTCATCTCGGAGAGAGCATGTTACTCCTTTAGTGATGGAGTTGCACTGGCTGCCAATAGGTTTCCAGACAAAATAGAAAGTGGTAGTTATAACTTACAAAGCCCTAAACAGCTTGAGCCCTGGGTATTTAAGAGAGCATCTTCTTCACTATGAGCCCCACCGCCCTTTGAGGTCACTTGAGGAGGTCCGTCTCCAGTTACCGCCAACCCGTTTGGTGGCTACACAGAGACGGGCCTTCTTGGTTGCTGCCCCGAGATTGTGGAATGCACTCTCTGCTGAGATACGATCCTCCCAATTTTCAAGAAACACCTGAAAACCCATCTTTTCACCCAAGCTTTCTCAGCTTCCTAATATTTTTGGGTTTTAATTTCTGGTTATTTTTAGATTGTTAAAGTGTTTTTAAGTTTTTGTATATGTTTTTAACTGGTTTTATGTTATTGTAAACTGCCCAGAGACAAAGGTTTGGGGCGGTATACAAATTTGATAAATAATAAATAAATAATAAATAAATAAATATTGTCTGTTCACTCCCTATTATCATCAGCCAAACACTGCCAAATACCATCAAGGCTGCTCTTGAGTGAGTGGCCGCATCACTTTCTTAATTTGTCACGGGATCAGTAGTGGCAGGAATAAAGACCCCATGTTCTTCAAACTTACAGAAGTCAGTGTTACACATACCCACAGCTCATTTTTGGGTTAGGTACTACTGCTGCCCTGAAATACTCTTTGGAGAGCTTTTCCCCTTTTCTTTCCAATTAGCCACATGGCCTAACTCCTCCTCTTGACCAAATGCTTCAACTCAGGCACCTCTGAACAAGTACACAGGTTTCAGGAAGAAGTAGGAAACAAGTGCACACACAAGTAGCCATCATGTGACATAAATCCAGGGCTGGCATCAGAGACTGGCCAAATTGAGCCCTAGTTGAGTAGAGCCTAGCCAAAGGCCATGGCTGGCCCCTGAAGCCTTGCCCCATGCCGTCTTTTAGCACTGGAAGAGGTGACACAATTATCTTGACCAAGAGAGTTTTTTTCTCTCTGCTTTCTCCAGCCCTCTCCATCAACAAAAATTGCTTCCTCTAGAGACCTCTGTGATGATGCATAGGCCTCTTGAGGAAGCCCATTTACCAGTGGAGAAGACAGGAGGAGATGACCACTGAGCAACTCACTTGGTTGAGTGAGTTGCTCTGATGTCACATTATTTAAAATGGTGCTGCTGCTCCAGTCACATGTGGCAGGGCTGAGAAGCTGCTGCTGCCCAACACTGCCCACTAAGCCCTCTCATTGGTCCCTGGCAAGCTTATTGGGCAGCAGTAATGGACAGTCACCATGGTAGCAGCTCCTCCTTTCCAGTGCCACTGCCCACAGCTGGAGTGGCAGCTCCATTTCATATCTCCCAGATGCTGGGCATCCGTAGCAGCACTAAAAAGGAGGATCTGCCATCACTGCTGCTGTTCACTACTGGTGCACAATAAGCTCATCAGGGGCCACAGATGAATTTCCCAAATAAGTCTCATAGGTGCCTAGGGGCACCATGCTCTGCGGGGAGCCAGCAGTGGCAGCACTAGGAAATCAGATTAAGTGGGGCACAGAAGTAACCACATGCATTTCTGGGTGGGTGAGTGGTCTCTCACATGTTAGATTTCTGAAACAGAAATTTGAAGAGGTGCTTGCCACCCCAAGAGCCACCCTTTTGCCAAAAAGGTTAAGATGTTTTGGTCAGTTTTCTCCAAAATCGGACGCTCAGAATAAAAGGCAAGGCAGCATTATGACTGGTGGATTCAGCAATCTGGTAGGGTACCAGGAGGTGCTGATCCTAGGGTCTCCTGAGCATTAGATCCATTGCTGCTAGGGGTCCTGGGGGCAGTGGATGAGCAGCTATCAGGGGCAGGCCCAGTGGCAGCCATTGGGGCCCCAGCAGAGGGCTATGCTTCAAGCCCACTAGAACCTGGCACCAGCCTTCAGCCTTGCACAGATCACAAATGCCCAGGAGTCAGAATTGCCACTGAGCTGGCTGTGTTTGCTGGGGTGTCTCCATGTGATCTAACATGGTGCTCTGAAATCTGTGAGAGTGTCATTGTTGAGAGTGAGAGTGTTAATAGTTCTTTATAATTGACATAATTATTTTTGTTACTATCCTAATAAATTAAATTATTTGACTTTTAGTTGATAATAATGATCAGTCAATCAATCAATCAAGCAATCTTTATTACGGACCCAGACCAGCACAAGAATAAAAAGCATACAAGGGCATGGAAAAAACATCAAATACTAAACATACATCACAATAGTCAGTTACTGCCCTACAATAAAATTGTGTTATATATTTAAACTATAAAATATACTAAAAGGTAAAGGCGGGATAGCTAAAACATAAGGGAAAGCAGTTAATAAGACTAATAAAACGCCCCTGGTGGCGCAGTGGTAAAACTGCCGCCCTATAACCAGAAGGTTACAAGTTCGATCCTGACCAGGGGCTCAAGGTTGACTCAGCCTTCCATCCTTCCGAGGTCGGTAAAATGAGTACCCAGAATGTTGGGGGCAATATGCTAAATCATTGTAAACCGCTTAGAGAGCTCCGGCTATAGAGCGGTATATAAATGTAAGTGCTATTGCTATTGCTATTGCTAATAAAACAACTAATATAAACAATTTGATACAATCTATATACAAATTGGTCTATAGGGGAATACAATTCTAACAGAATGTCTAATAAAATGAAGGTACAACATAGTTAAATTTATAAGCACATATATAACTATAAGTTAAAAGCAACTAACATAGTAAAAATATTGAAAAGAATAAATTGAATAAATGTTAGAATAAATTGGTCAGTAGTTAAAATCACGGGTTATGGACTGGCAGTCAGGGTCCAACAAATCTTGCATGCTACCGCGCAGAATCTAACAACATAGTATGTGAAGGTTCACTTTTCATTCAAGAGTAGCATCTTGCTGTAGACTTGACTGGAGCTGCCAGTGTAGTTGCGAAGTAGAGGAAATATGAGTTTCTCCTGGCTCTCTTTATAAAACGGACAATTCAGGAGTACGTGTTCAGTGGTTTCCACCTCCCCAGAAACACAGAGGCAAAGCCTTTTCGTAAATGGGATCTTCCTGTATTTACCTTCCATAACAGCGGATGGAAAGGCATGACAGCGGGCAAGGATGAACTCCCTTCTGTGGCTTGGTATTTCCAGCTGGTTCAGATATGTAGGGCGGGGGGGATACCATCAACCTAGAGCTGTCCGAGGCCTGATAGCCAGGTACCATACTTAGATCCACCTGACGTTCCCTATACAGGATCCTCTGTTTAATGGCCGTTTTCGCTTTGTCACTGCCCATAGAAGGAGGTGAGATGGGGAGAGGCCCAATAGTGCCACTTTATTATCGAATGCCCGCTTCCATTAGGATTGGAAATTGTCCTGCAGTGTTAATGGGGCCAGACCCTGTGGGCAAAGATCTAGTTTGAGCCAGTGGTTGAGAAGAGTTATCCAAACGTTTATCATGCCAGTTTCCAGACGCAGAGTGGCGTTGGAGATACAGCTAGGCACCTATAAGACCACTCTTAGGAATTTAGATTGGACACACTCCAATATACTAAAGTTAGAGGGGGGACCTGGGTGGGCAGCATAGAGTAATTGGCTTGGCTTGGCTTCATATAGTCTGAGTGCTGCAGGTACATAATGACCACCTCTAGTTCAAAGGAACCTTGAGATGGCACTGGTGCTCCTCTGTGCTGCTAGGGCAACATGTTCACAGTGAGCCTTTCATGTGCCAGAGGCCTGGAGGACCACCCCCAGATTTGTAAAACAGGTGACCTGTTCAATTCTGTGGCCATTGATAACTCCAACAGCGAATCTTTGGTCTTCCGGCGAAGGCCATGATCTTAGTTTTTTGGTAATTTATTTCAAGTTGTTCATCTTTGCAATCCTGTGACAAAGCTGCCAGCACCCTTCTGAGTCCTATAGGGGTCCTTGAGAGGATTGCTGCAGCAGCAGCATAGAGTAGGATGGAGATGGATCTTTCAGCCAATTTGGGAGGGTGGAAATCAGAGTTGTTCAGGCAGATCATCATAGCATTGATGTAAAAATTAGACAGAAGTGGGGCTAGGATACAGCCTTGTTTGACTCCCTTCTGGGTTGGTGCAGGGTTCGTGAGGTGTCTTTGAGGGCTACATCTCACTGATCAGTCAATTGAACTGACCACATTTTTTTCTCTTTGCCAAATGCCACATTTAATGCAACTACAGTAAATATCCTGTTGGGCAGCACTGTGGCATTGGAGCAGGCCCTGAACTTTTATATTTTGAAAAATCTATTTTTTTTCTATTTTGTAAAATCTTCTTATATCATGACAGGGTGCATAGTTCCACTAAGGGGCATCTAATGATTTACCTTAAAGTATTCATCCCCACACCCCAGTCCCAAAGAAGAGACAAACACAATCGGTTTGGATAAAAGGGGCCACAACTTTATTGATGTGGTACAATCAGCTAACTGTGCACAACAGACTCCACCCACTAACAGTGCAGGCCTGACTAAGGCCGGGTTAGAACATTGCTGCCCTCGCCCATGCCTAAAATGGGCGACTCAGGATAGAAGCAGGATGAACCCTGCTTCATTCCCCTCATTGTCAACCCCTCAGGGTTAGGGCAACTTCTAGGGCTTCAGACCCCTCAAGCCTCTCAGCCTTTAAGGTTTCTGAAGCCGTGAAGCAGGTTTCCTGGCAAATCAAAGTCCCTGAGCTGCAAAGCCTCTAGAGACTGATTGACCAATCCACCCTTCTTAAACTGTGCAAGGGTGCTCACTCATCTCAAACCTGCCACAAAGTGAGGTCAGCTTCTATTTTGTAAAATCTTTTTATATCATGAGAGGGTGCACAGTTCCACTAAGGGGCATCTAATGATTTACCTTAAAGCAGTCATAGTATTGTAACAAACATATGGACACAATCCAGTTACCCTTTCCATCCTCCCCACTGTCCCCTACATGTGCTGCTCTGTGTGCATAGGAGTTTCTGCCACCAATCCCCGCTCTTGTCAGTAGTCAACCCATGAGTAGAATGCTGTGCATGAAAGACAGATGTGTGTGCCTAATTGCACATGTAAAAGACCAATTGGATCTATCTGGATCAGGCCCTATATGACTGCAGCACAACACAAGGTCCAAACGGGGCATATATTTTGTACAGATGTAGTCCAGGTTATAGCACAATCTGAACCTTGAGTTAGATATACCAATACTGCTAATTTTTGTATGACAGATATTTCACTCCATTAAATCATTCTTCTCAAAAGTACCTGCATATAATGCAAGAGGAAGGGGGGGAACGGAAACCATCGAGGTCTCATGTTTTTAATGTAAAATTAATTCCTTTTAACAGATTTTTTTAATATTAAAAAAAACCCACAACATTTTTCTAATGTGCATTAAGAATGTTGGAGAGTTCACTGAAGCATATGCTTTGAGCTTTCAGGAGCAATCTGTAGTCAGGCATTTTAAATGAAAATTGATTTGTGATTTACATGGTCAGTGGAAAGAAAATTAACTTATGGAAGGTTGTAATGAAATATTAGACAAGTAAAAAAGTAGATGGTGATCTAGTGGAACTAAAAGTCCCATCTGGAAGAATTCGGTGACATTTTTACATTTATCTGTGTTCTGCATGAGTTGTAATGTTAGTGGTAATTTTATGGGACTGAACTGAAATGAAAAGGGTGTTATCACAGATTGCCTACAATATAGGATTGTGTTCAGTGGAGAGTCCTGTATCCTTTTCTCCATTTTCCTATAATATGACTCATTGCACTTTTTTTCTAGCTAGTGTTGTTGAATTCATTCAGCCCTGTACTTGAGGTTATTAAAGAAGAACATCAAATGCTTACCAATATAATCTAACAGCACATTTAAAAGAAACACTGCCACTTCCATTTGCTTCCGCTGCATGTAGTTTAGGGAAGATTCAGGAAAGAGTCTCTCCAGAAGGCATGCCACAGCACAAGGCAGCACAACTAAAGCATTTACCCTGTTGGGTTTATCTGTGGGTCAGTTCACATACGAAATGCTCTCCTCTGACATGATCACCTCAGGAGCACATGAGGCAGTGGATAGGCCAAGCTTGTGTGAAGATTCCATTTGTGATACCCAGGGTCTATGTGTGAGTGGTATACACATGGCTACCCTGATTTTGGTGACTGCTTTTGAATAGCTCTTGTAAAAATTAGCACTGCCACATATATAGCACCTGTCTGGAAGTGATTCCGCCAAGCAGCACCTGCCCATGAGCCCCTCGTGGCCATCTGTATAGCCGTAGTCCTGTATGTTCCCCAGATATCACTCTGGAAGCCCATAAGAGCACAGCATGGAATCTTCTTCTGAAAACATACTAGCCCTCTTCAAACATTATTGTAAAGGCTTGGGGTATACCTCACATACACCAAGCAAAAATAGAAGCCCTGCGCCACCCCCCACCCCTGGTGCCTCAATCATTCCCCTTCCTGCCCCGATGCCAATTACAGCGTTTATCTAAAGCAAGGGGCTGTGTTGTGTTTATATATTTCCTCCTCAAAGGGTTCATTTCTCTATGCATGTGTTCATTAGAGATGCAAGCTCCTCCTGCATTTACACCACCTCAGTTACTCTCTTCTTCCTCTTTTATTTCTGTCGGGGTTCAGCCTGCAGGATGTGGCAAGACAGGCTGGCTAGGCCCAAGCAGGAACCAGAGGCTGACGAGGGGCAGGGAGAAAGGAAGGTCGAGCAACAGCCTGGAGCAGGGGCTGGGTTGCAGAGCTGGGCGAGCACAGCCTGGCAGGACTGTTGCACCAGCAATGGAAGCCGGTATCTGTGGTGACCCCAGGAAGCCCCCACCCTCCTTCTGGACCTACCCAGTCTCCTCTCCCACTGATGTGCTTGTTCCTGTTTACTCCTGATAAGGTGACCCCTCTGCCCCATAAGGAAACCTTTCCGGAGTCAGCCTGCAGACTCTCAGGTCAGCACTCTGCCATCACTGCTACATCTGTTTCCAGGTTTGGAGGCAGTGGAGCTCCTGTGGTTCTGGTGGTGATGCTAGTGCAATGCTCTGTGGGGGTGGGGTTGAGGGTCTCCAGGGCACAGCCACTCCCAGGTATACTCTCACCCAGATGTTCATGGACTCCTCTGGGGATTCTCTGGGGTCTTAGTTAAGGGAGCCCCCTGAAGTTTCCTCTGTATTGTATTTCATATTGTAAGCAAGCTCCTTGGGGAAAGAGTACTTCACCCTTATACTTTGTAAAGCAACGTGCACCTACTTTGATGGTGCATTAATATTAACTGCGCAGACCATCTGTACCTCTAGTTTCCCCCCCCTGGCTTTCTCACCCCCAAGCCCACCCGCCAGTCACCGCTTTCTCTGGCTTGCCCGCTGCCGGTTTCTTCTGCCTCCCACCACCACCAGCTGCCACTCCCCCCCCCTCGCGGCTTTTCTCTCTCTCCCATCTGCCCACCCACCGCTACCACTTTTCTCTCCCCCATCCGCCCTCACTGGTGCTTTTCTCTCCCCCATCCGCCCATCGCTGCCGCTTTTTTCTCCCCCCCCCCATCTGCCTGCCCGCCGCCACTTTCCCCCCCCCATCTGCCTGCCCGCCACCACCGCTTTTTTCTCCCTGCCATCTGCTCACCGGCCGCTGCCTGCTGCTGCCGCTTTCTTCCCCCTCTCCTCCTCACTCAGCCAGGCCTGGCCGCCTCCATTATTATTGCCGGAACTCTTGCAGCATGTCGCAAGAGTTCTGCCACCAGATCCTGGGCACGCATGCCGGCTGAGAGAACTAAATATGTATAGATAGATAGTAATGATTTATTATTCAGTATCTTCTCACTTGATGACTCATAACTGAAACTGGCTATATTAAAAAAGACTGTAAGGGTATTCACATGACACGGAGATGGGGAGGGCAGGGGGAAGGCTGCACTAAACTTACCCCTGCCGCCATGATCCCTCTACATTGGTGGTAAGCGTGGATTGCGCCTCTACACTATAGTTGCTGCTGCACGTGGCACAGATCTCCGGAGGCGAGGATGATATGTCCTGGCCGCCATGTTTCCCACAATGCACCATGCGATGAGCGTGGTGCATTGGGGGATAACCCCATGAGACAGGCATCCTAGGCATCCATCTCTGTGTGTGCTTGGGCTGCAAGCAGCCCGAACACACAGACGATCCCAACACCGGAATTAAGGGTGCACTTGCACCCTTAACCTCAGCTGAAGTCCAGCCATAAAAGTGGGGTTAGGCAGGTGGGCAGTGCCAGGATCTGTTCAGATCCCAGCACTGCACACGAGCAGCCTAACCCAGGCTGGGCTGCCCCAGCTTTACAATGTTTGAGGTGATGCTAAATAATGTGAAAGCTCTGACCTGGTTCATGCACAAAGTGTATCAACAATAATCTTTTTGTGATGGAAAAGGAAGTGCATACCTCTCCATTCCACCATGTATATTATGTCACAAGTGAGTAGGGTAGAAGCCCATGCATGTAGAAATTCAAGCTGTAGGTTCTTCCACCTCGAAAAGGGAGTTAAGATGATGGAAACTGAGTATATTCATTTACAGGGCTCATGGAGTACTCCTGAATGGCTCTATCCTTGCTCCATTCCATTAGCTGGTGGGGTGGGGAAGTAGCACCGCATCATATGGTGAGTACTTCTAGACCAGGAGTTCAGGTGGTCAGTATAAAATCTTTGGTGCTCTGAATTTAATTTTCTTCCTGGTAAGCCAGAATAAAGTTCCTGGAAATAATTGTTCTGAGTACTCTCTCTCTCTCTCTCTCTCTCTCTCTCTCTCTCTCTCTCTCTCTCTCTCTCTCTCTCTCTCTGATTTTTACTGGAACCTTATGAAAATATATGACTGGGGTGGCAATCCATGAGTAATAGATCTGGGGGGTCCATAGGTGCAAAAAGGTTAAGAACCCGTGTTCTCGATGTTATGACAGGGAGGAGGAGAACCTCATCATCATTTCCCACTTGTATCCTCATGTAGCCCCAGCTGTGAGAAATAGGGCCTCACAATGATGATGTTGGCCTCACAATCAGTCATTTCACTCTGGTCAAAAGATAAGACTGAAATGCTTTATGCAGAAGAACCTGTTCCTCATTTTCTAACAAGACTTCTATCCTAAAAGAGCAACTTATATAATAGTAATATTCTAGCTTAGGGGAAGAAATGAATTATTCTCCATCTTAATTTTTTATTTCTATTGCTCCCCAAAAGTATGGGATGCTTCACGGGATTTGAGAATCAACAAGCACCCTGGCTACAGGTTTAAAATTTAACAGTTCTTGAAGACAAACGCTTTGAAACACACCTGAGACTCTCAGCCATATATTTATTTCATATGCACACTTGAAAGACAGATGAGAAGTCACAAATCTATCACACACTCTTGTGCCTTTCAATAAACCTGTGTAGCTAATGATGGGGGGAGCGGCCTTTCTAATCACAGGATACTCAGAAGGTCAATATTCGGTATTGGCTTTCCGTCCTGTCCATCTGAAACAATATACTACAGTGAATGCATTTGGTAAATGGTGGTAAATGAACCTCTCAGAAGCATTAGAATGGCAGGAACGGAAAATTCGAGAATAGATGCTAAGTGGATCTTGTGGTTTGTAATTGTAGGCCTGGGAATAATTATCCTAATTAATAGCTACTATAACCCAGGCCTTTGCCCCTGTGCTTATGTATGAGTTAATGATTACTGTTCTGCCGAGTGTGTTTTTGGTAGAATTGCCAAGTATGTCAGAAGGGTAAAAGGTCCTCAGGGAGAAGATTTAAAGTCTAATGATCTTTAGGGAACCCACTTTACCTAAACCGCAAGTACATCACTCTGTGATCAGATAACGTCTTTGCAGACCACAAAATAGTGGATCGTGGTTAGGTGATAGCTGAATGGAAAGATCTATTACATCAGTAAGTTCCTGGGACATGTAATCACACCCTGATTGTGTTGGAGAGGAGGGTTTTACTTTAGATACTTTGCTTTAAATATACAAGAGAAGACAAGGTTCTTTTGTTGTGTCTTTGTGCCTATTAGTTAAAACCCCATGCAGGTGTTCTGTAATCGTGCCCTGTGTACATGGTTACCATGCCACCTGGCAAGCCCCTCCCCTTGTGTAACCCATTTCTGACCATGAGCCACTCTGAAAAGACAACCCCTCCCAGAACAGATTGAACCACTCTTCAGGGATGATCTGGTAAGAGGTTTCCCTCATGATGCAACCACTTCCGCTTACATGACAAGCAAAGCATTTCTGACTAATTTTACAGATGGTTTCGAGTTTGCTTCAGGTGCTTCCCTAGCCACCATTTTTATTCAAATATTTATCCCTAGTCAGACCGGGGCGGCGGGTGTTGAGCAGAAGCTTGAAATAATAGGATGGAGGCACAATTAGGTAGAGTCTCATTTACCCTTCCCTGTGATGTTTGGGCCAGAGCAAGTCCACTCACCTTTTCAGTGGTTTTAAGGCAGTAGTGAAGGACAGATTCATCAGGGTTTAAATCTTCCGCCCCAGATCTTCTGTCTGCCATTCACCTCACCTCAGTATCTGCCTCTCATATACACCCACTGCAGCACTTCACTCACTGGCCGCCTCCAGATGTAGTGTGAAACCTTGGGTTGACAAACCTGTGGTTAATCTGTTAGCTTGTGAATCATCCCACAGACAATCACTGAGCCGTGTTCGCAGAGCCCCTGGCTTGTGGACAGGCTGCATCCCAGCAAGCTCTGTAGTGTTCACATCACCAGACTGTGGGCAAGGCATCAGGATGTCAGTAGAGCGGCTACCATTTGTCACGATTTTCAAGGGGGCATGCCCAGAGTGATTGTGCCTTTTCAGCATTTGTCGCCTGCCCTCAGGAAGGAAAGGGCATTTAACCCCCTTCATCACACCACATGCATCACCACCCTTGCAAGGGCCCGGCAGCCATGCGGTCTTGCACAAGCAGAACTACTGGTAACGAGGGATGCAAAGGGGCACCAGTTTCATGTTACTCCCTCCTAGAGGGGAACATGTATATGAGGGCAGGCAGAGGAACCTGGGTTTAGCCTACTGTGACACAGAATATTATGTGTAAACTGCCCCAATCCATTTTTGGAGGGGTGGTATATAAATCAAATAAATGAATGAATAAAATATTGCAATGGCAGAACTGGGCAAAGCAGTCCAGAAAGCCCCAACACATTCCTGCCTCTGTGTCACTTTGCCACCCAGAGCTTAGCCATTTCATGAGAGGACCAGTCCACTGAGGAGGACCAGAGGCTCCATGAGCTTTTGGTCTCTGTTGGACTGCACTCTCATGAGGTAGGTCATTCAACTATAGGGGGCTCCACTGATGTCCCCCCCCCCAGTATCTCTGTTTAACAATTGGACTCATACTCCGTGCCTTGCCCTCTCCACTCAACCCTTAACAGACTCCCAAGAAGTCCAAGCTGCTCCATGTGTCCTGGTTGCTTTGGGTGGGCAGAGTTGGGTGACATCAGGGATAGCTCCTACTATAGATTCAAAATTCCCAGGCTAGAACTGGTGTTGCGGCATATGTAGATCAGCCACTGCGGGGAATCCCAGTTCAGAGGAAATGCTATTTTCAGTCATCCCTGCCAAACCAGGTGGCCATGCAGTGCAAAAATACCAAACAACATGCATGTGTGTTAAGGGATTACCAGACTGCCAGAGGGAGTGCTTTGACATATGCATTCCACCAGTCACCAGGACCGGGAAAGGTGTTGCTGGGTACCCTTCCCCAGGGCTTGGAGGGATCTAGCAAATGAGCTGGGCAGCAACAACCCTCCAGCCCACATGCATGCCTCTATGGCCTGGCATTCTCTTCAGAGAGCACCCCATCCTGCTTGGGAGGATGGGGTGACCACCTGCCTAAGGTTTTTTTCATGACACTTGGTTTTATATCCCACTCTACATAACCAATATCTAGATGTAACCCAGGAACAGGCTGGGCCTCCCTTCCCCTACAAACTTGTACAAAAAATAGTGAACCACTCAAGAATTCCAGGGGTGTCTTTTAACCCAAGCATCGCTGTGACTCCATGTGCTTGTGAAAACACTTCTGCAGCCAAAGATGTAATGGAAAGATGTAATGGGAAAGATGTAATGGGATCCAAAGATGTACTGTAATGGAAAGTATGCTTCCCCTAATGTGGCTCTCTTTACATGCATAGAAGCTTGGGATGCAGCAACGCAGCATCTCTTTTGTCGGGAAATAGTAGGAGTAGTGTGGGAACTGGGGGGGGGGCAATTGTTCAGAGAGGCAGCCAGTTAGAAGTGGGGCAGGCATAGAGCTGATGGTTTCGGGAGCAGCCACAGCATGGAACCCAGGTTACGACGGCAACAGGATTTGGATGCCACGATGCCACCTTCAAACCTGAGGTTCCAGCAGTGAAACTCACTACAAACCCAAAGTTCAGATTACAGTTTGGGGTTAGAAACCTTGGGTCACTTTTGTGATGATACCATGGTTTCATGCATTCAGACGACCACAAAATCAATCCTCTGGTTCGTTCGCCTCCAGTTTGGCATTATGTGCAAAGGCGGCCACTCTCTGTCATCACTCTAGAGAGCATAGGTCTTACCACTACTCACATTCATACTACAGCTCTGGACGTAACATTGTCTGGATATTTGCAGAGCTATTACGTTATATATGAACTAGATACCTCCGCTCCACAGAGGGTTTTACAATCACAAGACCTTTCTTTGATAAGTTCTTTATTTCTTTCCTGAGACATCCCCAAGCAGACTGAATCACTACTTCTGAGGGGAGAACAGGAAATACTGACTGATATACTGAGGAAAATTGCTCAAAGCAATCCCATTGAAATTGAAAAGACACTCTAAGACTTTTTAAATGTGTCCTTTTAACCCTCGTCCATATTTGGAGTGGATTTCCACCCCCAGCTACATAAAAGGTTTGTAAATTGCCTTGAGATGCATTATGAAAGGCGGTATAAAAATTGAACCATAAAATAAACAAGAAAACCACTGCACTCCCATCTATGCTCTTGTTGTCAAACCCTTGCCTGCACTCTGGTACGTTAAATATATACAAGTATGGCCCCTCACCACTTATAATATTTATGTTATTAATAAAAATATGACACAAGGTAGAAACAACCCCAAAATGAATGGGCTCCCTATGGTGGGGTGGTTCCTGCCCCATTCCCATGTTAAGTCAATTGGGAGAAAAACCACCCCAGAAATGAATGGAGTCCCTATGGTGGAGTGAATGAATGAATGAATAAATATCTTTATTGTGGTACTTGACACAATTTCAACATTATAGTACATAGTACTTTTGAAGCAGTTGATGCAGCCTGTCAATTGTCATTGTTACATTTTGATAAAAGAAGCTTGCCCAAACCATGGGCACATCCTTACCTGAATCTTGTGAGCATTGGCTCAAGATTTAGCAACACAAGAGGTAACATACATAGTCTTGTCTGCAAGATGATAGATTACATAAAAATCCATTGATCTTCCCTGTATGTTCTCTAACGGGTAAAATCAATTTGCTATGTGGAATGCTGTAAAGTTTACAATGAAGTAGAATATGGACCAAATTTTCAACTTCATCTGATCCACAAAAACACTTACGCAGGTGATAAGGTATCTTATTATGCTATGGTGGGTGGTATCTATCCCATTGCCATGTTAAGTCAGTTGGGAGAAAAACCACCCCAGAAATGAATGGGCTTTCTATGATGGGGTGGTATCTATCCCATGCCCATATTAAGTCATTTGGGATGGGGGAAGACACCTTGTTTCTCTTTAGAAACTTCAGGGGTTTTTCCCCTTGATGATGATAATGTCTCAAAACCAATCTGAGATACTGTATAAGTTCTGTGCTCTCAAGTTAGGGCAGATGAAGCCAACCCCTCCCACAATGTCAGACCTAGAGGCTGTTCTCACGAGCAACCTAGCCTGGGCTCACAAGCAAGGTAGCCACACTGATCCCGGCACTTCCGCCCAGCCTAACCCTACTCCTAGTCTGGCTTTTAGCAGAGGTTAAGGGAGCAAGCACTCCCTTAACCTGGATTGTGTGTTTCCTCAGGGTGCATGTAGCCCAGTGAAGAGACCAGAGATGGGTGCCTAGAGGACCTGTCTGATGGGGGATCTCGTCAATGCATCATGCTAGTGGTGCAGTGCATTGTAGGACATCTGGAGGCCAGGACATGTCATTTGGATGAACGGTCCTCCCAGATTGTTTAAGAGACACCAAAGGGACATAGTGGGAGACTTTTGAGCAGTCTGCAGAGGATGTCCTGATGGGCATGGCATGTCTCCTTAATAATTGTGTGTGCCAGGGGCTGTATCATACAAACTGCGCCAGTATGAAAATTCCTACTGGCTTGATCCCAAAATAGCATAAGCCCTGTTTGTAGCATTAATGCATTCCCAAAGTTTGAATGAATAACAATCACCCACATGTTGTTCTTTATTGACAAAGCAATTGTTGTTATAATACAGTGCTTCAAAAACAACATATTGAATTGAATGGCAAAAACTACGAGCAATGACAGAATAAGCTTTCTTCCAGGATGATGGGGGCTACAGTCTTCAAAAGAAATACAAGAGAGACACCAGCAGCCACTGGGAGGGATGCTGTGTTGAACTGAAATCTCCCCCTGCTAAATATAAGAGAGCCACTAATTCAAAAGGTGCATCTTTGCCCAGTTAACAGGGGTTAATTTCAGCTACGATGTTCAGGAGAAAAAACACCAATGCATGCATGGCTAATGTGTGTAGAAGTGTGTATGTACATGCACAAGTGTGCAATATGTATATGAAGTGTATATTTATAAGACAATTTGTACACTAGACACGCTTCATGACTTCAAACAGTTAAAATGCAGCCTGAGCCAATATGGAAATACAACTGAATTTGAAATTTACTATATGCTGTTTCTGCTTTTCATTTTTTACCATTTCACACCTTGTCCACATCTCGAGCGAGCTTGTAAGTTTCCAGTGCATACATTTCTTGTGATGATATATTGTCCTGGTGGAAAATTTCATTTACTGGCTGTGCCCTTTGCTGAACCTGTTGCTAGTCAGGGAACATGATAAGCGTATAAGTGGCATGCTACTTCATTTATCATACATCGTTTTAGACACTCAAATATCTTATATACAATTCTGCATTCTACACCACAGGAATCAACTTGCAGAGGGAAAGAATCTACAAATAAAGTGTCTGTTTATAATATATAAGTGTATCATCCTAATAAAAATTAATCACAGTTTACACTAAAAGTGCCCTTTATTTCATTTTTATAGCTTTGGTTACCACATGCTATCAAACACAAATAGAAAAATATCTGGGTTTTGTGATTTGGGATATAACAGAATTGAATGATATAAAAATGCTACCTATTTATAAATAATTGAATTACATTTTGAAATAAACCACAGGCTTGATATATCCGGCAATGTCAGAATATGCTGCTATCTTTGTGTCCCTTGCTGGTTTGAATATTGCTTGTATCTCAGCTAAAATAATACCATGTTCAAAAGGAAAACAAGAGCAAAAGTCCTCCTTGTTCAGCTGGAAGGAAAACATTTCCAAGATCTGTAGTTGGATCTGTAGTTGAAGCCGTGGGTCTGTCATTATTTTCTTTTGCTGGGGGATAAAAAATACCATTCCTGATTTCAGTCATTTCTAGTCATTGATTTTGCAGCATCTTCATGCCATTTTAATATATTCCTTTCCCTTATACTTTATTGTGTAGCATAAAATAACCTACATTTTTACTAAGAAGTTGCATTTAAAATGCTGAATCCAAATCTGAGGTTTAAACTGAGAGGAGAACTTAGACTATATATGCAGAGACGCTCTTACCCCCGGACCTTGGGGCCCCAGTCCATGGCCTCCAAGGTCCGGGGGGCCTCCAAATTACTCGGGGGGTCTACTGCACCCACCCTGCTGAAAGGCCCCGCTGTGCCAAACCACCGCTTTTCTGTAATTTTATGGGCTTGTGACTATTCCAACTGCGCAGGCTCTCTGGGGCACCTCTCAGTTTTCAAGGGCCACTGGGCCTGATGGACAGGCCCAGTGGCTCGGCTCACCCCCCACCCACCCCCGGCTGCGAACATGGCAGTTAAAATTACAGGAAAACAGCGGTTTGGCACAGCGGGGCCTTGCAGTGGGGGGAGCGTGCAGGGGGGGGGGTGCTTTGCGGCAGGAAGGGCCCTCATGGTGGGGGCAGTCTGGGTGCTGAAATTACCTGATGTGCCACTGTATATACGTATGTATGTATGCATTATATTCTTCAAGTCTAAAAAGCCAGCATAAAAAGTTGACTTCATTGAGAGGTTGAACCACACACAACCAAATCTGCTTTTTGTATGACAAAGTGCAACACGTGCTCAATGTGGATCATGTACAGAAGGAGGAGGAAGAAGAAGAAGAAGAAGAAGAAGAAGAAGAAGAAGAAGAAGAAGAAGAAGAAGAAGAAGAAGAAGAAGAAGAAGTAGTTATCTAAAACCAAACTATTGCAAAAGCAAGATGCAAACAGATATCCACTGTGAGTGGAAGGGAAAAAGTAAGTTTGCAGTTTAAAAAAAAAGGTTGTCTGGCTTCAAATAACTGCTGGGGAGGGAAGCTGGGTCCCCCCCACCAATAACTCCTGGTTCCTGGCAAATATGGGCTCCTGGTGCAAGCAGCTACTTCCACCCATTTCCATGTTATCTGAATCAGCCCACTTCTCTCGGCCACCCAGCATTCACCACGAAATTTCAAATGTAGGTTATGAATTTTGAGTTCCCAGACAGTAGTGCAGCTTGGGAACCAGAGGATGGTGGGTTTGGATGACATGGAAATGAATGGAAGTGGCTGCTCATGCTGGAAGTGCACGCTCAGTGGTTTCCGCCAACTTACTTTCCTCTGATTGTGTGAAGCCACCCATGGAATGAATCCACCTTTGAAAAATAAAACACATTCAGTACTATGCAAGAACATCTCACAGTTTAATTTTTTACTGAACGCATTATAATTATATTATCAAAAAGCAGAATTATACTTGTAAATGTTATAAGTTTAAGTATATTTATTTCACATAATGAAAAGTATTGGCGCTTTTGAACTTTAGTGCTGGAGAAGACTTTTGAGGATACCATGGACAGCCAGAAAAATAAACAAATGGATAATAGAACAAATCAATCCAGAATTTCCACTCGAGGCATAAATGACCAGACTCAAACTATCATACTTCGGACACATTATGCAAAAACCCAGCTCCCTTGAGAAGTCCATATTGCTGGGGAAATTTGAAGGAAAGAGAAGAGGATGACCAGCAGCAAGGTGGATGGACTCGATTACGACAGCAATGAATGCACCACTGAGAGACCTTAAAGGCCAAACTGAAGACAGATCATCCTGGAGAGAATCTATCTATGTGGTGGCTAAGAGTTGACACCAACTTGACGGCACTTCATCCATCCATCCATCCATCCATCCGTGTGTTCTGCGATGGGAAGAGCCAAGTGGCAGCTGTTCCCAGCTAAGGTGGTGGAGAAGGCCTTGCTGTTCCTCTCTCCCCCTCTGACATCTGCCACAATGAAATTGCCACTCACAAACTCATAATTATGACAGACAGAAGACAGATTTTAAGTGAGCATCAACTGGATTTGGAATTATTGGTTGAGAGGCATATACGTAGTCTGAATAAAATCAGTCAATATAATCAGGTTTGAAAAAGTAATATCTTGTTAATTATATCAGCTTTTAAAACCCACAATAAATAGTAAAACAAACCACAATCAATTGAAAGGCATACTAAAAACTGAAATATGTAATGCACAATTTGTAAATATGGAATGTATTTAAATATGTCAAAAGTTAAAAGAGCATGCAACTTCACTACATAATCCACAGATGTGCACAGAGAAATGGGATATTTATTTATTTATTTATTTATTTATTTATTTTTACATTTATATCCCACTCTTCCTCCAAGGAGCCCAGAGCGGTGTACTACATACTTGAGTTTCTCCTCACAACAACCCTGTGAAGTAGGTTAGGCTGAGAGAGAAGTGACTGGCCCAGAGTCACCCAGCTAGTCTCATGGCTGAATGGGGATTTGAACTCGGCTCTCCCCAGTCCTGGTTCAGCACTCTAACCACTACACCACGCTGGCTCCTTAATGTCTTGATAGCTTTGCAATTGATCACCTGATTATGGGAGGGATGGCCAATTTTTTCAGTCTTGAAATGGATCCTCTCCAGCAAAATTGATAAAAGCTTTTATCAGAAATATGCACATCTTGGGCTCTGAAGCATCGTCTCATTTTGCACTGAGAGAGGTGCTGGTCAGGCTGAAAGTTTGGACTGGCTAGCACAGCTCCAGGAGTGGCTCAAAGACTAGTGCTGATCCAGCAAGCCATTTCTAACCTGGGGTGAGACATAAGTCAGGATGGAAACCAGAGCTGATTATCACGAATATATGATAAAAGACTGGCCAGGAAAATGAAATGGAACTGTTCTGTTCTGAGCCCACTCTACTGTGCTCTGCTTGTGAGTTTCCCAAGGGCATCTATTTGGCTACTATTGTAGGTCAGGATCCAAAGAGCACCTAGAAAAGTTTATGATGTTTCCTTTCAGCTCAAATGACATCAAATGTTGCTTCAAGAGTGGGTTTTTGGAGTGGGACATCAACCAAGGCTGCAGTGGGAATGAGCAGCTTGAAAGGTCCTGATGCATGTGTAGAACACTACAAGTAATAATATAGTCTAGCTACACTTATTCATTCTCTGGTCACTTCCTGCCAGAATGACTGCGATCCACACTCTGGAGGGCTACCATTAAAAAGTGTTCTGAAATTTCAACTAGTACAAAATGCAGAGGACAAACGTTTAACAGAGACTGCCCACTGGGAGCATATCAGCCCAACTTTACACAGTCTTTATTGCTCACACATTTGTTTCCAGGTTTAGTTCAAGATTCTCGTTATTATCTTTAAATACCTACATAGTTTGGGACCTGGATACCTTAAGGAACCATTCATTCACTCCAGTCATTATCTGATGCCTTGTTCAAGATACTGTTCCCTTCTGAAGCACAATGGGCACCCACTAGGAGCAGGACATTTTCAGTGGTGGCACCCAACTTGTGGACTTCTCTCCCCAAATAAGCCCAGTTAAGAGAAATTGGCTCTCAAGAAGAGCTGGCTTCATTCAGATGGTTATGACTGTTCTCAACAGAAGTATGCAGTGGCTAGTGGTTCTCTAATACCACTGTTACAATGCAATCTGCATCAGTCCCTCTCTTTTCATCTCTGATTCCAGATGTTTGTGTGACCTTCATCCATGATAGAATGTAAACTGGAAAGGCTGGAATGTATTTGACACAAGCATTATTTTGCTTTCTGCAACAAGGAAAGGTCAGCACTGGCGTTTGTTCACAGATGTTAGACGTAAGGCTTGACAGCCACTTCCTAATAATAATAAAAATAAATAATAAACTTTGTTAGCTGGCCCATAACAAACTATTCTCTGGGCAGCTCCCAACATAGCATTAAAATATTAAATAAAAACACATTACACATTAAATCATAACAGACCAAAAGAGCGGGGGGTGGGGAATACAAAATACAATACAAAGCAATTTGAAAATCAGATTTGAGAGAGTCAGAATTTAAAAGGCCTGAGTGAACAAAAAGGTTTATAACTGAACCTCCTCTCCTGTTCAGGATCTCCCACCCAGCATCAATCAGACAGCTACTTCTGGTCTTATTTATTTATTTAACATATTTTTATACCGCCCACGACTTGCGTCTCTGGGCGCTTTGCAACCAGATAAAAACAAAGGTAAAACATTAGTTTAAAAGAAAAACAATAAATTTAAAACATAGCGATTAAAATTTTTTTTAAAAAGAAAAAAATTAAAACGACGTTCTAAAACACCATTAAAAACAATTACAACTATCTTGCTGCTAACTCCCCCCTGCCCCCATTTTTAAAAATTACTGGGTGGGAAAGAAATGCTGCCAACAGACCATCATTGAATGAGGTTATTCTGACAATCACCAGAAAGCGGGCTGAGGGAGCCTAGCTGCTTTCTGGTGCTCGTCGGAACCACGGGGCACACAGGAGAGCCTGGTGGTTCCAAGGCAGCTAGCCCGCCTAAATCCCTCTCCCCTTAAAGAAGGTTAATGGAGCGAGTGCTCAGTTAACCTCATTTATTTGCTCGTGTGCCACCAGCCTCCCGGTTCAGGGGGTCCCCCCAGAATGTCCTGCATGCTCGCACCGGACATCTGGGAACTTCCGGGCCCGGAGTGGCCCCAATCCCCACCAGCTCTGTGACAGAGCCAGGAGTCATGTGGGCAGCCAATCCGGCCGCCCAGGGCTACATCTTTGATCCTCTGCGGGGAAAGTGGGCTAAGCCCACTCTCCCCACAAGCCACCGCGAGGCGCTTCACACCGCTTGTCTTTCTTTCCAGTTGGCAAGCTCTGCATGAGCTAAACCACGCATTTGGAACTCAAGGAGGAGGCTCTGTGGATTGATATGGGAATCTTGCACTAATAGGGACTTGGTGTGGCCAGAACCTAAGGGGTATACTCGTGAGTCAAATGGGCCATAACCCAAAATTTGGCTTTTAAAAAGCCAAATCTGGCAACAGAGCGATACTGAAGAGTGTCCAGAAGCACTTTCCCCCCGCAAATGGTTGCAACATATTGAAACTGGGGCATTCATACTGGGGCATTCTCATCTTATTGGACCACATCTGAAAGGAAATTTCAGAACAGAAGGTGTAATCAATAAAGAAGGCTCTTTATTGGTATCCAGAATGCAAAGGAAATTATAAACCAATTGATCTTAGAAGGAAAGGGAAGCTGGAAGTGAGTATACATAGATAGTATCCTCAGCTTATCCAAAGGGCTCCAGGCTAGTTAGAAGAATGTCATTTTATCCTCTTAGCCACTGTTTGAGATAATGGCATGCCAAAGTACATAGGTTTAGGGCTAATCAAGGATTTTGACCAATGTTCACCATATTTCTAGGCCTGTATAAATATTTGGCTGTAAATACCTGAAGCCAAATCATCCAAACAGCCCTCAGGCACCATATGAAAGTGACCTTTCCCACTGCTCATATACACACAGTGCTGTGCTGTTCCCCATGACAGTGGAGCCCCTTAAAAACAAATGGAATCCTGACAAGCCCCAGGTCTCTGATGAAAACACTGAAAAGGGCTCCACTTTCCAGTGCGCCCTTTTGCCTTTTCAGACATTGCTGGGGCTCAGCAAGGTCCCAGATCAGAGAAGAGCTGGTCTTGGGGTAGCAAGTCCAGTCCCCTTTGCTAAGCAGAGTCTGCCCTGGTTGCATTTGAATGGGAGACTACATGTGACTACATAAGCAGCTTGGGTCCGAGGTATTTAAGAGAGCGCCTTCTTCTTCATCAACCCCACCACCTGTAAAGATCATCTGAGAAGGTCCAGTTGCAGTTGCCATCGGCTTGGTTGGTGCAACTTGAAACCGGGCTTTTTCTAGAGTTGCCCCCAAACTCTGGAACGTGCTTCCGAATGAAATTAGAATTTCCCCTTCTCTGAATGTTTTTAAGAAGGACCTAAAAACATACCTGTTTAGTCAGGCTTTTAGTTTATAGTTTTAAAGCTTTGGTTTTAGAGTTTTTACTGTATTTTAAATTGTTTTAATTATGTTAAGGTTTTAATTGGTTTTATATTGTGAACTGCCCAGGGACATTTTTGTATGGAGCAGTATAGAAATGTACTAAATAAATAAACAAATGGCCGCTCTGGGAAGAGTATCTGCCTGCGTGCATGCAGAAGACTCCAAGTTCCCTCCTTGGCAACTCCAAGATAGGGCTGAGAGAGATTCCTGCCTGCATCCTTGGGGAAGCTGCTGCCAGTCTGTGTAGACAATACTGAGCGAGATGGACCAATGGTCTGACTCAGTTTGTGGCAGCTTCCTATGGTCCTATGTTTCTAAAGTTGGGGTGCCTGGGTCTGGACATCCCTGGGGCTCAGTAGGTTTCTCTACTGATGTGAGGAACAGCACTGCACAGCACACAGATGAGTGGTGGGAACGGTCATTTCTGGTTGTTGCCAGGGGAGCTGGTATCTGAAGCCGAATATCTGCGCAGACATACTTCTCCATCTGCTGTACCATTTCAAAAAAGTGAATTGCATAACACTTCTTAAAACTGAGCTGCATAGGATGCACAGTTAATTCCATCAGCTAGAAGTTTTGAGCATATAAATCGCTAGTCAGTTTGCTGAGTAAATCCTACTTACAAGAATGGCACAGTGTAAATGATGGGCTGAATATCCACATCGTTTCTAATAAGATCTCCCTATTGTACACCCTATTTAACAGGAGTATATGACAGCAAATGACTGTAGATAGTTCGTATAGCTGTGCTTTGAGATAATAGGCTGGTTGTTCACACATGTATGACTGTGCAGCTGATAGCAGGAAACAGAGGGCCGGTTCAGGTAATACTGTGAACTGGCCCCTTAAATATGTGGAGGAGGAGCATGGACACACATGCCTCATCATGCAGTGTGCTGTCACCTAATCATGAATAGTGGTTTATCTGAACCACTCCTCAAAATGCTATTTTAATACTACTCTACAGTAATATTCAGTTCAGACAAACTACCTCCCCACACATTTAGATAATGGCATATTGAAGGAGGGGGAGATATGTGTGGCCATATTCTTCCCCTATGCATTTAAGGGGCCATTTCAGGTTGTTGTCCAAACCACTTCCCCAAAATGGGCACAAGCACATTCCCTGAGAACAGCTCTGCTCAGAGAAGATGCTTGTGCCTAGTGTAGGGGAATTTGCCCCTCTTCTTGTAATGCCCCGTGTTTCATGCTACCCCATCCCCAAGAGTCCCCAACTCTCAGGAGTGGCCTTTGGGGAGGCTCAGAGACCTGCTGTGGGGAGAAGGGTCAGGGAAGTTTGCTTGCACTCACATGGAGCAAATATTTATTATTATTATTAATTTATTTTTACATTTCTATTCTGCTCTTCCTCCAAGGAGCTCAGAGCTGTATACATGGTTATTTTTATCCTTACAACAACCCTGTGAAGTAGGTCAGGCTGAGCATGGGCGTAATTATGATCAGGCAAGAGGAGACAGTTGTCTGGGGGCACCACTGCCTGGAGGGGCCCCCCCGAGACATGCCACATGACTCCCCATTGCCCACCTGCCTAGCCCCAAGGCCCCTCACTCAGCCAGTCCTTATGCGCCCTCTCTCCTACTTGCCCTCCTGGCCGGCAATCTAAGCAGCCTGCAAGCTGCTCTCTCCGCCTCTCTGCTGATTGGCGGGTGGGCAGGGCTTCCAGAGAGGCCTCCATGCAGGCCCCCCCCCCATATATAGGGATCTGCTTCCTTGCTTGCTGTAGGGCTTTGATATGGGTGGGGTGGGGAGAGACTGAGAAGTCTCTGAATATTTAAGCTGAAACAGATTGGAAAATTTGGTGGCTTTTTTTTTTAAACTATCCAAAAAGTCCTATAAGTGGCTTGTTTCATGGCAGAAAAATACAAAAACTTCTGGAACAAACTATATTATATTATATTATATTATATTATATTATATTATATTATATTATATTATATTCATAAATGCACTTATGTCCAAGTCATTTTGCAACCCAGAAGGTCCGAATGAGAACTGTGAAGTATGTGTTGTGCTTTTATTTTATTTTTCTTTAGAAATGCCAAGCTAGTTGGACATGTCCAAAAACCTCACTCACACTATTTACATTGTATGTCATCAGTCAGTATGATTCTGTAATTATATGAAATGTCAAGGAGGCCTTGCACATGCTGATTTGCCCCCCAGCCCCACACCCCACTAGGGATGACCTTGCTTCTGAGCACCTGCAGAGAGTGGTTTTTATCTCAGTAGAGTGAGAGACCACAACCAGCCCTACTTCCACATTGGAGAGCAGGAAGAATGACTTTTAGGACAGACTAGGGCGTCACTTCAGGAGCTCCTTGAGCCCTGGCATGTCTCATCTATCTTAAAATCTTACCAAGAAGAGGCAGATTCCTCATTCTCCCCAGCACCACCTCTTTTTCTCTTGAAGAATGGTGCTAATTCTTACTCTTTTCTCTATTTCTCCTCACCTATCTTCCTTGCTTCAGTGGGACTTACTGGTCTATAGGGAGCAAAATATGCTGGGAGCACAAATTAGTTTGGTTTGGTTTACATCCCTGAGCATGTGCAATCCTATATGCACCTACCAGGGAAGGAACTCAGACAGTTGAATGCAATGGAGTTTATTTTTAAGTAGACATGCTTTCCTTGCTAGTAAGTCCTTTAGGTTTTAATGAAATGTACTTCGAGCTAAATGTGGTTAGATTTGCTGCCTGAGGCTGCAATTCTCCAAACACTTACCTGGGACTTTTACACACTGCAGCTTTACTGCAAGTTTACTGGGAAGCTTTACTGCAAAATTGAAGTTGTCCCAAAGAACGAACGCAAAATAGTGTGGGTTTTTTTACTCTGGATATAAATCAGGCTACACTCTAATGAGCAGTGAAAAACCTGAATTGTGTGTGAACTGCTTCCCAATAACTTGCAGGGACTTCAGGGTAAATCTGGCCAACATGTGAATGCAGCACCTCCATTCCAGAGGAGATGTGTATTAAGGGCTTTAAAAGACCCGTGTGAAAAACCTCCTGGAATCAAACTTTACTGAATTTGTTCAGAATTCTGAGAAAACATTCAGAGGCTCACACTGCATGGTTAAAAGTCTCCTTTGCTAATCTGCAGCGAGGGGGCCATTTTAATAATGAGTGTTTGTAGTGTGTTCTAGGCATTAAAAGTAGCACAAATATATAGTATTCAATGTATATCACTATGTATTGTGAATTGTCTGTGTGTGTATTCAATGAAATGTATTTCCTGGCAGCATACTTATTTTGAAATATCAGACTTAAATCCTTGGGGGCCTGGGGTGTGCGTATGCCCTGGACTTTGGCGGGGGGCATACCGTTCTCTATGTCCAAAGAATGTAATATTTATTATTGGCTCTTGCCTATATTATTCAGTTAAAACAATTTGTGAGGGGGGATACTTTCCTTTTAGGGATAATTCATTGTTCACTCTATAACATTATATTCTACTTTTGGGCCCCTAGCCCCTTCTGAACATGTAGCATTAACTCTTTAAGCCATAACTGAAGCTTAAACATCCTGGGTTTTGTTATGTTTCCCTATAAAAGCCATTGCTATCTATGCCTCTTTTTCTCCACGACTTCCTTCCTTCCTTTCTTTCCTTCTGACTTACCGAACACATTGCATTTTACACTTAAAAATCACATCTGGGCAAGTGAGATGCTTCTTTTGAAGGATTACATTATGGCTTTGATTTTTATTTATAAAACATAAAGGACTAATATATATCAGTTAGGACATTTTGCTTCCAAAGTGCATTGTAGCAAAAATAATTGGAAGGCAGTTGTGGTGTGAAATATATGACAGCTTTACAGGACATAAAAAGCAGCTTTTTCTTTGTAATAGTGTAATTGCCTTAAACCCCACAATCATAATTGTTATCAAAAAATAATCCCAAGGAAAGGCTAATATAAGGTGAGCAGACTATTATGAGAGCTCTAATACACTCGATTCCTTGGAACGGCAAATGCAGCCCCTCAATCTCCCAGTGCTTTTAGTGTCAGTCAGAGAGCACTCAGTCATTTCTGTGCATCAAGCCTGCAGTATTGATTTTTCCACTGACTGAAACAGCCATATAAGCATAAATTTTGCATGAGGCTTTCACTTTGTAGACTCTCCTTTGGTCAGATGACACATGATGTGAACATGAAGACTGGATAATAACAATGCATGGTCAACCTGCAGGCATTAAAGCGTGGTCGCTCACAGCTTTGAAGGACAAAAGCTGGGATGGTGCCTCTCTGGTGTGATAGAAAACAAATATCATTTCCATCTTGGCAGCCGGCATTCAATTTGAGTTTCTATCTCTCTTCTACACTTTCATAGCCCCCTTTCAGTGTAAAATATAGAAATATATGTGATGCGATAGTGTGTCCATGTATGTGTATACGCTCGCATACACATCCGTCTCGACAGTGTCCGCTCCTGATGAGACTCTGTTTACCGCAAAAGCAATGCTTTGATACCAATGATGTATCAAAATCGAATATTGTTCCTCTACTACCATTCTACTTTCCCAGTGTGTGTGCTATGTTATTTTGTTTTTCTGGTTGATGCCATTTCTTTTAAGTCAGCCCCTGAGACTAAATAATGTACAGCTGGGTCTGATAACATCTTGTATCAGTGCTGGGGGGGGGGGAATCCTTATCTAAAGATTCTGCCCCATGATAGACAGGCAAGAGTGAAACACCCTTAAAAGCAACATCCTGTTCATGCCACCTCAGCCATGGATGAGTTTCTCTTCTTGTTAATATTCACAGACTCCCCTTCCTCTCTTCCTTCATTGTTTAAATGTTCCATTTCAAAATCCATTCATCCTGGTGTGAGATCACTTTGCTGAATCAAGAGAGAAGAGGAATCCAAACTAACATGAGCCCTGAAATAACCATATTCCACAGTAGTGCATTAACTGTTGTTTAAAGAGCATTAACTACAACTGTTTGACATAATTAATTTAAAGTATCATGGAATGAAACCCTTTCAGATTAAGCTAAATTGATCTAGAGGGAAATTTATTGGTAAGCAAAACCTACACCAGCTAATCCAGTTTTAGTCAGTGAAAAGGTGAAAGCCATTTCAGTTCAAATAACAATCAGGAGACATTTAGAAATGTGGGGGTGGGGGGAGACCTCCAGAGTGAATAATTGGAATGAATTCAGCTTTCATTTTGCAAAAGAGGTATTTTCAGCATAGCCACCATGTAATAGGAAGCATCCTTCAGGCTGAGAGGATAAACAACAATACACCTCGTATTTATACAGAATTAAAGTAAAATGTGTGAATAATTGGAGTTAGTTCAATGCATGTCAGAGGCTGATGGTGAGATTTCTTATGTGAATATGCCCTAGAGTGATAACAAAACATTATATCTCCTGCCAGAGGGGTTATTTTAGGTTCTGTTTGTTTATTTCTTTTATTTTTCCTGCATACTGTGTATATGATCACAGCATGGTTGCTCTCTAAATATTGTTCTTGCCTTATTTGGAGCAGTTGTGGAATTATTATTTTTATTTCAGGTTCAGTGTGTATCGCAGACAATCTGTCTGTTTAAAACCAAAGCTATTATAGTGAACTGTGTTCTCTGAAATGAGCTTTTTCCAGAAGGACAATGAGCATAATGACACTTGCGAGCCTGAGTTCCAAGAGGAGAGGTTGTACATGAGCTCAGAATGTCAAGGGACCCTCACAAGAGGAAGAAGAGTTGCTTATTTTTATAGATTAATCTTTAGAAAGTCCAGATGCTCCTCTAGTCCCCTCCCCACCCCCAACTCCAGTAATTAACTTTATTAAAATGCTATGAGAGTTTTAAAACACACACACACACAACCCTAAATCATTTGGTAAAATGTGACTTGATTTAATAGGCTTTAATATAGAAATAAATAAGAGATTATAATAATAGAATTCTCACCAAAGAGACTGAATGTCATTTATTGGGAAGAGGAATCAGAGACTGAGGACTCTGTTTTTCTCTTACCTTCTTTCTTCTCTGTTTCCTCATATATTCTGAAAATGGCTAAGGAATCTGTAGAATGAGCAATGACTGAACAAGAGCCAGTGTGGTCTAGTGTGTTTTAAGTGTTGGAATTGATTAAAAAAAACACACACACACACAAGCCAGTTCCACCCTGGATGTACTGTGCAAGCCACTCCCAACCTCAGTATTTCTATCTATAACTGATAGTGATCTGCCTCGCATAGTTATTGTGATGGCAAACAAGGCAGAAGATCAGTGTTGAGTATACAGTATACTGCATTGCAAATTTAATGAACTATTTAAACAAGCAATGCTAAAAAGAGAAGTTATGACTTAGCTCCAGTCGTCAACAAACTTTCCCGGGATTCAGTCTCCTTTATTTCGTTGGAGCTTTCTTCAGACTCAGCAGGTTTAGAGTTGCAATACATAGATTTCAGTGAGAGAGCTTTAAGCATTTCCTTAACTCTCACACTAAAATTAATGGGACTTAAAAGTCCTTCATTTGGGCTGGGTTGTGTTTGATGAGTTGGATTCAAGGGTGCCTTTCCACATGTGGAAGGCACCTTCTACCTGTAGAAGAGTTGCTGTATCCTCATGTTAAGGCATTGTGCAAGAAAGTTGAAAATACCTTGAAGGATGTTCTTCTGCTTGCATAACCTCTTGTGTAAATGGAAACATGAAAAGTGTTATAAAACCTACCTAGTGTATTGCTTGAGAACTCTTGCAAAAGTGTTTATGGACTAGCAACTGGACTAACACCACGAGAAACTGTTTCCCTTCATCTCACCATTCTTTGGCCCTAATCCAATAATTGCAAGTGCAAATCTAACGTTGGATCCCTAACAAACTTTAAAAATAACTAAATAATTGCTGCAGTATGTCTTTGTAGAAAAGTGGCTGGGGGGAGGGGGGAGGAAAGTGGTCAATCTACTTAGAAAACTAACAAATCTATTTAAAGAATTTATGGCTGGCCCATTAGGTGGCTTTTCATCTCCATTTTCATGTGGGAAAATGTCTTATGAAGGTGGATCCATGTGGCAAAATTGCAAGTTATAAAACTCTGGGAATTGGTAGAAAAATAGTAGGGCTCTATCCAGGACATGCAGTGGACACTAGGGATGTGCCAAAATGCAATTCGACTGTCTGTATCATGGGCATCATCCTTGATTGATTGATTGATTGATTGATTGATTGATTGATTGATTGATTATCAAATCAAGGGCTTACACAGCCCCTTTAAAATGGAGGAGAACAGGTCCATACTTACTCCTCCTCCGCTTGCCGCCATCCTGGCGCTCCCCCCAGCTATGCCCATGCACTGGCGGGGCATCTCCCAGCTGCCCCTGCACAGCAGCAGCATGTGCATGGCCTCTGTGCATGTACAGAGGCCATTTGAGTAGTAATCATTGTTTCTGACCACACAAATAGCTGTCAAGCATGTGCAGAGGCCACGTGTGTGCTGGTGCCAAGCAGGAGCAGCTGGGAGGCACCCCACTAGCGCAGGGGCATAGTGAGGGGGAGCACCGGGGTGGCAGCAATGGCAGTGAGCAGGGGAGGAGCAGGTACGCACCTGCTCTCCTACACTTTAAAGAGGCTGTATAAGCCTTTGATTTTAAAGGGAGGTGCCCATGATTTGGATAGCTGAATCGCATTTCGGCACATCCCTAGTGAACACCTACTGATTGGCCAGTGGTATGCTTCTGCATGTCTACAAGATTTCCCTTTTTGGAGATACGCTTTTGCCCTTTACACTTCCTAATACAAACCTTAGTGTCTCTGCAGTGTTTGTCATGTAATCTGCAAATCGGCCCTGATAGGTGCTATGCTATGGTTGCCACAGGCATGAATTTTTTAGCCTGATTTATGCTTCTCAATAATTTTATTGATCCAAGAATCAATCACTTAGGTATAAATATGCTGGGGAATTTGGTGTTAATATGTACACTCAAAGTAACAAAACCAGTCTTAACTGACAGGAGGAATTCTGGTTTCATATTAGTTTATAAGACTCTGTCCCATTTTCTAGGTAGAGAATAGACATTTCATATACAGTAGCTGATATGTGGACCTAAACTTTCAATGAAATTATCCAACCTGCTTGAGGCTGTAGAATGATCAAACCTAGAATGCTGCAGAGCAAAATGTATTCTTCCCAATATAATGCTATATTTCTTACTGCAAATGGTCCTCAAAAACTATATTTTATATAAAGCTGCATAAAGGCACAGAGAAAGATAATTAAAGGAAGGTCGACCAAATTAAATAGAAGTCCAAAATTATAGAATTCCTCATCCAATCATACTCTGAGTCTAATGAATCATTCAATTGCTTTCCATTCGTCATTTCTCGTTCTCTCCTCAGGGCATTTAAAATTGCTTTGCATTGTCATAGTCGTAAAACAGAAATTTATGTCCCTCAGAAAGGATACGCAGGTTTTCAGGAAATAATATAGATGTCCAATTTAAGATCAGCATAGTTCACCCTTAAAGAAATGAGTCTTTTTTTTTTCCTAGGATCCTAAAAGGCTCCTTGACCAGGAAGAAGTGAGATGGTGGAGGTGGAAGGAGGGGAAAGAGAGATGGAGAAGGGGGCCTTTTGAGAAACACTGGCTTTCCTGGAAGGATTTATTTATGCTTGTGGACAAAGAGTTGGACACTTGCTGGAGCCAAGGTCCTTCAGGGCCCCTTGAGAGTAGGGCTGGTTCAAATATTTTTGCCCCTAGGACTTTTGGGTGAAGTTCATTGTGCTAGGGAAGGGGAATACTTTGGGGGACATGAAAGTATCCGAAAGGTCTTTGGTGTTAGGAAATTGGTTTACCACCAAAGGCAGGGCAACTTTCCCCCTTTTATTACTACTGCTGGGAATATTTATATACCACTTTTCAATGCCATTATTGAAAACAGCTGTTTTATAACTGAATGACACTGCTGTTTTATACTGAAAAACATTGCTATTTCTAGAACTGGCAGCAGAAGCAGCAGTTCAAGCATTCCTCCTCTTCCCAGTGCTGGGCTGCGCTGTGGAAAGTGTGGTTCCGTTCTGCATCCTAGGAAATGGTGACCAGCAGCTGTCAGGAAGAGGAGCAGTATTTGAAGCACTGCTGTCACTCTGTCCACAGAAACAGAGGCCATGTCCTGTTCTGGTTGCCCATGAGGTAAGGTGAGGCAAAGCAAAGCAAGGTCAGTCCACAGGACCTTGGAGAAGTCTGAGGGAATAACTTGACTCAATATAACTCAGAGACAGACTGAGCCTGTAAGTACCTCTGAGCCCAGACTACCCTTCCTGGGCTCTGCCTCCTTGCCTGGAAAGGGAAACCTTAAAGTGGCAGCCTTCTGGAGTCTGGTGATTTATTTACTAGCATACATGGCTCCTCTGCTCTACCTACTTTTGCCAAGCTTGTTGATGGCGCTGGTGTGCAGACATCAAGAGGAAGGATGGTGTGGGAGAGGCTGGTTCTGTAGCAGGCTTGGATTCCAGGGGTGCTGCCCTATGAAGTTAGGCCCTGAGGGAGCTTCCTCGGCAGACTCCAGCCCCAAGGCTTCCTCAGGTTGTTGTCTGGTATCATGATCCAGGATTGGGGCTAGTGAGTGTTCTGCCTCCTCAGTGTCTGATTCAGAGTCACTACTGAGAGTGGGAGCTGTGATAGGATGGGCCATGACAGGCATCTTTCCATTTTTTACTGGTAAGCTGCTCGCTTCTCCAACCCCCCTTGCAACATTTTCACCATTTTCATGCCCTCCCTCCATGAAAGAGACGAATATTCCTCTCAATTTTGGCCAAAGATTATTTATTCAGCTAAAACAGAAGATGATTTTTGACCCAGCATTGATCAAGAGCCACCATCTTTACCTGTTATGGACTGGCTGAGGGCTAACATGGTGAAGCTGATTTAATCAGCTTAGCTGAATCCCAACAAGACTGAGTTGTTGATAATAGCTGAGTTGTTGTTAGCTGCCCGTAACAAATTGTTCTCTGAGATGCTCACAACACTGATATTTAACATTGTTATCTGGAAATGAGCTAGCATTGAGTCTTGGTAAGAACATTGGATCAGGACTGGGGAGACATAGATTCAAATCCCTGTTTGGCCATGAAACTCACTGAGTTACCTTTGATAAGTTATGCTATCTCTCAGCCTAACCTAAGCCTGCTGTAATGTCTCCTTTCCAATTAAGAGATTGCTTCTGTTCTCAATGCATTGCTAGTAAACTCTCCTCTTGCTTACTTTATGTTGAGCTGCCTTTGAAAAAGGCTCAGAAGCATCAGTTAGTGTAGAATGAAGTGGCTCATTATTAGCAGAAGTACATGAAATATTTCATATTATCGGCCTTCACAAGTAAGAATCCATGAAGTTATGGCAAAGGGGTTTGTATTGGGTTAAGCTTGCCAGGCAGGTGACTGGGAAACAGAGAGCAAGTGCAGTTCATTAGCATAGTCTACCTGATGAGTATGAAGACTTACAAGAGGCTGGGCACTCTGAAATCAGGAAGAAGATCAAGAAGAAAGATCAAGGGCAAAGGCAACACCTGCAGGACCAAGGACAGCTCCCAAATAGCCAACAACTTGCTTCAACAAATGCAGAGGGGAAATGCTTGACTATCAAGCAGAAGGTTGCCGGTTCAAATCCCCACTGGTACTTTATCAGGCAGCAGCGATATAGGAAGATGCTAAAAGGCATCATCTCATACCATGTGGGAGATGGCAATGGTAAACCCCTCCAAAGAAAATCACAGGGCCCTGTGGGTGCCAGCAGTCAAAATTGACTTGACGGCATTTACCTTATATAATTACACTAAGCTCTGCCTTATTGCTGAGGGATAAGGTAAAGTGTGCTGTCGAGTTGATTTAGACTCCTGGTGCCCACAAAGCCCTGTGGTTGTCTTTGGTAGAATACAGGATGGGTTTACCATTGCCTCCTCCCACGCAGTATGAGATTATGTCTTTTAGGGATCTTAAAAGTGGTAAAATCCTAGATTAGAGCCTTCACCTGCTCATTTGGTAGTTTCCTGATGACCCACTGGAATATTTGGTGACATAGGCATGAGCTGCTCCCCTTTTTCTTGTATTTCTAAGATGCTATCTATACATTTGTGTGTATATATATGTTCATCTTCATCTTACCTTTAAATATTTCAAAACTCTTTCAAAACAGTGCAAAACTACTCTGAGGACTGGGATGATGTCACAGGTGCTAGTCAATAGATGTCAATTGCAACTGACTTTTCCCTGGTTCTGACTGAAATGTTTTTAAAACCTGCAGAACCATTGGCAGGGGCGTATCTAGGGGTAGGGCAGGCAGGGCACATGCCCTGGGCGCCACCTGAAGGGGGGCGCCATTTTGTAAAATTAATTTTTAAAAAAAAAATGGCTGCCAAAAACAAAATGGCCACCATGCATGCTCAAATGGCCTCTGTGAGGCCCTAGGTCATGCCAGGCCTTGCAGAGGCCATTTGAGCATGTGCAGTGGCCATTTTGTTTTCAGTGGCCATTTAAAAAAAAGATTTTTAAAAATGGCCACTGCACATGCTCAAATGGTCCCTGCGAGGCCCTAGAGGCCAGTGGGGGGAGGAGGAACCTTTGCAAACCCCCCCAGACTTTAGGAAGCCCCCCAAAGGGGCTACAGGTAAAAAACTAATAATATATAATATAAGTCACTGTACACATATTCAGATTGGCACTATGTACAGAGAATCAGGGCTTGTGAATACTGAGCTGATGCTTATGAGCTAGGATTGTATTCATTTGCTCTTACTTTGCTTCTTGTGATAAGTGAGTTAAATGTGATGTCTTGCTAATATGGCTATTAATGGTGAATTTGTCTTTGAATCAGTGTGAAATCCTTAATATTAAGGCCCACTGGGAGTTTCTTGCTCTCTTTCTCTCATTTTAACTGTCTTTCTGAAAGACTAGAATATATTCCAAGCAGTGACACAGTTTACTCTGCATATCCTTTAATTATTTACAGAGTATCTGGGAAAAGTCAAATTCTCCATTTATTTTTAAAACTTATGTGCTACAATACATAGTAGAGAATTAGACAGGCACTTCTGTTTAGTTTTCCAAGTACACCTCCACATAGTATTTGGGTATTTCATGAGCCCCCGCATACTGAAATTTGTAGTTTTCCAGCATTTTTTGATGTGGCTAAGTCCACTGCTAAAATAGTTTTTGAAATATTAAAAGATTAACGAGCCTGACTTGTATTTTTCAGCTGATATTATGGTAAAGTTATCTCAAAGATGGGTGTCAGATGCTTGGACAGGGGGCGCAATTTCAGTGTTTGCCCTAGGTGCTATTTTCCCTAGATATGCCTCTGACCATTGGTAACATGATAGGGGGAGGTATTAAAAATATTCCCACTGAAATTAAAAAGATAAGTTTTGCAGTTTCAATGAGACTGTTTTGAATAATTTTCCTCATATCGGTCCATGTTTTTACCTGACAACCAACTCCAAGACAGAAAAGAAATTTTTGGAGGACAACAATTACTATCAAACTACATCTGATACTCTTGAGTGTTGTTTTTCTTCTGCAATGTGCTGTCCTAGACAGAAGTCTAGGGACAGATAGTAGTAAGATTGGGTCAAATAGTCCCTATCCAGGGACAGGGCTTCGGTATTACCATCTCTGTATTAAACAAAATGTATTTCAATAGCTTGCAATTTAGCTGGATCACATTTTTTTTAAAAAATTGATAATTCCTCTTTCTTTTCTGTACACTTCTTTTCCAGTAGGGTTGCCAGTTAAAGGTTAAATGAAGGTTTACATGGGAAGATGCTAATGTCCTTTAACCTGTTTCTTATTATAAGTGCTCCATCCAGTGGTCCAGAAAATGGTTTAATGCCCATGTTAAATGCTATGTCACAGTTCCGCTGCATATGGAAAGCAGGTTTGGTTCTCAAAGCTGCCTACATAAGGGACTATCTGAGAAGCATATGTAATCCACTCTGAGCACTTCAGAGGAAGAACAGGGTATATGTGTAATAAGTAAATAGTAAATTACCAACCCAGTTCCACTAAGAACAATGAACTGAGCCCACCTAATTAATCTTTTCCTAAAAACCACCTTTGATATTTACATTTTTCTTAAAAGAAAAATTAGTTATTTGTCAATTAATATGTGGCAGCAGCATGAACTCCATGAGATGTGTGGGTTTTTTTTAAGGAAGCCTAGCTATATGGCTACCACTTCATTTTACAAGTTTTTCTTGCAGATTTGGAAAAGGGCTACTGCAGTTTTGTATATATCATTCTGAACTCCCATAGTATTTTCTCTCTGTCCAGACTAGCTGCTGGATAATCACCATTTGGTGAAGTGATTACTAGGTAACATTATCAAAGAACTATCATGATTAACCAGGTCACAGGGGTCTTGAAGTGTGGAGGCAATTTATATAAAAACTAAAATGCTGCGATAAAGAACATAGATTCAGCATAATGGGGTTTGAATCATATGTCAAATTTAGGCTCTCAGTGGAAAGTTTGCATTTTCTGAAGTCTCCAAATGCTACACAATTACTCTTAAGCAGCTGAATTATTTCCCAATCCTTTCTCATGCTGCATTATTTTATTTATTTATTTATTTATTTTGCAATCTTGTTGCAAGGTGGTTACAGCTGTCAAAATGACTTCCTGCACACCGGGGTTCTTTGATGACATGACAAATTTGCTTCTTTTTTCCCCACTGCCCAAGCCCAAATACACAAATCAGCCAGAAAACAATCTGTTATCTACTCACGATTTCTATATCCAACATGTCAAAAGCTATTAGAAATCATTTGAGTCTAGGCCTGCCCTGCATATATTCCTCAGGTTAGGCTGGAAAATTAGCACTCCGCAGGATGTCTATTGGGCAGCTGGACTATGTGGTGGGGCCATAACTTAGTAGCAAAGCATGTGCTACTCATACAGCAGGTCCCAGGTGATCTTAGTTAAGAGAGTGCTGCCAAAGGGGGTAAGGGCTAGGATCCCATTCCTTCAGCACCACAGCCCCATTCCAGGCTGACCCACCCATGACTGCTTTAAATGAAAGAAAATGGTATCAAGAGATCCAGTCACCTATACTTTGGCCCTCAACGTGTCTTACCAACTGAAATTAAAATATTAATAGATTGCTCCATTTATTAGTGTGTGTGTGCTGCCTAAAGAAAAAGGACACAGTGAGCCCTTTCTCACGATCAGTGAGAAAGGGCTACAGGGTCAGTGGGAGGAAGCCTTAAAAACATTACCTCCTGCAGATGATCTATTTCTGTTTGTAGGGTGGGTGGATCACCCGCCCAGACGATTGCCGGCTGCTGATGGTAGCTCGGAGGGTCGAGGTACTGGAATGCGTTGCCCCACCCCATAACTCCCATAATGCACCACGTGAGTACGTGGAGCATTATGGGGATCCCCTCTCCCCTCCCCGAAGCTGGCCGGGATCCCCGTAGTCTTCCAAGCAGACAATCAGAAAAATGGGGTTAAGAGAGTGCATTTCCCAATGTACATCAAGATGTTTTTCTACCCCTGGATTTGAGTGAATGGGCTCTACATTAGTTGTGAGTTCTTGAAAATATTGCCAAGCCTAATCACTGTTAATTTTTTCTTGTATGTTCCACGACTCCCAAAGTATTTAAAAAGCCAATTTCCATGGAGTTTGTATCAAATTAGCGCTTAGAGGACAAAGCTGTTGCTTCTTGTGGGAATAATTTATGTAACAGATGAGTCCTACAATTTATGCACAAATGGAATGGCAGGTGCTCGCCCTGAGGTAGTTACTAGCACCATGAGCAATTTAAAAATGAACAAGACAAGAGCAGGAACTGAGCTGAAGAGACATGGGTCAAAACACTGGAAGACTCTCTTGGAAACCTACCTAAATCTGTCTTAGAAAAAGGATACATCAGAATATAACATAAGAGGGTTTAGATACCACCTCAAGATAGTTTGAGATGAAAAAGTAACCTATTTGGCATGTATAGAAGACAGTAGGTCTTTAAAAAAACAAACAAACCTGTGGGACTTTTGCGGATAATAAATTTCCCACCCTGACCACCTTTACACATTTCATATGCTGTTTAAATGTTGCATAGATTATTTTGGTATGCAGGCAATAATATGTTATATTTACTCCACAAAATTGGGACAGGAGAGGAAGGTTATCTAAAAATATAAGATTATCTAAAGGTTATCTATTATCTATAATATTATTACCTATATAATATTATTATCTATATCTATATAATATTATTATCTATATCTATATATCTATTATTATCTATATATTATATATATCTCTATCTCTATCTATCTATCTATCTATCTATCTATCTATCTATCTATCTATAATCCTTATTATCTATAAGGTTATCTAAAAATATAAGAAAATAAGAACATCCCTGATGGATCAGAATCAAGGCCTATCTAGTCCAGCATCCTGTTTCACACAGTGGCCCACTAGATGCCTCTAGGAAGCCCACAGGCAAAAATTGAGGACATGCCCTCTCTCTTGCTGTTGCTCCCCTGCAACTGGTATTCAGCAGCATCTTGCCTCTGAGTCTGGAGGTGGCCTACAGCCACCAGACTAGTAGACCTGTCCTCCATGGATTTGTCTAAGCCCCATTTAAAGCCATCCAAGCTAGTGGCCATCACCACATCCCATGGCAGATAATTCCATAGATTAATTATGTGCTCTGTGAAAAACTACTTACTCTTTTTTGTCCTAAATTTACTGGCCTTCAGTTTCATGGGATGACCCCTGATGCTAGTGTTGTGAGAGGGGGATAAAAATGTCTCTGTCCACTCTCTACACCATGCATAATTCTCTATCATGTCTCCCTGAAGTCACCTCTTTTCCAATCGAAAAAGCCTCAGACATTGTAGCCTTGCCTCATAAGGAGGGTGCTCCAGCCCCCTGATAATCTTGGTTGGCCTCCTCTGCACATCTTCCAGTTCTACAATGTCCTTGTAGAAGGTGGTGTCCAGAACTGCACACAGTACTCCAAATGTGGCTGCACCATAGATTTGTATAAGGGCATTATAATATTAGCTTTTTAAATTTTCAATCCCCTTCCTAATGATCCCTAGCATGGAATTTGCCTTTTTCACAGCTGCTGTGCACTGAGACGACACTTTCAATGAGTCGACCAAGACCCCAAGAGCTCTCTCCTGTCAGTCACTGACAGCTCAGACTCCATCAGTGTATATGTGAAGTGCAGGTGGTTCCCCCCAACCCCAATATGCATCACTTTACACTTGCTTACTGCATTTGCCATTTTGTCACTCACTCACCCAGTTTGGAGAGATCCTTTTGGATCTCTCACAGTCATTTTGGGATTTCGCTACCCTAAATAGTTTAATGTTATCTGCAAATTTGGCCACTTGGCTGGTTACTCCAACTTCTAGATCACTTATGACTGTCCATTTATTCCTACCCTTTGTTTCCTGTCAACCAGAAGAACCAGTTACCAATCCACAGATGAATCTATCCAATTATCCTGTGACTGCTGTGGGATAGTGGGAGACTTTATCAAAAGTTTTTTGGAAGCCCAAGTATACTATATTAATCAGATCACCTTTATCCACATGTCTATTGGCACTCTTAAAGGACTCCAAAAAGTTAATGAAGCAAGACCTGCCCTTGCAGAAGCCATGCTGATTCTCCTTCAGCAAGGCCTGTTCTTCTATATGTTTGACAATTTTGTCATTAAGTATGCTTTCCATCAATTTACCTGGCACAGATGTTAAGCTAACTGGCCTTAAGTTTCCCAGATCCCTCCAGATGCCTTTTTGAAAATCGGAGTTACTTTAGCTACTTTCCAGTCCTCTGGTACAGAGCTTGATTGTAGGGACAAGATACATATTTTTGCTAGGAGATCAGCAATTTCACAATTGAGTTCCTGCAAATGTAGCAATGTGGCCTCTCTGTCAATAGCTACCTGCACGTGAATTTGCCCAGTCTATGTGAGGGTAATTGAGTCACCCATTATTACCGCTCTGTCTCTCTTTGACTCCCTAACCAGCTCTGATTTGCTTTTCCAACTCCAGATCACTCTCAGTGTTTTGATCTGGTCCTCATATTGTCACCCATAATGATTCTTTGGAGAACTCTGCTCCTCCTAGGTTTTCTGGTTTGTTGGATTCTATCCCTTCTTTAATATACAGTTATTCCACCCACAATCTGCCCCTGCCTGTCCTTTCTGTAGAATTTGTATCCAGGAATAACAGTGTCCCACTGGTTCTCACTGTTCTAGCAGGTTTCCGTAATACCCACTATATCTATGTTTTCATTAGCAACCAAGCACTCCAGCTCACCCATCTTGGCTCATAGGCTTCTGGCGTTGGTATATAAACAACTATACACTGAGTCTCTTACATGGCACTGGTGTGTGCTGTCTCCCTTACTGTCATTTGACCTTTTTGACGAGCTCTCATGTGCTTCCATCTGCTCTACTCCTGGTTCTATTCTGTCCCCTTCTGTTTTATCTGAAATGTTTGCACCCTCGCTCCTTAGGGGATTTTGCTTGCCAAACCAGATGCCACCCACTTCCTGTCGGCAATCCCCCAGGCATCATTTTAAAAGCTGCTCTGTGATCTTTTTTTATTTTAAGCATCAGCAGTCTGGTTCCATCTTGGTTCAAGTGGAGCCCATCCTTTGTACAGGCTTTGCTTGCCCAAAATGTATCCCAGGGCCTAACAAATCTAAACCCATACTCCTAGCACTACTGTCTCATCCACATATTGAGACCCCTCAGCTCCGCCTGTCTTGCTGGCCCTGAGCATCGAACAAGTAGCACTTCAGAGAATGCTTCAGAGACCTTGGGGGTCCTGGACTTCAATATGTTGCTTAGCCGCCTATATTTGGCTTTCAGAAACTCTTGACTGCATCTCCCAGCATCTTTGGTGCTGATGTGCACCACGACAACTGACTCTTTTCCAGCACTGCCTAACAGTGTATCTAGACACTGTGTGATGTCCACAGCCTTCGCACCAGGCAGGCAAGTCACCATGCATTTAAAATGTAGGTCACAAACCCATCTCTCTGTGCCCCTAATGAACAAATCACCCACTAGAATACTACCAGCCCCTGGAGGAGTATCCTATGTGTGAGAGAATATGGACGCATCATCCAAGGAAGGGGGACGCTTCTAAGGAAGCATCTCCGTCTTCGTCAGACTGATGTCTTCCTTCCCTGAGACCTTTATTCTCCATGACAGCAGAGGAACTGTCAGCCTGGGGGTGGGATGCCTCTATCATATCTCATGCACATAACTCTCTGCCTCCCTGAGCTTCTCTAGGTCAGCCACCTTGGCTTCAAAAGAACGAACTTGTTTGCTGAAAGCCAGGAACTCCTTCCACTGAGTGTACACCCATGACTTCTGCCCCTCAGGCAGATAGTAATACATGCAACACTCTGTGCAATATACTGGGAAGCAACCCCTCCCCTGCTGGCATTATACCTTCATAACTGGTTTTATTTGTTATTTAGAATTTATAGAGCTTGTTTACTTGAAAGCTAAGTCTTTGCTGAAGTGTCTGTCCACCAAAAAAATTACAAAAGTGGTATAGTACTCACCTTCTCCTTGTGTCTCCTTTGTGATAAAGTGTCTCTTTATGCACACTTTCCTGCTAAACTCCATACAAAACTCCTTTGATATATGTTAGGACACTCCTGTTTACATAGCTCTGGAAAGCAAAGCTCCCCAGGTCTGACCCTTGTCTTCTCAAAAGCTGCTTCCACTTCAGGAATGTGCCCCCTCACACAAACTGTATGACTCACCTGCAGCTAATCCCCACCCACTGTCTCTCTAGGCACAAATGAAATGGAAACTGCCCTGTCAAAAACAAAGTCCTAGCCAGCCAGAAATCAAACCCTAGAAAAGACTAGCCCTGGCAAACATACCTTGTCCCTTCCCCCTTGTTTTCTTATTGGTTGGTTGACTGATTTGCTTGATTGCTTCTTTAGGAAAGAAAACAAAGGTTTGCTGCCTCCCCTGGTCTGAGCCTTCTCTGCTTCCAAACTGAGCCACCTCAGGAACGTGGCCCCTCATTCCGGAGGTGGTTCAGTTTGGAAACATATCTCACATGATTTTGTAAAGAAACATGAAATAAAAACAAAACAAATAAGCCATTTGGGTTGAAATAGTGAACACTCAAGTATAAGAACTGGTGTTTTGTTTTTTTTTGCACTGGCAAATGGCATGGCCAAGGTCACCATACAAGAGCACTCCTGCCTTATAGTGTCTAATGAGAGGAGAACTGGTCTTGTGGTAGCAAGCATGACTTGTCCCCTTTGCTAAGCAGGGTCTGCCCTGGTTGCATCTGAATGGGAGACTTGATGTGTGAGCACTGCAAGATATTCCCCTCAGGGGATGGAGCGCCGCTCTGGGAAGAGCAGGAGGTTCCAAGTTCCCTCTCTGGCTTCTCCAAGATAGGACTGAGAGAGATTCCTGCCTGCAGCCATAGAGAAGACGCTGCCAGTTTGTGAAGACAATACTGGGCTAGTTAGACCAGTGGTCTGAGTCAGTATATGGCAGCTTCCTATGTTCCTATGCCTTAATCCAGGAGTGGACATGGCAAGCAGCCAAGTATGCACTTGTATAATGTTGTAAAATAAGTGGTAATCTCCTCAATAACCTGTTTGCAGGTGGCATGGGCAAGGCGAAATCCTGTCTCCACCCTGCCCCCATTCTCCTTTCCCCACTCCCCTTTAGATCAGAACAATTGCAGCTTATTGTATAGGAGTCCATGTGTGCAATGCCAGCTACTAGACCAGGCTGGAAAATTGCAGTGACAGTACCCATTTGCAATGCAGTTTCCCATCCAGGTGGGAATATATACATGGAAACGAAGCATAGATCAGGGCCTCTGTCTTCAGAAACAAAATGGCACTAATGTTTTGTTTTAAAACTACTAGAATGGCTGGGTTCACACAATCACAAAGGTCCTGGTTAAAAGGTTAATCAGGATTAGCTAGCTCAGCAGAGCTGATTGTGTGAACCTAGAATTTCAGAGTAACCCTGGTCATATGGCTCTGGTTAATCATCATTTATCCAGTATAGGTAACTAGGACTGAATCAGCTCCACTTGACTTTCTAAATCCTGATTAACTTTTTAACCAGGATCCTTGTGATTGTGTAAACCCAGCTTGTATAAAACTACTGTATTGCTCCTTGTGCAACAATGCACAAAGGAGTGTACAAACTTCAAATTTTAAATTGAAAGCAATAACAGACAATATGAAAAAGAACTTTCTGTGAGCCATCTATAATTGTATGATGACTTAGCCTGATAAGTCTGCCCCAGGAATGAATTTCCCTGGTAGGCCTCTTCTTGGGAGTGACTTCTCAGATGCCACCACTGAGAAGTCTGTGTTTTGAGCATCCACAGAATGAATCTTGTAGACGTGTGAGACTCTAAACACTGGTACTTGAGTTACAGGTAGGCAGTGGGGACTGCCCCATTACTTTTTATGGGCCATTTTAGCTACTGTTTCAGAAAGCTACAGAAGGGTCCTGCTTTGTCTAACATTGAGGTAGAGGGGAGTCTGAGGTGGGATTTATAAATTTCACTGGGCTTCGCCACTCACTCCCCCTACCACCACTATAATTTCAGCACTGCTAAGCATGATCTCAAGAGGATGACGAATGAGCCCCATAGGTCCTAAAGTATTTTCAAAATATCTTAGCACATATGGGGCTCATTCTTCATAGATGAAGAAGTAACTTTTAACCTTTTTTCATTTTATGTAACTTTTCAAAAGTTTTCATTTTGCTTGTGTCGTGTTTGTCCATTCTTTCCAGCCATTGAGAGCTAGACAGGGTATTTTTTTCTTCCTTCCTTCCTCCCGTTCTATTTTTTTGTATATTATGAGCTGCAGTGAATAACATATACTTAACAAAATTACCCGGTACATTTGCTGTGAGCAGTACCCAACTCCTTTTCACTTCTGTTCTGACAAGAAGAACGCTATCGCCAAGAAAATCACCGACCTCCATTTCCACCTCACTTTTATTTGGCAGGAAAGAGTCAAGTTTGCCATTGCCTCTCCTCTTGTGCATTGTTCAGCTCATCTGGTATGAGATCACATTAGGGAAGATTGTGGCAATTTGTCTCATCTTGTTGTAAAAGCATATACTGTCCTCCATGCACTCAAGCTATACTTTTAGCATGGAGGTTTGAGTGGACCTCGAGCAGGCTAGTAAATATGTTGTTCCAATTAGGGCACAATGATAAAAGATTCAGCCAGCATTTTCTGTGCTTCTTAGTGTCTGTGTTTAAAAAGTAATCACTTTTCCACACAAAAATCAAACCCCACTTGGCAGGAGAGTTTGGAAATGGTTATGAAACAAGAGGTCTGCTTTGATTTGCAATATGTAGGGTAGGCCTCCACTTAAAGGCAGTCAACTCCATCCAGAAAATGTTTAAGCATGCTTATGCCTCATTTAAATCAATGGGACGTTAATGCACCCGGCTGTGCATCCATCCCCAACCATTTGCTCTATTCGGTGCCCCACCCCCTATATTGCCTCTGCAACTAGAGTACCTCTTTTATCCCTAGAAGAAGGCTTAATAAAAACAACACATGCAGAAATGCAAGAATTCCTCTGAAGGGGACAGGCTTCCAGAGGGCTCAGAGTGGCAAGCATGGCTCTTTTCCCCTGTTGGTCTGTCCTTACAATCACCCTTTGAGGCAGCTTAGGCTGGGTGAGGTAACTGACCCAAAGTGAACGTCATGCTGGGAAGGGATTTGAATTTCAGTCTTCCCACAATGGATCTCAGCTTATCCTTGGCCTGCAGCGTCTGCATTTGTCTCCCTACTCCTTCCCTTACATATTTCTGCTTATAGCTGCCTGCCTGTTGACACCTTGCTCTCCAGCTGCAGCTGCTTCTACTTCTGAGGTAGTGGCAGAGACTAGTTTCTCCTGGAGTCCAGTGCTTACTGGTTTCCACTGGTTGTACTACAGTTACACAACAGGTTCCTCTCAATGCAAATGAACCTCAAAGTGTTTTGAGAGATAATGAGAGTTGCCTGTCTAAGGCCCCCAAATGAGTTTGTGGCAAAAATGAGATTTGAACGGAGGCTTCCTGAAGTACATGGCTCACAGCCAACTAGACAATGAGGTTTTCCTCACCATCAGCCCTACCTGGGAAGGACAGTGCTAGCCAGGGTAGGGCAGGCTGGTCATGAGACACGCTGGGATGACTCCCAATCCTGGAACTCCTCCCCTGGGTAGGACATCTGCATGCCTCCTATCTCATGCCCAGGTCATGTGGGTGCTTTGGCTGCTGGCACCTCCTCCCAGCTGCTGGCAGCCATTGCTTCCACAGCACTGGGGGGAAGAAGCAGCAGTGGGATTCCTGGCGGCCCAGCTCCCTCCCCACTGCCCTGCTTGTTTAAAGTCTGGAGGAGCCTCCAATCATGTGTGAGAAGACAGGTAGGCTCCTGCCTTCCCCCAGCCCTAGCGCTGATGGCCGTGTGAACGACTGTATTACATGGCAACTCTATGATTGCATTTTCCTACCTGTTTTTTCCCCTTAAACAACTGTGGGAGGTTCCAGTTCAGATCAGGTTTGTTGGAGGAGGGGTTTGACAGTTCTCTGCATGCTGAGAAAACAAACTCTTCTACCCTGCTCCAAGTTCTTCTACCCTCCCAAAGCTGCTGTTAACCTCAGCAGTGTCTGCATGCTTTTACCTCAACAGCTTTGGGGTGAAAGTAGGGGATCTCAAGCAGAGTGTCCAGCCCTCCCTCGGGCTGTTCCCCAGTCAGGGGCTTTAAGCAGCTTAGTGGGGCCTCAGAGTTCTGGCAGCACAGCCATGCCTCCTTTATATAAGGGTTTGTTATCTCCACAAGACCCTTTGGAGGTTGCCGCCCTGGGCCTTTCGCTTGAGTCCTCGGGCTCCTTCTAGATTTAGCCCTCCTCATAGACTGGTCCCTCATCACGGGCCAGCCATTTTTTATACAGCCCCTGACATGCGGGGCCACTCTTACGAGAATCTTGGCCTGAAATATCACGATAGCCCTCTGCAGTCATGGGGAACATTCCCGGATGCTGGCAAGCCCTCACCCTCAACAGGGACAATCCCACCATTTCCCTGCACGGGCCAACCGATTGACGGGGCGGACGAAGCAGACACATCACCATGGAGATAAGCAGCATGGGGCTGGGCTTCTCACCCCAGTTGACGTTCCACTTATCCTTGCCCATTGTCCATCTTCCTGGGGTTCCCCCACACAAGACTAACCCTCCCAAGCACCATAGTCCTAATCCACACTAGGTCTTCATACAGCTGCTTTTTAGAGTTTTAAAAAACACATGTAAGGAAATCTAATCACTGAACTCCTGCATTAATCTTATTTATTTATTTTTGGTGTGTGTGTGTATATATATATATATATATATATATATATATATATATATATGCTACATTTCACTGAAAAGGTTCACAAAGCAGTTTAATAAGATAATAAGATGTTTCCCTGTCCCAAAGGGGCTTACAGTCTGAAAAGAAACATACAGGGAAGACCCCAGCAGCAGGCACTTGGAGGGACACTATACTGGGATGAATAGGAACAATTGCTAGCCCTCTGCTGAATATAAGAGAGCCTTTACTTTACATAATATCTATGGCCTACTCAGGCGTATGTGTGTGCAAATGCCTTTGCACACATACATGCTTTTGTATGATGACTTTACCTGCATTTATTTTAAAAGCGAACCTGGGTACAGGCCCCCCAAAACATGATATGGATGAAATTCTAGTTTTACCCCTCAATAAGTGGGAGAGGAAGGACATAGGGTGATTGTATCTTCCAGAGAACTGAGATGAGATTTAATAACACCACATTCACAGGACAGCCTTGGGAAAGTGACTACTTATCAGTCAAGTGAGGTGGGGTACTCAGTTGGTGGAGTACTCAGTGGTGGAGCAGGTTAAAGGAAGTGGGGTGGAGTGGCTGTGATCCATTGGAGTAACATCTCCTTTACCAGAATCCCCATGAGACAATTGGACCATATTGAGTGAGTGTATCATGGCCTGGGAACTTGGGATAGATTGGGGATTCTATTGGAGTACTGAGCACCCTGTTGTCCAATGGAGTCCTTAACTGAGCCCTAACCCATGTTGGAGTCGCCCAGGCTCTTGGTGTTGAGTGATTTCAATGTTCACTTCAGGGCTGGCTTGTCTGTTGCAGCTTGGGAGTTCATAGTGGCCATAACAACCACGGGCTTATCCCAACTGGTTACGGGGTGCACTGCTGGTAACACCCTTGATTGGGTCTTTTGCTCAGTTCAGAGTGGTGTTTTGTGAGTGGAGACTCCTAGAGTATCTCCATTGTCATGGACAGACCACCATCTGGTTAAGGTTGGTTTCATGGCCACAACCCACCTCTATAGGGGTGCAGGACCTATTAGAATGGTACGCCCAAGAAGGCTGTTGAATCCTATAGGGTTCCCAGAGGCCTTGGAGGGTTTTAGGGTTGGTTCTGCTGGTGATTCTGTTGATGCCCTAGTGCAGACCTGGAATGGGGAGCTTACCAGGGCAGTAGACACTATCACGCCTAAGCATCTTCTCCACTCTGTTCCTAAACTAGTTCCATGGTATACTGAACAGCACAGGAGCAGAAGTAGCAAGGGAGAAGAATTGAGTGTATGTGGAGGAACACTCAACTTGGATCCGATAAGATACTGCACAAAGCCCATTAGAAGGATTATTCTGTGGCACTATGTGCAGTAAAGAAGAATTCTATTCTGCACTAGGGTTGTGCTTTTTGTATTTTTTCTGTTTCGATTTGTACCAAATCCGAATCAACCCCATTTTGTATTTTGTCCAAAATTAAGCCTTCCGAATCACACCAGTTTTGTTTTGTATCCGAATCTGAATCCGAATTAATTCAGATTTAAAAAATGGGTCATGTGGTCAAAAGAGTGGGTGGGGGTTATAGTGCCCAATGAGTGGAAGCTACCACAAAATTTTCAAAGGAATTGGGCTGATTTTTGGTGAATTTTTGAAGTTTGCGCGTCTTTCAGATTTCCCCCATAGCGTATGATGGAGATTTCAGAAAAAGTATAGTTTCACGTGTGGGTGGTGGTGGCCCAGAGTGGAGTGTGGGTGGTGGTAGTGCCCAGTTGGTGCAAGGAAGCTACCACAATTTTTTCAGAGGAATTTGGCAAAGGGCTTATTTTTAAAGAATTAATGAAGTTACGTGTCTTTCAGATTTTCCTCGTAGGGTATAAAGGAGGTTTCTGCAGTCCCATAACTCCACTTGAGGGGCACTGGGGTGGCCCAGAGCAAGTGGTGGTGTAGTGCACATAGGATGCTAACCACTCACATGGGTTGCCAACCCATGAAATACAGGGTTTTGTTGTTATAGAGGTGTTCTGAGAGTAGATTCTCTAGTAGCATATGAGAGTGGATTCATGGTTTTTCATTAAAAATCTCATTTGCTACCAAAGAATCTAAACGCAACAAGAATCTAAACTCAACACCTCAGAAACAACAAAGCCCAGTACCCCAATGGGTTAGCAATCCAGGGGGTTGGTTGGCACCCTCTGTGCACTATACCACCACTCGCTTCGGACCATCCCAGTGCCCCCCAGGTGGAGCTATGGGGCTGCTGAAACCTCCATTATTCCCTATGGGGGGAAAATCTTAAAGATGCGTCAACCTCAAAAATTCCTAAGAAATCAGCCCTTTGCCCTATTTGTAATCTGGGTGCACCAGCCTTGGGGCACTGCCACCCAACCTACTGTTTTGCCCCTGAAGACCCACATAAACAAGTTGGGAGAGTGAAGAGAATGATGGACAACAATGACACTTAATTCTTTGGCACAGTTATTTGGGAATTTTGCAGTGGTTGGGAGCCTGTCCCTGTGGCACTAGCACAGCATTACATCCCATTTGTGGATTCAAGCAATCTTTCAATAAAAACACTCCCTCCCCATGGAACAGTGCCCACAGGTCATTTGAGATAGCAAGATAGACTAATGAGCCAGCGTGGTGTAGTGGTTACAGTGCTGGACTAGGACCGGGGAGACCCGAGTTCAAATCCCCATTCAGTCATGATACTAGCTGGGTGACTCTGGGCCATTCACTTCTCTCAGCCTAACCTACTTCACAGGGTTGTTGTGAGGAAAAACCTAAGTATGTAGTACACCACTCTGGGCTCCTTGGAGGAATAGCAGGATATAAAATGTAAAAAAATAAAATAAAACTGCCTTGGTACTATGGAACAGCTTCAAATGTTCATTTAATTGAAGTGGAGTGAGCCGTAGCCCAAATAAATCAGCCTACTGTTCAGAATTGTTGAGATTTATCATCACTGCATTTAAGAAAGTGCAAAACCATGGATCATGGTTACAAGAAAGAGAGAAGCAACTAAGATTCCTGGGGATGTCAATAGATTGACAGGTGTGTTCCCCACCCCCCTCCTTTTGTCTCCTGTAGTCCCATGTGGATGACCTGTCCCTGCAATGGCAAAAGTTGTGAACCCCTGGCTTAGACATCATGTCCCACCAAATTACATTGTGGCCTAAATTACATTAGACTGCTCAACTTGGGCATCAAAACTTAGACACCACTATAACTCATAAAAATCAGAAGAAAAACAAAATAGCTCTTCAAAAGAGCCCTGAACAAGTGAAGAGATTCTTTCTAAACCTTTGGAAAGAAACACCTGTGTAATTTCAGAACTTTCCTAACCAGCTTCTCGAAAAGCTTCTCCACACAATTTATACCATGGCTTTTAGCAAGAGCTTTGGAATTGCATTGAGCTCGTGAAAGATCTTCCTGTTCTGGACGGGATTGTACTCCCCACGAAGGAACAGGTACATAGCTTGGGAGTGCTTCTGGACCCAGGCCTCACTCTGGTTTCTCAGTTTGAGGGCATGGCTAGGAGTGCTTTCTATCAACTTCGGCTGATACGACGGTTACGTCCGTTCCTTGAAGATAATGATCTCAGAACTGTGGTGCACTCTTTGGTAACTTCTAGGCTTGACTACTGCAATATGCTCTATGTGGGGCTTCCTTTGTATGTAGTTCAGAAACTTCAGTTGGTTCAAGGCTAGATTTAATTTTTTTAAATTGTGGTAATCTTTGAAGGTTTTAAAGTTTAATTGTTTAATAATTGGTTTTTATTGCGTTTTTTGTAAACTGCCTAGAGCATTTGGAATCAGGGGGTATATACATTTAAACAAACAAACAAATAAATAAATGTTCTTTACAGGCTTGTTGTGAGGATAAAAGGAACCCCATGTATGCCGTCCTGGCTTCTAGGGCAAATAATAGAATGCAAAAGTGAAAACATTTAAAGAATGATAGTTTGGATTTCTGGAGCTCTTTTCAGATGTTTAGTATCTGTGCTTATCAGTTTGTGGAAGTGGGAACAGTACTGTGACTGCTGTCCTGTTCCAACCTCCATGCATTGATAGGTTCAGTCCGTGCAATCAGGGATCCTGCAGATGCAGGATCCCTGATTATGTTGTATATACAGAGCCTATTGACTTGTATGAACAAAGAGCTGTTCAACACATAGAGGACAGTGGCATGGACAGCAGGTGCAATCCTATCCTATCCTGTTTTCCTCCCCACCATCACACATTGAATACACAGATTCAGAATATCTGAAAAGAGTTAGATAGGTGGAGAAGATTCCTGCTGGGCATTCTTGTCCTGATGTTATTACCAAAAAGGGCAGATAATGGTGTTGATTACACCCAAAGTATAATAGAAGACAAAACTATTAGTCAAATTCAATCATGTCAGTCTCTATATGTGAGATAGCTACATTTTGTGTAATAACCTCACCAAGGTATTAACAGACGGGAGAACCAAGAAGTATTTTTAGATGCATCAAGAAGTGGTTAGTGATTAATGAGGGATTTATTTTATTTTGCAGTGCCTCTCATTTAATAGGATGCCTTTGGAGACAGGCTTTTTAAACAGCAAAGGCACTACCCTCTGAGTAATATGCTAGGTTTTCATCTCTGTTGGACTCCATTAAAGTAAGCTTCTATAAACAGACGTCAATTATAACCTGTTTTAAAGTTTTTTAAATGTAATCCAACAGGGCTGCTTAACTAAATGAATCCTGAGAGCTGATCTCTAGTGAATTAATAGAGCAGTATGTGAAGAGCTCACTATGAATCTGAGTTAATGACTGGAGAAGATCAAATTAATTACAATTGTCTCTGAGGACCTGTGGGGAAGAGCTGTCCCTTATTAGCTAAAGTTGGATTAACCCTTCCATGGCTAGCTTCAAAGATCTCACTGGTTTGTTTGTTGTTGGTTTTTTTTTACTAAATGCAACCAACAAGTAATATGACCTGATTTAATATTTTTAAAAGGCTCTTGAGTACACTTAGCAGTCATGGAATAAAGTGCCATATTAATATGTGGATTAGTAACTGGTTGAATGACAGGAAACAGAGGGTAGGAATAAATGGAGTTTTTACAATGGAGGGAAGTAGGTAGCGGGGTCCCCCAGGAATCGGTACGGGATCATAGATGACCTAGACGTTGGGGTATGAATACGAATACAACAAATATTTATATACTGCTTTTCAACAAAAGTTTCCAAAGCAGTTTACATAGATATAAATAGATAAATAAAGATGGCTCTCTGTCCCCAAAAGGCTCACAATCTAAAAAAGAAAAATAAGACAGCCACCAGCAACAGCTACTGGAAGGATGCTGTGCAGGGGATGGATAGGTTGCTCTCCCCCTGCTAAATAAAGAGAACCACCACTTTTAAAAGGTGCTTCTTTGCTCAATTAGCAGGGGATAGCAGGGGGTAAGCAGTGAGGTGGCAAGATTTGCACATGTGTTGTGTCTTTTCCTGGAGAGCAAGACTTACGCTGGGATCTCAGGAGGCATTGCTGGGCCTTGGCTCAGGTTGCCAGGATCTGAGGGGCATGCCCCTAGGTCCATTAATTGAGGATTGGTGGGTAAAGCAGGAGCAAGGGTTTGAAAACAGGGAAGGCTTGGGAAAGAGTTCCCTCTGGTGCAAGGTGTCAGAGAGCAGAGCAGAGGCTTTGGAGCCAGAGGTAGCAGCTGAGAGTGAGCTGCTGTTCCAGCAGGGTGTGTCTGAGGCAGGCTTATAAAGGTGATTACTCTGAAGCTGTAGGCTTCCTTGTCAGTGCTGGCAGCTGCTGCCAGGCGAGTACTCTTCCGCCATTTCTATAGCTCTGCCCAGGTTTGGCAGCGGTGGCAGGTGTGCAGACTGGGGCCTTCCTCTGGGTCTGAGTCTGGGGTTGTCACCATGGGACCTGCCCAAGGCTGCTGGCTTGCTTTGGACTCCCCACATTCCTCCTGGGGAGCTTCTGGAGGGCGGAGGCTTCCTCAGATTGGGACCTGCATCCAGCAGCTTGTTCCCCTGTGAATCCATTGGCACTTCCCTGATGGAGGCCCCTTTGGGATATCCCTCAAGAGGAGTTGGCTTGAATGTTGCCTCAGGGTCTGCCTCTTCTTCAGAGGCCATCTCAGGTGGACACAAGTGCATCGTGACAAGATGACACCAAACTATTTAGCGTAGTGAACTCCACAACAGATTGTGCGAAGCATCAAAAGGATTTCTGCAAACTGTGTGTTTGGACCAAATATGGTTCAGTGTAAGTAAGTGTAAAGTGATGCACACTGGGGCTAAAATCCCCAACCTCACATATACACTGATGGAGTCTGAGCTGTCAGAGACTGACCAGGATAAGAATCTTGGGGTTGTGGTGGACAGGTCATTGAAAGCATCGACTCAGTGTGCGGCAGCTGTGAAAAATGCCAATTCCATGCTAGGGATCATTAGGAAGGAGACTGAAAATAAAACTGCTAATATTATAATGCCTTTATATAGATCTATGGTGTGGCCATGTTTGGATTACTGTGTACAGTTCTGGTTGCTGTATCTCAAAAAGGACATTATAGAAATGGAGAAGGTGCAGAAGAGGGCACTAAGATTATCAGGGTCCTAGAACATCTCCCTTTTGAGACTAGGCTACAACATCTGGGCCTGTTTGGTTTAGAAAAAATGTGACTAAGGGGAGACATGATAGAGGTCTAAACTAATTAGGCATACAGTGGAAAGAGTGGAGAAAGAGAGATTTTTGTTCTTCTCTCACAACACTAGAACCAGAGGTCATCTCATGAACTGACGGCCAGGAAATTCTGGATAGGTATAAATTGAGAGAGAAGGGTTTGGGGCAGAAAAGTGCCAAGTGGAATGGGTGTGCTAAACCCTTCCCCTAGTCATACTTCCCCCAGTTGAAACAAAAAACACCCCACCTTCTCCCAGATGCTTTTCTAGCAGTAGGGCTTACTTCTGGTAACAAAACTGGTCTGGGATAAAAATCACTGGGAGGGTGTGGGGTTGGGAGAAAGTACACATGGGGAGCATCCCCTCCTGCCTGGCCCTTCTTCACAATAAATAACTCCGCACCCCATCGGGCTTTATATCAGTAGTGAATTGTGTCCTAAAACATGGGTCTGGTGATGCCACATATAGTTAGATGCTGAGTGATCCAAAGCTGTACTCATATTTGTAAAAGTTGATCAACTCTCCCCACTGCCTTTTGCTTGTACAGTACAGTGTAGTCAATAAAAGGCAGAGATCTACAAACAGATAAAGTGGTCTTATGCTTAAGTGCTTCGAGTGTGCAGACCAATTCACCAAGTACCGTATTTTACGGACTATAAGACGCTACGGACTATAAGACGCACCTTAATTTTAATCCGGTTTTTCAGAGTTTTAACATATTAAACTGTTAAAACATATAAGACGCACCTGAATTTTGGCGGATATTTTTTGAGGAAAAAAGTGAGTCTTATAGTCCATAAAATATGGTAAGTGAAAGATGTGTGTGTAAATGCACCTTATTTCACAGTATTGAGTGTACAGTGGTTTGAACGAAAGAGGTGTCAGGCTTCAAACCTGCCCAGAAGTCATATCTTTCACTCCCGTGTGGACATGGTCTATCTACAACAGGCCTGTTCAACTTAGGCTCTCCAGCTATTTTTGAACTACAACTCCCATAATCCCCAGCCACAGTGGCCAGTAGTCAGGGATTATGGGAATTGTATGCCAACATCTGCAGGAGGGCTGAAGTAGAGCAGCCCGGATCTACAAAGAAGGAAAGATACAGAACCCAAGCTTCTTGGTTCTAGATTATGATGTTCAGGCTAAGCCCTTTATCAGATTAAGCCATGTAAACTTTCACTTTCCACTGATCATGAGATTACCCTCTTTGTGTGACATTTCAGTGGCGACAGAGTACTCTAATCACATGAGAGTTAGTGACCACAATGATAACTGGAGGAAGAGGAGGTGGATATTTTAAAAAGAGGGCATCTGTGAGACCTCATTAGTGTGTACTTACCTTTGTAATAGAATGATACAAATTAAAGGCAAATTAAAGTGTGTCAGAATGAATGGGTTTTTAGAATATGGTTCAGCATAGAGCCCCACTCCACTATGTTCTCTAACCTAGTCCTGTGTAAAGGTATAGGTTAACAATCCATTCATGTTAAAATGCATGCTTATTATCGTGTTATCAAAGGCATAGAACCAAAAAAACAACCACTTATTTTAAGAAGTGACCAGCATTTGCAACCATACAGGGATTTGAGATTTCATTCTAAGTAGAAAAAGCATTAAGTCCCAATAGTTGTGTGTGATGTTGCTGAAAAATATTCACAGAACAGGCTCACTTGCAAGTGGCATTTGGACGAAGTCACAATGTGTTGATTATAACCCAAATCACAACATGATAAAGAGATAAAAATGAAAAGATTAAAAAATAAATGATAGAGATGGAAAATGAAAGCACCCTACAGTGATGAATAATCTTAATTATTGGGAGATGTGGGAAATTTGGCAAAATTTACTAGTGTTCCAGTTAATGTGAAGTAAATTAAACACTTTCTCTATGGGATGACAAAGGAAATTGGACCGAAAAGTGGAAGGTTATGAATGACTGCAGGGGTCCTGTAGCTTCAACACCAGCGTCACAGAAGGAAATTCAGCTGGTAAAGCTTTCTCCATCACTGCATCTATATGCCAGGAAAAACCTAACCTGCTGCATTTCTACTTGTTACAAAGGAGTCATAAAAAAAATGCTGGCACCTCAAATAGGAGTAATTGATCATATCAAGGAGACAACAGTGAGGTCGTTCACACGACTGGGCGGGGGTGGGCAGTGGGAGGCTGGTTAAATTCCTCTTTCCCCTAGATGAGCGCAGATGGCTCTCCCCAATGAGCCACGCTGTGTGCCTCAGTGTGGAGTGCTGGAGGCGAGGATGACGCGTCCCGGCCTCCGGATATCCCACAATGCACTGCACAACACGGGGCTGAACATAGCCCCAGCGAACACACGATCCTGGAGCCCGGGTTAGGGGCTCGCTTGAACCCTTAAACCTGGCTAAGAGCCACATTTAAAAGTCGGGCTAGGCAGCATAGGGCCCAGTCCCGGCAATTCTCACACGCAGTCTAGCCCAGACTGGGCTTCAGCCTCAGTATGTTTTTCAAAACGCCTGTATTGCTACATCAAGCACACTGCTACATGGTGACAAGTGCTACTCCAAGTTCTGTCTCCATACACATTTTTTTTCCACATTCCTAGCTCCTTTTCTTCTCAAAGCTTGCAAAGCCCCTGAAGTATTTCAGCAACCAGGTCTGTTGAAAGAGGCCAAACCATTTAAAGATAACCACACTCTGCTTAAGAGATGACTTTCTGCCATGTAATCCTTTGATGCCCTGAATAATGTTGTACATAATAGGAATAATTACCTGCATATAAAAATAATTATTTAAAATCTTTCTCTCAGTACTTTACAACCTTAGGGGGATACTTCAAGTACATCTTTATAGGCCATTATTATCTTACAAGCCAGTTTCTTGTCAAAGGTTGGATCTGCTCCTGCAGCATAATTGGTTGTTGTTAGCATTTACATAGTGCTTTGGGCTAGCAAGTGTGGGAACACATTTCTAATGTTCCCATGTGTTTAAAAGGCAAAAAATAAAAACCCAACCATTTTTTTGAAGAGCAGTAGTTGGAGCCACAGCAACGGTGAGATCTAGGGGGTTGAGGAGGGAGCCAGCGTGGTGTAGTGGTTAGACCGGGGAGACCCGAGTTCAGATCCCCATTCAGCCATGATACTTGCTGGGTGACTCTGGGCCAGTCACTTTTCTCTCAGCCTAACCTACTTCACAGGGTTGTTGTTAGGAGAAACTTAACTATGTATACCTCTCTGGGCTCCTTGGAGGAAGAGTGAGTTATAAATCTTAAATAAATAACATTATCACCATCCACCATCATTTCCCCGACCCACCACGATGACTGGGAAGAGTTGGGAGTCACAGGGCTGCACTTGACAAGACTGCTCAGTCTTTAGGCCACCTCATGTGCATAACTACTGCATCATCATCATCTAGCTGCAGGATTATTTTTCATATAAACAGCACCTCTGTGGGGGTCCAATCCAGACCAGGATTTCTGTATGAGAGGGAAAACTCATATACTTTACATAGTTTAATTCAGGACAAGTCTAAGGTGAAATCTTTTCAAATGTTATCAAAACAGACGTCTCAAAAAACCCCATGGCTTCATTACCTTCAGTTTTAGTTCGATTGCACAGAAAGAGTTGCGAAGCCAAGGGGGGACACTTAGAGAATTAACTGATTTTGAGGGCTTGATAAACTGAAATATTGACCATATGTTAGGTGCGATATATAAGCTTTTACTGAAAACTGAGACAGAAACTGAGCAGGTTAAAGACTGTATGACAAAATGGATGCAGAACATTAATGGAGTGACAGATGTTTCTGATTGGGAATATCAATGGAAGAAGAATATCAAATTTACTTTAAGTAATAACTTGAGGGAAAATTGGTAGATGTTTTTCAGGTGATTTAAAACTCCATTGATTATTAAAAAGATGAATAATCATTTTTCAGAGGGTTGTTGGAAATGTGACCAACAAGTGGGGAGCCAGCATGGTGTAGTGGTTAGAGTGCTGGACTAGGACTGAGGAGACCTGAGTTCAAATCCCCATTCAGCTGTGATTCTAGCTGGGTGACTCTGGGCCAGTCACTTTTCTCTCAACCTAACCTAGTTCAAAGGGTAATTGTGAGGAGAAACTTAACTATGTACTACACCACTCTGGGCTCCTTGGAGAAAGAGCAGGATATAAAATGTAAATAAAAATAATAATTATTTATTATTTTATTATTATTTATTCGATTTCTATATCACCCTTCCAAAAATGGCTCAGGGCGGTTTACACAGAGAAATAACAAATAAATAAGATAAGATAGATCCCTGTCCCCAAAGGGCTCACAATCTAAAAAGAAACATAAGATGGACACCAGCAACCGTCACTGAAATGTGCTGGGGGTGGATGGGACCAGTTTATCATATGTGGTGGACTTGTAACAGAGCTCAATCATTCTGGAAGCTGATTCATTCTAAAATGGAGCAAATTTTGCAAATTAAATTTCCTTTTTTGTCTGAACTCTTTCTTTTAAACATGTTGAAACCTTATATCCCTACCAAGCTTACTGAGTTATCTCTATATATGGTTACTGCAGCTAGGATTATATATGCAACTAACGGGTGCACTTTGATGATACCATCTATAAGTGACTGGTTTTTAAAATTATGGGACTATGCTTCTATTTCTAAAGTTACTGCTTATATGAACAGTGTTTCGATTGAATCATTTATGTCTGTTTGGGAGCCTTTTATAACTTTTAATGCTCAACAAGGCATACATTTTCGGGATTGGGGTTTGACATTTAGACCGGTTTGTATAATTATGGTGATTATGTTTGAATCATGATTACAACGTGGTGTGGGGTTGATTTATTTCTGTTGATCTCCAATTTACTTTTTCTGTCTCACTTTGACTTTTGTTTCAAGAGTTGTAACTATGTTCTGCTTTTTATTCAATAAATAAAAATTGTTTAAAAAAAAGATTTCTGTATGGATGGTGGGGCGGGGCATAAGCAACCTTAAGGGGGATTTTTGGTGAGAAGATGTTATGGAGGTAAAGCATTAACTGTTCAGATTGGGCCCCCAGAATCAGGCCTCTGTCCATCTGGTCTTTTGAAGTAAAAATAAACCTGCTACTAGACAACTGTGAAATAAACATCTTGTCTAGTTTGGCCTGAAGAGTGTCCAACTGCCTAGGTGAGAAGTCCTAAAGGAATGAAAAGCTTTGGTTCGTTAGTCACTATAGTACTTTGAAAAAATTAAATTAACTGACATCCCAAATGACATGTGCATGCACCCAAAAAACCTCACACATACAGCAGATGTGTTCCCACTTCAGTGCTCTGCTCATATTTTTGCCAATATTCCCTTCCCGTGGAAGAACTCTGTGCAATGTGTCAATATGTCCCTGAGGGTCAGCAGACCAGCAAAAATCACCCCCCCACACACACACACAAATGAACACAACTGCTGAACATGTGCTTCTTTTGCTAGATGCATGCAGCACTATTCAAGAAGTCAGCCATTATGTTGTAATTTCCCCTAATTTTCAAGCTGCCATGTAGAAATGTAGCCTATAAATATTTTAAATAAATACTCACAAAGTAGAAAACTAGTACACCTGGAAGCAAAGTTCTAGCCATCCCTAGCCAACCCTTCTATGGTGGGGGGAAGGATGATGGAGCGGGAAGAGTCAGATGGCTGGTGGGGTGGCACAAGTGATGAGGTTGTAGAGCTGAGGCATTTGTCCCCGCCCCCCATGCCAGCATCTTGAGGCAACTGCCTCACCTGACCTCATGAAAGGACTGATTCTGATGGCACTGCTGAGGATTTATGTAAAGAAGATAGCAACCAAGGCTACCTGAAAATAATATGTCTAATGCTGTTCTGCAAAGGACAGTCTGAACACAAATTAGAGTAGAAACAAGGGCGGAGCTGCCACTGAGCAATAGGGTTCAAAGAACATGGGCCACCAAGGGCCGCTAGTGCCCTCCATGCATGTGACATCACACACAAAGGGGGGCTGGCCCAATCACCAGAGGGTTTGCCGCTACCCTCCCAATTGCATTTCCAGCCAGCATTTGCTGGCTGGGTGTGTTTATTTCCCTTTTTCTCCCTCGCTGGGGTATCACTCACAAAGGGAGTGTGGCCACACACAAAGGGGGCATGGCATGGGCTCTGGAAAGCCATGTGGGCTCTCCTGAGCTCATTTCCAGCCAGCGTTTGCTGTCTGGCTGTGTTTATTTCCTTTTCTTTCCCCCCAGCAAGAGAGACAAAGGGAAATAAACACATCCAGCCAGCAAATGCTGGCCGGAAAAGCAATCAGGAAGGCTAGGGTGGGTCCTCCAGTGATCGTAGGACCACCCCCTTTGCAGATGACATCACATGCATGGACGTCACACACAGGGGCCACTAGCGGGAGGGACACGGGCCGCTACGCCACCGAGTAGAAACAAATAACACAGGTCACTGTGTTGGGATTTTCCAATTACTTCATCTAAGTATATATTTTAAAAGATTACCATGATGTGAAAATTGCCAAGCCACAATTATGATCATTTTTGGACCCATATCTTCATAAATCCTAATTTAAGGAAGTTGATCTTTTTTTGGAAACAAACACATTTTATTTTTATGTCTCTCAAAAACAGAAAGAAAGAAAAACAAATACTCTAACAATGCTTAGGTAACTGTTCGGAGCACAGCAGCATCCAGCAAGTCTACTATTTCCAGTCTAATTCAGCTTCAGTTAGATGACAGATAAACAGCTTCTATATCTCAAACATTTATTAAAAATAAAATTTCCTATGTAAAAAGAGTTTTTAAAAATAAATCAAATGTTTGTTATTGTTAGATTTATATACTGCTTTCATAAAATTATACAATGAAATCCCATAAAATCACATTAAAATATTAAAATTGATTAAAACCATAAAACCACCAAAACCAACAGGCATAAAAACAAAGCATAGCAGCTGGAAAGGAGAGACTAGCAACCACTAAGGTTTAAGAATATATAAAATGGATATTTTAATAAATGAAATAAGAATACTTAACGTATTGTACAAAATTGAGATATGTTTTGTATATGTATTAATAGATATGCTAATATGTAGAAGTATACTAATACATGTATATGTATGAGGTCATTCTAACAACCAACTCTACCAGGACTAGCACAGCCCTACCCAGGTAGAGCTGGTCATGAGAACTGCTGGGATTGTGACAGATCCCAGCACTCCTTGACTGGGTAGCCCGGGTTTTGTACCCATGCTAAAAGTGAGGTTGGAGGGAATGCACACACCTCCCAGTTATGTGGGCACACGGGCTGCTGACAGCCATTGCAACCATAGAGGCCAAGGGAAGAGCAACCTTGCCTCAGGGATTTCCATAATGCACTGCACTGCACTGTGGTGCATCATGGGATTCCTGGAGGCCGGACTTGGTTCTCCCAGCCTCCAGATCACCACATTGCTCACCACAGCAGTGCTCATATGGGTGTGCAAGTGGTACAGCTTGCAAGGAACCAGAGGTCATGTGGGGGAAGGTAGGAATGATCCTTCCTTTCCCCCGCCCTTCCCATCGCCACCCAAAGCAGTCACGTGAACAACCATTATGTACATGTTTACTTATATGTATACTAATATGTTATATGTGCTTTGCATATATATATTAGTAACCCTAATAAGGTATGAACCAGCTCTTAAATTGGCTTCAGAGGCCACTCTTTGGCCTGCCTAACTGAATTGTACTTAACTGGTACTAAGGATGTGCATGAACCTGTTCAGAGACCCTTTTATGGGTCAAACACCGGGTGGTTCAAAAGGTTCAAAGGCAGCAGGGATAACTTTAAGGGTGGGGGAGGGTGCACTCCCCTCCCCGGCCACATTTCCTCTGCCAGCGATCACTTAAAAACCAGTCCTCCCTGCTGCCCCGTCTGCTCCTCGGACTGGCAGTGACTGGAAGTAGCGCATGCTTGGGCACGTGTGCATGTCAGATACACACACTCCAATGGGTGCACATACAGAAATGTGTGCACGCACATGCGCTACTTCTTGTCACTCCTCCGGTCTAAGGAGAGGATGGGGCAGCAGGGAAGTATGCTGCCACCCTGCTGGACTGGTTTTTAAGTGGGCGCCAGCAGGGGAAATGTGGTGGTGGGGGATAATTGCACCCTCCAACACCCTTAAAGTTATCCCCCCTGCCTTTGAACCGGCCCTCCCACCAGTTCCGTGCACAAAGAGACAGGGTCTTTTTGGTGGTGACACCATACATCTGTCTGTCTATCTATCTATCTATCTATCTATCTATCTATCTATCTATCTATCTATCTATCTATCTGATTTATATACTGCACTTCTTAAAGTGGCTCAGAGAGGTTTACATTAAAATAAAAAATGCATAATAAAACACTTAAAATTTAAAAAAATCATTTGAACCAAATTAAAATTAAAGATAGACATCATTAAAGGTCATGCTAAAAGATGGGTCTTTAAGGCTCTCCTGAAGGCCTCCAAGGAAGACAGTCCCCCCTATCCACGGGGAACATGTTCCACAACCTAGGGGTGACAACTGAGAAGGCCCGATCCCAGATTGCCACCAGATGAACCAGTGGCACCCCAAAGATGGACCCCTCCTGGTGATCTTAATGAATGGTGGGGATCTTGTAAAGAAAGGCATTTTCTTAGGTAACCCAGATCTAATGAGTGGTGCAGCTGCTGTTTGTTCTCTGGCCCTCTAGCTGATTGTCACTGGACACCACTGGTACTAATTCAACATCCTTCCATGTGTGGTTTGGATATTGGCCACTGCTTTTAAATGGTAGTTGAAGGGCCTTTTCACCTTGTATTGGAATTGTAACATTTTTAGATTAGTGAGACCTTTGTCCGCTTTTATTCTGCTGCTTTTATCTTGGTTTTATTTGTATTGTGCACTTAATAGTATGTGTTATTGCTTTTAATTAGGTTTGTATTGGGAGCCATCTTGAGGCTCTTTTTAACTGGGAAAGGCAGGATAGAAATCATTCAAACAAATAAATGCCAGGGGATAGAAGGGAAACACAACATTTCTGTACCCAAGCCAAAAGTTTGTCCAGTAAGAGATTGGCTGCATGGAGAAGTGAGCACAGCATAATATTAAACAGTACCAGCCCTAGATATTTTTGCACTTGGGATAAAGTCGTAACAAACAAAACCCTCTTCCATCCATTTGTTTAGTAAGACACAGAGGTGAAGCCTCTAGGCTGCAAAATGGCAGTTGCTTGGAAATCTGCTGTTTGCTTCATGGCAAGGCTGGTCCTGAACATGAACGTTTTAAGCACTATATCCCACAGCTCCTTTGAAGACCGTGCTTTGCCATGGACAAACTTTGGAACCCTAAGGTCTCTGTGAGTCACCATGTGACCATGTGGATAGTGTTCCTTCCTCTTCCCAGGAGTGGCATGAATACTTAAAAAGATGAAAGGCAGTATTGCCATGGGACATATATAATTCCCACAGCATATGCCACAGATGGTGGTATCTAAGCTGTAATAGCCTTAATTTAATATCTCTGTGAATAACATTTGAGGTCAAGGCACATCAAAAGGAAATGTTTTTCAGATTTCATCCCATGGTTCCTTAAGGTAGTAAAAAGGAAACAAGATGCCTTTGTGGCTATGCTTTCATGAGAGAGCCCTGTACTTTTTTGTATGGCTACTGACCTGGTTGGAGGCAGGTCTGCTAGGTCAGTCTGCTAGGACAGACTAGTGAAGCTAAGAATGATTGATGGATAATATTTAAGATTTCAGTACTCTGCTAGGTGATAACATAGTGAATGAACCTCTTCCTAAGCATCCTAGTGGTAAGAGCTGAAAGTTCAGTGTACTGCAAATGGTTCCTTCCACCTTAAGGGGAATACTGCAGTCTTTATCCAAGGGAGTAGAAGGAAGCAAAAATAAAATAAAATTTGTATTACTTAAGGAAGCAGAAATGAGTAGCAGGAGGTTTTTTTGGTGTGTGGAGTTGCATTTTAATAAGAGAGCACTATGGGGTGTGTGTGTGAGAGGGGGGGGAGCGGGGGAGGGAGAGATCTTGCTGGAGCCATAATCTGCTGGTAGGGAGAAGTCGAACAGGAATGAGTGATGGATAATGTGTAAGTTCTCAGTACTCTGTCTGATAGATGGCATCATAGGCAGGTGAAGCTCTTTAAAAGCTTTCCAGTAGTGGAAGCTGAGAAGCCAGTGTGTACTCTGAATGGTCTCATTCAGCTCAAAGGGAACACATCCATCTCTATTAATAGGAGCATGAGGACTTTTTAATATAACAAGAACAAAGATTGAAGAGAAATTAAAAGTACCCAGGGCACCAGCTGTGAAATGGTCAACAAAGATATACTTCTAAAAGGGAAAAGAATACAGGAATTTGCTTATTTGTTTCATTTATACCTGATCTTCCTCCAAGGAGCTTAAAGAAGCTTACATATGGTTCTCAAGTGATTGCTCATCCAGGAATTGCTTGAGACCAGACTTTCACTGTTCTCTCTAAGGCATGCACAAATACATGTGCTCACATGTTTTCTGATGTCCGCTCGGTTACTTTTAGATGTCGCTCAGGTTGAATTAGGAAGGCCCCACTCTGAATGCATGTGTGCACACAATGCCTTGATACTGCCGCCCAGAACAAACCTCATTCTGCACAGAGATGAAAAAAATAGAGGGACCACTGCAGACTTTCTTAATGTTTGCATCTGAACCTTCAGGACATTCCATCTTGCATCTCATAGAGGTCATTCACACAACCAAAAACTGGGTAGGACAAGTGCCCTACCCAGGTTTTGGACCTATGTGCTCCCAATTTTCAGTTGTGTAGGAGAAAACAACTAGGTAGGAGGAGGGAGAAGTGATTGAGTGGAATCAAGGTAGGAGGAAAAGCTGGGTAGGACAGCTTTCATAAACAGCATTTGACCAAGATAGGAGGAAAAGCTGTCCTACCCATCTTTTCCTCCTACCTTGATTCTACACTGTCTGTCCTACCCAGCGTTCATAAACAGCATTTGACCAAGATAGGAGGAAAAGCTGTCCTACTCATCTTTTCATTCTACCTTGATTCCACACAGTCATTTCTCTCTCCTCCTACCTAGTTGTTTGCTCCCACACAACTGAAAATTGGGAGGACACACAGCTCTCAGCCCTGGGTAGGACACTTGTCCTACCCAGTTTTCGGTTGTGTGAATGACCTCACTATCACCTTGCATATTTTGTTCAATGAGAAATGTATCAAACCAAAGTTTAATTATTGGAGATGAGGTGGAAAACCTGTGCCTTCATTTATTTATTTCCTACCCATATATACAGAGTAACAAGGAGCATACTGTGGTTACTATAAGATGGGACAAGTTCATTTCACTTCATTCCAGCTTTCTTCCTACAAGGCAAAAATAGAAGCAAAGATCTATCACTGTTCCCCATAATAATTTGTCCAGCAATCAGAATGATCTGAAGCTATGAAATCAGAATGGTCTGGTCATCAGGATGGTCACCATGATTACCAGACTGGTCATCAGAATGATCTGAAGCTATGAAATCAGAATGGTCTGGTCATCAGAATGTCATCATGATTACCAGAATGGTTATCAGAATGGTCTGAAGCTATGAAATGCAGTTCTGCTGCTGAAGCCAGGCTGGTCTGGCCCTATAGCTTATGGGAGTCTGCCGGGAATCACATGGAAGCTGGTCTGAGCCCTTTGGAGGAAGAGTGTGGTATTGCCCTGATTCCTCTGTTGCTTTTCATTAGGCCTTGGGCAAAGTTGGCCACACCCTGATGAGAAGATCATGGCCCGTTTATGGAACTTCTTTTTAGAATGATGTCATTATTGCTTTAAAAGGAAAACTGTTCTGCCAACCCTTAAGAATGTTATGTTTTTATACATTTTCCACAATAAATGCATTGTAAGGAAATCTTACTGACAGGTTATTATGACTACTTTAATGCACATATGACCCACTGTCTAGAAGACAGTAAAAATTATAAACTGGCCACAAATTTACTGACACCCTTGGCAATGCTGTTTTACAGCAGTAAACATTTAATTTGATCCTCATTGCCCAGAATAGTGGTATTGCTTCTCATGCAAGAATGCAAAGCCTCCTTCTGAAGAGAGCTACTTCAGAGCTCTCCACATTAGCCTTCCTTGTCTGCTTTATATGTGCTCATAGCAAATGAAAGGCGTCACATTAAATCTCCATTTAATGTAAAAATGAAAGCGACAAATTGATACTGTTCATGTTTGGGCATTAAAGTTTGTTTAAAGTCCCAATTTTGAGAAATCATTTCTGTCCACGATCTTTTTAAAATAATTTTTGTGCAGTTGTCTGGTCTAGCAGTTCATAAACTCTGAAGGCATAATATGTACTCCTTGAAGCACAACAGGGCCAACCGTCAACATATGCATACCTGTTCCTCCTTCCAGGGTCTGTTCCTCCTTCCAGGGTCTACTTCCCTTCCCTCCTCTGACCTGGAAGTGGCTGGAGAATATGTCTAGTAGAGTCTTCATTTCTATTTTACTGAGCTTCATTTTTCTCACCACTGACAAATCAATTGTGTGTGCTGACATCCCTAGAATGATCCATCTTATTGTTTCTATTCCACTTCTCAGCATGCAAAGTACTCAGCTCTTACCTCTGTAATTTTCACAACACCCCTGTGGGGAAGGCAATATTTACCCAATCACCTTCATGGCTGAGCAGGGATCCAGGTACCTAATACTCTATAGGTGTTTGCATTTCAGTACAGACCTAGCAAATATCCTGACTAAGTTTACTAAGAAGTAACGTTGGCATGTCAGCAGGTCGTTACAGGTGAAGGGAACATAAAAATTTACTAGTTATTTCCCCTTCCGGCTGTCCTGCCAGCTCTTTGACCTTGGGGAGCAGTGCTGACCACCCATGGAACCTCACCTTGCTCCTCTGTAATGACAGGTTGGTCCAGAACAAATCAGAAACCGTCCATGATTTGATTCTGGATGAAGGTGCCGATCTGGTATGTATTACAGTGACCTGATTGGGGGAGGCTGGGGGCCCAGTGTGGTCCTGGCTTCTCCCTCCAGGGTACTCTTTTGAGGAGCGGGTGAGGGATCGGGGGCGGGGAGGTGGAGTGGCTGTGGTCTACAAGAATAATATCCCCCTTACCAGGATCCCTGTTAGAGTGTCAGACCATATCGAATGTGTGTACTTAAGTTTGGGGACCAGGGATATACTGGGACTTCTGTTGGTGTACCGATCGCCCCGCTGCTCAACAGAGTCCCTAACTGAGCTGACAGACTTGGTCTTGGACTTGGTGTTGGAGTCGCCCAGGCTTGTGGTGCTGGGTGACTTCAATGTTTATTACAGGACCAATTTGTTCGGGGCGGCTCAGGAGAGTTCATAGGGGCCATGACGACTATGGGCCTATCTCAGGTGGTCTCGGGACCGACGCACATTGCAGGTCACACGCTTGATTTGGTCTTTCACTCTGATCAGGGTGGTGTTCTGTGGGTGGGGAATCCTGTGATTTCCCCATTGTCATGGACGGACCGCCATCTGGTTAAGGTTGGACTCACAGTCACACCCCACCTTCGCAGGGGCGAGGGACCTATTAGGATGGTCTGCCCGAGAAGGTAATTGGATCTCATAGGATTTCAAGAAGCCTTGGAGGGATTCAGTGTTGGCTCTGTCGGCGATCCTGTTGATGTCCTGGTGGAGAATTGGAACAACAAACTCACCAGGGCGGTAGACATGATCGCTCCTAAGCGTCCTCTCCGACCCGCTTCAAAACTGGCCCCTTGGTATACGGAAGAACTACGGGGGCTGAAGCGGTGAGGTAGATGACTGGAGCGCAGGTGGAGAAAGACTCGGCTTGAATCCAACAGATTGCAACATAGAGCTCATTTGAAGACCTATGCTCAGGCGATACGTGCGGCAAAGAAGCGATTCTTTTCTGCCTGTGTTGCATCTGCAAGTTCACGTCCGGCGGAGTTGTTCAGGGTTGTGAGAGGGCTAGTATGTGCCCCTACCCGCTGTGATGTGTTTAATGAATTCTTTGTGGGGGAAATATCTCGTATTCGGGCCAACTTGGATTTCATCTCCGCACTTACTTCAGTATCTGATGCGGTGGTATCCAGTGACTCCTCTTATGTGGTTAGGCTGGATCAGTTCCAGTTTGTGATTCCTGAGGATGTGGACAAGCTGATTTGAATGGTGCGGTCCACCACCTGTCCTCTTGACCCTTGCTTGACATGGCTTGTTCGATCTAGCAGGGAGGCTGTTGTAGAAGGCCTGGTAGAGATCATAAATGCATCTCTGAGGGAAAGTAGGATGCCTCCTAGTCTTAAGGAGGCAATTATTAGACCACTTCTAAAGAAGCCTACCTTAGATCCCTCCGAGCTGAGTAATTACAGGCCTGTCTCCAACCTTCCATGGCTGGGCAAGGTAATTGAGAGGGTGGTGGCCTCCCAGCTCCACACAGTCTTGGAGGAAACGGGTTATCTAGATCCTTTTCAAACTGGCTTCCGGGCTGGCTATGGGGTGGAGACTGCCTTGGTCTTTCTGATGGATGATCTCCAACTGGCAATTGACAGAGGAAGTGTGACTCTGTTGGTCCTTTTGGACCTCTCGGTGGCTTTTGATACTATCGACCATAGTATCCTTCTGGAGCGTCTGAGGGGGTTGCGGGTGGGAGGCACTGCTTTGCAGTGCTTCCGCTTCTACCTCTCGGGCAGGTTCCAGATGGTGTCCCTTGGAGACTGCTGTTCTTCAAAATCTCAACTTTTGTATGGTGTCCCTCAGGGCTCCGTATTGTCTCAGATGTTGTTTAACATCTACATGAAACTGCTGGGAGAGATCATCAGGAGATTTGGTGCGGGGTGCTATCAGTATGCTGATGACACCCAAATCTATTTCTCCATGTCAGCATCATCGGGAGAGGGCATAACCTCCCTAAATGCCTGCCTGGAGTCGGTAATGGGCTGGATGAGGGATAACAAACTGAGACTGAATTCAGATAAAACGGAGGTATTCATTGTGTGGGGTCAGAACTCGAGAGACAATTTTGATCTGCCTATTCTGGATTGGGTCACACTTCCCCAGAAGGAACAGGTACGCAGTCTAGGGGTGCTTCTGGATCCAAGTCTCTCCCTGGTGTCCCAAGTCGAGACAGTGGCCAGAAGTGTCTTCTATCAGCTTCGGCTGACACGCCAGCTGCATCCATTTCTTGCGTTAGTCGACCTCAAAACAGTGGTGCATCTGCTAGTAACCTCCAGACTGGATTACTGCAATGCGCTCTATGTGGGGCTGCCCTTGTATGTAGTCTGGAAACTACAGTTGGTCCAGAATGCAGCAGCCAGGCTGGTCTCTGGGTCATCTAGGGGAGACCATATTACTCCTGTATTGAAGGAGTTACACTGGCTGCTAATATGTTTCTGGGCAAAATACAAGATGTTGGTCATAACCTATAAAGCCCTAAACAGCTTGGGCCCTGGGTTTTTAAGAGAACGTCTTCTTCGTTATGAACCCCACTGCCCATTGTGATCATCAGGAGAGGTCCGTCTACATTTGCCACCGGCTCGTCTGGTGGCTACTCAGGGACGGGCTTTCTCCATTGCTGCCCCGAGGCTTTGGAATGCACTCCGTAGTGAAATAAGAGCCTCCCCATCTCTGATATCCTTTAAAAAGTCCTTAAAGATGCATTTCTTCACCCAGGCTTTTAATTGATATTGTTTTGATTGTTTTAAATATTGTTTTTAGAATATTGTTTTAAAATTTTAAATTGTGTTTTAAATTTCTTGCTTTTAAATTTTTGTTGTTTTTGTTTTTAATTAATGTTTTGCTTTTTAATCTTGTTGTAAACCGCCCAGAGACGTAAGTTTTGGGCGGTGTAAAAATATTCATCTGATCTATACAATGTTCTTACTAAGGGCCAATCTACCCTTCAGAATACAGATTGTATTAGGTAGGTTGCATGATTAAATTCTCTCTCATACACATCAAAAACATCTGGCTGTCACAAAGGATTCTGGCAGCAGATAAGATTAGCAGTATAGCATGTGTGTGTGAACTCATCCTAATCTGAGGCAGAACTCATCCTTCTATATATATGACATAACAAATTTCAGTTCAGTTTATTGCAATCTTTGATCAAATATATTACAATAAAGAAGAGAGTGCCTCTGAGCAGGTGCAGGGTGTACATCCCTTATTAATGAATAACCACAGCCTTCTTCCACCAATATATTAGGGGCTAAGGAATAGAGCTTGTATGTACGGTATGTATGTATTTTTGAGTCACTGCTCTACAATGTATCCAATGTGACAAAAAAATTAGTATGTATTTAGTTATAAATGTATGCAGTTCTGTAGTCAAGTACTCAGTGAAACATACCTGCAATTAGATCAATATAAAACACAAACCATAAAACAATAGAAACAAAACTAAGGACAGCAGAAATTCAATTAACAAAAATCAGTTATCAGCATTGTCCAATAAAAGACTGAGTAAATAGTTTTCAACAAATGGGAAAATGTATATGTGAGAGATAAACGGATCTCCTCCTTCAGCAGAGAGCTTCATCATAATGTGGGCACCAGAAATGTCCAACTTTGTTGATGGCTAAAGCAGAGTATCCAAATGGTACCCCCATTGTGGTGCCTCAACTGTACCCCCAAATCTGCCAGCCACGGAGGGCTTGCCTCATCATGGTCTAAGGGGACCATATGTCTTACCAGACCTCACCACTGGAAAGGATTTAATGCAAAGTAGAGTCTTTCCAAATCTCTTATGACTGCCGTTCATGAAAAAGATTATCATTTACATGCAAAAAGACCCACACTTATTTTGTTGTCCACAATGTAAACAGGATACATGGATGTTGGAGGTGTAAAAATTACCAAACTGGGTGTGCTGCTTTTATACTGATTAAAAGGTAAAGTGTGCCGTCAAGTCGATTTCAATTCCTTGCTCCCACAGAGCCCTGTGGTTTTCTTTAGTAGAATACAGGAAGGCTTTACCATTGCCTCCTCCCATGCAGTATGAGATGATGTCTTTCAGCATCTTCCTATATCACTGCTGCCCGATATACCAGCAGGGACTCATACTGGGAACTTTCTGCTTGTTAGACAAGCATTTCCCCACTGCGTCACTTAAGGTGGACTTTATACTGATTACTTTGATGTTAATAAGAGTTGACACTGGATCTTCCAGTTGTGACTCTGTGGACCTTAGTCTTCTACTAACTTTTGCATGATATCCTTCAGGAAATTACAGTCTTTTCTCCTGTAGTGGATTGCAAACATATAGATACAACTGTCAGAAACTTGGTAACTGTCGACATTTACCAGTAAGCATTACCATTTTACGAAGCCAGTATGAAATGCCATAACATTCTTACATTTACTGGTCAGTCTTAAGAATAGTCAACCACATGTCCCTAAATAATGACCACATTTCATCCACATTTCAATCATGTACTGCTAAATCCCAGCATGTTACCACCAAAGTTCTTTATTTGCAGAAGAAGCAAAAATTAATAACTGCTGAGCTGACCACCCTCTAGCAACATCAATAACTTAGTTGAAATGATTTGCAAACATTCTTAAATTTTGTAATTCAGTTTGCCTTGGTACAAGTAAATTATGGAAATGAGATAAAATTTGGTTTTATTAGTAAATGCTAAAAATGATTTTATCATCAGATTTGTTTTGGAAATATACTAACATGTTGCCTTAAGTACATATAATGGCCTCTTTGGATACTAAACATATCTAATAATTTTGGCACTGAGAATAGGCTATACTACATAGATTCTACCAAATAAAACAACTATAGAAGTGTAGATAATAAACCATATACTCTTTTTTTTAACTTTTGGAAATAGCTGGCTGTATATCCCTTTCAACTTTAGCATCTATGTAAGATGGCTAAATGAAAAGGCAGAACAAGATGTTTTGTCATTTGATGTGAAAGATGATGCCTCTTTTTCAACATTAGGAAAAAAAATACATTTTATAATTTGGTTTAACTCTGCAAAAAATCCGAGGTAGTTACTTCACTCTACCCTTATAGTAGGACCAAATCTTACCCAAAGTCAGCTCTCTCACTTCTGCAGTAGGAACTCTGTGCTTTCTTCTTTGTAGGAACAGACATAATATTAAACATTTGCTTTTCTAAGTTGCTTCTTGTTTTCTTACTGGTACCAAGCATTCAGGCATCTTCATTGGTAAAGACACAAGAAGGATTTCAAACAATTTGTTGTTGCTGTTGCTGCTGCTTGATAGCCTTAACCGCCCGCCCCCCCATGAACACCTAAAATAAATCAACTTTTTCTCTAACCTCTTAATAATTAGCTTGTCCTTTAAAATTGATACTCAGTTTAGAAACACTACATGAACTTGAATAATGTGAGATTATAAAAGATGTCAAGCAGTTAACCAAAATTACAGCCTTCCCCCAATTCACAATTTTACGCACACTACTTTTTCAACAGCTATTAAATAGTGCCATCTAAACTAAACTACTGATAATCACTTTAAAAATCTGCAGGAATGTCTCTTCCTCGCTCGCACACTTAGTTTTTTCTCCACCACAGCAAGTAAGGCAAAAGAAAGCCAAAGATAAGAAAAGATAACAAAGAGACAAAAACAAATTCAAGGGGAATAACTATGAGCCCCAAGTGGGCTTATTATATCAACAGACTGAGGGTAACTACATCCTTCTACTGTGGTGGTTCATAAATTTTGTCATCTTGTTAAGACTGTAAAGACCTCTGACCTCACTTCCTCCATTAATGAGGCTGCCATGCTTTACTCTTTTTAAACTTTTTTTTGTTACAAACAGTGTACACTGTATCAATGTCTTTTATTCTGTGTCATGAAGCTCATTGCTGCAAAAATCACAACTCAGTAAGAAACTAACATCCCACCACTTTAGAGCTCTAAGGAACAGAGTTAACACAAGCCATGCTGAGGCCTAGTACACAAATTCAAAGTGCCACATGGAGGTAACTTTAAATTGCATCATCGGGCAACTCCCACCACATGGTGTACCATTTCTCTACAGTGATGCATCACATATAGAGAGAGTCGTATTCAAAGGTTATCTTGGTCCCACAGAAGGAGTCTTCCTCCAGTGGAGGAACCTCCATCAAAGGAAGGGAAACTTTAGATCCAACCCTTGTTTTCTCTATGTCACAATGGCAATCGATGACAGTTGAATCAATTGCAACATTCTGGAAGATTCCATAGATAGGTTTGCTCTGAATGAGAGCTGCTTATTCTGAAGGTCAGAATGTAGTAGCAGCAGTAGACACAATAGCCACAATATTTTAGCTAGTTCTAGCACTGTTCTCTTTCACACAAAGTTGTGTTTTTGGACTACATCCAAAAAGAAGTCCGAACTGGGGGGTGAGGGTTATAATGATAATGGTTGATTGGAATGGCCAAATAAAATGAAATAAAGATATGTGTTCTTTGCACACAACGGAACTAGAAAGGGCTCAAAACAGGACAGGTTTAATAGTGCTCAAAGATGTTATTCAGCATCTACTCATCATGGGCAGTATCTATGCGTAGTCTTGAGACCTGCTCTTAATGTCTGGCCAAAGGTAAGCCAGCCCCACCTTCAACCTGTTTGGAATTCCTCAAGCTCCCTCTCACCAGTTGTAAGGTAGCAAGGCCTCACAGGCAGCAAAGCTCAGGCCATTCATTTGTTCTTCCCCTTTCCCTGTACTCCTGCCATTGTGAGAATACTTGTTTGCTTTCTAGTCCTTGGTGGAGCAGAAGCAACATCATACCAGAAGAGATAAGAGATCGCTAGTCAAGCTATTTCCTTCCGAGTTTTGAGTACATCTTACAGTTGTTCAATGTACTCTACCACATTGTATGACTGATATTGCACAGGTAGAAAGGAGCAATCCAGAAATGTGAAGGTTTTTTTAATCACCATGTAAAAAACCCCTTCCTTCCTTGATTACATATTAATTGCATATATAGTTGCATACAATACTGAGTGTGTATGTGTGTATAAACCCAAGGAATGTGTGCAGGTTGCTCACTCACTCCTTCCTTCCTTCTTCCTTCCTTCCTTCCTTCGCATAAAGCAGTGTCCCACTATATTAGTACATGAAAGGCATGTGCAACTTACTGGCTATTTCTATCACCCACTGAAATATTCCCTGCCATTTCTCAGTTGCATCTATAGGTGGCTTTTTAAAAATCATGGTTCTCCTATCACCCACTAACCACCAGTGTCTGCACCTCTGCTCTTCTATCTCCCCTTTGCTAAGAACATCCTATCTTTTTTGGTTCATGGTACCCAAAGCTCACATTTATCTCTTGGGCTCTGCATTCACAAAGGAAGGGGGGGGGAGAGAAATAAAAGGAATAGTAAAAATTCAGAATCAAATGTGAGTGGCACAGCCATAATTCTTTATGAAGCAGCAGGTAAGATTGATTGTCAAGGGTCAAAAGGCTAGGTCAAACTCTGCTCATTCGTCAGCTGAATGTCATTTTTGTTTTCCCTGTCACCAGATAGCTTAAAAAAAAATGCAACTCCTTCCTCATTATCTGGGACTTGGCTCCTTCCCTGCCATCCAGTATTAATGAAACTGTGCTTCAAGCCTGGCCTTCATCTTTGTAGCTCTCCTCTTCCCCTTTCTTTAAGCACTTCAGAGTGAGGACAATTTTATTTAAAAGATGGGGGGGGCATTTCTGCACAGCAAAGTTGGAAAATTGCTGCTACAGTGAGAATGATCTGAAAACATACATGCAGGAGAAATGTTTGAACGAGCAAAAAATGTAATTAAATCACAGCGGGTCCGAAACCCTTACAGCAATGAAACTAAATTGTGGGAGCATCCATGATCCTCATATAGAATCCATGAAAGCGGGGGGGGGGGCACTGTGATAAAAGAGAGGTGTGTGTGTGTGTTTTGTTTGTGTAGTCGCACACATTTATTGAGCAAACAGAGGCAATAATGCAAACAAGGAAATTATCCATTACGTTCTCTTAAGTATGCTTCCTAAGAAGCCCGTTATCATTCTTTCTTTATAAAAACCAGCTTCCTTCAATTATTTCCTAATTGATAGTGTAAATGCACTGAAGTTAAAGTGATATTGAAATAGGGAGGAATATTTGGAAATGATTTCTGTGGGCTGGGGCGGGGCAAGTAGCTATTTTAATCTGTAGATGCAAAATGTGGCACCTTAACAATTAACACATTTATGGTAGTTTTATTGTAGCATAAGCTTTTGTGGACTTCAGTCCACTTCATGCATCTGATGAAGTGAACTGTAGTCGGCAAAAAGCATTGTCTAGCTCCCTTATCTTCTGTTTGCTGAATATTATGTGGACAAGTATACAATTCTCTGCTGTTCTTCCTTGAGAAGAACCCTCAAATTTTCTTTGAATTTCATTTTCTCCCTGGGAAGAATCCTGAAATTCCTCTTTGAAATTCTGTTTTCCTTGGTGGTGGCAAAGGAAAACGTGGGTGCTCGAGACGAGATCCAACTTCTGAATTGCTGCACAATCCCTTTAAAATTGAGGGCTTCACAGCCCTTTTAATATAGAGGAGAACAGGCCCAACCCTGCTTCTCCTCCGCTTGCCACCACTTCCATACCAGCAGCACCCCCGTCCCCAGCCATCAGCATGCACTGGTGGTGCTGTCCCCCAGCTGCCTCCATGCACATGGTCACTGCGCATGTGTGGAGCACCGACGCCATGTGGGGGCAGCTGGGGGAGAGTGCCATCGGTGCATGCTGATAGTTGGGGGAAGTGCCGCCAGTACAGAAGTGGCAGCAGGTAGAGGAGGAGCAGGGACGGACCTGCTCTCCTCGGTGTGAAAGGGGCTGTGGAAGCCCTCAGTTTGAAAGGGATTGTGCAGCAATTCAGAAGCTGAATCGCGTTTCAAGCACCCACTTTTTCTTTTGCCACCGCCAAGAAGAAACAGAATTTTGAAGAGCAATTTCAGAGTGTAAACATGTATGGTTAGTTATTCACATGTAATATTCAGCTCACATATAGTAGTGTACTTTTATACTTCTGTACCCTGAGTTTGAGGATGCCTGTATGCAAGTTTACTTTTAAAATAAGCACATGTAAAGTCATTCACACAAAAACATGTATATATGTACAGACACCTGCACACATGTGCAATGTAATGCTGGATATGGCTTAAAGGTTACAATTAAATATCTTCCTTTGAAAGAATATTGAAGCTTTCTCACAGGGTAGCTACTCAGAGCCTACTGGGTTTTTATATATCGGTAAAAAATCCTGGTTTGATCCTGTGCAAAGAAGCAGGGAGATAGCCCCCTGCTCTCTGGTGCTATGAAACAAAACCAACAAGAGTTGTATTAATTTCAGCTTCATTGGAAACATGTAGGAGGGAAAAAAATCTATGATTGCCAAATGGAAACGGTTTTAAATTGATGAGGAACGAAATTTTCATTTCCAAGCTTCCAAGCGGGCTATTAAGATCAACAGAGTAAAGAAAAACTGCTTGGCAGTGTCCCCTGAAGAAAACAGTTTTGCATCTATTTAGTTAAAACTTGGCAAAACAAATCCAATTTTAGGGGTTTCAGATTTCTCAGTGCAGTCAGAGTGTAATTCTCGCTTACTGTATTGCCGTAATGGCTCCTACGGTTTGAAAGACATTGCATAACTTTAACTTTTTATTAAAAATCAATCAAAGCAAATACACACGCCGTTTTTAAAGTATCTTCAAATTTCTATTTCCTCCCTAAAACTCCCTGCCTTTATAACTACTATATATGCCTTCCAACATTTCAAAGATGAAAGCAGGAAAACTCTTCTGTACTTGTCCCACCTCTGTTCTTACATCAAGATCACTGTCTGTGTGCCCGCCATGACGGTTCTTATCACCTTATCTCAAAAAACATATTGCCGAACTCAAAAAAGGTACAGAAGAGGGCAACCAAAATAATCAGAGGGCTAGAGAACTGTTCTCATGAGGTAAGGGTACAACCTAAGTAATTTGGGCACCTGGACCACCCCTGCCACAAGGCCTACCTTGTAAAAAAGAGAGAAAGAAAGCTGTATTGGGGGGGGGGCCTCCTGCCGCCACCCCGTGCCTGCCCTGCTGCACCGAACCTCCGATATTTTCCATAATTTTAGCCGCCATGTGAACAGCCGGGGGAGGGGGTGAGCCAAGCAGGCCTCCTCCCCATGGCGGCAGCATGGCAGCAGTGGGCAGAGTGGCCGCTGGGCCTGTCCGACCATCCCAGCGGCCCTTGAGAACTGTGAGGCACTCCAGCACACCTACACAGTTGGATAGATCATTGCAAGCCCGTGACAGCACAGGCTTGCGACAATCTAGTCCAACTGCGCAGGCGTGCTTGAGTACCTCGCAGTTCTCAAGGGCCGCTTGGCGAGACAGACAGGCCCAACAGCCGCTCCGCCCTCCTCCACCACAGGTCGGAGAGGCCTGCTCGGCTCACCCCCCACCCGCACACATGGCAGCTAAATTTATGGAAAACATCGGAGGTTTGGGGCAGCAGGGAAGTAATGGGGCAGGAGCGGGGTGGCAGCAGGAGGTTCCCCAGGACATTTGGAGCCCCCCCTGGACCTTGGAGGCCACAGGCTGGGGCCTCAAAGTCTGGGGGTAAGAGTGCCTCTGAGCAGGGGAGCAACAGGAGGAGAGGAGTCATGCCTTCATCTCCTGCTTTTGGGCTTCCTGGCCATCGTTGGAAACAGGATGTTTGACTAGAAAGGGCTCGCTCCTGATTCAGCAAGGCTCTGCTTATGTCCTTATGGCATCTTGCTGTGGGCTCTCTTCCCACTGCATGTGTTTTTTTCATTTACTCTGCAACAATAAGGCTGAGATTTTGAGCATGCTTAGTTGGGAATAAGCTCTTTTTAGCCAATGGGAATTGGTTAAAGCCAATTATCAATGTTGTTGCTGTTATTATAGATATCGTCGCAGAATATAGGCTGTTCCCAGTAAAGCTGCTTTTTGTAATTGGCTGATGGTGATTTCTGTGGCCCCTATGGTGTTGAGGTGCTCTTCGACGTCTTCTGGAAACTGCACCCAGGACGCCAATTACCACTGGGATTATTTGGGTCTTTTTCTGCCACAGCCTTTCAATTTCAATTTGTAGATCTTTGTATTTGGTGATTTTTTCTGTTTCTTTTTCTTCTATTCTGCTATCCCCTGGTATTGCTATGTCTGTTATTTTGACTTATTTTTTCTTCTTCTCAACTACAGTGATATCTGGTGTATTGTGTGGCAGATGTTTGTCTGTTTGTAGTCGGAAGTCCCATAATATTTTTGCATCTTCATTTTCTACAACCTTTTCACTTTTATTGTCCCACCGATTTTTGGCTACAGGTAGCTTGTATTTTTTGCAGATGTTCCAGTGTATCATCCCTGCTACCTTGTCATGCCTTTGTTTGTAGTCAGTCTGTGCGATCTTTTTACAACAGCTGATTAGGTGGTCCACTGTTTCATCTGCTTCTTTACAAAGGCGGCACTTGCTCTTTGTTGTTGACTTTTCGACTTTTGCTCTTATTGCATTTGTTCTTAGTGCCTGTTCTTGTGCAGCCAGTATTAAACCCTCTGTTTCTTTCTTCAAGTATTATTATTATTATTATTATTATTATTATTATTATTATTATACTTTTCAATTAAAATGTTTTTAAAGTGGTTTATATAGAAAAAGAAAGTAAGATTGGTTCCTTGTCCCCAGAGGACTCAGTCAAAAAAGAAGCACAAGGTAGACACCAGCAATAGCCACTGGAGGGATGCTGTGCTGACGATAAATTGAGCCAGTTGTTCTCACCCTGCTAAAGATAATAGATCCACCAATTTAAAAATTGTCTTCTTGTCCAGTTAGCAGTTAGAATATACATTCTAATATTATGGGTGTGCAGAAACGATTCAGCACTGAACAAGTTCACCTCAAACCAGGCTGGTTCAGGGGTTCAATCGCAGACTGAACCACCCGAACCAAGCCTAGTTCGGACAGACCAGTTCAGCCTGAACGGACAGCAGCGAGGTAGATGAAGGGTCTTCTTACTGTCCAGCGCAGCTGCTGGCGACACTGCTCGTCCAGTCCAGTTGTATTGTGTGTACCCATCTGCCTGATCTCACACAAAGGTGAGATGGAGAGCAGAGCCTCTGAAGCTTGTCCCATTTCTGGGATCTTAAGTGTCTGGTAGATTCATGTGGGAGGAGGTGGTTCCTGAGGTAACCTGCTCCCAAGCTTTTAAGGACTATAAAGGCTAAGACCAGCACACTCAACTGAGCCCTGCCAACCAACCAACCATGCAATCAATAAAGTTACATGGGTTCAGCATTATGCTCCACTATTTGGACTCCAGACCAACTGAGGTTTCCAGACTGTCTTAAAGGCAAGCCCACATAAAGAACATTTGTATAGTTCAACTTGGATGTAACTTAGTCATGGATAACTGAGACTAGGTCTGACTTCTCCTGAAAAGGCTGCCGCTGGTGAACCAGCCAACCAGGGGCGTAACTAGGTTGGAGTGGGCCCTGAGACAAGATTCTTAAATGCCCCCCCCCCCCCGAGAAAAAAAATTATTACTTCAAAAGGAAGATCGGGTAGGCGCTCTGTGCTTGCTAAGGAAATCAAAACCTGTAGCTGATGAATGAGTCTTCCTGCTGCGGGGTTAACTGGATAAGTCTGAAAAGGGGCGCAACCTCCCAGAGAGGAGGGGTAGGGGCATGGCATAGACTACAGCTGTAGGAACAGAGGAAAGGCATGTGTTGTGTGGCTATCCAGAGGAGGTGATGATCGAGATGGGGGGGCGTGTCTTGGAGGCTGTGCGAGTGCGCTGAAGAAGGATTCGAGGTGGGTGGGGAGACTTTCCCACCACCACGCTGGGGAAAGCAAACAGCAGCAGGCGAAGCGCTGCTGTTGATCTCCCCCTGGAGTCGCGCCTGGCTGGCATCCCTCCAGCCTTCCTCGGCAGAGGGAGCATTATGCAATCACACCCCCTCTCCTCCTTCCCATCTTTGATGGGATGGAAAACAAGGAGCGAAGGAGACATAACATTTCTCTCCTCCTCCCCGCCCTCGTACCCACGCAGAAGTAGCAGCCGCAGCAGCAGCAGGTCCTCCCGTCCCGGTTGCCTTGGGGGAAGAAAGGGGGAGGGCTCCTCTCGTGTGCTGTTTGGGCACCTCCGTGAGCTCTGCTGTCCCACGGCAAGAGAGGTTGGTTTCAGCAGGAAAAGGAAGGCGATCGAGCAGGGACCGGGCAGGGAAGGGGGGCCGCCCCGCGTGGGTCTGAATCCCATTAGCGATCCGTGACATCCTCCCGCGGAGAGGCAACGTCCAGGCCAGCAGGGCGATGGTGAGCAAGATTACGGGGCCGGGCGGCTTCTTCCCGCGTGGCGCACGGTAGCACAGCAGCGGCCAGCGAGCTGCTGGACAGAGACGCCTGTAGGGGGCGGAGTGGGAGTCGGACCCCACCGGGAACCTTCGGAGGAATCGCGGAGGTCTCCTATTTAAGTCCAGTCCCCAGCTGCTCTCTGCAGCAAACGGCGACAGAAGGGCTCCAATGTCTGCCCCTCCTTGTGCTTCCACCAGCCTGCGCTTCTTTTAGCGGCGTCCCTACTTGTGCCTCACTCCTTCGCTCTCTCCTTTAGCAGCTCAGGCGGGCTTGCAGGAGAAGTGAGACGAGCCTCATCGGGTAGGGATGGGTGGGGGAGAGCCTCTGAGGCCCCCCCCAATGCGGGGGCCCCGAGACAACGGCCTCCCCCTGCCTAATTGTAGTTACGCCCCTGCAGCCAACGTTGGTAAAAGGCATTTATTGATACTGCCAGTACCTGGATACTGAGCTAGGCCAATGAGCCTTCCCAAGCTGTGTGTCAGGGCCCTCAAGGGGTGTGCAGCTCTGTCAAGGACAGGCTGTATTGCATTTCCCAGATCACCAGAATCCCTTACCAACAGGACCTCCACCATATCTAGATCCAGTTTCAGATAATGAGGGGAAGGACCAGAAAACCTCTTGCAGAAGAGCTGCCTTCCCCTCCTGTCATATGTTGAGGAAAGACATGTTCATGCTGAATTGGAACTGTAAGGAATCAGACTCAAAGAAACTTGCCAACATCCTACCACACTTCTCCATAATTTATAATTTAAAAAGGCTTTCTACAAAGAATAAGGAAATCAGAATATTGGCCCTCAGTAAAACAAAGTTGAAGGACCACTCATCTTGGTTTGTCTGGTCTAAATCAGATTTTCAAACTTCTGTCACTCTGCTTTCTTTCAAACGTTTGCACCTCCTGTGATAATTGAGAAGAAAGAAGAAAGATTTAATCATTTAATTATTTAATCATTTAATTATTTAATCATTTAATTAATTAATTATTTAATCATTTAATTATTTAATTAATAATTGAGAAGAAAGAAGGAAGATTTTAAAGAGAGAGAGAGGGATTAAATCTTTCTTCTTTCTTCTCAATTATCACAGGAGGTTTTATATATATATATAGAGAGAGAGAGAGAGAGAGAGAGAGAGAGAGAGAGAAATTAAAGTAGCAGATCACATCAGCATTAGCAGTTCAGACCTAAACACAGCAAAATAAAAAGACCTAAGACTAGGCCCTAAGCCCAGACCTAAGCCCAACAAAATAAAAAGCCTTTAACAAATGTCTAAACGCAGGGAGAGAAAGGGCCAGGGAGATCTCCACCCAATCTCAGCATCACTGCTGAGAAGGCTGTGTGTGTGTGTGTGTGTATATATATATATAACATACAATATCTATCTATCTATCTATCTATCCCATATATATATATATATATATATATATATATATATATATATATATATAAATACTGACTGGCTTTTAATTTTATTTTTGCATTTACCTTATGCCTATGGATAAACTCGCCTCTGCACACATGAATGTGCATAGGGGAGTATTTTTTTACTTTCATTTTACTAATGAATATGTTTGTAAGCTCATTGGACATATAAATGTCTGCTTAATTGTTCTTAGAATCATTTTTTACTCATAGGATTATACTCATAGGATTTACCTATGAGTCGATTCATTTATGAATACCACACACATCCTGGGTGAGGTCTTGAACTGCAGGAAATGGAGAATGACATAAAATAACTTGTCAGACACACGGTACCCTGATGTTTTTAATTAGATACTTTGCAGGTTACATATAGACAAAAGTAGGCACTCTTCCATGCACTCAATATTCATGCACAGCTGTAGATATTCATACCTTTTCCAAGGAAGATAAAGAGAAGGGCAAAAGCAATGTCAATATGTTGTATTATGCTTGGCAATTTGATTTTAAGCATGTTTGAGAGCCTACTGTGTAGACTTCCTCACTATTAAGATATTGTTATTGTTATGAACTTGTGTTGCACTGGCATCTAGGGCTCTCATCATGATAGGGACCCATTGTGCTGTTCTTTGTACAAATTAATGGCATGAGATACTCCCTGCTCTGAAGAGCTTTTCATTTATTTCAAAGCCATCTCAACCAATACAAGATGAAAGAGGGAAAGAACATGATGAAAATTCACATGTGGAAATAAAGTAGGTTCTTGATTTTATTCAGATGCTTACCAGTCTGACATTAGTCAAAGATACAATGTACAGAGAGAACAAGGACTTTTAGATAAAAGCATTTTGCCAACCCAAATTATCACTCAGGCATAATGCCCTGTACTGCAATCCGTGGTGGTGGTGGTGGTGGTGGTGGTGGTGGTGGTGGTGGTTAATATGTGACAACCTGCTTTGTCATTTGGGGGATTCTTAGATAAGATAAGCTTTTTGACCAGCCTTTTATACTCTCCTGCTACCCTCAAAACACTGTGATCCACCACCTTATTGCATTGCTGAAAAAATATTTTTGCTGATGGTAACTTCACTTTTAGTTAAGGAGAAAGATGATTCACCCAAAGTCTTTCTGGGTACTTGTAATGATGACTGACATTCAAAAAAGCAAACATTTGTTAGGCCTGGATAAATATTTCTGTATTACACACACACACACCCCTTCAATTTCCCCATAAACATGTATAATGAACACTGCACTAATAATTCTATTCAAAACTGATGGTATAGGCTACAGTAGATAGCTTAGTGGGTGGCCTGGCTTGACCATACAAATTTATGTTGGGAAAAGGAAAGAAGAATGAAGATTTGGAATCTATTCCTAGCATTCCTGAGAATTTCTCAATCTTTTTGAAATCATGGAATTAGAAGGGAGAGAGAGAAAAACCATAGTTCAATTCTCAGCTCAAAAGACAGGTGAAAAGTGGGAGAAGACTAAGCATTGGCAGGTGTTGAAGCCCTCAGTGTTCTTTCCACCTCTATTATCATTGGCCTCAGGCTACAATAGTTCCTGGCAGCTGTGGTAAATCTGTAGGATGCTGGGCCTCCATCTTGATAAACCCCACCTCTTGCAAGACCAGCCAAGGTCACGATAGCCTCATGAGTCTCCACCAGCTGGTGCTGGAGATGTCACATGTCCATTGTTCAGGTGGCCAAAACTCAGACCTGCCCTCTTCCCAACCTGGAGCAGCACAGCCCACCCACAAGCCCTGAGACACTGGTGAGATGTTTCATTTGTTGTGCATGTCCACCAGGGCACTTTCTAGATTAAACCTTACAAGACGGTCACTATGGATCTGCAAAGTGTGCTGCTGTACTTCCTGTGTTGTGACACTGCAGTCCCTGTGCTGACAGAAGGTGCCGTTCACATTTCCAATGTCTTATTTTGGATTTTATCTTTGCGTTATAGTGCTACAATGTTGCAAGTCCATTGCAGAAAAATATCTGTATATTCCCATTGTAGGAATCTGAGATTCTGGGGATCATTTTCAGTACAATCCTGCCAGGGCGAAGCATTTTACCCCTGTTGCAGCATGTAATCTGGAAAGCACCCAGGGGCCATATGCTGCTGCACATGACCAAATGTGTGTGAGTAGAGCTGGATCAAGAGTATAATTTTAATTCCTGTGGCACTTCACATGATTGTTGGGAAGCGCCTCAGTGTGGTCTGCAAGGAGAGCGGGCTTAGCCCGCTCTCCCCACAGATGAGCAGCCACTCATAGCTGGGCGGCCGGATTGGCCACCCACACGGCCGCTGGCTCCATCTCAGAGCCGGTGGGGGCTGTGGGTATTGGGGGCCATGCGGCCCCCGGGAGTTCCAAGATGCTTCGCACCAGTACGCGGGGAATCCTGGAGAGACCCTGAGTCCAGGAGGCTGTTTGCAGCCTCCCAGTAGGGGGTTTACTCATGTGTTGCCACATGCCATGGCGACACACAAGCAAAAAAAATGAGGTTAGCAGAGCGCTCGCTCCATTAACCTCATTTAAAGGGAGGGGGAATTAGGCGGGCTTGCCGCCTTGGGAGCCCGGTAGTTCCCACGATCCCTGGAAAGTGGGCTAAGCTCCCTTAGCCCACTTTCCAGGGATCGTGGGAATAGCCTCCCTGTGTAATTTATGTATTAATGGGATGTTCTGTTTGTATTGTATTTTCTTTTCTTAAACTGTTGTTAGCTGCTTCAGGGGTAGGATAAACTGAAATAAAGAAATAATGTGTGTCATCCCATTCCCCACTCCCCCCCTCACACACACTTTAAGAAATACCCATAATGTTTCTCTGATGCCTTTTTCATGAGTCAACCCAATCTAGAGAATGATGCTACAACTTTCTATACAATATGCTGCTTTAACTCCCATTTGCACTGAGGAAACCAATAGTGTATTAAAATCTAATTTCTTCAACAGTTTTCTTGCATTTGGACATTTAAAATAAGTTAGTACCATTTTTACAGTGCACACAGGGAACTTGAATCAAAAATTCTGTCATAAGCCAAGAGGAAAAGAAAACAATTAAGTTATGTTCAGGTGGGAGCAGCTTCAAACATATTTGTGCTGCTTTTTAGTTGATCTTCCTAACTAGAACATTTTAAAAAATGATTCCAGGTTCTTTCACTGTATTGTCTGGTGGGGGAAAATTAAAACAGTGGAATCGATCATTTTTCAGACAAGTTTCTCCGTATTTCATGATATTAAGACACCACCAACTCCTTATAAATTATTATAGTTTCCTCCTTAATACTTGTTTTTCATTGCCTTTCATCTTTAAGTCATATGAAATACCCAAGGGGGTGGGGGGAATCTAGATTTGATCAGAGCAGAAAGTGAAGGCTCTGTCTTGCTGCAGCAAAATTGCTGAGTTTATGAAACGGGGCCAGCTTTGATACGGCATGGCTTTAGGTGCCTGCCTGGACAATTATATTGCTGCTGCAATAAATGGAAGGAGTTCTACTTGGGTCTCAGGCAGGGGCGTAGCTATAATTGAGCGAAAGGGTTCAAAGAACACGGGCCCCCAGCTCCTGAGGGCCCTCCAGATCCATCCCTTCTTATTTTCTTCATTATCTTCCTCACTCTGGGGGGCCACCAGAGAGAGGGATGAACACAGGCCCCCTCTCCCCTAGCTATGCCCTCAGGACATGGTCTGAAGGTCCATGATACAGCCACCTTGTTGAAGGTAAGTCTGGTCAGTGCCTGGAAAGGTTAGTGCCTAGGACCTCCATGTAATCTGCATTCAGTTCCATGATCAATGAAAGATGAGATATACTATAAATACATAAATGTGTCACCTCTGAAGCTGATTGTACATGCCAAGCCAAGGAATACCATGATGAACCATTATCAAGGTCAGGGGTAAGCAAAATCTTAGCCAAGTATTTAACACAAGACTATCAAAAGCAAGAAGCAAAGAGCATGGTACTGGGAGGTAAGTCACATGGTGGTGCAGACAAAGGGAAAGCTTGAGAAACAACTCTTCATTTAAAATTTGGGAGGAAGCAGAAAGGCACTTTTGGGTGGGGATTATATGGGTTATTAAGTTTGGTGGACATTGTTCAGGAGGGGGAGACTCCTCAGATACCTGAGGGGAGACCTGCACTCCTAAGATCAGACATGGAGGGAGGCAGTCCAGGAAACAGGATCTATGCCAGAGTATAGTGCCAGGTAGACTGTGGCTGGTTGTGACTTGGAGACTGTGGAGGATTTATCTCTAGAAAGGCCTATACCAGTATAGTTAGGGGATTTATGGGCAAGGCTTTTTTGGAAAGATGGAAGGTCTCAATCAGTCAATCAATCAATCAATCATCTTTATTACGGTCAAAGACCAGCACAGGATATGGAAGACCTCAGTGTGAGGCAAATTGGGGGAATAGCCAAGCCAGGGGCGGAGCCACCATTAGGTGAATGGGTTCAAAGAAGCCGGGCCTCCACCAATCAGGGACTGCAAGTGCGGCCCCAGACACGCCTCTGCATCTGATGTCAGACACGGGGGCGTTATTTCAGTCCCAAACAGGGCCGTGTGGCCCCGTTTGGAGCTGAAATCGGCCCACGCTACATTGGCAGCGTGGCCAGAGTGACTCTCCCTGCCTCTCGCTGCCAACACAGCAGGGCTGATCAATCTCTCTCCCAAACGCGGCCATGTGGCCCTGTTTATGAGAGAGATCGGCCTGCACTGCTTTGGCAGCATGGCAGTAAGAGTCACTCCGGCCCACGCTGCCCAGTGCAGTGCAGGCCACTCTCCCTTCCAAACAGGGCTGCGCGGCCCCGTTTGGGATGAAAACCACCTCCCCCACATCTGACGTCTGACGCGGGGCTAGGGGGGCGTGGCAGGTGCCACACACAGGCTGCCGCCGGCCTCTCTAAGCTCCTGAGCCAAGCCAGTGATTTCCTGTGGGTTAGCTGACTCTCTAATCTGTAGGAAATAGAAGAATGTGAAGAAGAGCCCAGCAGGGCTCATAAAGCTACTTAGGTAATACAGAAATAAATACAGAATTCAATTGGATGAGTAAAGCAGGAAAGCCAGGCTCACAAACACTGGGATTGGGACAGAGTGAAAGGATCTCTGTACATAATTCTTTAAGGCTAACCCTGTGCGTGGCAGTTCTCATGAGAGTTTGCGAGCAGCTGCCAGGAGAGGGAGAGGAATGCCGAAAAGCGGCGGCTGGCCAGTCAAGAGAAAGTGGTGGTGGTGACAGAACTGGCTATAGGGATGTGGGGTGGAGGGAGAGAACAAAGTGGCTGAACGGATGTGGTGGGGGGAGGAGCGGCAAACGAAGTGGCTGAAGGGATGGGGGGATAACAAAGTGGCTGAAGGGAAGAGCAAAAGGTTCCAAGTTCCCTCCCTGGCTTCTCCAAGATAGGGCTGAGAGAGATTCCTGTCTGCAACCTTGGCGAAGCCACTGCCAGTCTGTGAAGACAATACTGAGCTAGATAGACCAATGGTCTGACTTAGTATATGGCAGCTTCCTATGTTCCTATGATGTGGGGAGAATGAAGTGGCGGAAGGGATGGGCAGAGAACAAAGTGACTGAATTGATGGGGTGAGAACGAACTGACTGAAGGGACGGTGGGGGAGAACGTCTGAAGGGATGTAGACAAAATGAAGACAGGCCAGAGAGCCAGTTTGGTTGCTGCGGTGGTGGTGGGGAGAGAACTAGGGGCACAGTTGCTCTGTGCTGGGTCTGCTAGTTATTAGTATTTTGCTCTGGTCACCAAGATGTATAAGGCTGGCTGTGGTATAAGCTTTTCCTTACACAGCCCTAAGAAAAAGCATTCCTCTTAAATGATCAAAGCAGCCTGTCAACAGGAAACTGATGAATAGGATACCTCTCTGGGGTTGATTTTTAGCAGTGCCCATGCACATGCTGTGCCCATATGCCCATGTACTACCTGTGCATATGGGCATCGCAATTGCTTGAGCAAAATGTATTATAACTACAAACTCCATTGGTCACCTCACAGTCATCTTCGAATGTTTTGGTCCTTGTGTTGTGGTTATTTTGTGTACACCCAAGTGAATTGTGCACATTCATACCAGGTGTGAATAATGTGTATGAACTAGACACATTATGTTCACAATAATGTGTACAAATAAGCAAGAACAGCAGTTTTCACACACCGCCTGGTTAAGAAGCATAGTCTCACAAAGATATTGGAGAAAGTGCATGTGAAGTTAGACAACATCAATAGGACAGTGTGTACGGTAGCCATGTCCACCAGGGGACTATGCATATTGCTTGGGCAATAAAAAGAATTTATGGGGAGGCTATACATATTAACTGAGGAGTACACAAAAGGTTCTGCAATCAGTTCACATTGTCCAGCATCATTTGACGATTGTCTGTCATGACCAGGTAATGTGTGATTAAATCCCCTGGAAGTTTTTCACACTTGGCTTTTAGTTTGGGGCTCCCCTTGAATCTTTACCCCAGAACATAAGAACAGCCTTGCTGGATCACGCCCATGGTCCATCTAGTCCAGCATCCTGTTTCACACAGTGGCCCACCAGATGTTGCTGGAAGTTTCTGGGGAGCACTTCACACACAATTTAGGTTTTTCATTGCACGTTAGAGTTTAGCCTGATTTATATCCAGGTTTTAAAAATCCACTTTTTGTGTCGGGTTTTTGGGGCACCTTCAAACTCGCAGTAAAGCCTGGTGTCTGGGAAAGCTCCTGTTGACTCTTTCACAGATTCAGTTTGTGCAGATTTCCCATACCTTCATGTCAATGTGCACAATTGCTGGTATTTATTATATATGCACCTGTCAACCCGCAGAAACTCACAGTAAACTCAACAGAATCACAATATTACCTTGTAACATACCACTGGGAGCTGTTTCCAGCCCTTGGTAGGCAGAGATCCACCTTGTCATATTTTAATTCCTTAACTTCTGCCCTGAAACACCAAGCATGGTTTTATGATAGACAGAGACAGTTTCTTTCACAGACAGTGTGGCCCTGTGCAGGCAGCGTATTTACCAGAAGACAACCAATTCATTTAATATAATATAGGGCACTCTGCAACCATCAGAACGCCATGACTTTTGTTCCTGGTATTGACCTAGACTGGATTTGAACCACTGATCTAGAAGTAATATGCTCTGTATCCCATTACTAAATCTGTTGAGCCATTAAGTCTCATCCCCACCTCATCCCCACCCCCCATCTGTTGGGCACTAAGTCATATAAAAAACAGCAACTTTCATTTCACCCCTCAAAAGAGAAATTCAAGCATGTATGAGGGGGGCAGTGATTTGTGGATAGCCCACACCCCTCATTATATAATGGTGGCAGTGTAAATGCAGGCTTGCATTAGCCTATTCATTGTGTGCATTCAGTCCTTAGAAATCTGCTTCAAAGAAGAGAAAAGGAGCATAGCTCATTAAAAGATAAACAAGATAGGAAAGGCAGGCCATGTCAATCTCAGCATTGGCCCAGATGCTTAAGTTAGTTACACTTTTCAGTTTCAGGCAATATATAAATCCATTCTCCATTAGGGGGGTGGGGTGGGGGGAGGAGAGTGGAAAAAGGGATTCGTCTCCTCAAAACAGCAAGAGCCAAATTCTCTGCTCAGTCAAATATGAATGGCCTTAATGTATGATTTTCTCCTTTTTAGTCCATCGTATATTGCATTATTTCGCATTAAGGCACAATTGTATAACATCTGCACAATTATGGAAATAAAAGGCTGGAGGGAAAAGTAACACAATAAAACACGTGGTTCGAGGTTGCTTCAGATGCCTAACATAGCCTTTTCCATTTGTACTCACTCTCACATGTACACTGCAGCAATCAGTCAGAATCAAGCAATATGCAGAGGCTTCCTTATGTGAAGACACTAAGGATACAGACTGATCACTTGGCATTCTAATTGAAACCCGTTCTGAGCCTTGGAACAATTGAGAATGGCTTTGTGGATTAGGTGGATTAGGTCCACCTAATCCAGAGGTGCACAACTCAAATGCCCTGGTGGGCCGGAACCAATCATGACTTGGTGTGCAGGGGGCAGAGGTCAATTTTCAGCACATTAATTGTTACATTAAAAATAATTATTAAAAATATTAATGAAAGTGAGGGTGCAGAGGACTGGAGTCAGGGGAAAGTGGGATGAGTGTCAGTGGACTCTGGCTGGCAAGGTGGGCATGTGGTCTCAAGCAGTCATCTGCATTAAGCCACCACTGCTTGTCAGGGGGACCAACCAAGTGCTCTTAATGGTTGCTGGTATTGCTGCAGGATATTCCTACCTAGGGCCAGCAAAAAATCTCCACAGGCCAAATTCAGGCCCCAAGCCTTATGTTGTGCAGACCTGATCGAATCCAACATTCCATTGTCGACAATGCACTGGTCAGATGCCTCTCACAAGCAGGTATGATGGTGACAACCGTTCCCTGTTCCGTGTTCCCAGCATCTGGGAATCTGAGGTATACTGCATCTGAACATGGGGAGGAGTCCATTGAGTTGTCTTTGGCCGAACTGACCCTCTGGATTTAGATGAGTTATGGGCCTTAGTTAGAGCATGAAAAAACAACTTAAAACCTTTAATGCTGGGACACAGACAGGTTAATTTTTCAAAACAAAAAAGTTGCTACTGCTACTACAACAACAGCAACAACAACAACAACAAAGTAATTGGCTTTTTTAGTTGTGGGATTATTTTAGTTTGAACCAGAATTCTTGCAGAAGCATTTTAAATTCTCCAAAAAAAGATGTGGATCCTATTTCCATTGGATTCTATCATCACCAGGACTGGGTTATAGGGATGTGCACAAATCAGTTTTTTTTAAATTTGATTTGTGCCCCAAACAAATCACCCCTGATTTGTTTTCTGTCCAAATCTACCCCCCCCAATCACCCCAGTTTCGATTTGTATTTGCTTTGATTTGATTTGGATATGGGTTGATTTGGACCACTTAGCAAGGCTCTAGGGGCACCAAATTTGGGTGGTAGGTAGGTCCCCATGGATGCCACCTACCACCCAGATTTCAAGGCAGTGGAACACTTGGTTGATGTTTAATGAATTATTTTAGTTTTTACTTATTTTGAACATTTCTGCCCTAGGAAATAATGGGGATTCGACATTGCCATATCCTAACCCTTACACAGATCTCCAGCTTTCTTCTCTTTTTTTTAAAGCTAAGTTCTAGCCTTTGAGGAAATGGAGTTATGGAGCAAAATGTGCGGTCATTATTTTTCAAGTGTTCAGATTATTTGGTGAATAATAACTTTTCCTCATAATGAATCCCTATGAGGATTCATTGCACACCTTTATTTCTTCTGTTCATTTTGACTGTCACTGGACAGTGCCAACTGTCAACTGCCATGTGCCAACTACACCGCACCCCCACCTGCAAGGCAGTGGGGTACTCATTTTAATGTTTAGGAATATTGAAATGCTTAGGTTCTTTGGTGTCTAATAACTTTTCCTCATTATGAATCTCTATGAGGATTCACTATACACCTTTGATTCTTCGGTTCATTTTGACTATCATTGGGCAGTGCCAACTGCCAACTGCCAACTACACACACACACACACACACATACTGGGGTACTCAATTTATTTTTAAGGTATTTTTGAAGTGTTTAGATTCTTTTGTGTCTGCATTACACACCTTCATTTCTTCTGTTCATTTTGACCCCACTGCTTTGCAGGTGGGGGTGGGGAATTAGTGGCATCCCATGTTCCAACTACCCCTCAACCCACAAGCTGCTGGATATTCAGTTTATATTTTATATTTTTATATTTTTGAGGTGTTTAGACTCTTTGGTGTGTAATGAATCCTCATAGGGATTCATTATGAGGAAAGGTTATTAGACACCAAAGAGCCTAAACACTTAAAAAAAAAATCCTAGAACATAAATTCAGTAGTACCCCACTGCCTTGCGAGTGGGAGAGGAGTGTAGTTGGCACATGGCAGTAGACAGTTGGCACTGTCATGGGAAGAGAGCTGGTCTTGTGGTAGCAAGCATGGCTTGTCCCCTTAGCTTAGCAGGGTCCACCCTGGTTACAAATGAATGGGAGACTAGAAGTGTGAGCACTGTAAGATATTCCCTTCAGGGGATGGAGCTGCTCTGGGAAGAGCATCAGAAGGTTCCAAGTTCCCTCCCTGGCATCTGCAAGGTATGGCTGAGAGAGATTCCTGCCTGCAACCTTGGAGAAGCCGCTGCCAGTCTGTGAAGACAATACTGCGCTAGATAGAACAATGGTCTGACTCGGTATATGGTAGTTTCCTATGTTCCACTGTCCAAAAGACAGTCAAAATCATAGAAGAAATGAAGGTGTGTAATGAATCCTCATAAGGATTCATTGAGGGGAAGTTATTATACACCAAAGAATCCAAACACTTGAAAAATAGTGACCACACATTTTGCTCCATAACTCCACTTCTACATGGGCTAGAGCTTAGCTTATTTCTTAAAATGAAAGCTGGGAATCTGGGGAAATTAATAGGAGGGATCTGAATCTCAAATTGATTCAAATTGAATCAGGCGTGATTCGATTTGGATCTGAATCACGAATCAGGCGTGATTCGATTTGGATCTGAATCACAAATCAGGCGTGATTCGATTTGGATCTGAATCTAGCCAATGGACCACAGGGGTGATTTGTTGTGTCTCCAAATCACGCAAATCAGCTATATTCGGGTACAAATCGATTTGTACCTGAATCAGTTTGCACATACTACTGGGTTAGCCATGAAGCTAAGAATGCCACAGAACACGGCAGAGTCCCTGACAATGGAATGTCTCTAGCTGGCTCAACAACCTGCATTTTCATAGGAGTTTGTTCTCTACATAACTTCTTGGGTCAGTGCATGGTTCCAGAAAAGGGAAATCCCTCAAAGAAAGACCCACTGTTGTAGATTGTACCATATTTACACTAAAAATGTACATTTATATTACAGGCATGTCCTCTGTGGCATTTTGCAAATATGAATAAATGGACTAATTTACTATGGTCAGTGAGTCATTTACTATGGTGAGCTTCTGGCCTAATGTACTATGCTGGCTTCAAGTTACTCAATCATAGCATCTCTCACAAGCCCTACAGATAATATAAACAATGGAGTTTGTTTCTCATTATTGATTGTAATGAGATCATGCATTGCTCCTCAAACTTGCTTAAGTTTCTCATTTTTAATGTAGCTGTCTGATATTTGTCACATGTAAAAGTCTTGCACAGATCCACTGTCTTTATACAGCCTGGGTGACTCCATTCTATTTATCGCCAATTGGCAGAATATGGCCATATTAATATCCTGATGCTCCCTCTTTCTCAATACCTTTTTCCTTCATACTATAGAATAGTGGATAGTATTGGATTTGGACCAGTGAGCTCTGCATTCAAATCCCTGCTCAGGTATGACATTCAGGATGTTAGGGCTCAGTGGTTTAATCCTGACAATGGTGTATGGTCATTGGATTGTGGGTCCAGATCTCTTGGTCACTTTAGCAGGTGATGAGTCAGCTGGGTCCTATGGTATTTTGAAAACAATTGCCACTGACAAAATTTGATATATTTATCCCTGTGAGGAGTTTTTTATATTGTTATTTGATTTTTAGCTTACTTTCCAAAGGGAAGAAGGCTTATAAAGTAGGTGTATGTGTGTGTGCACATTTATAGTCCAATTGAAACCAAATTCACGGCAAATAGCAAAGAATCCTAGAGAACCCCATCAGGAAGATATTATTTGTTTGTTTGTTTTTTTATTTGCTAATACACCATGTTTCTTTAAAATGGCAGCCACTCAAAATATACAACACTTTGAAAATCATATGCTGACATACAGGTGAAACTCGGAAAATTAGAATATCGTGCAAAAGTCCATTAATTTCAGTAATGCAAATTAAAAGGTGAAACTGATATATGAGACAGACGCATTACATGCAAAGCGAGATAAGTCAAGCCTTAATTTGTTATAATTGTGATGATCATGGCGTACAGCTCATGAAAACCCCAAATCCACAATCCCAGAAAATTAGAATATTACATGGAAGCAAGAAGACAAGGATTGAAGAATAGAACAATATTGGACCTCTGAAAAGTATAAGCATGCATATGTATTCAGTACTTGGTTTGGGCCCCTTTTGCAGCAATTACTGCCTCAATGCGGCGTGGCATGGATGCTATCAGCCTGTGGCACTGCTGAGGTATTATGGAAGACCAGGATGCTTCATTAGCGGCCTTCAGCAATTCTGCATTGTTTGGTCTCATGTCTCTCATCCTTCTCTTGGCAATGCCCCATAGATTCTCTATGGGGTCAGGTCAGGCGAGTTTGCTGGCCAATCAAGCACAGTACACTGTATACTTTTCAGAGGTCCGATATTGTTCTATTCTTCAATCCTTGTCTTCTTGGTTCCATGTAATATTCTAATTTTCTGAGATTGTGGATTTGGGGTTTTCATGAGCTGTACGCCATGATCATCACAATTATAACAAATTAAGGCTTGACTTATCTCGCTTTGCATGTAATGCGTCTGTCTCATATATCAGTTTCACCTTTTAATTTGCATTACTGAAATTAATGGACTTTTGCACGATATTCTAATTTTCCGAGTTTCACCTGTATGCTGACATGCAAACCAAATTCACAGCACATGGGAGGGGATCCTAGGTTAGAGACACAGAGTTAATAGAAGTAGAAAGAAAGCTCTATTCATTCTGATTAGGCCCACTTGTTTATTTTCCAAATGCAGCTTTTTAAATGAGTATGGAAACTGTTATTGCACAGTAAATACACAAACGTAAATAGAACATACGAATGAATATTATTGGCAATTTATGTATTCCAGTAAGCAATAACTCAAATCTGGGTTGTGCCTGTACATTTCTATATTTGACTCCTGTAGTTCCCCCTGGCTGAGTTTTGGGGGAGTGACTAGTTCAGTAGTAGAGTCTCGTTTACATATCTCATGGTCAATCCCTGGGATCACCAGATCTTGGTAGAAGGTGTGGAGTAGACTTCCTCAGGCCTTGGAGAGTCTCTGCTAGCCATTGTAGACAGTCCTGGACTAGATGGACCAATGATCTGAGTCAATATAAAGGCAACATTACTGATTAATAAACTCATTGGGTGACCTTGGGCCAGTTACAGGATTGTTATAAGCCTAAAAAGGGGAAATCCTCATATATGCTACTCTGAGCTCCTTGGAGAAGTGGTGGCATGCATATGTGATGATGATGATGATAATAAAAACTATCCTCCCTTATTTAAGTAACAAGGAGCCATTCTGCATGATCTATTTGGATCTGAAAACAGACACTTGGATCTATTCCTGAATGAGGAGGTGGATAAAATGAAGGGGGAAGGGATTCCCCTTTCAAACAGAAAGTGAAATCATTTTTAAACTGAAAAGAAATTGCACTGTTGAATATTAACTTTTGGCCTGATCCAGCCATGACCATGGAAAACCAATCATGTAGATCTACTGGTGGTCTCTGGCTTGATCTGCTGGTGACAGATGCATATCCCCATGAAATGATGCAGCTAGGCAGTTTAATAGGGCTGGACTAGTCTCATGATGCTGAGAGGGATAAACGTTCAGATGCTCATACGTATCCACATGAGTACCACACACACATACAGAGCTCTCTTGATGGATCGGGGTGATGATCCTCAGTATATTCTACCGAAGCAAGTTTGAGGCCTGGAGCGTGTGTGTGTGTGTGTGTGTGTGTGTGTGTGTGTGTGTGTGTGTGTGCCTGTGTGTGTGTGAAAAATAAATCAACCATTTGATTTTAAAATGACAACAGCAAAACTGGAGAAAATATATTTCTTTGCTTAATGACACCAATAGCAGGGTGTGGGGTGACAAATAAAACTGTTCGACTGACTGTTCATCAAACTGAATTGCATGTCTGGAAGATCTGGAAGCCAAAGAAGGGTTGTCAATCCTAGCAATATATGTCAGGGTGATTCTGAAAAATTGCAATTCGTTTAGAAAATCTGAAATTCTTTTCGGACAAAAATCCTTTTCTGGGAAATTTCTAAATTTTGAAAGATTATGCAGATAAAACATCAACAGCAATAATTTCTAGCCAAAATATATGTGCAATTTTAATTCAGAGGACACTCCAGTCAAAACGAAGTAGGTCTAAACCCCACTGAGTTCAATGGGAGAATTAAAGCATATGTGTAATGTCAATGGGACCTAAAAGTTGTTACATTTGGCTAGATTGTGTCCAGTGCTGATATTACAGTTGCTTTGCAAACCAGGGCTTTGCTAGTCTAGGGCTCTGTGCCCAAACCCTTGTCTCAATCTTTTTTATTCTGATGTGCATCTTAATTTCTTTGACACCATGCATATGCTCCCATGTATAATCATTTAAGCTCTCCAGGCAGCTTTGCCGTTTAACAACACTGAATCTTTATTTTATTCCTTTTATTATCCTTCACCAGCACACAGAGCTCAGTAGCCATAAAACAGCTATAACAAATTTAAGTTGCTTTCTTCTTATCTCTTTGCACAATGAGACTCATAGGAATTTCCTTTTTTTGGCTTGTGGTTGATTTTTGTTCTTTATACGTTACTTGAAAAACTTCCTAAAAGTACATTATAGTCATCCCATCAGCACATCCTCATGACACAAGCTATGAACTGCCAGTATTTCCATTTTAAAGATGGGGAATGGAAACTGGGAGGCTTTGGCTTGTCTAGAGCTGTTGTGTGAAGAAGCCAAACGAAAAGTGGGAGTCAAATCCAGATCTCTCTCCTAACTTCATTTCCCTATCTGGTGGACTACATTGACTGTTGGAAAATGCCACACTTCCAAACAAAAGATCATATGTGGTTTGTCCAACTGTCTCTTCACAGCAGGTCTTCATGGCTTGTCCCCAACAGCACAGCCCACCAGCCATGAATTGGCCAAGGTGGCCGATTACTGTATTCTTCTTAGGAACGTCACTGCTCTTTGGACAGTGGTCTAAAGACTGGCACTATATTTTACCATAAATGAGAAGGATCCTTTGTAATCCCAGTTTGGCTTTCTTAACTTGTAGCTACCTCATCCCTGAATTCTCAACTTCAGCAGCTTCAGCATCTTCAACAGCTCCAGCACCAACAGCAACAGCAGCAGCAGCAGCAGCAGCAGCAGCAGCAACAGGGCCAAACTAGCCAGCAGCCACCGGGGCAAGCCAGTCAGCCACAAAACCAAACGCAGCAGCAGCAACAGCAGCCGCCGCCGCCACCGCAACAGCCTCAGCCGCAGCAACCACAGCAACAGCCACCGCCGCTGCCCCCTCAAACACAGCCTCAGAGCCAGAGCCAGCCACCACCAGCGCAGCAGTCGTCAAGCTCCCCTCAGAAGCCCAACCAGTCACCAGGACATGGCCTTCCCTCACCTCTCACACCACCAAATCCACTCCAGGTAGGGCCCCTCACTGCCTGAGGATGTGGTCTATGGCCATTTATCTTCTTCTTATATTTTGTCACCCTGTCTTCCAAAGTTTCTCCTTATCGTTTGTTTCAGTAACTGTCTGCACCAGTGAACCATATTGTCAATCACTATTGTCCCACAATCTCTATTTTTGTTCAACTCTCTCCTGTTTCCCCTCAACCCCACCCCCTCCACTTGTTTTGGCCTTTAGAAAAACTTCTCCTCGCTATTTGTGCAAAAAGGCACCATTTTGCTAAAGCTTTGGGGTGAAAACATTCTGTTTAGAAGCTCTGGTGTAATGCTTCTTTTCCGCTAAGACACTCCCCAATTTCATTTAAAGGGCCACATGTGGTGTATGTTGTTAAAAAAAAAACCCGTGTTGTGTCAGCAGAAAGAGACTGGATGCTGCTCCCTATTTACAGAAAGATCAGATAGACTGCAGTTCAGAATTCAGACAAGTCGCAGTTTTGGGGGCTGATTGCAGAGACAGGGTTGGCATGAAGGATGCACAAAATGGCCCCATTTAGTTTCATGGGCATTTTCTCCTTGTCAAATGAAACCTTTGTACTTTTAGAACATTTTAGTGTGGAAATGGATATTCAGCATTGGAAATGGTTAGATTTTTCTGAGTTCACAACAGCCTAATGTCCTGTATTTAAAAGCTCCTTCAATTGCTGTTTAATTACCTTATAAAAGTGACTTTTGTTGTTCTACTTGCCTTTTGTCCACAGAAATAAGGAAGCTTACCCTAAGGGCCTCTTGAGGCTTGTCTTCCTAATGGGAGTTACCCTTCACTGGTGCCTCAGCACTCAAAACTCTCCTCCACTCAGGCCTGCTCAGAAAAGCTGAGCAATAATCTCTCTTCTGTTCCCTGAACTGCTTTTGTGCTGGGGCTTGTAAGGGCTTGGCCCTCGGAACCTCTTTTCAGTTACTGGTCTTGGCCCCAAAGCTAAGCTACTCTCCAAAAGCTGCTTCCACTGATGTGGGTAGGGTGGCTGTGCTTAGAAAATCATACTGTACATGCTCAGAGGGGTACTCTCATTAAGCAAGGTTCCAGGATTTTTGCTACGTATCTTTCCCATGGAAGAGGTATTGCTTTCATCTTAGTCACCTTAAGTGGTGCAGCAGGGAAATGCTTGACTAACAAGCAGAAGGTTGCTGGTTCAAATCCCCGCTGGTACTATATCGGGCAGCAGCAATATAGGAAGATGCTGAAAGGCATCATCTCATACTGTGTGGGAGATGGCAATGGTAAACCCCTCCTGTATTCTACCAAAAAACCCACAGGGCTCGTGTTCCAGGAGTCGAAATCGACTTGACGGCACACTTTACAGGGAGGAGAGCTGGTCTTGTGGTAGCAAGCATGACTTGTCCCCTTAGCTAACCAGAGTCTGCCCTGGTTGCATATGAATGGGAGACTTGATGTGTGAGCACTGCAAGATATTCCCCTCAGGGGATGGAGCCGCTCTGGGAAGAGCAGAAGGTTTCAAGTTACCTCCCTGGCATCTCCAAGATAGGACAAGATTTTTTTATTGAACCAACAAACTACCAAAGCATACAGTATGTTGCCAAAGCGCAATTATATACAAAGTGGTTGTTTGTACATGATATATCTACAAAGATTTACACACAAGGATTTGGAAACCCACAAGGTTATGAAGATAGGGCTGAGAGAAATTCCTGCTTGCAACCTTGGAGAAGCCACTGCCAGTCTGTGAAGACAATACTGAGCTAGATAGACCAATGGTCTGACGCAGTATATGGCAGCTTCCTATGTTCGTATCTTTAGTTTGCACTCGGTGCGTAACAATAAACCACCTGCTTAAAGCAGTCTCACACACATACACAAGATATGCCTGAATGTATTGGTGGTATTCAAGACCAGACACACACTGCAGCACACAAGCATAGGAGTAAGAACTGGTGTGAAAAGCAGCTGGTATGAACACACCCGAAGTCTCCACTCAGTAGTAACAGAGAGTCAATTTCACTCTTCAGGAAGTCAATGATCCACTCACTGCAGGGGAAATAAAATAAACCCTGCAGGGGCTGTGTGTACATGCCAACTACTGCCAGCTAATTCCATTCCATCTTGTAAGAGGTCGTTGATTTTTACCCACAATAAGTAAAACAGCAGAGCACTAAGGAATGAGCACACACTCCAGTTACAGAGTAGGTAGCAGAGGATGGTTTGGATATTGCAGCTGTTTAGAGAAAACACATGCAGATCCTTGTATGACTAAACACTAAACATTTATTGGTGAAATACGCTTAGATAGGAAAGACCTATATCTAATCTAAAGGACTACATAATGGATAGGTAAGGAGAGAGAGAGATGTTTCCCTCTGCTCTCTAGGAGGAAAGGAAGGATTGTGACTCAACACAGGAAGTGCTGCAGAGTCAGTTCAGGGGTCATAGAGTAAAGGGAGACCTTTACTCACTGTCTCTACTCCCAATGCCCCTTGTGGACATTAGACAGTTGGTGCAAAAGGTCGATGCGCTGGAAGTTCATCTCCAACAGTATATGCAAACTGAATCAGACCAGAAGGCTTTATGTAAGCAGCAAGAAAAAACACACCAGTGGGAATTCCGAGACTGCTTGCCGCTGAAGGGCAAATGACTCCTTTTCTGGCCCATGAGGCCAACGTTACTGACAATATGCAGAGAATCAATCATAGACACAATACAGAGAAACCAGGCAAATGCATTCCCCACTGCTTTAGAAAAGAGAATAATAATAACTAGCTGAATTGAGCGCAGAACATCTGCGTCTCAAGTTTGCTGCCGCTGCCCCCCTCCCACCACCACCATCTTCTTCCCCACCCACCTGCCTCTGCCGCTGTTCCCCCGCTGCCTACCAGCCAGCCACTTCCCCCCCGCCCCGTGCTTCCCCTGCCTGTCCACCCGCCTGCCTGCCTGCCGGCTGCTACTTCACCTGCCCACCTGCTGCTGCTGCTGCCATTTTCGGCCTGCTTGTCCCCTTTGAAGCAGCCTGCTGCACCTGCAACTCCCCCACTCAGACTATCCCTGTGACTATCCCTGCTCAGACTCTCCCTGCCTGCTGGCTGGCTAGCCAGCCGCCGCCACTGTTCACTGCCATTTGGTTTCCCTTCTGGCCAGCTGCCGCTGCCACTTTTTTTCTTCCCGCCCGTCCCCATCGCTATCCGGCACCTGCTCGTGAACTCTCTCTAGAGCTGCCACACATGGGATTAGTGACCTGTATGGCTAAGAGAAATATATATCAAGAAGAGCTTAACCCCCAACTTCTTTTGGACATTCACTCATGATGTCATCTGAATTGTAGACATACAGCCCTGATTCTGTGACTATTCACTGAGAAATGGGTCCCTTGGATCTCCATGGGACTTACTCCCAATTTAAATGTGCATCTCTTATACTGGTTTTCAGTCATTTCCCTGCCCCAGGAAGCCCTTAGAATTTGTGTGGGAGTTTGAAATCTCTAACTCAGCACTCTCATCAAACTTCTGTAGAGGAAGCCACTGATACAAGTTGAGTGGATCATGGAAATTCTATAGACATCGTGTATCTAGATTTCAGCAACACATTTGGCCGGTCTTGTGTACGGCTAAGGGGATTGGAGCAGGGCTTGCTCCTATTAACCACCCACAAAGGAAAGCAGTGTTCAGTAGGAAAGAAATAGGAACAGCTGCTATACCCATAGTTAAACACAAGGAAGCCACTTTAAAGGTCCAGATACCAAGGATTAGCAACATTCTTGGTGGTGTTGGTGTTTCTGCATATCCTTATCTGGGACACATTGAGGCTATTCACAAGAGAGAGGAAAACCGGGCTAAGGCTGCTCAGCCTGCTTTTCCTCCATCACAAGAACCACCGGGCTAGTGGGCGAGCCCAATGATTCAATGGGAGCTAGCCCGCCAAAGTAGCCCTCCCCTTAAAGTAGCCCTCCCCTTAAATGCTAATCCCATTTTTTTTATCGTGAGTCGCTGCAGCGGAGCTCCATGGTGCAGCAACTTACGAGGAGACCCCTGACCGGGAGGCTACCACAAGCCCCCTGGCGTCAGGGGGTTCCCCAGAATGCCCCGCGCACTTGCATGGGGCATTCTGTAACTTCCGGGGGCCGGGCGGCCCCTGATCCCCAAAGCCCCTACTGACTCCATGATGGAGCCAGTAATCATGTAGGTGGCCAATCTGGCCGCCCAGGGTGGGCACGCCTCTCATGTGCGGGGAAAGTGGGCTTGACCTGCTCTCCCCACCAAACCCCTCCTGGCTCTATGGACCAATCGTGTGTAGAGCCTCATTATATCAGTTTCAGCTAAGGTAAACCTGGAGTTACCACAAGTGAAAGGTCATGATATTCCTGACATTTTCAAAATCATAGGGTATGTTATTGTCTTTATGTATTGGAATGTTATCCCATTCGCCATGTACCTAAATAATTCCTCGTTTAGCCCACCACACACAGGGCTTTAGTTTGCAAATCCTTTGCTCAATAGCACTAGATTCTTGTAGAGGCACTACAGTATATAGTGCCAACAACTACGTAAGCTAAGTGAACAGGCCATCGTGTTAGCAGTAGCTTAGGGACTCTTTAATATGTAGATTATTGATGCAAAAACAGATCCAAAGGAATTGCTGTCACATTTTATTATCTCAATGCTGCTGCCATGTAAGCACTGCCAAGTGCATACAGTAGGAAAGTGCTAAAATGCTTGCTAACTAACCATCTAGCTGTTGTGCAGTTACTTTTCTTTTACAAAACCATATACATATCTTAAAAATACCAACATGTAACTTTTAATCTTGCCATCCTTAAAGCTCTTTGAATCCTTTTACAGGATTGGACTTGGCTTTGTTTGCTCTTGAACCTTGGCCAGTCACTAGTTTTATCACCGGACCATTTTGAAAAGAATGTTGAAAAGGGGTGGTCCAGCCCTCTGCTCCATCCTCCAACTACCAACAAACCTATTGCCACTGCTTCCATCATACAGCTCTGTTGTTGCCTCTGGACTGGCAACTAAAGGGCATCTGGTCTGGACAGATTTGGTCCTACTCCTCTGGTGGCTGATCGCTTCTTTAGGGCAAGGGGACATATAATGAGGCGAAGCAGATTCAGGGCTGGCATCAGGAGTCAGCATCCTTGGGTTGCTGTCAAGGTGATCCCTGAGAGCACCTGTGTGCACATAGTCTTCATGCAGTGCTGGTGGAGTGCAGGCGCGTAACAACGATAGGGCAAGGGGAGACAGTTGTCTGGGGGCCCCACTGCCTGGAGGGGCACCCCAGGGGCACCACACGTGACTCCCCATTGCCCCCTGCCCAGCCCCATAGCCCCTCAGCCACTTGCCCTCTTCGCCGTCTCTCCAGCTTGTTCTCCTGGCCGGCAATCCAGCAGCCAACAAGCTGCAAAGAGCTCCTTTTCTCCCGCCTCTCAGCTGATCGGCGGGTGGGCGGGGCTTCCACGGAGGCCTGGTGTAGGCCTCTGTGAAGCCTGAACTCAAGTAGGGCCCAAGCCAGCAAGGAGGAGGCAGCTAGAGTGGCCTCCACTGTTCTCTGCAGCAGAAGACCCCCTGCTGCCAGGTAGAGTGTGAACTCCCTTTTGTGGTTACCTTCCCCACCCGGATATATAGGGATCTGCTTGCCATAGGGCTTTGATATTCGGGGGAGGGACTGAGAAGTCTCTGAATATTTATTTTTAAACAGCTTGGAAAATTTGCTGGCTTAAAAAAAACTATCTAAAAAGTCCTATAAGTGGCTTGTTTCATGGCAGAAAATTGCAAAAACTTCTGGAACAGTATTTTATTAATTTTATTTATTCATTCATTCATTTATAAATGCACTTATGTTCAAGTTGTTTTGCAACCCAGAAGGTCTGAGTGAGAACTGTGAAGCATGTCTTGTGCTTTTATTTTATTTTATTTTTCTTGTGTGTGAACTGCTCCCCAATAACTTGCAGGGACTTCAGGGTAAATCTGGCCAACATGTGAATGCAGCACCTCTATTCCAGAGGAGATGTGTGTTAAAGGGCTTTAAAAGCCTCCTGTGAAAAACCTCCTGGAATCAAACTTGACTGAATTTGTTCAGAATTCTGAGAAAACAAACATAGGTTCACCCTGCATGGTTGAAAGTCTCCTTGGCTAATCTGCAGCGAGGGGGCCATTTTAATAATTAGTGTTGCTAGTGTGTTCTAGGCATTAAAAGTAGCACAAATATATAGTACTCAATGTATATCACTATATACTGTGAAGTGTGCATGTGTGTATTCAGTGAAATGTATTTCCAGGCAGCATACTTATTTTGAAATATCAGACTTAAATCCTTGGGGGCCTGGGGTGTGCGGAGGCCCTGGACTTTGAGTGGGGGGGCCCCATTTTAAAATCTTGTCTCTGGGCCCACTCCAACCTTGCTACGCCCCTGGTGGAGTGAGTGACTCTTTGGGGCCCTATCCAGGAGGGAGAGGGCCCATGGAGGGCAGTTTGTTAATTAAGGGCCCCTTGAAACTCTGAGCAGATACCTGACATCACTTTCATGAACACTTTTGTAAAAGCTTCTTAGATGCCCCCCCCCTTTTTTGTTTTGATTTGTTTTGTCTGTTGCTCTAACTTAAATATCGACGTGGAATTAAATTCAAGGAAATAATAGCCTCCAAGGTAAATGGTCTTTATGAACTAGAATGAAGCAGCTTCGCTTTGAAGAATATTAAGGGAATAAAGATCAACGAAGTTAAAATTTGACAGGTTAAATTTCATTTCTGAATTCTTGATTTTTCATGTGGGTTTTATCCTCTTACATTATTCAGGGGCTGTCCGAGAGATATTGGTTTAAAACAATGCAACTTAGAAAGATTGTCATGGAGAAGGCAGTAATACAGAAGGATGATTGCATTTATTTCAAAAGGCTCTGAAGGATAACAACAATTATAACTAAAAGTGTACAGGTGCTGTCATGTCTTCAAACAGAAAATTAAATGAAAGTGACTTTGCTACATATACCTGAGTGAGGCATTTTACTTTTTTTGGTTGATTGAAAATTAATAACTGTGTTGGACTGTGAATAGAGCTACAAAAATTCTCAAAATGATTTTTGTCAGATTTTTCTGTAATACATCACACTGATTCTATTACTGTTCTGTACTAAATTCAATGGGGTATTGCATTTCAGGTTTTCACTATGTCACACACACACACACACACACACACACACACACACACCCTTTTGGCCTAGTTTTCTAGTATTATTTTTCATGCTACACACCAACACTTATCCATGATCTTATACCACAAGTATTATTGTCCTCATATTTCAGCAAACTGTAGTCCTTACAGAGTTTCTATGGTGAAATATTCATTCAGGCCTTGCCTCTCTGAGATTGAAAGTAAAAGAGCAAATGGCTTCTAAATACACCGTGAAAGGGAACCACTTGGTAACAGTGGTAGGATCAAGCAGACAAGTGAGGATCTGGGATCTAACAGGAGTGGATCCTGCAGAAAATTACAGAGGCTGCTGCAGGAAATATGCAATGCAGTATCTCACCCTCATCACTTTATGGACATGAACCATTCCGGACATGAAGACCGGTCCTCAACACTCAGGACACTAGCTTAGGTGGTGAAATATATTTATTCTTCCTTTTTTGAAGAAATTATGAATAACATACTTCCCACTGACTTGCAAATACCAAGTTTTGCATAGACAATCCTGCCACTTAAATTAGCTGAAGGCACTACTTTTTACTCTAGAATATGTGTTTAAACTGTGTGGCATAGGCAGCCCACAGCAGCAAAGTTCTCCGGCTGGGGAATGGGGGCGGAGGGCAGCGAGCAAGTGAGCCAGCCTGTGCCTGCTGACTGAGGTGGGGGGAACAGTTGCAGGCAAACTTCAGAGGTGGAGAGGCGGGCAGGACCACCAGGGAAGTTGGGAAGGAAGGCAAAGGGACCAGAAGACCTATGCAGTCAAATTACCTGCTCACGTGCAGTCTTCCCTCTAATTTTTTTTCATCTGTGCATAGAATAAGTTTTGTTCTGGGCAGCAGTATCAAGGCAGTGTGCGCACATGCATTCAGGATGGGGCCTTCCAGATTCAACCTGAGCGGGATATAAAATTAACTGAGAAGACATCAAGAAATGTCTGTGCGCATGCACACGTGCATGCCTTAGAGGGAATACCGCTCATGCATGATGGTGGACGGTGCAGGGTGGGGAGGCAGGTCACCATGACAACCGCACAGCTACTCACCAGGTGTCCAGGCTGCCGCTACTCTCCCCCAGTGGGCAATGTGGGCTCTTGTTTTTTCCTCGCTGGCACTGTTGCTGTTCTTCTTCCTGTGCACTGTCTGGGAGAAGTGCCCAAACTGCAATAATTTTCTCAGGGAGTGCCAGGGCGCCCTGGCACCCACTACTAGTTCAGCCCCTAGGATCTAATATGAAGTGATCTAATATGAAGTTACCTCTATTGTAGCTCATCATGGCTTCTCTTGAATATCCCTGGGGCTGCCAGGATATTGCAGCTTTAACAATGCATATGCAGAAGGATACTTGCTGATACCATGCCTTTTACCCCTTCCTTCCTGGGTCCTATCATTTATCCTTCTTCCCTGCTAAGGGAAGCATGCAGACCATCAATTTTACCCACTAACAGATGGGAAAGTGGTTGTTTGGTAGGACCCAGAAGAGTGATGCTGCATATAATATATGCTTTGAAATTTCAGACTCTTGTACCAAAAGTAAAGAAATTGCTCCTAATTTTGTTTATCTGTGGGCGTCTAGTCCCTCACATTTTACTACGGTTAATTAATTATCAATGAGGCATGCTCCACCCATAGTTACTTTAATTTCCACTCATTCAATAGAATTTCCCCCTCATAATGATGGTATTAAGATCCCACCAGTTTAAGCAGTTTTGTGTTTAGTTTTTCACCATGTGTTTGGCTAGTCTTTGGTTTTAGGTATGAGAGCTAATTTCCAGTTTATTGTTATTTAAAAGTCTTGCTGTTGTCATTAAATTTCTGACCAATTCACCATGAACAACATCCATAGGATATTTTTAAATAAGAAGATCAGTAACTATACAGAGAATAGTAGAGGGTTCATATTCTACTATCTTAGAAATAATTTCCCAGGCTCCCCCCCCCAATTATTTATTAACTGATGTACTCCCATCAAAGTAGAATGTACTTTAAGATTCTTTGGTGGATCTTCTCTGAGCTCACGTGTGGGGGAAATATTTTCTCTGTGATGACTGATCTAGCCTTGCTGTTTCCCATAATGTGATTAATATGCAGCTGTGGTAGTTACCACATGATACATGCAATCATGTCAACTAGCCTTGAGTATGTCCCTTTCAATGGCAGCCAACAGATTACAATATCTCTGGCCCTCTTTTTAATTGGCAAACAAATGAATTGAGTGATATTTTTAGGATGCTGTATGAAGAAAACAGTTAACTTTCTCATCTAAACCGACACAGAGCATTCTTTTTTGTTGGTAACACACAAGCATTCCCTAAATCTACAGGCATGAGGCGATATGTTATACAGGTGCAGAAAGACGCCAGCGGTGGCCCGGGTTCTGCCGCCACAGACCCTCTAGCCCCATCCCCTGCATCTGACATCAGATGCAGGGAGCATTTAGCCATGTCCTCCGTGTCTGATGTCAGTAAAAGTAGCAAGAGGGAGAGTCGCTCTGGCCACGCTGCGAATGCAGTGGTTTTCATTTGGAGCTAAGCCATGCCCGCACATCAGATGCGGGGGCGTTTCTAGGGCACGAGGCGTGGCCTCTGAGGGGCGGCCACCCAAGTTTTTTGAACCCATCTTCTCAATGGTGGCTCCGTCCCTGATGTTATACAAATACTATCTATGCACATGGAAATAACTTCAAATCTAATTAAAATCTGCATTTATATTTTGTGATAAATTTAACCAATCCAGAATACCAAATAATTGGCGAGGAAGCGAATACACACTAAAACATGACTGATAATCAAAACTAAAAATGGAGGATTGCTTCTTTTACTTTTGGGGGATAAGGGAGAATGAGGAAAGAGAGCAAAGGTAGGAGTGTTGCAGAATTTTAAAAATAAAGGTTAGTAGCTTAGGTATAAGACAAAGTTGCAGAAAAACAAGCTATAAGGGCAATACTATGGGATGGCCTGGGATTAGGTCAATAAGCGTAGACTCTAGAGAGACTAGCTTCAATTCCTTTTTGTCTGTCCACTGACTGACTTCAGTCCTGACCCAAGTGACATGAATCCAGTTTTCTGCACCAACTGAAAAACAAATACATTAAACACTGGTTATACTTGGAGTTGCTGAGTTATATTTCCAGCTTCCTTGCACATATCATAGCTCACATAAGTCATCTTCTTATGTGAGCAGAATAACATACGAGGAGAGAACTTATACAATTATCAGTTTTTATGAGCAAGCTATATTCTGAAACCAGAATTCTCTGCCCATGGAAGCTGATCTGTGAAATTCTGAGAGGTCTTCCTTACATTATGCTGCTTATGCAACCACATGCATGAGCTGTTACATGCAAAAAACCAAGCTGTTACATTTACACCTTAGCCATAGATTAACATTGCCCTTATATAGCGGAAGAGGCATGTTGCCAAAGTAGCCACAGTCTCAGAGGCTTTTCTGAATTTATTTTTACAGATGTGAATCTTAACACCTGTGTTTTATGATGTGTACAATGTTGATTAAGATTTGTTAGATACTAATATCTATTTCAGTGCCATGTTTGGGGGGAAATACCATTTGCTACTCTTTCAAATATGTGTCTTTGCCGTGAAAAACATGCATCTCAAGATATATGTCTGTAAAACTTAACATCAAAAGTAGCTTTTAGCTTTTGGCTTCACAATAAATCACGGCTCTCCTGAAATCTAGTATGCACCTGCCCTTAGCACCAAACTGTATGTGATGTAAAATCCATCATGAACAGATGGGCTTAAATGATAAAGTGGTCAAGAAGTGGTCCTTTTATGTTGATGTCCAGCCACACAAGGTGGGAAGGTGGGAACAACCTGGTTCAGGACCATAGACTGACAAGGGAGGGTCTAACACTTTCCACCTGAGCCACCCGCCCTGAACTGGCCATTTGCCCCAGTAGCAGCTAAATTTTATATGTTTGTTTGTTTACATTTATATCCCACCCTTTCTCCATGGAGCCCAGTTCAATGTACATGGTTTTGTTTTATCCTCACAACAACCCTGTGAGGTAGGTTAGGCTGAGAGAGAAGTTACTGGCCCAGAGTCACCCACTGAGTTTCACAGCTGAAAAGGGTTTTGATCTCAGTTCTCCCTAGTCCTAGTCCCACAGTGTAACCACTACACCATGCTGGCTTCTTTCAGCATAAAAGGATCACTTCCAGCCCACTTCCTCATTTAAGCCCATCAATTCATTACAGGTTTAATGTCATGTGCAATTCAGCCCTCAGATCTCTTACTTTCAGAAATGACTCTAATCACTCCCCCTTGCTGTCTCTTTTGCTTGGAAGGAACTCCATTTGAGACTTCTGTGCTATTTCACCTCCCTCCCTCTTCCTCTCCCTTCAAATCCCTCCTCAAAAGCCGCTATTTCACAAAGCCTTTGGCTTAACCTCTTAGTCTGCTTCCCTAACTTAAACAAAGCTTAAGTACATTTAACTGCGCTTAATCACATTCATCCCATGTAACTCTTGCTTCTCCCACACCTTTCTTTTTTCTCTTTTGTTTTTTACCCTTCAGTATTTTTTCCATCTGCTGCTATCCCAGATTGTTGAAATATAAATTGTAACCTACTTGGAAGCATTTTAGAAATGTTGCTTGTAAAGTGCTATGTGCATTGATGACAGTAAGAAATAACAACAGTCTTCCACACCTCATATTACATCACAGTTCTTAATGTAAAATCTACACATGCTTTTGTATGTATCTGCTGGACAGACTTCATTCTTTCTCCCCAGGCAGCAATGGGAACTATAGTTCTGTGGAAAGTGAGTGGGGCACTAAGACACTCTAAGAGAAAATTTCCAGCATCCTTAACAAACTACCATTCCTAGGATTATTTGTGGGAAGCCGTGACAGTTAAACTGTTATAAAACCCACGTAAGAATATAGCACAGATAAAAAGTTACTACAACACTATTTTTGAGACATTGGGCAATGGAAATATTTTATACGAACCACAAGCACAGAAAAATGAAGCACATAGACTCATGGGCCAGGAACAAGGTAGTGTTTCCTTAATGCCATTCTATGATACGGTAATTGTTTGTTTCTGATATTTCTGTACCGCCTCACATGTGCATCCCTAGGCAGTGTACATAAGTTAAAATACAACACATATAAAAACAGGATAAAATGATTAAACAATTAAGATATAAAACCAATTCACCAATTAAAATTAATTAAAAGCCTGAGAAAATGGGTTCCTAAAAAAAAAAAACCTGCCAGAGATGAAGAAACTGGAAGTGCATTCCAGAGCACCGGGGCAGCCACAGAGAAGGCCTGGTCCCAAATAGCCACCAGATGAACCAGTGGTAGCCATAACTGGACCTCTCCAGATTATCTAAATAGGCGGGAGGGTTCATGACAAAGGAGGTGCTCTCTTAAATACCCGGGACCGAAGCCATTAAGGGCTTTAAAGATGATAACCAGCAGTTTGTATTTCACTCAGAAACATACTGGCAGCCAGTGCAGTTCTTTTAAGATCTGTGTTATATGGTCTCTTCCCGAAGGTTATCCCGAAGGCCAATCTGGCTCGTTTCCGGACTGTTTGGTACAACGGCAGCCCCACACAGAGAGCATTGCAGTAGTCAAGCCTGGAGGTTAGCAGCATATGTACCACGGTTTTAAGGTCACTTTCCAACAGAAATGGGTGTAGCTGACATAGCCAAAGCTGATAAAAAGTGCCCCTGGCTGTATCAGCCAAAGCTGATAAAAAGTGCCCCTGGCTGTTTCCTCAACCTGAGAATCCAGAGAGAGTTTTGGATCCAGGAGCACACCCAAGCTACATACTTGTTCTTTCAGGGAGAATGTAACCCCATCCAGAACAGGCAGATCTAAACCATCTCTCGAGTTCTGACCCCCACAGTCAGTACCTCTGTCTTATTTGAATTTAATTTCAGTTAGTTATCCCTCATCCAGCCCATTATGGCCTCCAGGCAGGCATTTAGGAAAGTTATGCCATTTCCTGATGAGGTTGATATGGAGGAAAAGATCAGGGTGTCATCAACATACTGATAATACCCTGCACCAAATTTCCTGATAGTCTCTCCCAGAAGTTTCATGTAAATGTTAACAAGTATTAGAGACAGTATGGAACTTATGGAACTCCATACATTAATTCCCATTTTTTCAGAACAACAGTCTCTAAGCAACACCATCTGGAATCCACCAGAGATGTAGGAACGGAACCACTGTAAAACAGTGCCAACCAACCCCAACTCCCTCTGGCGACCCAGAAGAATACCATGGTCGATGGTATCGAAAGCTGCCAAGAGATCCAAAAGGATCAACGGAGTCACACTCCCTCAGTCAATATCTAGTTGGGGATCATCCATCAGGTCAACCAAGCAGTCTCAACACCATAGCCCATCCGAAAGCCAGTTTGATATGGGTCTAGATAATCTGTTTCTTCCAAGACTGCATTGTTTATATGATTCTCTATGTGCTATATACAATGCATACGATGCTAGCATCCAGTTGAGTTCTATAATGTGTCCGAACCCCACAAACCAGGAAAATCTCCTCTGCAAAGGGAGACCCATACTACAGGCAAAGAAAGAACCCAACTGATTTTCACAGTTTTACTCCCTTGCAAAGATCGACAGAAAAACAGGAGATTCCCCAAGGGCTGCCTTGTCTGTAGAATTATTCTGACCATTTTCAGAACTCAGTAATAAAGCACCTTTTTGTTGCTGAAACCTACACAAAATAAGCAAAGCCGAAGAAGGAACATGACAGGTAAATAAAAGGAGAAGAGAATGTTGGGCTAGGCAGCTGGAGAGACGTGGGACATTAAAACAGCAACAACAAAAAATCCCAAATAAAAGCAAGGCCTTAGATGGCAAAAGCAGATTCTACTTCAGATTAAATTTTCATGCTAATCTTAAATAATATATTTGGCACCTAGATATTTTATAGCAAGGCAAGAGAGATGGAAAAGCATAGACCTAAATGAGGAAGAGCACCTGCACAAATGCCCAAGGAACCTGCAGTTCCACAGAAGTAAAACACAAAAATATAGACTGCATTCAAGGGCTGGTTTTTCTTTTCTTCTTTTTCTTTTTTAAAGAAAAGATAAACTACTTCACTCTAAAGCTCGATTCAACGTTTACTGACATTTCCAGGAATTTACTCCAAATCTTTCAGATCTAGAAAAAACAACAAAGTTTATATTGCTTTGAGAGTGGCAGGTAAAAATTAATTTACCAGAGGTGTCTATATTCACCATATTTTCTTTCTATCCATGTTTGCTATTCTCTGAAGGGCGCACCATTCCAATGTTGATTTATGCCTGATTAACTCAGCTCCAGATTTTGAGACAGCCTAAGAAGTGCTCTGACAAGTCCAGGAACCAGGATGCCCTGGGGGAGGGGGGGGAAGAGAAACTTTCAAAAGTGGTTTTGAAAGGGGAGAAGCGTGGGAACAGGACACTTAGCTCCTCATTCCTCCTTGCCCATGCTGCTTTAGAGGGATTAAGCAGCAACTTAATTTTGACACTGGGTGGCCCTAACATTCCCCCCACCCCACTACCACTTGGTTGGTGAACATAAAAACACTTTGGCAAAGTCCTCTTCTTGTGTAGCCCAGCAATTTGCTTTCTTTGGTGTGTGCCTTGGATTGTCTGTGGGAATCAGCACTTGAGGTGCATAAGAGTTGTGGCTCTGTATGTTTCTCTCTCTTGAGCCTGGGCACATGGACTATGCTGGGGGCCAGACTGAACCATCTCAGGGAGAGGCTGATTGATCCCTCAGGTTGCCAGTTTCATGTCCCTGCTTCACTAGTTCTGGATTATGCTTTTGTTGATTAGTCTGAGTAAAATCAATTGCTTTTTACAAAGACGAACATTAATTGTTATGGATAAGGAATTCTGATAAAACACTAGATTCTTTAGAATGCAGTTTAACTTAGAAGCAGTGAGACTGTTCTCACGAGCAGCCAAGCCCAGGTTTATCTACCATAAGAATCGCTGGGATCCATGTGGATCCCAGCAGTGCTGTGGCTCTAAATCCAGCGCCAAAGCCCGGCTCTTAGCTGAGGTTAAGGGCACAAATGATCCCTTTACTCAGCTCCTGGGATCGTGTGTCAGCACTTGGTGCACTGTGGGATTTCTGTTTACCCATCTGCTCTGCTCCTGGTTGCGCTGGTTGTGCGGGCGTGTGGCAGGGGCTCAGAGCAGTCATCTGGAAGGTAAACCCTGCCTCCCCCTCCACCCGATCACATGTGCATACAGTCATGTGAATAGCCCCAGTGTGTGTGTGTGTGTGTGTGTGTGTGTGTGTGTGTGTGTGTGTGTGTATAAATAATCTGCTTAAGTGGGCATGTGGCCAATAGTTGTATACATGTACTGTGTACATAGTGATCCAACTGCCCGGATGGATATGGCAGTGTAGAAATGTAATTAATTAATTAATAGATAGATAAATACATAAATACAAACTACATGCATCTCACAAGACATTATGCACCCATGTGCTTGTAGTCTCCTGTACAGAGCAATTTATTGTGAATAAATGCTTTGCCCTTTACAAGTTTTTTACCCTGCATAGTCTGCACGCTGGATTCAGCTTTAGACAAACCACTCTAATTGTGGGTTATCAGGAGTGTACCAAAAGTTTAATTCACTGCATGGTGATGAGTGCCCATGACCACTTTGTCACTCAACAAGAACAGCAAGAAATCAACATGGAGAGGCTTCTCCTCACAGCTACCACTTACTGAACTGGTGGTTAGAAAACAAGTTTTAATCCATGTTACAAGATTTTAAAAATACTCGAAGGGACAAAGGATGTTTCATAGATGCTCCCTTCAGAAGAAAAGAGCTACCAACATATGGATGTATCTTAGTGTTGGTGTCCAGGATAAGGGAAGGTCTAAACTTGTGTGTCTGGTTAAGCCAATTTTCTACTCTACCAGCAGTCTCCCATTTTTCTGAATGCTTTAGATTAGAGAATTTATTCAAGTGAACAAGTTATCTCCTAAACCAGTGAAATGTGGAAAAATTAAGTACATCACTAAATACACAAATGGTAACAATAAATAAATAAAATCCTGGAACTGTAGTAAAGGCTGTAGTCTACTGATTCTCATGAAGCACAGGTGATTTAGCTTCACAACAGAAGGTTTATTGGCAATAATTTCAATACGAGAGGCAGGATGAACTGCTGCACTGATCTGCTACAGTCCTGTTATACCAGCAGCCACTTCACTAGGGCTTACACTGGCACAACAGGGTCACAATCCTATATCCCCCTAGCAGCAAAGAAGAAAGCACAATAGTACCAACAACTATTCCCATTGTACCCATGGAAACTCCACTGCCATACAGTACACCAGTCATGAGACTGCATGGCAATGATACCCCACCATCACCACATTACCTGTCTACAGAAGGCATGTAGATAGGCAACGTTCATATATATTCCATATACTGAGTTTGACTATTGGACAATATTGAGCTAGACTGACTGCACTGAGCCGCAGTGGCCCTCAACAAATGACCTATTTGGAGATGCCAGGAATTGAACCTATGACCTTCTGCATGCAAAGCATATCCTTTACTATTGAGTTATGGCTCCATCCTCAAAGGTACAGCCATTTAACCTCCTTGGATGGGGCTTGTCAGGGATTTGAACTCAGGATCTCTCACACTCTATGCATACCCTTAGGTCAACAAGCCAATCAACACATAGCAACAACAGGATGTCCTTGCTGATATCAGTTCCTTTCATCCCACCCAGTCACCTGTGCCTCATGTTTATTTGCTTGATGGCCAGTACCTGCTGATTATTTATCCTGCAGACCTATCAAACTCATTCCCCCTCCACTGTATGGCAGCATAAATTCTGGGTTCACCACAGCAGCAATAATCAAGGTAGGAGAATATTAATTTAGGCCTTCCTCTTCTCATACCTGCTGGTACTCAGGCCTCTGGTCATGCTTACTCTGTATTCTCTTTGTGGGGGCACTTGTAAGAATGAATAAGGGAAGAGGTTGACTCCAATACACAATTTCCCCAAATTGAAGCAAGACAGGAAAACACTCAATGGCAATGTTTGAGGTCTCTGCCCATCCATCCTGGAAGCTTTGGAGTGATGCAGGATGTTCAGGGGTCCTGCTTTGAGACATGGTCTCCCTCTCCCCGGGACGTCACTTCTTCCTTGCTTACATATGGGGGGAAGGATTTTGTTCTTGCAGCCCTGGTTGCAACAGTGAAGTCGAAGTTCTTATGTCTGGAGGAGTCCTAAGGACCAGACCTTGGCTGTTTGCTCTTTATGCAAAGTGCCCTTTTACCAAAGTTCAAATTCATCAGTGACTGGTGAGGTGGTACACTGGGAGGAAGTATTCTCCATCACTGAGCAGCAAGCAAGCAGGAGGGGGACCAGCACTATTACTGGCAAGGAACAGGAGGCAGTGTTGGAGGCTGGAATTGCTTAGAATCAGCACCATGCAGGTTTGCAGTTGCTGACTGGCTAGAAGTGCCCAGGTAGCCTCTTCCTGCATCTTATCTCCCAGTGCTGCTGCTGTCCTGAGCATCGACTCCTCACTTGTTCACGGTCCACTTGTTCACCAACTCCCCACAGCTTACAGTTCTGCAGGCAAGGTGAATAGTGATTTAACCTCATGCCACATGAGAGAGCCAGTGTGATGTAGTAAAATGTTGGACTAGGACTGAGGAGAGCCAAGTTCAAATCCCCTTTAAGCCATGAAACTCAATGGGTAACTCTGGGCCAGTCACTCTCTCTAACCCTAACCTCCTAACCTACAAAAGCGGGCAATTTTTAACAAATTTTTAACCTTTACCCCAAACCCCCATAGGATCCTATGGGGTTTGGGGGAGAAAGGTTAGCTTGCCCATATCTTTTATGGGTTGGAATAGGTAGCACCCATCATGGCCTACCACACAACCCATTTTGGTGTTCCTAGGAGCTATCCATGGGGAACAATGAGATGTTTGAGTTGCCCCATTGTTCCCTATGGCCCAAACAAGCTTCACTCACAGGGTGCAATGCATTTTGCAATCCTGCCTTGAAAAATACTGCAAAGGCACACAGTAAAAGGGAATCTGTCCATCCCAACACAGAACACACATTTCAAGCAGTCCAAAAATGCCCCCAAAATAGTCAGACTGACTCAGAATCCACTGCCAGCCAGTGCCTGGACAGCAGTAACATCACTGGCACAAGTTGTTCCCTCTCACGCAATTATGATTCCTTACTTCCTAGCATTTTAACAGCTGCCACAGCAGCACCCTGAGCAGCAAGCATAGCTATACACTCAACCAGAGCAACTCCAGCCACATTTTGACTGAGTACACCTTGCAATGCAGATTGCAGACCAGACCAGAGCAGTGAGTGAAGCACAAGTTAATTTCAAGGCTAGACATGGAGCTCATCATAGCAATCACCAAGAAATAACACACACAGAGAGCTGCTACTGTCCATTTCTCACTGCAACACTATCCCACAAACAGTTGCCCATGACAACACTTGATTTGTATGATTGCCAACCAAGAAGCAAGGACATTGCAAGCCAATCAGAAGCCAGCCAGAAAACCAATCAGCAAGAGAAAAAACAGCATCCAAAATGGCTCTCTGAACATCAAAACATTTTGATTGTAATGGGGGTAGTTCTGCTCTGAGCTTGGGCCTTATATGTAAAGGGTGTTCTGTTTTGAGCTCAAAACACTTGAAATGGCCAGTTTTGAGTCGGAATGTTTCAGCATTGGAAAGTTATGCACATCCCTAGTTTGAACTCTGTTGTGTCCTTCTGAGTACTCTAACATGGGTGTATCCTATCCACAGTGAGCTTTCTCGGTGCCTTAATTTATTAGCTGGCTGTATGCAGGTTTACACTAAATTGAGTTAAATTCCTCACATTAAGCCAAAGCATGGTCACCAAGGGTGGCAACCACCACACTTCAGAGCGTGGTAACCTGGTAACATAGTGACTGAAAAATTGCTCTGACCAGTAAAGCTAATTCACAAAGGCAGAAGGCATTCACCAAGGGAATTAGAGTTATATTGATGGAACAGATTCTCTGCTTTTAGATATAATTTTTCTGGGCCAAATCTTCTGAAAAGAACATTAAAACAATAGTAGACATTTAGGGCTCCATCTTTAGCTATGTTATTTCTTTGATTTGAAGCACTGAAGTAGAGCTTCTCAACAATGAAAAGTGAATGGGATTTGTTTGCGGCTCAGTTCAGCAGATCTGGATACCTACTCTGTCTAGGTGGTAGAAAATTCTTGCCAGAAGGAAAAAAGTACAATGACCACCTTAACCTTTTCAGCAAGCTTCTACCATCCCAGTAGTCTGCTACTACTGTATTTGAGTTGATTAAGCACTTGATCATCTTGCAGCAAGGTGTTCAAAAGCTGCATTTCAATAGAATAAAGTGATGTTTAAGGGGTTTGGAAAGGGAATGTGTATCAGAAGCTTTCCATTCCCCAAGGAAAGCTCCTTTCTGCCAATGCACTGCCTGCCTGGTTCCTCCAAATATACTCTTTGCAGGTGCTGCTATTTTTAGAAGCATGGGGAGAATTGGTCTGAGTCACATTTAAAGCGAAAGAAATTAATCTTCTAGCAAAACAATTGGCATTATTAACACCCAAGAGGCTAGCCTTAGATCTAATACCAAAAAAAAGCATTTGCAGAAACATTTGCTAAAGTGTCTGGAGGGAAAGTCAGTTTTGCTGGCTTTCTTTCCCCCACTCCCACGGCCCATCCTCCAACATGCTTCTCTAATTCAGGACTCTGAAAAAGAAATATCTCATATAGTGTATTTCTATGCAAGTGCTGATTCTGCTTCCCAGCCTAGTCTCACAACAACTTCCTCCTGCAGTGCGGATAGAATCAGGTTTATAAAGATCCATACAATTTGTAAGCAGTTTTAAAAACCTATGAAGATTACCTGGGGTGAGATCTCTCAGCCTGGGTTGCTTGGTCTTCTGTATTGTTCTATCAAATGGTAAGGGGAATTTTACCACACATTCTGCCGGCACATTTGCACTTATGTGTACTTTCCACTTGATAAAGATGAAACAGAAAACCAATTTACCCCTAGGTGAGAGACCTCACCCCAAGGAAATGTGATTACCTGAATGAACGCTGATGACCAGTTTACCCAGTTTACATGATAGATTACCTATTTGTAAATAGTCACTTGTATTCACATTCTTTGCAGACAGAACACACACACACGGTTCGCTGTTATGTGGCCTATGTTGTTCCCATTCACCAGTAATTTGAGAGGAGGGCAAATTCCCACCATTTCTCTCTCTTGTGTTGTGAGCTGCTAAGGAGAGGGGATGGTGCATACGCTCCATCAATTAATTAATTAATCAATCAAACAAACAAACAAACAAACAAACAAACAAATTTGTATCACTCCCACTACCGAAGTCCCTAGGTGGTTTACAGCATAAAACAAATGAACAAATTTTAACAGTTAAAAGATCAAATTAAAAAGGTCAATGACCTTACATGAGCCCTGAGGTGCACATGATGCTGTGCACAGCGATCTTTGGATCTCAGCACGCGATTCTGAAAGAGCACATTGCTTTAAAAGTTTAAAACCACACCCTTTGCATTAAGAAATAACATATTGTGTCTACTTGTGGATTCTGGTGTAGTTGCACTTGATTTGATTAATGAAAGCTTAAACAAACAAACAAATACCACTCTTTAAAAAAATAAAGAAAGCAAGCTATAATGTTTTGAGAGAGTGACTAAGCACTCCTGGAGTTTATGAAATTTGTTTAAGTGTTAATGGGTTGATTGCTGAGTTTGAGCCTGCCATCTTTTTACTGGGAATTGATTGACTGGAGCTGCAGGTCTTTCACACTTGACGCTCGGATTTGACTTGAAAATTCTGCCAAGTCTTTTACTCTGAAATTTATCTTAATTAGATCTGAAAGACCTGCCACAGCAGAATAGTCACACCGATTAAAATGAAAAACAGGAGAAATTACTGATCAAATTAATCATAATGTCGGGTTACAGCTGTAGGTCTGATGTAATTTGCCACTCCAGTGAGTTACATCGGCCCAGGCACAGGAAAAAGAGCTGGTTTTACGCTGATCCGTAACACCAGCTTCGGGCAGCCCATCAGGACGTTTATTCCATTCGTTCTCTTGGCTTAGTCTGACCTCAGTGTGGCAACTAGAAACAAATAAGGCCAAAATAAATAAATAGGGGGAGAGAGGGAGAGAAGGAAATATCCTTTTATTCCAGTGGTCACACCGCATATATGAAGCTTATGGATTTTTCTTCTTTTACACACACACAATGCACTCATACATACATATAGTGACACACACAGAGTGCACAGTCCATAAAGCACAAGAAGATCGAAAGGTCACCGTGGCAAGATGTGTGATGCTGGACAAGAAAAGCAGTCTTTCCTAAAACTTCCTTTTGGAAATGAAGCATTTAAACTAGCAGTGAACACTATAAACGGATACAATAGCACTTGAGAGTAGGAGAACCCTCTGGAAGGATAATGGATCAATAATTAGATCTGACATCTCATGTAGCTGGTTGATCCTGAAATCATAGAACTGTCATGTATTTCATCATGCTACAAAGTAGGCTGGAAAGATTGTGAGAGAGCTCCAGGGAAGTCAGAAGATATGCAGATCATCCATGAGGTAGCCTCAAATGGTTGTTTAAATTCATTTGTAGTAAGGGAGGGGGGTTCCATAAGTATTTCACTGAGCCCTCCGCCCTCCACACCCCGCCCCCTGGCCAGCCTCAGCTAGGTGCGCTGTTGCTGTGCTGGATGCACTATAGTACACCCAGCCATGCCTAACAGGATAAGGCCCTTCTGCGATACACACACCATTTGTGTTCATCTCCAAGCTCTTGATATGTAACATACTCATGTCCTTCATGGGAGAGAGATGAGAATTACTACTACTATGAATATTTATATACTGCTTTTCAACAGAAGTTCCCAAAGTGGTTTACAAAGAAACATTATGGTTCCATCTCCCAAAAGGGCTCACAATCGAAAAAGAAATACCAGGTAGACACCAGCAATAGGTACTGGAGGGATGCTGTGCAGAGGGTGGAAAGCCCCCCCACTCCCAGCTAAATAAAGAGAATCACCACGCCTCTTTGCTCAGCAGGCATTCTGTTAGATTACAAGAGATGCAATTATCTTGGAAGGAAGACCGATCTGCAGCAACACTTTGGACATAGTGGCCGACACTATATGCAGTACTAAGTCAGTGGGAGAAGGGCTGCATGTTTGCAAAGAGCCTTCAGCATCCCTATGGTGAAGGCTTCTTGCACAGCCAAGTGGGTGTAGAGGAGTAAGGGGAGCAATTTTTGCATCTCTCCCCTCACCGCAAGAGACCTTTCTATTTGCATAAATATGTGCCTGAAGACTGCATGACCCTCAGGCACATATTTATGCCATGGTCTTTTGCAGCGAGGGAAAAGTTGGGGAAATTCCCTCCACTCTCTGCACCTGCTCAGCTGCATGAGAAGCCTTCAGTACAGGGACACTGAAGGCTCTTTGAAAATATGCAACCCTTTTCTTGCTGACTTACTGATGTGTATCATGCTGGCCATTAGTAGCTGTAGTAGTAATAAAATATGTACATACCACTTTTCAGTACAAAGCTGGAAAAGTTTCCCTGTCGGAAAAGGGCTCACAATCTTAAAATTATGCCCACCCACAAAAGTGATGATAGCAACTACTACTGGAGAGAGACTGTGCAGGGCTGAATAGGGACAGCTGCACCCCTCCTCCTAAATATAAGAGACCCATCACTTCAAAAAGGTGCCTTTTTGCCCATTTAGCAGGGATACCATATTTCAGTAATCCATGGCTCTTTTCTCAAGGCTATGTCACACAATCTAAAGTTGAACCTATTTGCTTACAAAACTGCATGTACCTTGCATCTGCTTACATATCAGAATAGAAGTCTGATTGCTCCATTGTATTGCCCAATTGAGAGAGATTAAAGAAGTTACTCATTCCCTTTGGGGTAAAAAAAAAATTAATAATCAGCCTGGCCACATCATGACAGACCAGTCTAATAATCATGTAACCATACATTTTGATGTAGTTCCTTCTCATTGTGCTTGTTGGATGGCTGAAAGTTGATATTGGTTCATGTGAAACAGGCCTTAGAGGCACATAGAGCATGAGAATTACAATGTATATACAAATATGACAAATATTTATATACTACTTTCAACAAAGATTCCCAAAGCATTACATAGATAAAAATAAATAAAATGGCTCCCTGTCCCCAAAAGACTCACAATCTAAAAAAGAAACATAAGATAAACACCAGCAACAGTCACTGGAGGGATGCTGTGCTGGGGATGGATAGGGCCAATTGCTCTCTCCCTGCTAAATACAGAGAAGCACCATTTTAAAGAGGTGCCTCTGTGCTCATATATCAGAGGGGAATATATCTGCCTTTGGACATGGAAGCTACCTGAGAATTGTATGCATGCTTTCAATCCTAACAAGGCTTTTTAGCGAACTGATTAAAAAAAGAGAGAGAGTTTTAAAGATGTCATAAATAAACCATTATTTGGAGGACATATTATTACTGTTTATATACTGCTCTTCCTGAGCATTCCAAGTGTGTCACATATATGATCCCAGGAACCCTTACAAAAAGCCAGTATTATTCCCCCCAGGAGGCTATTACCCAACAAGGCCACATAATGTGAGCATAGCTAGAGTGAGATCTGAACTGGAGACTTCCCAGATCACTGATCGCACTCTTAGCTGTTAAGCCACATAAAATCTCTTACTGTAGAAAAAATGTTCATTGTTAGGGTGTGGTGGTGGTGGAAAGCTCTTTTCTAACAAAAGGTCAGCCTAATTTTAGTTACATTCAGATGGTTAAGAAAGAATACATAACAGTTTATAGAAAGTAAGTAAAGTAAAGTTGTGCAGTTGAGTCGGTGTTGACTCCTGGTGACAACAGAGCCTTATGGTTAACATAAGAACATAAGAACAGCCCTGCTGGATCAGGCCCAAGACCCATCTAGTCCAGCATCCTGTTTTGCACAGTGGCCCACCAGATGCCGCTGGAAGCCACAGGCAGAAGTTGAGGGCGTGCTGTTTCTCCTGCTGTTACTCCCCTGCAACTGGTACTCAGAGGCATCCTACCTTTGAGGCTGGAGGTGGCCCACAGCCCTCCGACTGGTAGCCATTGATAGACCTCTCCTCCATGAAGTCATCCAAACCCCTTTTAAAGCCATCCAGGCTATTGGGTGTCACCACATCCTGTGGCAGAGAGTTCCACAAGTGGATCACACGTTGTGTGAAAAAGTACTTCCGTTTGTTGGTCGTAAACCTCCTGACAATCAATTTCATGGAGTGATCCCTGGTTCTAGTGTTGTGTGAGAGGGACAAGAATTTCTCTCTATCCACTTTCTCCACACCATGCATGATTTTATAGACCTCTATCTTCCCGCCGTCGTCTTTTTTCTAAACTAAAAAGCCCCAGGTATTGTAGTCTTGCCTCATAAGAAAGGTGCTCTAGGCCCCTGATCATCTTGGTTGCCCTCTTCTGTACCTTTTCCAGTTCTACAATGTCCTTTTAAAGATGTGGTGACCAGAATTGTATGCAGTACTCCAGGTGTGGTCGCACCATAATTTTGTATAAGGGCATTATAATATTAGCCGTTTTATTTTCAGTCCCCTTCCTAATGATCCCTAGCATGGAATTGGCCTTTTTCACAGCTGCCGCACATTGAGCTGACACTTTCAACGAGCTGTTCACCACGACCCCAAGATCCCTCTCCTGGTCAGTCACTGACAGCTCTGATCCCATCAGCATATACTTGAAGTTGGGGTTTTTTCATCACAATGTGCATCACTTTACACTTGCCAACAGTGAACCGCATTTGCCACTTTGTCGCCCACTCCCCCAGTCTCGAGAGATCCCTTTGGAGCTCCTCACAATCCATTTTGGATTTCACTACCCGGAAGAGTTTGGTATCATCTGCAAACTTGGCCACCTTGCTGATTACTCCTGCTTCTAGATCATTTATGAATAAATTAAAAAGCACCAGTCCCAGAACAGATCCCTGGGGGACCCCACTTCTTACTTCCCTCCACTGTGAAAACTCTCCATTTATACCTACCCTCTGTTTCCTGTCTTTCAACCAGTTAGCAATCCACACATGTACTTGTCCCCTTATCCCATGACCACTAAGTTTCCTCAGGAGTCTTTGATGGGGAACTTTGTTGAAATCTTTTTGGAAGTCCAGGTATACAGTACTATGTCAACTGGATCACCTTGATCCACACACTTGCTGACACTCTCAAAGAACTCCAAAAGTTTGGTGAAGCAAGATTTACCTTTGCGGAAGCCATGCTGGCTCACTCCCAGCAGGGCCTGTTCTTCTAGGTACTTTACAATTTTATCCTTGAGGATGCTTTCCATCAATTTGCCTGGGAAGGACATTAGGCTAACTGGCCTGTAATTTCCCGGATTGCCCCTGGATCCCTTTTTGAAAATCAGTGTTACATTTGCTACTCTCCAGTCCTCTGGTACAGAGCCTGATTTCAGGGATAAGTTATATATTTTAGCAAGGAGGTCAGCAATTTGACATTTGAGTTCTTTGAGGACTCTTGGATGGATGCCATCCGGCCCTGGTCATTTGTTAGCTTTCAGTTTTTCCAGACAGTTTAGAACATCTTCTCTTGTCACTTCTATCGGACTCAGCTCTCTAGCCTCCACCCCTAAAAAGCCTGGTTCAGGAACAGGTATATACTGAGTATCCTCTGCCGTGAAGACAGACATAAAGAACTCATTCAGCTTCTCTGCAACCTCCATATCCTCCTTAATTCACTCCCTCTCACTCCCTCATTGTCTAAGGGTCCAACCGCCTCCCTGGCAGGTTTCCCACTTCTGGTGTATTTAAAAAAGTTTTTGATACTTTTGGCTGTTCCTCAAACTCTTTTTTTGCCTCCCTTATTGTCACCTTGCATTTCTTTTGCCAGACTTTGTGTTCCATTTGGACAGGCCTTCCAATTTCGGAAGGAAGTCTTCTTCCCTTTTATGGCTTCCTTGACGGTACCCGTTAGCCATGCTGGCATCCTCCTGGACTTAGTGGTACCTTTCCTCCTTTTAGGTATACAATCTAACTGGGCTTTTAGTACTGTGGTTTTGAGTAAATTCCATTCATTCTGGAGCGAAGTGACTCTCCTGATTTTCCCTTTCAGCTTTCTTTTCACCATACTCCTCATTTTGGAGAAGTTTCCTCTTCTGAAATTCAAAATGTCTGTGTTAGATGTCCTTGGTGATTCTCTCCCCGCATTTATGCTGAATTTGATGGCACTATGGTCACTGTTCCCTAGAGGGTCAATGGCACTGACATCACGCACCAGGTCCTGGGTGCCACTCAGAATTAGGTCCAAGGTCGCCGTCTCTCTGGTTGGTTCCAAGACCAACTGTTCTAGAGCACAGTCATTTAGCGTATCTAGAAATCTGACCTCTTTGTCATGACCTGACTGTGAATTTACCCAGTCTATGTGTGGGTAATTGCAGTCACCCATAATTACAGCCCTGCCTCTCCATGACGCTTCCCTGATTTCCTCCTGCAACTCCCAGTCACTGTCAGCGTTTTGATCCGGAGGGCGATAGCACGCCCCAGTAGCACATTCCCTTTCAGGCCTTGAATTGTCACCCACAGGGTTTCTATGGAGGACTCCAGTGCACCTAGGTTTTCTAGCTTGTTAGATTCTATCCCTTCTTTAACATAGATTGCTACCCCTCCTCCAAGGAGCCCCTCCCTGTCCTTTCTATAGAGTTTATACCCAGGGATAACAGTGTCCCACTGGTTCTCACTTTTCCACCATGTTTCAGATATGCCCACTATATCTATTTCTGCGTTAGCAACCAAGCACTCCAGCTCACCCATCTTGGCTCGGAGGCTTCTGGCATTGGCATATAAGCACCTATATGCTGAGTCTCTCACCTGATGTTTGCTATTCTTTTGACTCTTTGACCTGCTGGCACCAGCTCCTGTCTGCTCTTTATGCGGCTCTGCTCTGTCCCCTTCTGTTTTATCTGAATTATTTGCACCCTCACACTTTAAAGGATGGCTTTTGCCACACGGGATACTGCCCAGCTCCCATCGGCTGTTTCCCAGGTGTCATTTTAAAAGCTGCTGTGCAACCTTTTTGATTTTAAGCACCAGTAGTCTGGTTCCATCTTGGTTCAAGTGTAGCCCATCCCTTTTGTACGGGCCTTGCTTGCCCCAAAATGTATCCCAGTGCCTAACAAATCTAAACCCCTCCTCCCGGCACCAACATCTCATCCAAGCATTGAAACCCCTCAGCTCTGCCTGTCTCACTGTACCTGCGTGTGGAACAGGTAGCATTTCTGAGAATGCTACCTTGGGGGTCCTGGACTTCAATATGCTACCTATCAGCCTAAATTTGGCTTCCAGGACCTCCCGACTACATTTCCCCACATCGTAGGTACCGACGTGCACCACGACAGCTGTCTTTTCCCCAGCACTGGCTAAGAGCCTGTCTAGATGCTGCGTGATGTCCGCAGCCTTCGCACCAGGCAGGCAAGTCACCGTGCAGTCAACACGTGGGCCACAAACCCATCTCTCTATACTTCTAATGATCAAATCACCCACTACAAGGAGGCCCCCACCCCCAGGAGGAGTATCCCCTGCCCAAGAGGATATGGGCTCATTATCCATGGAAGGGGTCCCTTCTAAAGGAGCATTTCCCTCTTGCTCAGTCCGACGTCCTCCTCGTCCAAGACCTTCATTCTCCCTGACAGCAGAGGAGCTACCAGCCCTGGAGTGGGATGCCTCTGGGGCTGGTAGCTCCTCTGCTGTCAGGGAGAATGAAGGTCTTGGGCGAGGAGGACATCCGTCTGAGCAAGAGGGAAATGTTCCTTTAGAAGGTTTGGTCTTGGTAGAATACAGGAAGGGTTTACCATTGCCATCTCCTCCACAGTATGAGATGATGCCTTTCAGCATCTTCCTATACCACTGCTGCCCAATACAGGTGTTTCCCATAGTCTGGGAAACATAGCAGTGGGCATTTGAACCAGCAACCTCTTGCTCTCTAGGCAAGTTACTTCCCCGCTGCGCCATTAGGTGGCATACTTACCTGAGTTAAATATGAGCGCTCAATAAACATGCACGTCAGCTCTTGTGTAGTCAGAATTTAAATCTAACTTGCTGTACCCCTAAAGGCTGCTTGTTCTAATATACTGAGCAGGATTTTGCTCAAACATTTCTACCGTATATTATATTATATGAGTGAATGGCTGAGTGATAGGTCTTTAAATGGCCCAGCCCTATCTTCTTTCACACATACACTTGTCACCATCTTCTTCCTTGTTTATTTTTTAAAAAAGACTTCTGACATTAAAGAAGCAATAGAGATTGGCTAATGGATTGGTTGTTTTTTAAAAAAAAATCTATATGCATCTTCAATTAAAAATGGGGGCGTGTGGCCCGAAAATCCTTGTGGCCTGAAAATCCTTGGCTTGGCAGAATCTAAAAACATCAGCTTCCATTTATTTACAAAGCGTCACTAGACTTATTTTTTAGTGGTTTATGTAAAGTTCCTGGAAGATGGGCAGGATATGAATGGATGAAGGGGAGGGAGGACTCCGAATACAAATGACAGGCATTTTTGCAGGGTGGCAGTCATATTTCTATCTATTTAGTTAAAATAAATTAGAGGGGATATGCACTGCTGCACAGGAGAGGAAAACTTTAAAAACAACAACACCAAATTTAAAAAATTAGAAAGCATGACATAGCATGCTTGTGTTCACCATTCTGGAGTAGTACAGTGGTGGGAAACTCAGCTCCTAAAGAAATAAAAACAAAAATAAAAAATGTACAGATCACAAGGTGTTGTAGACATGAGGTGTTCTCTCATTCGTCACTTGTGCTGCGTGGCAGACATGGCCAAACCAGCCAAGCATGCTAGCAGCAATGTACATTCATAGAACAAAATGCCAATGTCTTCTCTAGCAGTGGGAATACTTGCTGGAGGGTGGGGAAAGGAACTTTTTCCCACCAGAAAAATACTTCTGTTTGAGTATTGGAAATCTGTGATATCCCTGCAAGAGAAGCACTTCTGGATTCCTCGCAGCATATCTGCAAGATCTGAGGGTTTTAAAAAGCTTTGGCTTCCATGTTGCACAACGTGACGTGGGCATTGCAGAACTGCCTGGACAATTAGAGCACCATTTCAGAGCACTAATGCATGTGGTGATGCTGCCACACAAGAAGGTGGTACTGGTACTGCTGACTCTGATGCGATCGCACATGACACGTAACTTCAATTATTCCCAATCATGGGTGTACTATTAATAAGACAAAGGGAGATGAATGTATCCTGGCCCACAGCCTCTGAGGGCCCCCCAAGGCCAATGCTTGCCATCTCTCCTGTCCCATAGCCAGGAGTGTGAGCTGCAGTCCCCCCAAGCAGGTTCTTTGTGACTCCCGATTTCCCTTTTGTCAGTCGGAACAGAGGAGAGCAGCAGCGGCTGCAGCAGCAGGCTTCTTGAACTCCTCCCCCACTCAGGAACTGAGTGCAGTTAGGATGGAGCTGGGACTGGGAGCTAGCAAGCTGTTCAAGTGGAAAGGAAAGTCAAACAAACAACTCTTATCTTTATATGTTTTTGTGTGTGATTTGGTTTTTTCCTTGCTTCCAACATTTATGGAGTGAGAGTGAGAGTGTTTGTACCTGAGCTATTTTTAACTTTTAAAAAAAAATAATTTTAAATGATTGGGTTCTTCTCTCTTAAGTCCTGGTGACCCACGTGAAGTTATCGTCTTCCAACTTGCAATGAGTTGTTTTTCTCTTTGTGGAAAGGAAAGAGGGGGTGGTGGCAGGGGTTTATTGATTGGTTCTTTGATGGTGCCATGTTGTTGAAAATATATTCAATTGTTTTTCAACCAAACAAGTTCTCAAAAAAATGTGCCTTGCTCCCAGAATGGCTCACAGTACTTGAGGGTTGGGGAAGAGGGAGCTAGCCTAGCATCTTTCCTGATTGTCTGCTACATTTAAACTGGTTTGCCTGGATATCCCTTCATCTGCCTTTTCCAAATAAAAAATATTGTGTCGTTTAAAAATAAATAAATCCCGGCATGCTGTAGCCCTGACAAAAATGGCTACGCTTGGAACAGAAGCTTCCTTTGGGACCCACAGAATGGGAGGAGATCTGGTCTTGTGCTAGCAAGCATAAATTGCCCTCTTATATTTCACAAAGCTGATACTGTCGTATTATTTGATTATGCTGTTGTTTACACCTTGTAATTATAGTCTCCTGTCCTCTGTTAATCTGGTACACTATATTACACATATCCTTAATGTTCTTCTGCAGCAGAGACATGGGGCCAGGAGAAGGAGAGGAGGGCAGTGAGGGGCCCGTTTTAAAATCTCGTCTCTGGGCCCACTCCAACCTTGGTACGCCCCTGTTCCCAATTGAAGTAGTGTGCCACATGTGATTGTGTAAGAGTCAGCAGTACCTGTACTGCCTTCTTGTGCAGCAGCATTGCTGCATGTGTTAGAGCCCCACAGTGACGTGGGTGAGTCTGGTACTGCCTGTGTTACATTGCAGGACATGTAGGCCAGTGTCTGAAAAGCCTGTAAGAGACTGTATTCTTCTAGTAATTCACACAGTGATTACTACGGTAGGAGCCATCTCCCATCCTAGTTTAGGAGCTGTGCACACTCCCGATATTTGATTGTCTGCAGGAGGGAAACAAGGTTAGAGGCTTCTTCCATGATAGTGTGGTAAGCAGCAGCCAGAGTGGGAGGGCTTTTCCTCCTACTTCATTCAGCAGCTAGGTACAACTGCTGGTAGAAGGGAGCCCTCTAATGCAGTTGTTGCATAACACACACTCACTGAAGGAGTCTCCAACCTTGTTTCCTACCCACAGACCATCGTATTTGATCGTCATATTCGTATTCTCAGAAATGCGTACAGCTCCCAAACTAGGGTAGGAGGATATCCTACCCTAGTAACCCCCATGTGATCTACTCCATTTTTATCTAGGGCTTTCTCTGTAGCTGACTTCCCAACAGTGGACCAATCTGATGTTACATTTCTGGCCACTTCCCTACACATCATCTTTCACCACTGTGAGTAGGAAGGTGGCAGTTGTTCTAATGAAAAAAGATCAGACTCTAATTTGTTTTTCCAAGCATTGATGTTTTTGAAGTTTCTCTCAGGAGCAGATCGCTGTGCTGTCAAATGTGCTAATGAAAAGGTTTTCCTAAAGTTAATTTTCCCACTCGTAATACAATAAACAAATTTACTTTAACACTTGAAAAAATCCATCCATACTAAAGAGAATCAGTTGCTTAATCCTAAAATTAAAGGTTATTGCATGCAAGAGAAAATAATTACATGCTCAAAGTATGGAAAAAAAGAAAACTTTTTTTAATATGTAGGTATTTGTATAATTAAAGACTAATCAAGCATGAAGGCTGCTGACTAAACCAGAAAATGAGATTGTTGGCAAGCAATATTGCAATGTAAATGCCATTTTTGTTTAAGTACTAAAAAGCTGGAGAAATGATATCCAGAAGAGATTAAAAGCAAACAGCATTGATAATAAATATTTATCAGATTTCAAATGCAACATGATATTATACATGCAAGATCTATTTGCACTGAACTGTTCAGTCCTTTTTCAGGGTCTGTTAACACCTTTGCCTTTAAAAGTGTGCAAAAGGTAATGGTTTATCCATTTCCCCAGTAACAGGATTTAACACTACCCGAACGTCATGTCTGTGTATTACTAGACTGTCTGTGTATTACTAGGCTGTAGGCAGGAGAACAGCCTACACGAAACATTTTCCTATACATAAGGGTTTGCAGTCTTAGTCTCCGTTTCATAGACAGTATGGGCAACAACATGTGGTCTGTGAACTGCAGCTGGTCATAGGAACATAGGAAGCTGCCTTGTACCGAGTCAGACCATTGGTCCATCTAGCTCAGTATTGTCTACACAGACTGGCAGCAGCTTCTACAAGGTTGCGGGCAGGAATCTCTCTCCTGTCTTGGAGCCCTATCTTGGAGATGCCAGGGAGGGAACTTGGAACCTAGATACAAGGTTGCAAGTACCAAGAGCAGCCCCAACCCTTAAGGGGAATATCTGACAATGTTCACACATGTAGTCTTCCATTCAAATGCAACCAGGGCAGACCCTGCTTAGCAATTTGACAATTCATGCTCGCTACCACAAGACCAGTTCTCCTCCTCACGTCTCACTTAGGGCTAAAACTAAAGTACTGTAGTTAGGGACACTAATGTGGTGGTAGTAAAGCTTATCCCTGACACTGTTAAGGGCACTTCCAGATGGGGTTTAGTCTGGGATTGTCACTCTTTGTTCACTCATTCTTTATGGAGGGTTCATGTGACATCATCATTCATCCATTGTCCATCTATATTTTCCCTGTGCTTAAATCATCACATTAATTAATGCAGAAAAGCTGGACTTTTTTAGAACAGGGGCATAGCTGCAATTGAACAGGGGCATTGCTACATATACAGGGACATAGCTGAGTGACAAATGTCTCTGAGCCCTAAGAGAGGGGCGGGCCCACTGGTTGGGTGAATAGTTTGCTCTTTACTCTCCTGTTTGCACCACTCTGAAGAAGAAGGGGGAGCAGGGGGCTATCTTCATGCTTTGTCCCAGGGCCCACTCCAACCTTGCTACACCCCTGGTGGTACAGCAGCACAATTACCACACATGTGGACTGGATTGGGCACGGCTGCTCCATCTTTTTTCAGTGGTGCATGCCAGGATACAACAGACCACAACAGGAACAGGAGGGTAAATGAGGGAGAATAAGTCTACAGTGTGTCAGAAGCATGCTATATCCACTGTGGGGTGGAACAAACATTTCAATTCTGCATGTGACTGCAGTGGGGAAGCAGGGAGTGGCTGGCACAGCAAGGAGCTAGTCCAGAAGAGCCCAAAATCTGCTTCCTCTCATCCCCCCCCCCACACCCCATCCTCCTAAGCCCAGGCAAACAGGTACTTTGACAAGTCTTGGTGGGCTGGATGAAGGTCAGCACCTACTCATTGCCTCTCCTTGCCCTACAAAAAGATAGTTCCCCCCCCCCGCTTAAAATTATAGAAAAGGGTCTTGTGGCAATTTAAAGACTAACACATTTATTTATTTGTTTTTACACTAATGTCCTGCTCTTCCTCCAAGGAGCCCAAAACAGTGTACATGGTTATGTTTATCCTCACAACAACCCTGGGAGGTAGATTAGGCTGAGAGATAAGTGAATCACCCAGAGTCTCAGGGCCCTGAGTCACCCAGTCAGTTTCATGGCTGGATGGAGATTTGAACCCGGGTCTTCCCTATCCTAGTCCAACACTCTAATAAGGTTTTGTGGACTGGAGCCCACTTCATCAGACACATGAAATGTTTTCCACAGATGGCAGATACATATGCACACGTACATATATGCACATGGGTAGAGAGGGAGAAATGTGAACCGTGGTGCCAAAAGGCCATGAAATCCATATAACTGTGTCTACATCTATGCATGTTTGATAAAGTGGGCTCTAACCCATGATAGTCTACACTGCAGTAAATCTGTCATTCTTTAAAGTGCCACAAGACCCACTGATCTTTTTTTTTTTTTTTAAACCACAACAGACTAACATGGCAAGCTCTATGGAAACTGTCCTCCAATATTTGGCAAAGGAAAATCAGTTGGCTTGGCTTTGTATTCGGTGACTGCGTCGAGTCACTGAATACAAAATAAACAAGTCAAATGAATGAGATATGTACATGAAGCCAGGTCCAGTAAAGAAGTTTTGAAGAATTAACTTCATTATACAGTACACACTTCCATGAACCCGCTAATAAACACTTTCCCTTTTGTTGTAATGGGACTCTTTCGAAGGTTGCCTGGAAACTGTCGTTAGCTCCGAACACAGTCAGCCCTAGGTTGTGAACATGTGCCAATTACTGGGAACGTCTCTCACCAGTGTTTAAAGAGCCCCACTGGTTCCCCCACCTTTTTCTGAGCACATTTCAAAGTGCTGGTGTATTGGGACTTTTAAGATCCCAAACATCTTGAGACCTGAGTTCTGGAAGGAGTACCTGCTCCCATATCAATCTTCCCATGTGCTAAGATCAGCTTCAGAGGCTCTCAGCTGGTTGTAAGGTCGGTAGGTGATCAAAGAGAGGGCCTTCATGGTGGTGGCACCTCATTTATGGAATTCCCTTCCCAGGCTTGCCTGGCACCTACATTGTTATCCTTTTTACCCATTGTTATCTAGGTGAAGACCTTTTTTATTCTCCCAGGGTTTCTGTTATGGTTTTAAACAGCTTTACTCACTGCTTTAACTGCTATTTTAATTGTGGCCTTGACAATGTATTGATTTTTTAATTGTGATCTAACAATCAAATAACAATTTAAAAACATAAATATACAACCAAAACAATAATTAGAAGTTAATTTCTGCCCAGCAGTTAAAAGCAGCAAATAACTAACATTTAAAAGATCTTCACCTGAAATCAGGACCCCTCCCTCATTTGCCTAAACAGAGTGATATCCTGTGCTGGTTAACATATGCAAAACCCTGGTCATTGTCCCTTTTCCCATATACAATAGGATCTGGCAAAGATTTGTTGTGGAACAGCTGATCTATGCATTCAACATCACTGCTAGATGTGAGCGGTAAAAGGCAGCTCAAACTAAATGCCATGTCACTGAACGAACTCTTCCTGAAGAATTTATTTAGGGGCTGCACGCGTACACACACATTGTAGCCATTTAGTGAAATCAAATTGTAAATTAAGTTACATCCGTGTAATGCCCTTGTGTGGGTCTGCCTAATTAGACTGACTGTTCAAACAAGAAGGTTGCGTTGAGGTGAACAGATCAATTTAGATCTCAATTAATTACGCAGTTGCAATACCTGGGCCAAACTCCTGATACTAACTGTTTCTTTAAAACATGGAGCACGTAAGTGCACTAAAATGTCACAACACTAGAAAAATGAAATTTGAGCAGCCCAGCTCAATTCCTCAATGTTTTCTACTCTTAGTTGGCCTCAGAGTCTGGTGCCATCCAATAGCAAAGTCTAAACAATAAAGATCTTTTTAATTCAGGCTGGCTGGAGTGGAGAAACCTTTTGGGTGACCTCCCACAAAGTGTCCATGAACTGATTCTAATGGCAGCTCAGGAGGATGCACAATTCTTGAAAAAATCACATTAGAACATGAATAGTTGCACACTCTAGGATCCTCACATCATACTGAGGATTGTAGTTCTGCCAAAACACTCAACCAAAAGGAACGTTTAAGCCAGATGTGGCCAATTCTAGCTGGGGGCTGGATCCTTCATGACCAAGGAAGAGGTCATGAAACACATACACCACTATGCTGTCACTGCTTACATACACACAACTATGCGTTCACCTTAGCCATCTTGGGGTTTGTGATTATTTAGAAATGTGTAACTGAATCTACCACTCTAGTTACAAAGCATGGAGTTTAATTGTTGCAGCCATTTAAAGAACATGAATGGAGATCACTGAGGAGTCTAAACTAAATTGATGGGTGAAGTACATTTGGACAGAAAAGGCCTAATTCTGTCTTAATTTTGTCTAAAGCAGGACGGCTCAGCTTCAGCCCTCCTGCAGATGCTGGCCCACAACTCCTATAATCACTGGCTGTTCGCCACTGTGGCTGAGGATTATGGGAACTGTAGTCCAAAAACAGCTGGGGAGCCAAAGCTGAGCAGGCCTGATCTAAAGGCTACGTAATGAATAGGTAGGAGGAGAGAGAGATCTCTCTATCTTCTCTCTAGAAGGAAAGGAAGAGGACTGACTCACTACAGGAAGTACCTGAGGAGTCAAAGCAGGGGTCATAGAGTAGAGGCAAGCAGGGACAGATAAGGAGACCCTCACTAACTACCTGAGTCTATTCCCATTGCCCCTAGTGTCATTAGGATTAATTGATTAAGTGCTGTCAAGTTGGTGTCGACTCTTAGCGACCATATAGATAGATTCTCTCCAGGATGCTCTGTTTTCAAATTGGCCTTTAAGGTCTCTCAGTGGTGCATTCATTGTTGTCGTAATTTGAGTCAATCCCCTTGCTGCTGGTCATCCTCTTCTTCTCTTCCCTTCAAATTTTCCCAGCATTATGGACTTCTCAAGGGAGCTGGGTCTTCACATAATGTGTCCGAAGTGTGATAGTTTGAGCCTGGTCATTTGTGCCTCGAGTGAAAATTCTGGATTGATTTGTTCTATGATCCATTTGTTTGTTTTCCTGGCTGTCCATGGTATCCTCAAAAGTCTTCCCCATTAGGATAGTCGGTGCAAAAGGTTGATGCACTGGAATCGATGCACTCCATCTCCAAGGGGATCCCTCCCAGTGCTAAATGAGAGGGCCTTCCAAGGGCCTCTGTAACATCTTTTCATTTTGCTTTGGGAGGGGTGCCAGCCAAATTAAAAACTTGTTCTGGCCAGCAGAGGTGAACCTAGGTAATTTTGGAGCCTGGACCAAAAGGCCTTTGGAGCCCCCACCCCACCCCACCCCCCGCTGCAAGTTAAGCATCATTTTTTAACACTTACATTCTTGAGGGTACAAACCACTCCAGCCAGGACAGACTAAAGAGGATCGGGGGGGGGGGACGGCATGTGGAGCACCAGGGGTGTGGAGTGCCAGGGTAGGTCCAAGGGTAAATGTGCCTCTGCTTGCCAGCATAGCTTTCTGACTGAAGTTCCTTGCATGAGGATGCAGGAGTGCAGTTTACATGGTCTTATACCAGTGTTCTTCATTGCAAGGCCCAGGAGCCAGTGGTGGCTCCCATCAACCCTAAGTGCGGCTCCCTGACTAATTGTTGCTTAGTTGTGCAAAACCTCAGCCCAAGTCAAACACTCCACACAGCTTCCCTGGCACCACACAGAGTCCTCACTACCCAGTACTGTACTTTGCCCAGAGCCAGTGAGGCTCCTTTAAGGGGAATGGACCCCTGCCAAACCCCACCACCATCTTGGAAGGCACGCACAGAGCAACAGGGTCTGTAGTCCTTCCCAGCACTTTACCCATCAAGCTCTATGAGGGAAATGCTGGCAAGGAGGACTGCACATCCCAGTGCCCCATGTGTGCCTTCCAAGATGGTGCTGGGACTCAACAGGGCTCCGTTTCTCTTGACCTACCTGGTCCCAGTGCTGGGACATGAGTGGCACTGCGAGGAGGTCAGGGTAGTGGGAAGGGGTTCTCACACTGAAAAATAGTGAAGATCACTGCCTTCTACTGACACGAGGCTATCTGGGAAATGCATACTGAATATAGGTAACTTGGATAATTAAAATTCACAGACTGTGTGTTCTGCTGCATTCTACATCTTTGCTGTGAACAATGCTGTCAGATAGTGAGGCGAGTCACACGATTAGTGTGAAGCGCCAAAAGGAGGTTTGCGGGGAGAGAGGGCTTAGCCCACACTCCCCGCAGACGATCACTATTGCAGCCCTGGGTGGCCGGATTGGCTGCCCATACAGGATCGGGGCCCACAGACTGCAGGGATCGGACGCGGCCCGCGGAAGTTCCAGGATGCCCCGCGTGAGTGTGCGGGGCATGCTGGAGAGACCTCTGAGCCTGGGAGGCTGCTTGCAGCCTCCCAGCCGGGGCTCTCCTCGTGAGTTGCCACGGCGCAGCAATACACAGTTTAAAAAATGGGGTTAGCAGAGCGCTCATTCTGCTAACCCCATTTAAGTGGAGGGGTATTTAAGCGGGTTACCCGCTTTGGGGAAACTGGGCTCACCTGCAGCTCCCTTAGCCTGCTTTCCACTGATCGTGAGAATATCCTCAGTATGTGAGTATGCCTTTAATTATACTGGTACAATAGTAGCAGTATATTTTAGATGGAGAGTGTTTTCAACGTCCTATCATTATATGTCCTGAGCATTCTATTGCTTAAAAAGTCAAAACCATTTGTCTGATCTGCCTGGCCATCGGCACACAGTCACTAGGTGACAAGACACCTCCCCTGCAAATTTGGTGAGGATCCGTTGGGAAATGGCTTAGATAGAGCAGTTTAGGATTTTTCTCATTTGAACAGGGGTTTAAAGGGTTGGCAACATTTTTTTTCGGACTGAGGAAGTGGTATTTAAATGATTGCACCTTGCCCTGGTCTCCGGGTAGCCGGTGTTCCCTGCCGGCTGCCCCGAGCCCAGGACTGAGATGGCCTCTGCGCATGTGCAGACTCTGCACATGTACCGAGGCCATCTGAGCCATGGGGGCAGGGCAGCCAGCAGGGAACACTGGATGGCTGAGCGCGCACCAGACCAGTTGAGGGGTCTGTCTGCTGTGTGTGTGGTTGCGTGTCTGCAATGTGTGTCTACAGTGTATTTGTGTCTGCAATGTGAGTGTGTGTGTCTGTAGTTTGTGTGTGTGAGAATGGCTACATCGCATGTGCACTACATTTACATTATTTTGCTGATAACACAATCCTGAAGGTTATGAAATCAATCAGGAGAACGGTGAGATTTCTGGGAAATTTCTGGGAAGATAATCTGTAGTTTTGGACCCGGTTGTTAAAGGATTTGTTATATTTAATTATCATTCGTGTGTGTGTGTGTGTGTGTGTGTGTGTGTGTGTGTGTGTGTGTAGGAAAAAGGAAAGAATGAAGTACAGATTTAAAGTGAACACAAATTATCTGCTTCTTGTGTCCTTATTCACTTCTGAATAATCATGAGGTGGGATCATACTAGGGCAGTTTGATCCTACTCAGATATGGACTGGATTTGAACTGACCTGTCCTGGACTTGACCAATCCGGTTAAGCTCAGGCTTGACCAGTCCGGTTCGGCCACTGAAATGGTCTGAACCGGTTTGTGGGCTAGCTCGGGGGTATACTTGTAAAGGGAACCCGGTAAGGATTCCCCTTTACAAGTAAAGGGCACTCCCAATAAGTGGAGGGTTGGGTGGGAGAAAGGCTTTATTTTACCTTTAAGATGCAGGCACAGGGGACAGCAGAGGTGGCTGCAGTGGTGGCAGAGACACCAGATTTGGCGGCAGGAGCTCCTCTAACCCTCCCCTCCCTGTCTCCCAAATGACAGCCTGGGACGGTTACGGCATGGTTCGGGCCTCTGCACACACACGAAGGGCATTCTCATGATCTCTGAGCATGCACACAGGCCATTTACATCACCAGGTGATTTGCAAACGGCCTGTGCGCATGCATGGAGGTAATGAAAATGGCCTCTGCATCTATGCAGAGGCCCAAACCGGGCCACTGCCATCCCTGGCTGTCATTAGGGAGGCTGGCGGGGAGGGGGGTTGGAGGAGCCCCTGCCACCACTTCCGATGTCTCTGTGGCTTCCTCTGCTGTCCCTACTGCCCCCCCAGCACCTGCAAAAGAAAACTTTTATCTCCCCCTCCTCCTTGCATTTACTGGGAATCCCCTTTACTTGTAAAGGGGAATCCTCACTAGATTCCCCTTTACAAGTATCCCCCATGAGCCAGTTCTTTGAACCGGGGGTTGGTCCAGTTCAAACTCAGACCAGCAGCCCCCTGGGAGGGGAGGCAGTCCGGTTCAAACTCGGACCACTCAAACCAAGCCAGTTTGCAGACCCCTGGCTCACACTGTCACTATCACTGAATCCACTAATTTCATTCATTCATTCATTCATTTATTTTAGACAGGGCAGGAAGTGTGACTTCATCTTAGTTGGGTTTTTACAATGTGTTTGGTCTTCAACATCATGAAGCTCTACTCTGTGGTTTGGGTAAGCTCTTCCCCATAGTATTTAATCAGATTTCCCTTTTTAAAATGCCAGGATATGCAGAAATCCAAAAAACCTTCAGTTTAAGATGAGAGAGAAGATACTTTTGCTTTACATTTTCATTCGTGCCCTAAAAGAACGGAAATTGCAAATTAAGGTGCCCATCTTAACTTCTGTGCCATATAAGCTGTAAACACTTTGTACAGTCTGGTATATGATGATGGCTTTAGAAATGAGGCTCCATGCACCCAGGCTTTGCCTTGGTCTTTCAGTTGGACATTGGGCTGGGGAGGACTGTATCTAGGAAGACATTTAACAAGTGCAGTTTCCCTAATCACTTCCTAGAGATGCCCCTGCTGAATTTTTACCTGATGCATCTCTGATCACGGCAAAGTGTGGGTACATGGAGCCTCATTTCTAAAGTCATCATCATATACCAGACTGTATAAAGTCTTTACAACTTATATGGCACACAAGTTAAGATGGAAACCTTAACTTGCAATTTCCATTCTTTTTAGGGCACGAGTGAAAATGTAAAGCATCTTTACTCTGATCTTAAATGGAAGGTTTATGGATTACTGAATATAGTCTAAGATGTAGTGGGCAATTTCAATGGCATTTGAGCAATTAGAGAATGTATGAAGTCTGAAAGCTCACTGTGCAAACAAAGAAGAATGGATCTAATGCAAACATAATTACATTAACTGTTTTGGTATAATCAGGTACCATCACTGTTGGAACTGTCAAACGAGCTGCAATTGATGCCATTTGGTGCTTTATTTGCTTTCTCTTGGAAAAAGCCTGCAAATACTTTAGGTTGTTACTGGATTTTGATTTGAAGTCATGGGAGTACTCATCCAACTCACAGACATTTCTTAAAATGTAGCATTGGGAGGGATTATAAACACATCCAAGAAGAGATACAAAAAAGGCATTGCTTGAGCTGCCTTGCATTCTTGGTATCCTAGGGTCTTGAAAGAAAGAAAGAAAGAAAGAAAGAAAGAAAGAAAGAAAGAAAGAAAGAAAGAAAGAAAGAAAGAAGATAAATAGATAAATCACATAATTTAGAAAGGGACACAGAGAGGGGGGGGAGAGGTTGACATAATGAATTTTCCTCAGATTTGCAAAATTATGCTTTCAAATACAGGAGTAACTTATAGGATATTTTACAAGTAACATTTTACAAGTAACATTAAGTAAGTGGCATCTAGGCCTATTTTCATATGGATTGACTGCAGCCTGGGCTGAAGTGAAACAACCTAGTGGATCAAGGGACAGATCTAGAACAAATTCAGGCCGGGCATTGTCAATAGCAGTGTGGGAAAATTAGACTTTGGGTCTATGTGGGCCAACCTAGTTGACCCTCTTAGTGAGAGCCTTCATTTTGCTTGACTATTCCGCCCCACCCCTGTTAAGATTTAATTTTTTAGAACTGCATCACAGAATAGAAGGAGACTGTGGCCACCCACCAGCCTTGTGCTGAGGGTGGCATTTTGCCTCACCCCAACTTTGGGAGGCACAGGGTCACAGTGATTGGTGCAGCCCAAGGAGGGGTTGGGCTTGTTGGCTGTTACGACCAGCCCACTCTCCTGGATGCATCGTTGTCCAGCAAGGCTCTTCCTCCCTCCCACCCTAGGGTACAGAGCAAGCTTTTGCTGGTCATCCTTTGGTGGGGGGGCAAGTAGGAATGTCTTGCTCCTCGCCTGATTGGCCCTGTGTGGGTGTTTTTCACCTACCCTGTTCTGTAACCCTTCTTAGTTAGCTTGGTCATGTCTCAATGAGCAGGGGCAGTGCGGGTGGCATACAGCATTAGTTGGGGTTGCACTGGTGAACATCCTTGGGCTAGTTTAAATCAGGAGAATGTGCAATCTGTTCTTAGAGGCTCTGCAGCTCAAGGCCTACCGTTCACACTCATACCTACTCAAAGGCTGTGCAGCTTGCGGGGGGCGGGGGTGGTGTGAAGTCCATGAAAGGGCCCTGACCCTTTGAGCTCACAAAGAAGAGTAAATCAATCTTTATTTCAGCCTTTGACCAGCTTAAGTCAACCAGAACATAAAAACTGTAAACACTATAAATCACCTATTACAGTGTAAAACTAAAAAGGTTTTACAGTTAATTAAAACTATGATAGCTACTGAGGCCTATAGGAATAAGCTATAGGATATTAAAATGTTTTATAGTTAAAAGGGGTTAAAACGATAATTATTAAAAGCTATAGAGGTAAAAGCTGCAAGATTGTAAGAATTGCTGTAGGACTAAAATTTATATGGATAAAGCTGTAGGGAGCTATAGAATTAGTCTAAAGGTTTAAAGATAAGGCTAAGTGCTTTATGAGGCCTGGTTAACACATACTAGCTGCCAAGTCCCAGCGAATTTTGCACGCAGCTGTGCAAAACTTGGCTACACTGTGTGGTGTGGAAGGATTGCAGTCAGAGAATAGTAGGGAGGTTTAGAATTGGTCTGTGTGCAGTGTTCTCTCTTAACAGGGATTCTCAGATGGTGTTGACTACTGCTGCTGGGGATGCTGCTGGGGATTCTGGGAGTTGAAGTGAACAACATCGGGGAATCCCTGTTAGAGAGGACACTGTGTGTGTGGCCAGGCAACCTAGTGAGATGTGGAGGAATAAGGGTCTTGTGGATGTCTCTATAGAATAGGCAGTGGAAAAGGTTGTGCTCTGTGGTTTTGACTTGCCCAGAGTTGCATGGGCAAAGACATTCTGAGATATGCTGGCCTTGGGCCGAAATAAATAAATACAAAAGACATTCTGAGAAGAGGTTCTTCCTGTATTTTCTTTCTAGCACAGCTGAGGGGAGTTTACCAAAGTGTGAATGTGAATCCATGATGAGTTGTTTTTTATTAGCTTAGGGGAAATAAGATCATCGCCGAGGGCCTTCCCAGGTCTCAGTTAGGAAATAAGATCTATGATCTCTGTAGTTGTCACCAGAGGCCAGGCAGGCAGATCCTCCACTTCATATTGAGGGCTTCCATACTCCACTTCTTCTCCTCTGTACAATTCACCAAAGTGCCATTCCCAGAATTCAGATGGAATGAAGCTATCCAGGTGCATCAGGCCATTGCCAGGGTGGTCCACGGTGATGTCCCAGAAAAGGGCTGAGTCATTGGTTCTGACTGCTTGGATAAGGTGAGACCAAGTGGCTTTCACAGAGTCTCTTTTCTTGTGTTTAAGTTGTTTATATTGCTTCTCCTGCTTGAGGAGGTCCTGTGCGGACACTGGGCTCATGCTATCTTTGTAAGCGTTGTAGTTGGCAATTAGTCTTGTTTTGGCTTTGGCGCATTCTGAATCAAACCATGGTTTGGAGCGGTGCAGGTGCTGTATGGGCCTGCTATTGTTTTTATGGGTTGGGTGCTTCTGTAATTTTATACTAGGTTGCTGCAACTCTCTAGGATTCAGTTGTTTGATTTGGCTGAATGTGCTGGAAGTGTTGTGAGGTAAGCCCCTGCTAACTAGGCAAAGAGGCACCTTTTAAATGTGGTGATTCTTTTTATTTAGCAGGGGGAGAGTAACTGGCCCTGTTCACCCCCAGCACAGTACTTCCAGTGACTTATGTTTCGGTTTAGATTGTGAGCCCTTTGGGGACAGGGATCCATCTTATCTTCTTATTTATTATTTCTCTATCTAAACCGCTTTGGAAACTTTGTTGAAAAGCAGTATATACATATTTTTTGTTGTTGTTGTAAGTTGTTCCATTATTGTTTTGTCCAGATGGATGGACCATTTGATTTGACAGGTTCTTCTCACAAGTAGGATGTGGGGTTGGTATAAAATCTCAGCACGGGGCTGCTGGACACAGGGTTTTAGACGTAGGGTGATTGGAAAATGGTCACTGTCAAATTGGGAAACAACCTCCAAATTGAAGCAGGCTTCCAGGGTAGGGGCGTGCACAAACCCCAAAACATGGTTTGGTTTTAACTTGAATCAAATTCGAATTGAACTGCATTCTGCTAAACTGGTTTGGTTGAACTGGTCCAGTCCGTTTGGCCGAACCAGTTCGGCGGTTCGAGCAGCAATACTTGTAAAGGGGAATCTGGTGAGGATTCCCCTTTACAAGTAAAGGGGTAGGGGATTCCACTGAAGGGCGGTGGGGGAGCAGGAAGAAAGGTAGTCTCTCATCACCCTGCCTGACATGGTTACCAGTGCGGCACCAGCGCTCGCTGCTCGCCACTCCCTAGTGCAGCCCAGTCTTAGTGCGGTGCAGTCAGCCTGCTTAAAGATGGGTGCAGTGATGATTGGGCTGCACTAGGGGGTGGCAAGCAGTGAGCAATGGCGCCGGCAACCACGTTGGGCCAGGTGGTAAGAACCTTAGACTCCCTTTCTCGCCGCTCCCCCTGCACCGCTGCTTTTCCATCTCAAACTTGTCTGCCCCAACCGGGCTTGGTTTAAACTGGTTCAACATCAAACAGTTTGTGCACACCACTATTCCAGAGACAACTATATAATCAATGACACTCATTCTGTTCTTGGCCCAAAAGGTTAATTCAGTGGGATGATCGTTTTTGAGGGAGCCATTTAGAATGTAGATGTTGAGTCTGTTGGCCATTGGTTCCAAGTAGAGTCCCACATAGTTTGACTTCATGTCCTTCAAGTGGTGGGTAAGGGAGAGTATGACTGCTTTGGGATTGGGCAGGCAGCACTGATGGTGTGCATATTAGGGTATCGTCATCTGGGCCCGTCCTGGCCTTAAAATCACCACCTCTGTGTACACATTTCACCACCATCACTATGTACGCATTGGGGAAGGAGGAAAGAAGGTCAGTTAGGTAACCTTCCATCTCAGTTCACATTTTCCTAACAAGGAGCTTTCCCAGAAAGTAGGCTTCACCGTGAGTTTACTGCAAAGTCGTAATGCGAGTTCAAAGCTGCCAAAATAAAACTGATGCAAAAAGTGGATTTTTTTTACCCCAGATATAAATTGGGCTACATTCTAACGTGCAGTGAAAAACCCAAATTGTGTGTGAAGTGTTCCCCGATAGCTCGCAGGGACTTCAGGGTAAATCTGGCCAATATGTGAACGCATCCCCTCCATTCTGGAGGAATGCAAACTAAAAGCCAAGTGTCAAAAACTGCCTGCGATTTTCATTGCAGCAGGGATCTCTAGATGTTAATTATTGACAGGGTGCAATGTAGTGGCACTCCGGAAAATATGGTAAGGAGGTTTAGTGGTGTGGTCCCCTTTTTCCCTTTGCACAAGTGGGATTTTATAGATACCTATAAAGGGTTTCAGTTTAAACTTTTGGAACCTTGTAATCCTGTTTTTCACTGAAGACCATGTAACCACCTGCATCCCTGTACTCATATTTTGAATTTGATATCTTTGTGCCAATTAGTATAGCAAGGCAAAGCAAAGATTTACTTAAGAACATACTCTCTAATCACCCACCTGAAATAGGGAGGATGGGAAGATATGCAGCCAAGGACGATAACTTGATTGGAATGTACTTGGCCATTGGTCCAGTGTCTGGGTCCTACACAGGGTACTGATAAAGTGTACCAGCAGCCCATTTCCAGGTGGTGTTTATGAGTGTTGTAAAAGGATAAAAAAGGCAGTAGGGGCCCCCCACCATTAATTTGAACTCAGTGTAGACCAAGAGTCCCAGGAAGGTGCTATGCAGTCAGCCGGCATTGGGACCGTCCTTTGTCTTCCGGGGTTCCTGACAAGTTGAAGGGACGTATGGTATCTCTTTTGTTCTGTAGTCCTCATTAGGTATTATTTAGCTCTATCTAATAAAACTTCTTTGGCATTTACACTGGTGTGAGCTTATTGCCTCCAAATCCCTGAAAGTTAAGCACTGTGATGTCCCGTTGATTTTAATGAGGCAGATTTAAGCATATTGCATGCTCTCCCACACTTGAACTGCTGGATCTTATAAGTGCTTTATTTTGACTAGATTGTGCCATATATCATTTTTTTCAGAAGCCACCTCTAGGTGACTATTTTTTAAAAAAATATTTCCCATGTTTGCCCATTTCAATTTTTAGGGCAAAAATATCCAACTTCCAGAGAACAAAATATTCCCATGGAGTGGGGAACCCTATTGCCAAAATTGCTCTCCGTTTCCAGGTCTTTTTACTGCCAGTCTTCATCACATTTTACTTGGTTTCTCAAGTCAAGTCAGATGTGATGTCACTAAGAGCCAATGAAGCTGAATTAGAGGGGAAGGCAGTGCTTACTGGACAGATCACATGGGTGATCATAGTCAATCAGGAATGTGATGACCATAGCCAATCAGGAGTGTTTAGGAATGCTTTTCAAGTCAAATGTTTGTCCCTTTTGCTGAAATCCCTCCAATAAAAGGGGACACAACTTTGAGTGCTGATGAAAATATTTGTGAACATTTATTCCCTTTTCAGCTTAGTCCAATAGGTAATCCATGATAATGCCAGGCAAACTGCCTATAACTCGCTTTGTGATTTATCTGTCTTTTGGAGATTTCTCAGAGAACTCGTACAGAAACCTCATCTTTATTTTGAGAGTTTTCAAAAAAATACTCGGGGGGAAATAAGCTCAAGAGAGTTTCCCACCAGACCACAATAGCCACCATCCCTCCCATATTTTCCAGAGGTTGTGGGGCAGGGGTGGGAATTCTGGCAGCAAAGAGAGCTGGTGAAGTTGCATGTGTCATTCTTAAGTTCCACTGGTTTCCCAGATGAAGACTCAGGAGTCTTCATTGCTGCCTGGAAGTCCGAGACTGTGCTATTCATTCAGTCCCTACCACCTCAATAGATGGGACCAGAACAAAATGGTTCCAAACCATTTTTGGAAGGGCCGTATAGAAATCGAATAAATAAATAAATAAAATGACAATTTCAGATTCCAGTCTTCCCAGCAACAAAGAATGTCTTAAGGAACTCCCCCACCATGATATCTCCATGACACTATCCCTCTCACCTCAGCAAAGGTAAATTTGAGGAAAGAACTCTAGGGAGAGTTCAGGGAATTCTGCCCTAATGTGAGACTATTACAAACTAGGTCCAAACCTCAGCAGTATGTTGTATTTAACTCAGGGGGAGGATTGCTATTCTGAACCCCCCAGTTAGAAGACTTGGTGTCATCACTACTCTACTGCAACAAGGATAAGCCAAGCTTGTCAAACCTGCTGTGAAGTCATCTGCTGTGAATTCTGCAGTGATGGTTGGAATCTTCGAGAACCCACAATCTAGAGATGGGGGAAACCCTGAGCAGCCAGTTAGGGAATACTGATCTCCCTCCCCACATTCCAAATCATTTGTGTGACAATAAGGATAACCTCCATGCTTGCTTCTGAAGATCTTTTATTTAAGTTCTTTTTCTTCTAATGTGATAGTAGCATGTACCTATTTTCTGAAGATTACCAAGCATGACAAGAAGATGACAGTTCAATAAGCACTTTAAAATAGATTATGCTTTTCTGTAGTATTGTGCTGTATATTATGTTAAAAAAAAAACCTTATATTTTGAAGGCAGCAGCATGTGAGTTTTTCATGGGGAAATGTGGCAAAATGCAACTTCTTCTGAACATAAAGCATGCATTTTCACAAACCATTAAACAGCAGTGGCTTGGAATGCAGGAAACCATCCCCTCAGTCATTTAGCCAGGGGGGCTACAAGTCAAAAGGGGGATGGAGTCAGCAAAAAGCTGTAGTTGCTTACGAAAGTGCAATTATTTTTTTAAAAAGAATAAAAAGTGAAAATAATGACTTGAAGTGTCAGCATTTCTGGGTGTGCTTTTATAGCTCTGCATCTGTATTTGCAGTGTACACACTAATATGTATATGATATTCCTGTGGGGGGACCACTGGCTGACATCCTGACTAAATTACTTGACAGAAGTTAAAATTGAGTAGTCCTTTAGAGTAACTCTTGAGTAGTGCTACTGAGTAACTTTGATTTAAAAAAATAGCCATGATTGCTATTTTCTGGGGCAAAATTAAAAGTTACATGGAAATGTGTGTAGTGAAATCTAGAGAAATCCTTTTTGCTAGAGAAAAGCCACTGGAGAGGAAGCAGAGAAGTGGCAATCAAAGGGATGTGTAATTAGTGCCCTGCCTCTCCTTATCTGGAACCCCATGGGGGAGGAACAAGTAGGGAAAGTCATAACAGAAGTGAGGTAGGCAAGCAAAGGGTAATCACATATACACTTCCTGCTCATTTCTATCTTCACTCCTGAAGATAGAAACTTTTCCAACAAAAGGAGCCACTTGAGTTTGTCACATGGATTTGCATGCAACATTAAAAGGGCTGCTCACTTATTTAAAAAAAACAGTTGATTTTTATCATCGGGCTTTCAAAATATGAATTGATTGATTGATTGCTCGATTACATTTACACACATGTACATATTGCCAGCATCTCAGTATAAGTGCTTTTTTAAGGATACGGAAGACCCCTCCCTGCAGCAGCTACTGCCTGCCCCTCCTTTGAAAATAAAAGTATAGTAAGGGAGGGGGGCTTTCCTCTCACGCCCCTCTCCCCACAACTATTGCTGCTGCTGTGGCTTTTAAACAAAGTAAGGTAAAGGAGGGTGACTTTCCTCCCGCCTCCTCCTTCCCGCAGTACTTGGTTTTAATTTTTTTAAGGGTGGCAAAAGCCTTTTTGCCTATAGGTGGCAAAAAAGTTAATCTGCTCCTGCCGAAGATATGTACACTAACTGAGGGAAAGCTTAGATAACCAATTTTTTTAAACACCTCATTCTTTTAATGATATCTAAAAGTATTTCAAAAACATGGGTTCTTGTACAGCTGGTTTATTTGGATGTGATTTTAGGAGGTGAAGATTACTTGAAATATTCTAGTGCCAAGAGCCAAAGATGGATACAACTAATCCTATGTGCTTACATGGGTCTTGAGGGGGGACCAGTTGAATCTGAGGGGAGCTTCCAAAGCAGATGATGGAATCACTCATCGGAGAATCTACTATTTAATTATTTTTAAAGTAAAAAATCTGAAAACCTTTGAGTACACCTTAAGTAGTTCTTTGGCTGCTAGTGCTAGCGTTTTTGTTTTTGTTGTTGTTGTTGTTTCTGACAGTGAAAAAATAAATGAAATACATACATGTGATAAGTATAAGCCAGACCTGTGGCATATAGTATATTCAAAAAATGAGACCAAAAAGTAACATGTATGTGGATAGGATATACACAAATATTCATACATTTAAACATCCAGGTGCTATACTTCAAATAAGCATTTAATAGATAAATTCTAGTCTTAAACTTTTATCCCTCTGGATATCCAGCCTCAGGTGAGACATTTGGAATGCACCTAGGTTTGTAGAATTCTAGACCTACCATCCCATCAAGTGGTTTTTAAAAAAAAAAACTGGATTCTTACTACAGAGTTTTTAGCCTTATTGCTTTGCTAAAGATTTGCCACCTATGGCCCTTTACATATTGAATTTAAGCTATAAAAATATCACTTCTTATTGATCACATGGTTATTAAAGTCAGGCAAATGTCCCATTTATATGTCAAACACTTGTAATATTTCTTGTAAATATTAGAACACAGGAAAAGGCTCATAATATTATTGTGTGCAGACACATTAGAATGCTTCAGGTTTTCATCACAGAAAATATAATAAAGCTGTCATCAAAGAATGTGTTAAACATGCCATGCATTCATCACAGTCTAACTTCATATATATGTGTGCCCTATGCATGTTTACATGCATGCAGCTGTTTAAATAAACAGTACATGTGTCTCAGCAACATTGATCCTAAGTACTGCACAGTGTGTCACTTCAGCACCCTCTCTCTCATTCAGTTTCTCACTCACACCCATAGTTAAGCACAGATATTCCTAGTCAGTGAGTATAATCTGCCTGGCATATCTCAATGAAAACAAAGGAAATGTGTCAATAGGTTTACACTGAAGACTGAATGTTCAAGGCACGTTTCCAAAGTGCCTTGGACATCTGTTGATTCTGGTGATATTTAACAGATTTTACAAGGCAGGTCAAGGCAGAGATTCTTAGATCTCCTCCAAGGCCTCCCAAGATGCCTTTCCTATAACCAAATTCTTTCAGATGAGTAGTCGAAAGAAACCTTTTGCCAACCACTGGGGAGTCTTTTACAGCCGGGTTTCGACTGGAGTCTGAGTGCAGACTTGTGAGCAAGGAGGTGTTTGTAAGCATTTCTAATGGCATTTTGATGTACATGTACAAAATTGATGTCGGAAGGATCATTGTAAAGTCCCAAACAGTGGAATATTGAGGACATTTTCAGGTGGCAGTCAGATTCTAGCTGGGTGAGCCCAGTGTATTTTCTCATGTCACAGTTGATTAGGTTCACAGGGAAGTGGAAAGAGTAAAAAATTCTCTTATTACTGCAGCAATGCCATATCAGCCTCTTTTCCCTTTGAATGCAACATTAGTTTTTGTCCAGAACTCTAACTGCTTTCTACAGTTTGGGGAATTGTAAAGCAGAAACAATTTTCCCAGCTAGGCTGACCTTCACAGTAATAAGAAATGACTGGAATTTCTCTCTATTTCTCAAACATTTGGAGTTGGGGTGGGGGCACAGAGAGGGGGAATATGTTTGTTTTACTTGATATTATGTTCTGGGCATCTATTTGGCACTTTGAATCTAATTTTTTTCCATTCAGGAGATTACATGGACTGTGGCACCATCTGACCCGTAGTCAGATGGCAAGTGCATTGAGAAATGACATTAATGTACTTTAAACCTTTTGTTATCAACACAGAGATGGCATTTTGTTTTCAGCCATTATAGGAAAACATTGTTTCCCCTCCTGTAATGATCAAAAGTGAGGGGATACAAAATCCCTCCCCTAGCTGTGCGGAGTCCCGAGTAAGCTGCTACCATCCACTTTTTAATATGAGCAGATTCACCTGGGATATTCTGGGATAATAAAGTGGAAAAGCCTTCCCTACAAGAAAGATCTGAGCAGTCTTTGGCCTTCAAGAGCATGTGACTAGGGCAGGACCCACTAAGGAATGACCCCCTATGACAATAAAAAGGATTTATTAATAATTGGATGGTAAGGAAAACTATAGAGGCATGAACAATCGTTCCTTCTATTCAAGTAAAACGCTTCCCCAGGAACTACAAGAACCATCCAGTCAGATACAAGCACTTAAACAAAAATAACTTCCCTGACATGTCTAGCTAAATTGGTTCCTATCCTTCCTACTTACTTCCAGGTAAGGAACTTCCAGTTGATTCCCAGCCCAAGGCTGTTAGTCTCCCTTTTCTTAGAGTAGTTGCTGATCACACCTCGCTCTGAGGCCTCCTGGGTAGAACAGAAATCAAACACACCCCTCTCCTACTCCTCTATGGTCTGTTGTCTAGTAAACCCTTACCCTCACTCTGGATTGGACCACAGAGATTTGATTCTTCCAGGCTTTCTTCCTTATTTAGAGAGGCCCACCCTCCAAGCAATTACTCTAATTGAGGCCTAGTCCTCCCTCTGAATACTTTCATTTACTCTCCTCTACTTACCTGTACTCTCCTCGACTTACCTGCACATCCTTAAAACACCAGGAGTGTACACAATAGATAATGCCCTCTGGTGCTACGGTACAATTGTTGTACTGTACTGGTGTCATTGTAGTACCATCAGTAGGAACATAAGTCTGCATACCCATTCTGCAAATAGCATCATCAGCTGGCCATCATTTTCCATGTGTGTGTGTGTGTGTGTGTGTGTGTGTGTGTGTTTGAAAGGTCATTCAGTGTTAACAAAGAGCTGAGTGCATGTTCAGCAAAATCACATAATAGTCCATCCTGAACAGTACTATTTGGGCTGCAAGTAGGGGACTGCATTTTAGATATTTCTGTGACATTAAACACCATCCACGTAGAACACTAGCACATCAGGAAATCCACTAGGCTAGGACCTTTCTGATTCCATAAAAATAATAATTTTTCTAACAGTGAGTCAGCAAAAATGCAAACAAGGAATACTTGTATGACATGGCTACATTAGAATACCTGATAATATCTAATTGTGGCCTTCAGGGAGATATTGTAGGGGGCACAGAGGGCTTCAGAGGGAAAGGAAGATCAACAAAAATTGTCCTTCCTGCCAAGAGCATGGTGCACATTCTCTGTACCAGCACCTCCTTAGTCTGGGTGGCCATCCATTGTTTTTACACACACACACACCATTCCTTTCCAAATGCTTCTTTCACTTTCTCTTCATAATTGGATGAATGAAGTGAAAGATTCTCAAAAGCTTCAAGCTGCAAAGCAGGTCTACATGTCTTTTCTTGCTATTCACCAAGCTAAAAACAATCTAGCAGTCAACCAAACTGTCTCCAGTTTTTGGAAGTGGTAGCTGCTCTTGGCTGCCTCCCTGGAACTGTGACTGAAAACTAAGCGTTTGCCAATCACCTAGCATGCTACAGTGCCTGGCTATTGGGCAGCATAACATATGTCAGAAATTAGGTAGACCTGTACTAAGACAATTCCTTTAAAAAATGAAATTTGTAATGAAAAAATAGCACCCGGATTTTCCTTTTATTGTAGCTTTTCAAATAGTGCCCTTCTCCGTTTATCTTTAAGAGCCCCTACACTTTTAACAATATTTATATGTATTATGATTATGATAATACTACATTATCATGATGTCTAATGGTAAGTCTCTCTGGATCACATTCTAGTCATCCCAGAATTCTTCTCAGTTGACAGCAGATCACTTCCCATGGGAAGGAATAGCAACTGAAAATATAAAGACTAAACCTTCTTACAAGGGTATCAAAACAGTTCTGTTGATAAGTTATCATTGCGTGCAGTATAACATTCACCTACTGCAGGTGGTGAATCTGGTGATTATTAATTATACTAATTAGCTGTCTTAGTTTCATCCTCTAGAAACTGAAATCAAAGTCAAAATATGAAGTAAAATATAGACCCAAAAGGTTGTGCTACTCATCCTGTGTGAAATAGAAAACTTAGGTAGTCAAGAAATTTCTCCAAGGTCACATAGGAAGTTCTTTACAAATCTGAACTGGAATCTCTAAAGGAACACCAAGCTTCATATATGAAACATTAGTTGAGGCGATATTTCTTAATTATAAGTTCTCATATTAAAATGTTACAAAAGTAAAATGCAATTTCTTTACCTTTCAGATTGATGAATGGTTTCTCACTAGTGCACAATAAAACAGTTCCTTTTATAATGTTCGGTGTTTCAACCAGTGTTTCAGAAAGTAATGACGGAACCAAGTTTTCATTTGATTAATTGAATGTAGATTTTATTTCTTGTTGCCGCTGATAACTTGCAGTTATTAAATGAATGGGTGCTTTTAAAAGTCTGAGATTTGGCAAAACGGTGATCCTACAAGTTAGAGGCCACCTTTTATCGATTGTACGTTTAGTAGAACAAATTGAGTTTCCAGACCTTAATCCTCTAGGAAAAGTAGAAAAACCAGAGAGGAAAATCGCCATAGTGTTACTCAGTTGGTTCTCTCAACTTGATTACTGAGCAGAACATGAATCCGATTTTAGATGTGAAGAAATGTGTCTCTAAAAAAATAAGCTGTTTACAAGTTACTTTGGTTTATTGCTGCTTGAATGCAACTTTCCAAAGTTCTTAAAAGTCTGCATTAAGGAGACATTCAGCAGTAGGATTATTTTTTTATTTTATAGAATTTTAATTAACCAGCATATAACAATTGTTTGGAATAATTTTATTGTTTTTCCTTTGGAAACAATATAACAGAGAGGCTATTTACCTCATCTTTACAAAATTCTGATCTGGAGGGATCTCATTAGGCTGATCATGTAGAAGCATGGTTAAAACCGGGTTCTGGATATGTCCCCAAGCCTTGGAAGCATGTGCTTCCTTGTTCTCTCTTCATGCCTATGTCTATTTCTGATTTATGATAGAATAAATCAAGACCAGTTTTTATGTCCAAACTGGCTGACCTTGGTTTATCCTAACCTACTTACTTGAAATAAACCATGATCTGTAACCAAGGTTTGAAATGAGTTATAGATTATAGTTTATTTTGAGTAAGTAGGTTTGAATACACCAAGAGCCTCTTCTCATGAGCAGCAAGAAGGGTTAGAGGGTGGGCTATGGGAAAGGCTGGTTAAATGTACCTTCCCCACAAACGAGCAGCTCTTCTTCCCTGGGCGGGCGGCCCAGACGAGCAGCAGCTCCTGCCGGTAGCTCTGAGGGACGGGGTTCTCGGACGCACCACCCCTCATCACCCTGCCCCCTGGCTTTCCGATAATGCACTGCACGAGTGTGTGATGCATTATTTGGATCCCCCCTCCTCCTCGGAGTCTGCCAGCTGCGGCTGCTAGCAGCCATGGCTGACACACGATCAGGGAAACAAGGTTAAGGGAGTACTTGCTCCCTGAACCTCTTTTTCTTAAGGGTGGCTAATTAGGCGGGTTGGCTGGGTTTTGCATGTGCGCGTGAATAGCCTCCAAGATTGGTCCACGGGGGGGGGGGAGCAGAAAAGTGGCTTCCCCTCCCACCGCCCTCGCTCTTCCAATTTCTGTATCAGAAATCTAATATGTAGGACTCAACTTGACCATCCATAAATGTACTTTGTCCCGGGAAAATGGAGGGCACTTCTGCATAGCCCTCAAGGACATATTTCTGAAGTCAACAAGTATTGGAAAAAGGAGAGAGCACTGAAAATAGCTACCCCCGCTCTCCCTCCATATGTATTTGTCTGCTTGGCAACATGCTGGGTTGAGCTCTGTTGCAGAGTCTTTGACAGACACATCTCCTGCTGTGAACTTCTAACATGGCTCAAAACATCAGCCACTATCTTTAGAGAAAGGCAGTTCAGGTCAGAAGATTCCAGGGGCATGAAAAGCCTGCTCATTATATGAGTGAGCACCAACAGGAAGTTCAGTGTTTGCACTGAGAGAGGATGGCAAGGCAAGGTTGTGTAGGCCCTTGAAGAACCTTCTCATGCGGAGTTTGAAGGAAAGAGAGGCCTGAGGCATGAAGTGAGGAATAAGAGAATGAATGGAATGGAAGTGAGGGAGAAGGCAGAGAAACTGTAACTATGCTTGTTTGACCTCATGTCCTTTACATGTGTGCTTCTTTGTATGTATGTTAGTGGCTTGAGACATGAATGCGCTCAGGTGACTATACTTTGAAGCTAAGGGGAATACTTGTTTCCTAGGAAACACCTTTTCTCCTGCAGCGGCTGACTCTGCTAATCATGGAAGCAGGCAGCTACCTGTCTGGTAAAGTGTGCTCAGAATTACAGGCACTAAACTTGCAAGTGTGAATAACAAGTGCTGGATCAGGTCCAGAAAGTGAAGGGTCACCTCAGGGTAGCGCCAGAAGGGCAAACCAAGTCAGAAACAAGGTCTGAAAAGAGAGGTAACATTTATTCTTATCTTGTACAAGCAGAATGCCAACACCAGGTATTTGGCAATAATGGTGATAGTGGAAATGAAGGCAGCTCCCAATAAGAAACAAAGGATGAGGGGAACATGGAGCCCACAGAGCCATGCCATGACAACAAGACGTTTGGCTGAAAAACAAAGGGGAAACAAAGAGGGCAAAGCAAATGAGAAACAGCAGTTTTTCTTTTAGTCTGTTGACTTGAAAGGGATGCCAAAGGGGTAGATTTCCATGGGAAGGTCTGAGGTTCCCGCTGGGAAGTTGATAGCCAAAGCATTGGCAAGGACGTAAGGAGACTGCTTAGTCAAGCACCTCAGTCTGTGCAATTCTAAATGAATGGGTTCCAAATGGGGCTGGGGACACTGCATGTGAATAGTTAAGGGGACCATGGAGATTCCAGGGCAGTCAGGAGCAAGGAATAGCCTGCTACAAGAAGACATCTGAAAGGGCCCAGCCTCAGTAATTCCACTCGGGAAGTTTGAGGCTCTTAGGCAGTCCTTGGAAAGCATTCCATAAGCAAATCTACTTCTAGGTTTGTTCTAGTCCAGGGATTATGTGGGCTCAGTGACCGCTTAGAGATTCAGCTTAAAATGTCATTGTACTGTAAGTGAATTTGTTTAAGAGGATGTAGCTTCTGGCCTAAAATGAACCTTAGAGAAAGGTAGGGAATTGAGTGCAGGCATGAGCATTTAACAAAGCAAAGTTTTAGGGACATAATTAGCAGACCACGCCATCACAATCCCACATCTGAGCTCAAGCATGTTTGCAAAGAGGCCTAGGGAGCATTGACTATGTATAGGTTTTTCTTTCTGGGATTTCCTTAGGGGTAAAAACCAGGGCCAGGTTATGACATGCTGAGGCCCTAAGCTATATAATACTTAAAAGGACCCCTAGCATTACAAAAACAAATTATTATTATTATTATTATTATTATTATTATTATTATTATTATTACAAAAAAGGCCAATGAAAAAAGAAATAAGAAAAAAGAAGTTTTTACACATATATTATTTTTACATATATACATATACCTGCACAGGTGGGAAAGAGGTATATTGAAGAGAATTTGAGCCTGAAGTTTTTATTGAGGAGTCTTGGGAGCCATATGGGTGAGGCATTACTATTTAGGTCAAGATGCCAAAAAGCGGGGGGGGGGCCTCTAGTACAGCAAATCAGATTAAGGTGTATAGTTTCTCTTGTGCCAGTCCAGGAGTGCCATAGATTCCCACAGCTGGTGCCAGTTGTAGAGCCCGTGCTGCAGGTTGTTTACCTGGGCTTTTCACCTAATAATATATAGCATATAATCATTTTAACTTTCACAGGGATTAAAGTAAAGGATAAAGGATCTTATTGGTAGATCTATCTATCTATCTATCTATCTATGCATATCCCATTTTATATTCCAAATTCAGCATGGGTTACAGTATTATTGAGCCACCTAATGGCACAGCGGGGAAGCAACCTGCCTAGAGAGCAGGAGGCTGTTGGTTTGAATCCCCGCTGGTGTGTTTCCCAGAATATGGGAAACTCCTATATCGAGCAGCAGCGATATAGGAAGGTGCTGAAAGGCATCATCTCATACTGCACGGGAGAAGGCAACGGTAAACCACTCCTGTATTCTACCAATGAAACCACATGTTTTCGAGTCTGTGGTCACCAGGAGTCAACACCGACTTGACGGCACACCTTATAGTATTATGCATCACAAAAGACTTCCCTGTTGAGAGGTAAACCAAATTACCCAAAGCACTGCACCTTCTCCCTTAGCTCTGCGACAAGAGAGCTGCACCCTTGTTTACGAATACATTTATGGTCAGCCGGAAACCACAATATTTCTTCATAAATATCCCTTTGTTATAGTCATTGACCAGGACCAACAAGCAGATGGCCATCAATAGCAAAAGTGACATTTTAATGAGTTAAGGCAGTGACTACTCATCATCTTAAACATCTATATACTGCATACTAATCATCAAAATAGAGCCAGAGTGGTGTAGTGGTTAGAGTGCTGGACTAGGACCGGGGAGACCTGAGTTCAAATCCTCATTCAGCCATGATACTAGCTGGGTGACTCTGGGCCAGTCACTTCTCTCTCAGCCTATAGCCTACTTCACAGGGTTGTTGTGAAAAAGAAACTTAAGGATGTAGTACACCGCTCTGGGCTCCTTAGAGGAAGAGCAGGATATAAATGTAATAATAATAATAATCGATTCATTGCCTCACACATGGATACTAAAATGTTTAGAAACAACTGGTATCAGCAAAAACATTCAGATATTTATAAAAAAGGCAATGAGCATGTGGAGTACACAGTTAACAATCAATGACGAGACACTTGGACAGGTTAGCATTAGAAGAGGCATTTTCCAAGGGGACTCACTATCCCCTCTGTTGTTTGTAATCGCCATGACCCCACTTTCACAAATACTAAACAAAACAGGCCTCGGATACCAAACATCTAAAACATCAAGTCAAATCAACCATCTGCTGTACATGGACGATCTGAAGTTGTATGGAAAGTCCCAGTCAGAAATCGAATCACTGCTAAACACTGTCCGTATATTCAGTAGCGATATAGCAATGGAGTTTGGACTAGACAAGTGTGCTGCATTAATAATGAACCGAGGAAAAATAAGAAAAACAGAAGGAATAGAACTGCCCAATGGAAGCAAGATCAAGAACCTGGAAGAGAAAGAAAATTACAAATACTTGGGCATTTTCCAGGCTGATAACATCGCACACACTGAAGTTAAAAGAAAAATTGGAAGTGAATACATCAGGAGAGTTAGAAAAATCCTCAAGTCCAAACTCAATGGCGGGAACACCATACAAGCCATAAACACCTGGGCTATACCTGTTATCACATACACTGCAGGAATAATAGACTGGACCCAAGCAAAGCTAGAGACGCTAGATCGTAAGACCAGGAAAATCATGACCATCAATCATGCTCTGCACCCCTGCAGTGATATAGATAGGCTATACCTCCCTCACGGCTCAGGCAGAAGAGGAATGCTGCAAGTCCATCAAACAGTAGAGGAGGTGAAAAGAGGCCTTGAAGAATAAATAAAGGACAGTGAAGAAGATCAAATGGTCAAGAACGAGAAACTATTCAACACCAATGAAACAAAGCAAAGAAAGAACAAGTGAAGAACCGAGCAGAAAAATGGAGAAATAAGCCCCTGCATGGTCAATATTTGCACAATATAAGTGGAAAATCAGACATCACCAAGACCTGGCAATGGCTTAAGAATGGCAACTTGAAGAAAGAAACCGATGGTTTAATACTGGCTGCACAAGAATAGGCACTAAGAACAAATGCAATAAGAGCAAAAGTCGAAAAATCCACCACAAACAGCAAGTGCCGCCTTTGTAAAGAAGCAGATGAAACCGTGGACCACCTAATCAGCTGTTGTAAAAAGATCGCACAGACTCACTACAAACAAAGGCATGACAAAGTAGCAAGGATGATACACTGGAATATCTGCAAAAAATACAAGCTACCTGTAGCCAAAAATTGGTGGGACCATAAAATTGAAAAAGCTGAAGAAAATGAAGATGTAAAAATATTATGGGACTTCCGACTACAAACAGACAAACATCTGCCACACAATACACCAGATATAACTGTAGTCGAGAAGAAAAAAAACAAGTCAAAATAATCGACATAGCAATACCAGGGGATAGCAGAATAGAAGAAAAAGAAATAGAAAAAATCACCAAATACAAAGATCTACAAATTGAAATTGAAAGGCTGTGGCAGAAGAAGACCAAAATAATCCCAGTGGTCATTGGCGCCCTGGGTGCAGTTCCAAAAGACCTTGAAGAGCAGCAACACCATAGGGGCCACAGAAATCACCATCAGCCAATTACAAAAAGCAGCTTTACTGGGAACAGCCTATATTCTGCGACGATATCTATAACAACAACAACATTGACAATAAAATTCAGCCATCCTAGGTCCTTGGGAAGGACTCGATGTCTGGATAAAACAAACCAGTCAATAACACCTGTCTGACTGTATAAACAAGAGAAGAATAATAATAAACTAAGAGCCTCTGGATGGAGCAGTTTATAAATGTAATAAATAAATAAATAAACTCACGTATCTGTACATTGGGGGTGGCCGGAAATTAACTTGGAGGTCATTTCCGGCTGTCATTTTAAGGAGAAGAGCCATTTTGTGGCTCATTTTGGGGAAAAACAAAAACACCACACATAACACAGAGGAAACTGCTATTTTTGGCCACTTTTCGGCCAAATTTTGACTCTTGTGGGGCACTGCAGGACTGCTGGGGACCCAAGAAGCACAGTAGGGCACTTTACCGTGGTTTTTTCATGTTTATTGGCCATTTTGGCCGTTTTTCCCCTTAGGAACTGAACCCCCTGATTTGCATTGCCACAGTGCCTTGCTATTCGTGATTTTGGTATCCGCAGTGCTAGCTGGGAACAGAACAACTCTCAATCACGTGGTGCCAGGCCAGCTGGGAAGAATATTAATTTTAATCAGAAATTAAAAAGGATGAACCAGGCCCTAGTTTCTACCTTAATCAGGCCTGCTTCTAATCACAGTACAGCATTAGATTCACATCTTGCCCCTGAGAGACAAATTTTGTTATTCTTATTCTTGCTTTTATTTTTGTGCACTCCCTCTCTCTCTCTCTCTCTCTGTGTGCAATACTTTTCCAAGTACAGATCTAACATAGAATGATGTTACTCTGATTAAGTGTGGCTGGTTGCGAACGTTCAACCTCTGTGTTGCTGACTTCTACAGAAAACTACAATTAAAGACTGAAATGTGGGAGATAAAAAGGAAGTTTTGCCAAGGTAATAGCTGCTCTCAGTTGGAATCCTTGCCTTGTTTTCAGAGTGCTACCTTGAGATTCCCCCCCCCCCCTTGCTAACTACACAGGGTCATGTTCTCCTCTCAGTTCTGAGGATAAAATTTGGCTCTTGTTCTGTATTACGAGGAAAGGATTTGAACTGTTGTACAAGCCGGCAATGTCTTTTGCTGCCAAAGCCTGCCTTTATTGAGCTCTCACAAGCATAATTGAGGTTGTACAAGTTACTGTGTGTCAAGGTTCCCGAGACTGAAATCCATGTAGACATAACAATGTTTACATGTGCACAGTTTGCTGTGTGGTTTTCTTTCTTGAAACACCGCCGCCTGCTTATACACGAGGCTTTAGAACACCTCCGGTCTGAATATGTGACCACAAATCAAAGCTAAAAAGGATCTAAGGGGGACGCAAAAGTGCACAGTCAAGTGCCATGCCCATATAGACCGTGAGCCTGAGAAAAAACGCTGCTGTGGTTGAGACACTAATGATTCCCCCCACCACACCTCACACAGTAAAACATTTCTCCCTTCATGCTCATATCAAGTGATTTAACTCCACTGAAGTCCATAGAACTACAGTACTATGAAGACAGGCCTAATAAGGGGCACAAGACCCTTAGCTTTTATTAGGTTATTCCCCTCTCATGGTGGTTTTAGAATGGTCTATCCTCAGTGGAGTTATTTCTGAGGTACTCCAGAAGGAAAGCAAAACAAAAAACAAAAAAACCCACACATACTGGGTATAGATAAATATCAAATACATTTCAGTTAAGCTTCAATCTCATCAACGGATCTCAGGATTTTAAATGGCTCTTCCGTTTTGTTATCTATAGTACATATAAGAGCAAGGGGCCTAATTCTGTATACGCTCTGGCCTGTAAAACAACTCCCACATGGAGTTGGCTTCATCGTCATGATTACTGAAGGTTTTCATCCACCTGAAAGAAATCAGAATCGGACCTATGAGAAGCTTAGAGCTTATATTATTTTTTACCACAAAGAAATCTTGTTTTATAAAGCACAGAAGATTGCCTAAAGGGTCCATAAATATTTTGTGCGATTCTGGTCAACAGATAAACCTGGAAAAGACTTGATACATGAAGAAATTTATCTGTCTTTCAACAATGCCTTATGGAAGGGCACGATTCTGTGTACAGTAAGACAATAATGTGAGATTTAATGAAAAACTTACAGATTTTCAAGTTGTTAGCAGATTTGCTGCGGAAAAGATAGTATAGAGTTTTTAATTTTAGCTGCCTTTTGCAACATACCCACCGGTGGCAGAATAACTACATTGAAACATCATCCAATCTATATTTGGGCTACTATGGTATTGGGTACTGAGGGGTTACAGCTAGGAGCCCCACAGATCAGACTGCTTCCTGAAGCACCAGAACTAAACTACAAGCAACATTAATTTATTTAGATATTAATCGTATTTATATACCTTCTGACATATGTATCTCTGTGGTCACCAGGAGTCGACACCGATTTGACGGCACAACTTGACCTTTAGGTGGTGTACACAATTTAAAACAAATACAAAACAGAGTTAAAAAAATTAAAACAATTTCACAGAAGAAAAAGTTGAGATGATATCATGGGATAAAAGCAATTAAACAGTTGTAAATTAATTTCAGTTAAAAGCCTGAGAGAACAGGTGTGTCTTGAGGGTCTTCCTAAAAGCAAACAGAGATGGAACTGCTCTTATTTTGACAGGGAGCATATTCCAAAGGCCCAGGGCAGCTACAGAGAAGGCCTGGTCTTGAGTTGCCACCAAACAAGCCGGTGGCAACCGTAACCAGACCTCTCCAGATGATCTCAATAGGCAACAGGGTTTGTGACAAAGAAGGCACTCTCTTAAGTACCCTGGACCCAAGCCATTGAGGGCTTTATAGGCAATAACCAACACTTTGTATTTTGCTCAGAAACATATTGGCAGCCAGTGCAGTTCTTTAAAAACTAGTATTATACAGTCCCTTCGGGTTGTTCCAGTCTGGCTGCCACCAGACTGCACTCCTGACCCTTCTCTGCTGCCCAAGTGGCTGGCCCACTCTTGAGCCTGAGCAGCCATATGGGTCTATTTGTGTCTTCCCGATTAAGCTGATTCCAACATAGTTGTTGTGGTGTTTGTTAATAAAATACGTATATAGCACTTTTCAGCAAAAACAGTCTCAAAGCTTACCATAACAAGATATATGAGGAAATGGTTTTCTGCCCCCCAAAGGCTCACAATGAGGTTGTTCTCGTGACCAGAGATTCCTTGATAGGAGAGGGTTAACTGAGGAGTCTCTGGTCATCTGGGACATTGGGAGTCCTCCCAATCCATCATCTCCAAGCCTGGGTAGCCCAGATCCGCTACCCAGGCTAAAAGTGAGGGAGAAGGGGAACACAGCCCATCCTGGCTGCTCATCTGTGCGGCAGCTGCTTTCAAACTGCTCCCAGTCAACCAGCGGCCATGTTTACCATAAAGTTTTTGCAAGCAGTGGAGAGGCAGCCCTCAGTACAGAAACAGTGCTCCTCTCCCTGGGCTCCCGCCACATGTTGCACAGCAAAATACAGGTGGTGCTAATCTGCCTGCACTACTGTGGGCTCCTAGCAAAGCATCGGCAGTCTTGCACTTTTGCACAAGAGTGGGCAGCCTTGCACACTTTTGCACTTAAAGTAGTGTGCCTGCACTTCTACTAGAAGTGCTGCTTAGATTGGAAGCATGTTGCTTCAACCACCGGCGCTTCAGTAGGAGCACTCAGCAGCGCAGATGGATGAGCACTGCCAGCATTTTGCTGCGCAACATGTGGGCCTGTGTAGTTATGTAACAGGTCTGTATGCATGCACAGTCATTCACATGTTATGTTGAACACAGGTACAGTAGTACACGTCCTATCATTTGGGGGATAAGCGGGGAAATGCTTAACTAATAAGCAGAAGGTTGCCGGTTCAAATCCCCACTGGTATGTTTCCCAGACTATGGGAAACACATATATTGGGCAGCAGCGATATAGGAAGATGCTGAAAGTCATCATCTCATACTGCATGGGAGGAGGCAATGGTAAACCACACTGGTCTACCAAAGAAAACTACAGGGCTCTGTGAGTGCCAAGAGTCGAAATCGACTTGCCGGCACACTTTATTTTATACAGGTGCACCTTAAAAATGGGTTTTTAACAAATCAATTTGAGGGACCTGTATCAGGTGCAGTTTTAAAATGGATGAACGTACAGTCAATCACACTAAAACATATACATATGTACAGACACCTATATGCATGTACAGCATAATGTCTGCATTTTTGGTCTGTGGGTTTTCCTGTTTCTGCAGCCTGGTACAGGGAGAGAGCAGCCTACCTAGAAATCAGAATTGCATGCTTCCTCCGCTTAGTAATCAATGAGAAGCCCGCAACAGGAGAGAAAATAACCTCTTCATTCTCTGGCTGCAAACTGAACGGATCCTCACAGCTTACTTTGCTTCGCATAGGCCTGCACATCTTGTGATCTATCAAGCTGAACACCGCCCCCGAGCCATGCACTGTGAGCTGCCATGTGCTTGACACCCCTTTCATTTCTGCAGTCCCAGTTATATAGCAAAAACAGGTTTGTTGAGCCTCCGATGATGGGTTGCCATACACAGCTGGTGCACTGCATTTGGCTTGATGGGTTGCAAGAAGATGTGCAGCCGGGCAGAGTGAGTTCAATTCAAGCTGACTTTCAGTCAACTGAAAAGTGAAAATTGTGAAGTGGCTCTGACAGCCCAGTCCTAAGCATGTTTACTCAAAAGTTTACTACTCAGATGAAAATCCCACCCAAACCGGATTACAACCCTATGCTTTACAAAAGTACATGTGAGAATATCATACCACGATGTGGATTTATGTAGGATTCTCACACAGAGTTGGGGCCTCACTGCATCTCTGTAGTCTCATGTCAACATGCAGTTAACAGTCACAGGGTGGGGGTGGGACTCATTCAGAGATTATCTGCAAACTCTATAGAATCAGACAACAGAATCCGGAAAACCAGGCAAATCACCTGTCAGTCCATGAAGCACAGAAGAAGGAGGGGAAGGGAAGCTCGGAAAGTTAGTTACTCATGAGATCAGTAAAGAAAATAGAATTATACAAGCAATATATCCCTGGTGTACATGTGTTACCTGAGCATGGTGAAAATTTTAGGCCCTTTTCTTTAAAGAGAGAAGCAGAAGAGATTGAAATAATGTCCTTCAAATGGAGAAATGTCCCACTCTTTTTAATAAAGCCCTCTTTCCCTGCTTCTCACGGTTTGCCCACCTAGCTCTGTTAACTGTCTTCTGAGTCTGTGAACATTCCATTCCACTGAATAAAATTTAGGCAGTGTGGGTGGAGTCCCTTCCCCTCAGTTTTTTCTTCAGATATTTGTGAAACCAGCATATCTGCATGCTACCCTGATTGTGCCAGTACTTCCCTCTCTCCTGCAGGTTATTTTTGGACTCTAGCAGGTTATTCCATTTATTTGGCTTTTCAATAGATCTGAGCGCCAACTCAGATCATATTTTTCATAAATTTTTCATACCCCTGCTAACTTGGCAGAGAGGCACCTTTTACCATGGTAATTCTCTTTATTTAGCAGGGGGAGAGTAACTGGCCCTATCCACCCCACAGCATAGCACCTCCAGTGACTGTTGCTGGTGTATCTTATGTTTCTTTTTAGATTGTGAGTCCTTTGGGGACAGGGATCCATCTTATTTATTTATTATGTCTCTATGTAAACTGCCCTGAGCAATTTTTTGGAAGGGCAGTATAGAAATAGAATGAATGAATGAACATTTGGTCCATTTTTCAAAACTCCTTGTTTGTTTCTTCATTAAAATTGCCCTCACAGTTGCCTTCATTTTCCTCCAGTGACATTAATGGCCTGGCCTTCCAAGATTTTTAAATTCTTTTTAAGTATTTTGAATTGGTTTTAAATCGCTCTGAACTGTTTTAAAATTCTTTTATATTGTTTGTTTGTTCTTGTATTTTACTTGTTCACTGCCCAGAGCCTTTGGATGGGACAGTATAGAAATGTAATAAATAAATACATAAATAATGTAGCCATGACTGATTATGATTAGCTGCAGAATATTGTGTCATCCCACTCACTGGGCCCTTTCTTACGATCAGTGAGAAGGGCTACCTGGCACATGGGGAGAAAGGCTACTGAAACTTACCTCCCCTGCAGAAGATTGTTGGGTCCATGCTGTATCATGTGCACTGGCCAGGAGAATATTTAGAGCAATTCTACATCTCTTTCTTGCTTTCTTTCTTTTTTTGGTCCCTCGTAAGGAAATACTGTACCAAATCTGTAATCTGGCTTTCTGATCATATCAGCCCAACCAGAAGTGGAATTTTCAAATATTTTGTCTATGTTTGGTGTGACCATAGGGGTCACCAACTAAGCTGCCTCAGGATTAGACACTCAGGTCTATGTACCAGTGCCACATGACAAACATTGTGACAAAGCTCGCAATAAAATTGTATAAAATTGCCCATAGCATACAGCCTGAAAGGAAACCCATTTCATACATGCATACCCCCAAGGCGTACAAGACCATCAGAAAAACATACAAAACATACAAGGCCATCAGAAGAAAAATAGGAAATAAAGTTACTGGAGGTGCTTCCCGCCTACTATTCTATATATATAGCCATATCGATATATTCTTAATAATTTATCATGTTATATATTTGGCCCACATCAAGTACCCCTTTCTACAGATATTGTGAGACAGAACTGGGTCCCAAAGACATTCCTTAATTTCCTTCAATTACATTTTTAAAAATCCTAATAAAGAAGATTAGCAGTATATATAGCATGGATCAACATCCACTCAGAAAACCACATTTGTTTTATAATGCTGTTTACAGTTGAACTACTTTCTGTCGGTAATCACTTGCTAAGTCTGTAATTCTAGAGTGGCTAGATTTTGGTACGGTTTCCAATGTCATCATACCAGCATTAAAATGATTTCAGACCACCCATAATCCATGCTACATAATGAGTGAAACTAGGATATATGTTGAAGGATGTGCTGCTCCCATCACCTCAGGTTGTGTCAATTCATATTGAATCAAGTCAAGTTGCATCAGCAATATTCCTATCAGTACTTATTCCTGAGAGTGGTAGATTTGATTTTAAGTAGATCTAGACAGCAAATATCTCAGCTACAACAAATGTATATAATGAGCAGATATCTGTGAAACCCAGCTATTTTTAGCTTCCCTGGGAAGTTTGCACCTTCTAATATAGTGGTATACTGTACATATGTCTCCCATGTTATACTACTAAATTTACATTCACATACAAGCCCCCTAGGTTTAGCAGGAAAGAACATTAAATAGCTTGTTAACTGGTCATTATAATCCTTGAGAGAGCAACACGTTTTCTTGTTAGGGGTGTGTGTGTGTGTGTGTGTGTGTGTCCGTGTCCTCATTCCTCCCTGGCCTGGATTCTGCAGCCACAGAAGTGCACCTCACAGTTAATTCAGACATTCAGAGGAGTAATTGGTTAAATCCTCCAAATAGGATTCCACCACTTCAGAATGTACTTGGGGATTGCACCCTTATCAACATGTCCTTGCATGTGAAAAACGTAGGCACCGGGGAGCCTTCTAGCTTAGCTTTATCCCTAATGTGTCAGCTTTCAATTTGGACCAAAAGGCTTATACTTTCAAAAAAGCTGGGCAGTGAGAGGAATTCTCCCCAGGAAAAAAGTTTGGAAAAGAGTTTGAATGTACACTTTTCCCCACCCCTACCTGAAATCTGTAATCCTACCCTCAGAGAGGTCCACAGAAGTCCTACTGTAGAGGACAGGATACCATCATTCAGCACATTCAGCCCCTGCTGCTCATGCAGCTGCAAGTCTTTATCTCATGCTGGTCCCTTTACCCATCTGCCCAACAGCAAGGACAACAGTAAAGTCATAGTCTTCATAGTCTGTACATTTCAAGTTGTAGTGTTGATGTTGGACTCTCCCATGCATTAGGCCATTGGCGAGGTGAGTGTGCTTGTTTCACATTTCCAGCATGTCAGTAAAAAGAGTAACTCATGATGCTTGTATACATTTCCTGTGGAAAGGATTTCTACTGTCTAAATCTGCTTAGAATTAAATGTGCGTCCACAAGTGGATCTAGGCAGACATACCTTTAAAGCTTCAACAGACACAGATTCATTAAGTTTGGTTTCAGTATTATAGGGATTAATCAGGAGAATGTGCCAAACATTTATTTGTTTGTTTGTTTATTATTAATCAAGCTTGTACACCGCCCCAAACTTTTGTCTCTGGGCGGTTAACAATAGCATAGAACAAGTTAAAATTTTGTAAAATTATACAAAAATTTAAAACAATTTGACAATTTAAAAATAACCTACAAATTAAAACCTTAAAATTTAAAAAAACATATGCAGAAACCAATATGAACATAGACAAAAACAAATATAAATCAAACATATACATGTATTGAACATTTGCACACCCAAGCCCCAATAACAACTGGATGCAAACAAATTGGATGAACTAGGGCCACTTTATTGATTAAATTTACAAATAACCTGCAACAAAGCATATGCTAAATAGAGTGCAGGTGCCCTCCATGAGGGTCAGCCTCATAAGGAGGACTGCCCAAAACAGCGTGGAAGACTGGGTATTGATTCAGCCCAGCTCCAGGTCCAGACATCACCACAACCGTGAGGTTTATCCCCACTGAGGGGAGGCCAGCATGCCCCACCCGACCCAGGCCACAAAACACTGAGTGGTAGGTGTAGGGGCAAATCCAGTGGTGCACCTAGTTAATTTTGGTGCCTGGACCGCTCCTGCTGCAAGCCCCCCCCCACCATGAGGCCCCCAAAAAACCTGCTTTTGGGGGCCTACTGCTGCCACCCTGCACCCACCCGCTGCTGCCCCGTTGAACCCTGTCCGTGGTCTCCAAGGCTTCCAACTGCCACTCCACACCTGCCCTGCCACTGCCCTGCTGAACCTCTGGTTTGTTTGTCCTCCCCCCCCCCGTAATTTCAGCCACCATGCAGTTGAGGGGTGGCGGTTGGGGGGGTGAGCCTAGCAGGCCTCCCCCCTGGCAATAGTGGGTGGTGGCGGGCAGAGCGACCGATGAGCCTGTCCATCTGGCCCAGAAGCTATTGAGAACTGCGAGGCGCTCCAGCACGCCGCACAGTTGAAATAGATTGTCGCAAGCCCATGATGTCATGGGCTTATGACAATCTATTTCAACTGCGCAGGCGTGCTGGAGCGCCTTGAAGTTCTCAAGAGCTGCTGGGCCAGATGGACAAGCCCAGCAGTTGCTCCACCCACCACTGTCACAGGGGAGGAGGCCTGTTCATCTTTTACACACGCACATGGTGGCTGAAATTAGGGGGGGGGAATCAGAGGTTTGGCGCAGCAGGGCAGTGGCGGGGTGGGCGTAGAGTGACAGCAGGAGCCCCCCCCCCCACGGCCATTTGGAGGCCCCCTGGACCTTGAAGGCCACAGACTGGGGCCCCAAGGTCGGGGGAAAAGAATGTCTCTGAACAGATCCCAGCCCAAGGGCAACAAAACCCGCAAGGGCTGTTCCTCAGCCTCCCACTCACCTTAATCAGTCCCCCAGTCAAACACCAATATGGAACAAACATCCTAAACAATGAAATCCCTAGACATCCCAAACATCCTAAACAATGAAACCTACCAATAGAATCAGTGAGATGTAGGTGAAAAAAGGCCACCCCAGAGCCAATTAGGTGTGACCCCAAAACTACTTGGCTCCAAAATGGTGAACGGAGAACACTCATTGAAATGGGATGGGCGAGCGGGTGCCTTGCCCCAGAGCAACTGAGAATGAGTGAAGGGAGCTGACCGCTTATGCAGCCACTCCCCTGCTCCGATTGGATGGCTGTTACACACCAGGGGCACAAAAAGGTTGCCCCCGTGACTGTCGATGGGGCCAGGTGCACAATTCCGCCCTTGCTTTATCACAAAGTGCAGCAGTGAGGGGCAGTTATACAGAAACAAATATGGTTATTAAGAGGAGTAGGAGTAGACCGGTGTAGGGGAGGAGAGCCAGTCTTGTCCTCTTGAATGAATTGTCCTCTTTGCTAAGTTTGCATTACCCTGGCTTGCATTTGAATGAGTGACTATATGTGAGCACTGCAAGATATTCCCTTTAGGAGATGGGGCTGCTCTGGGAAGAGCAGGAAGGTTCCAAATTCCCTCCCTGGCATCTCCAGTTAGGGCTGAGAGAGACTCCTGCTTGCAGCCTTGGAGAAACCATTGCCAGTCTTTGTAGACAATACTGACCTAGATGGATCAATGGTCTGACTCAAATATTAGGAAGTTTCCTATATCCCTATGACTGTTCTTTAAGGAGAGGGACATAGTACTCCTATATCCTATATTATCCACCTTATGGCGCAGGAGGGAAATGACTTGACTAGCAAGCCAGAGGTTGCCGGTTCGAATCCCCGCTGGTATGTTTCCTATATCGGGCAACAGCGATATAGGAAGATGCTGAAAGGCATCATCTCATACTGTGTGGGAGATGGCAATGGTAAACCCCTCCTGTATTCTACCAAAAACAAACACAGGGCTATGTGGTCGCCAGGCACACTTTACCTCAATCTATATTAAAAGAACTACACTGGCTACCAATATGTTTCTGGGCAAAATACAAGATGCTGGTTATAACCTATAAAGCCCTAAACAGCTTAGGGTAACAGCTTAAAGAGAACATCTTCTTCACTATGGACTCCATCGCCCATTGAGATCATACAGAGAGGTCCATCTGCAGTTGCCACCAGTTGTCTGTTGCACTCCCTGCTGAAATAAGAGCTTCCCCATCTCTGACAGAAGTCTTTAAAAACAAATTTATTTGCCAAAGCTTTTAACTAGAATTGTAGTTTTAAATTGTTTTAATTTTTGTTTAAATTTGTTTTATGTTATAAACTGCCCAGAGACGCAAGTTTGGGTGGTGTACAAGTATAATAAATAAATAAATAAATAAATAAATAAATAAATAAATAAACAAACAGACTAGTTTGGCATTCTCTCATAAAAATGTAGAAATATGAAACTTTGAAACCAAAGATGCACTTAGTCTTGCATTTCCCACAATGGCCTCTGGGAATCTGAAAGTGGGATATGTAGGCAAATAGCCCTCTCCTGATTTTACTTCACAGCAACTGATATTAAAAGGCATACTGACATATTGAGAGGGCTGCAGAAGGAAGGGAGGATCAGCGAAAATTGCCCATCCCCCATTGCATGCACACAGCATTATTTGGCATGCACAACTTCAGGCTGGATTTTAGCTAAACTACTGTACTAATAATGGGCAACATCTAGTTCAGGGTTTCTCAACGTGTGGGTCCCCAGATGTAATTGGACTTCAACTCCCATAATTCCCAACCAAAGGCCACTGGGGAGTTGAAGTCCAATAACATCTGGGGACCCACACGTTGAGAAACCCTGATCTAGTTAATCATGACTAAGCACCATTGAAATCAATGAGACAAGTTTAATTGTGACTAACTTTACTCCCCTTAATTGCTATGGGCACTAGTCATGACTAACTTAGTCTGGATGTTGCCCACTATTCCTGGCCAATGTGCAGCATGCCTTGCCTTCACCACTACACAGTTGCGGTCTCCTGCCTCCCCAGTCCCACATACTTAGTATTCAGGCTGCTCCTAAGCACATGCTTAGTCCAGGGTTTTCAGTGTCAGGCTGAGCCCACAGTCCTTTCCCTACACACACACACACACACACACACACACACAGAAACTTCACCTCTTTTTGAAAATAATTTACCTGCATAGATTTTTTTTTATTTTTTCATTTTGTAACATTTATCTTTGAGTGATGTATATTATCAGTAAATCAAAGTATAAAGAATGAAACTTCAACAAAAATTAGTTAAGAAAACCAGCTCCTTAACATTACAATCTCTTTATATTATATTATGCCAAATAAGTAAAGTATTATGCCATAAATATCTTACTTAGCAGAAAGACAATGAGCCTATTCACACAACCTGAGCTACCTGGATTACCTCAAGCAGCTTGTGTCATCTGGAGCACTGGGAGCCCTCTGGTCCCGGCTGCTCCAGACCTGCGAAGCCCAGCTCCCCTACTCAGCTCTTGACCAAGGTAGAACGAACCACCAGTTTGTTCTACCTTGCTAGCAATCATGTGAATGATAGCCCCAGGTAGCAGGGCTCCTGACTGGCCCATTGGGGTCATCTGAGGAGGTCCGTCTCCAGTTACCGCCAACGCGTTTGGTGGCTACCCAGAGACAGGCCTTCTCGGTTGCTGCCCTGAGATTGTGGAATGCGCTTCCTGCTGAGATACGATCCTCCCCATCTCTCGCAATTTTCAAAAAACACCTGAAAACCCATCTTTTCACCCAAGCTTTCTCAGCTTCCTACATTTTTTAGGTTTTAATCTCTGGTTTATTTTTAATATGTTAAAAATTAGTTTAACAAATTAGTTTTGGTTTTTTGTTTCATTTTTTGTATATGTTTTTAACTCGTTTTATGCTGTTGCTATTATTTTATGCCATCTTATTTATTTATTATTTATCTGTGTAAACCGCCCTGAGCCATTTTTGGAAGGGCGGTATAGAAAATGAATGAATGAATGAATGAATGAATGAATGAATAAATATTGTTAACTGCCCAGAGATGAAAGTTTAGGGCGGTGTACAAATTTGATAAATAAAAATAAATAAAATTTTAGGCAGCTAAGTGAGGGGACAGAGTGTCCACTACTGGTGCGCTACGTGCTGAGCTCCCGACCTTTCCCTCTCCCACCGATGCTCTGCCGCTCGCCACCCTGTGTGCATGTGGGTGCGTGAGCAGCAATGTTCTGCAGAACATCCTGCTTGTCTGCGGGGAGGCACCTAGGAGCCTGCCTCCCCACCCACCCTCCCCACCACCAGGGTAAGCGGTCATGAGAATGACCTTAATGACTTATATAATGACTCTATATTGCTTCTATATTGCAATATAGAGGTAACATACTTTATTCCAGTTTCTTGGTTGGCCTCAGTGAGCATTTACAGTTATGTGATCAACAAGTACAGTTGAAAAATTAATTATTTTTAATGAATTATTAAAATATTAAAATACCACTTTAGTGATGTTTAATCCCTGGTCTTTCTTTGTGTTAGCTAAAATAGGTGTGTATAGTGCAAACAAATTGGGGGCAGGGGTGGGAGATTTAGCTGCATCTTTAAAATTTGAGTGGTTATGGGCAGGGCTGTGAAAATTGTCACTGTTCAAGTTATGTAAGGACAATTGGAGAGTAACTGATTTTTTCTGTCTCTGAACGAATTCATATGTGCGTGTGGTACAGCCCTTCCTTCCTAGACTCTGCCACTTCAGACTGCAGCTGGCAGATTACATTAAAAAAAACTATATTTCTCATTATCATTGGTAAGGGTTTTTTGATCCATAGCCCTTTGCACAGCAAAATATATACAAAACAAACAATTATATGTGTATATGTATGTATAATTATACACACACCCATACACACAATTAAATTTCAGAGTAAATCTTAAACAATATCAAAAATAACCTGAGCTGACATCCACACTAATATTGTGTGCACTGTTGTGTGTGCATTGGGGAAGATTGTGCCTGTTGACAATATGTCCATAAGGGTTGTAGGACCCTCAAGCACATATTTTCAGAAGATACAACGGGTTCTAGAAGGGCAGGGGGATCAGCAAAAATCGCCCCTTCCCTGTTCCATACACAAAATGTTTTTGACATGCACTGTGTTAGTCTGGATGTCATCCAATATCTCTAATAAAAATTCCTTGGCTGACATTTAAAGCAGCCTTCCAGAAGCACGAAAGGAAGATAACTTCTCTAACTCCGCTGGGGCTGCACACCAGTGTGTGTGTGTGAATTTTTATTATTTGCTCTGGCTCCAGGAATGCCCTCTCTCACTTGAAAATGTGTCCCTGAGGGTTGCATCAAATCCACTCCCCCCACGGCATGCCCAGGGCTGCAACAGATGGAGCAGTTATGTGGAAGCTCTCCCTCACATTGGTGTGTCTTCCTTCCATGCTTCCAGGAAGCTGCTCTGGATGGCAGCCCTTATCTTTAAAATCATTTAATGTCATTAATAAACTGCTAGCTGTTAATTACTTGGGATCTTATTTTATTAGCAGCAGCAAAATATTTGGCAGTATTTCTGGTTACGGCTTTGTCCAGACCAGCCAATAGATATGAAACTGGACTCTGTTGTCCTGCTAGGCAGTGAAAAATCTATATATTGTTTTCATTTTTTAAAAAAATCTAAATTGATGTTTGAATAGATGTAAAGAACTCTCTGCAAATGAGCAAGGTTATTTGGCTGTGATTCACTTTGACTGTGATCCACAATGTAAAATCAGTTTCACTGATATCAGTGAAACTTTTAACATGTTTTGGAGCATGTTGTCGCCTGACAAAAGGCTCCCTGTACCAAAAACGAAAGGTTCTCTCAACATTATTTGAGATTGTAACTGCACCTTCCTATCATGTCAGTTAGGAGTGTGTTGGTCTGCAGCAGCTGCATGGCTAGCAGTGGCCTTACTCTTTGCTCTTTTCTTCCTATTTTCAGCTGGTTAATAATCCCCTAGCAAGCCAAGCAGCAGCGGCGGCAGCAGCAGCAGCAGCCATGGGCTCAATAGCCAGCTCGCAGGCCTTTGGCAATGCACTCTCCGGTCTTCAGGGGGTCACAGGTCAACTAGTCACTAATGCACAAGGACAGGTGAGTGGAAGTGGGAGGGAAATGGTGAATTCGTGTGGCATATTGATCTTGGGGTAGAAATGAGTTTCTTATGCATGACAGTAATTTGTGTTTACACATAAGTGTGTGCGTGTGTGGTAGAGGATAAATAAATATTCCTTTCCTGGCAAAAGGGAAGACATAGGAAGACATAGAGCTGCTGAGGTGAAATTAGAGTGATCTCTTTTTAAGAAAAAAACTGGAAACTTTTGGTTTGGGTTTTTGACACCTAACCTTGCATAATATTCTGTTGACTAAAACACAGTATTTTCTACGTCTATGCCTACACACACCTGCTCTACTCATTCATAAGTTTCTATATCAAAAGAACCAAGCAGTACTCCCTTATTCCTTAGGAAGGATTGATAACAGAGCACAATATTCAGGTATTTATTTGTTTGTTTGATTTATTGATTTATATACCGCTCTTCCTAAAGAAATACATAACAATTGAAATCAGAAACCAATTAAAAGCAGATTAAAATTGCAATTTTAAATTTAGAATTACTACTTGTGGCACAAACACTTTTGAAATGAGCATGAAGTTCTCATTCTGAAGTGATCTGAGAATCATATGCTAGTGGATATGATTTTGAAAGCACATGTAAAGCCTTTCATTCAGAGGTGTAGCAACATTCAGGTGCGGGCAATCCGCCCAGCCACTCACCTGCTGCTGCAGGCCTACCTCCCTTTGCCAGCCATGTTGCAATCTAAGGACATCACCACACTGGCACTAGCACACTGCCTCATCCCAATAAGAACAGGTGCCAGTGAGGTGATGTCATTAGACTAAGGCATGGCCCTGCAAAGGGAGGCAGGCCGGTGACTGCAGGAGGTCACGGCAGGCAGTCCCTGGCATCAACGGTTCATGTGCAGCCACTCCACCTGCATTTATTATAGCTACGCACTTGCTTCATTTCAAGAGGAGTTCTCCATTGAAATCAGTGGGACTCACAGCCCAATTTGTTATGCAGAGGTAAGTCCCACTGAATTAAATTAGACTTATTCCCATATGGTTTTCAGAACATATTAGTCTGTTGCAGCTAATACAAAAAAGTGTCTTGTGACACTTTAAATTTTTATACACACATACATTTTGTTGACTAAAACCCATTTTGTTGTATGCCAGCAGAGTTTTCCTCAGTTGGCAGATAAAAAAGTCATTCTCATGACCGGCCAAAGCAGGGAAGGAGTAGGAAAACCAGAGTACAGAGGCTCATCTGGAGCCACATGGCCCACTCCCACCCTGCTGCTCCAAATCAGGCCTACTCTATATTTTACCTTGATGTTAACCAAGGTTAGGGTGGGAAAGCCCCATCTTACCTCACAGCCCCAATGGTGTGTGCAATCGGGACTGTTTGCAGCAGCAACCAGAAGCCCTGCTCATTTCCATCCATATAGAGCAGTCAGGCAGCTGGAAGCTGCTACATTGATAGGGGCAGCCTTTCCACTGCCCGTGCAGTGCATTGTGGGATACAGGAGGACTTCCTCCTTCAGTTCCCTGCTGAAGACATTTCCGTCACACCAATTGTGGGGGCGTGCAGCACAGCAGAGCACAGGTGAGCCCTTGCTTGTGTAGGGGAATATAGGTATAGTTCTGCCTTTCCCCCAGCCCTCCCTAGCCCTAGGGATTTTGGTTGTGTGAACAACCCTAATATGTCTGTATACATGAATATACCCCCACCTCTAAGTAAACAGTGACGCCAGCACCATGAATACAAGTGTAGTCTGTGACAATTCTATATAAAGCCTAAATGAATATAAGATAAATCCTAAACAGCAGTAATTTGTGATAACAGTCTTCCTAGTTTTACTAAATTAATTAACTCCTGCAATAGTGGGAGAAGAAACCATAGAACTGTGACCCTAGGGAGTAAGGCTCAGCAAGACTACTTTGAATTAAGTAGAACTACTTCCAAAAAAATTGAGTAGGATTTTATTGTCAGAAATGCTACATTTTAGCTGAACTCTACCTTCTGTTTTTCACTTGTATCCTTAATTAGTCTTTGCTACACACACAAAAATCAGGAAAATCATGATACTGTCAATTATTTATGCAAATCAGAGAGATTATATTGTATTGTAACAGTGTCTTAAAATAGGAGAGTTACAAAGCCGTAATAAATTTTTTAAAATGTCAGCTGGAACTATTTTTAACATTTTTGGAGTTGCTTGCTTTTTAAAAAAGCAGTTTTTATTCTTTTCTTCATACAGGCTTTAGGTTCTTCACACAATTAAACAAGTGTGCACATACATACATACATAAATACATAGAGAGTGCTGGATTTAGGCACAAGCTAAGTAAGATACAAATAAGGGCCTCACATCCTGAGCATCCTCTGAATACCAGACAAGTTGTTCTAGTGTTCTAGTCACTCATTACAAATGTAGCACATTTGGTTCAATTCGGTTAGACTGTGTTCACAAGTTAGTGCACTTGCACCTCAAAAGTTTGTGTGTCCACCATCTTGAATCAGGGTGAATGACATCATCACAGACTATGCCACTGAGGTGTCCCTGTGTGTCACTCACTGCAATTGTAACCAATTTCGTTCAAAAGGGTTAGGAAGTCCACAAGTTAGCCCACTTGTGTCTCAAACATTCACATATCTGCCATCTAGAATTGGGGTGAATGACATCATCACAAACGACAGCATTGGGGCATCCCTATGTGTCCCTACAACTGTACCAAATTTGGTTCAGATCAGTTAAGTGGTTTACAAGTTAGCCCACTTGCCCCTCAAAAGTTTACATGTCTGCCATCTTTAAGCAGGGTGGATGACATTATCACAAACTACACTGTTGAGGTGTCCCTGTGTGTCACTCATTGCAACTGTACCTAATTTGGTTCAAATTGGTTAGACAGTCCACAAATTAGCCCGCTTGTGAACTGCAGATGCTGATGTGGCTGCCATCTTGAATTGGAGTGGATGACATCATCACACACCATGCCATTAGGGAATCCCTATGTGTCCCTACAGCTGTAGCAAATTTGGTTCAAATCAGTTATTGGTTCACAAGTTAGCCCACTTGCACCTCAAAACTGTATGCATTCACCCTCTTGGATCGAGGTGGATGACATCACCACAAACTACACCATTGAGGTGTCCCTACAACTGTACACGCTTTGCTTCATATTGGTCCAGGCGTTGCGAAGTTAATGTGGGGGACACACACATGGACGGACGGACACCCAGAATGCCGGGTTATCTCATAAGCCTACTAGAAAGTAGGCTAAAACTCACTAAATTTCAAGGTGCATGTAACATATTTTCTTGTAAAGGTACTTCTAATGCAAACAGGCTTATTGCAAGATCATTGTTTTTGTAAGATTATTAGTTTTTTGTTGTATCTTTGCCAAGTAAAACTAAAGCTTTGTTGTTTCTTTCATTGCCCTTTTTGTTAGAATAACAAAGCAAGATGCTTCTTCTGCTTCTTCTGATAATACTATGGAGCCTTTTAAGTTTGACATAGCTTAGAGCCTCCACATGTCGTAATCTGGCCCTGTATATAGGCCTCTGATCACACATTACATTGTATTTTTATTATTATTATTATTATTATTATTATTATTATTATTAATAATAATAATAATAATAATTATTATTATTATTATTATTATTATTATTATTATTATTAATTTGATTTCTATACCGCCCTTCCAAAAATGGCTCAGGGCGGTTTACAAAGAGAAATAAAACAAATAAGATGGCTCCCTGTCCCCAAAGGGCTCACAGTCTAAAAAGAAACATAGGACACACACCAGCATCAGTCACTGGAAGTACTGTGCTGGGGGTGGATAGGGCCAGTTACTCTCCCCCTGCTAAATAAAGAGAATCACCATGGTAAAAGGTGCCTCTTTGCCCAGTTAGCAGGGGAGGGTATGCATGATAGCAGGGGGGCCACACGAGCCACAGCCTTACTACTGTTCTTCACCACATGTAAACTGTATTCCTGCGTGAAACAGTCCTAAATAGTGTTTTGACATTCTCTAATATGATGGACCTGGCATGTACTAAGGAATACTCCTGAACTGGGGCAAAGGATTGGCCTTTACTTTAATACTGAAATTGTATGTTATCATCATCATCATCATCATCATCATCATCATCATCATGCACAGTTCTAAAACACATAAAACTAATTCACAGGAACTTCTACAGCCCTTTCCTTCCTTTCCAGGCTGCCGCCATGCTGGACTGCATTGTAGCCTGGCCATTTATCCAAAGTGAGGCCCTCCTGAACCTCCCCCAGGGACATTTTGATTTCCCCAAACCTACACACCACTCTGTTCCTGGTTTTCCTGTTAACTGGGCGGGGAAGCTACTGGGCACTCCCCAATGAGTCGTGGAAGGGTCTTGCCTTGGAGTTAATGACATGGTCCATTATTTATATTGAAGATGTCACATTCCATTGATAGTCACACCATCACAGAAACCTACCAGTTAAGTATAGGTTTTTCATTGTTCTGTTAACTGTATTTTTAAAAAGCTATTCAGACACCCCAAAGCCCTTCCAGTTTATTATTAAAAGTGATGCTAGGAAGAAGAGCTTCTGTCTTGAAGTGAGAAGCTTCCATTTATGGTATGGTATTGTTTTTGAAACCAGTGATTGTAAATTTGTTTTCTGTCAGTTCTTGGCATATAAGTAAAAAATGCAGAAACAGTACATTCTTCTTTTCTCCAAGATTGGATATCACTAATCTATTTACTTGTGGTAGAAGTGGCATTTTAAAAAATTCTGTCCAATTTTAAAAAAATATTAAAAAGGCACAACCTCAAGCTTCACCGTTATTGCGTTTTTGCATTTTTATTATTATTAACATAAAGCATAAACAAAGATGCATCCTGAGCTAACCTCCTCATATAAGTCCCAAAAGGGAAAAAATGCTGACCTTGTTATATTTACTGGGTGGGGACAGAATTGTTCCATCACTACCCCGCGGGTTGAACGATGGAGCTTGTCAAAGTGAGGCCTTATCTAATGAATCATCTTATCGCAGGTGCACACCACACATATTAAAGGAGGATTGCACGACCAGTGTGCCCTCTACAATAACCTTTCAGTGTCTACTTTAACCCTTGTTTCAATCCCTTTTCATCAAAGGATCATTTTATGCAGCCAGCTTTAAATGGAGGCTCTCAAAAGCCTATTAAGATTTCTGTTAGGGATGGAGTATTGGAATGAAAGAAAAGTTGGTTATAATACCTATAACTCATAGTCAGATCAGCTCCATCTAGAAAGCTTGCTTGTTTATATCCATGCTCCAGAAATAGTGCAAACTCTCTTCTCACAGGAGGCACGTAGGACGTAAATTTAAAGCTTTGAGATATAAAACTATGACAGTTTGTCAGTAGAAGGGGGTTTCCCCCCACCTCTTTCAGGCTCTCCCAGGAAGGCAAATAATTGGAAAGTGTTGGTAAACTGTTGGCCAAACACATCAGTCCTGGGCTTGAATAAAACTACACTGAGGACTTTACAGCTGTACTGAATATTTATTTTGGACACCAAATTCAGCAATTCAGAGGAGGGTGGGATCCCATTCTTGCAATATCTCAATAATCTATGGAGTAATACACTGTTCACACAAGGCTCTTGAAGCTTGAATACAGAATACAGGTATTCTGTATAATTTTTTTAGGAACAACATTTTTGGATTGAGGATTTTGGCCTTGTTGGCCTTCATGTTTTTTGAGTTCCAAAACATGACAGAGAAAAAATCAATCTTTGTTAAGTTGGCCAATACTGATTTCATTTATTTGTTTGAGTAAATTATTTCTATCCCATCTCTCTTATTCTTGAGGCAACTTATAAATTGATAACATCTAATGACAATGATAATCATATTTAATTGATAACAAAATTGTAATTAACCACACTGAAATCACAATAAAAACAAATCAAGTTACAGCAGAACCCCAGACTGCCCAACAAAAGGAAACCGCAACCAACCCGTCTTCCTCAGGCCAAACTGCATGTTGAGCTTACACAAGTTTTAGAGGGAAAATTATTTACAGAGAAGAGTTAAACAACTTCCTCTCCAACCCCAAGTCATTTATCTGCTGCAAACAACCCCTCCTGAGAAAGGGCTGTCGAGCTATTGTTACACACAGCTGCTGTGTAATCTAGCTGCTTGCCACAGCACAGCTCCTTTGCCCCAGCCTCTTCTAATAGAGCATGTGGCATGGGGCCACCTGACTGGTTGCCAGGACTGGGAGAGGTGGAGCTTAAGTGACCATTGCAGCTCCCGCTTTCCTGCCTGGCAGTCTGAACTAGGAAGCCTCCCGCCCATCCTTGAGTACAGTGTTGACTCTGCTGATCATCCTACTGGCGGCCAGGTAGGACTTGGCGGTGGGGGCAGTCACCTGATTGGTTCTGGCAGGGGCCTTTTTTGCCTACTTCATACTATATTCTGTTAGTTAGGCTGTTCACAGCAAGTACAGTGTAGACTCTAATTGTAGTGTAGGGTTTGGTGAGCACCTTAAGGCACTGATTTGGTACGATGAGGAGGCCAGCTCAGGGAGCTCTGGCTTGGACTTACTCTAGAGTGCTGGGGCATCACCAACTTAAAAGGCTTGATGGTTTCGGGGCCAGGGGATGATGCCTGTTGCAGATGCCTGACATCAGGTTGGCTAAAAAGGGCAGCTTCAGCCATAGGGCAATGAGGTTGTCAGGATGTGTTGCCCATGGCGTTCGAGGGTGGGGCATGCACCATTGGTGGCAAGCCTCTATTTACCATGCTGTACAGCTTGGAGAGCCAATCCCCATCTGTTCCAATTATTTTTCATTAATAAAGTTGTGGCCCTTTACTACCAGTTCATGACTCATGTCTTCAGTGGTCTGGGTGCAATATGTAGTGTGTGCTTACATCACTGTCAGAAGATGAAATGGAGATACATTCCCAAGCCTCCTCTGTGAGTGTATTCCATAGCCTCAGAGGCAATGACCGAAAGGACCTTGCTCCTCTCTAGCAGTGGGTACTCTTGTAGGGCTTTCCCTCCAGATTGTACCAAGGGGCAGGGCCGGTGCCAGACCACTTTGCACCCTAGGCAAGGCTAAGTACTTGCACCGCCCCGCAAAAAAAAATTTTCAACTTTGATTTTCAACAACAGATGTTTTGTAGAAAAAAGGAAAAGCACAAAACTTGAAACTGCTAAATTTATTTTAAATTGCAAGAATAGATAATACATCAATTTTTGATTATCTTTGTCAGATACAAAAGAAAATATTTGGCACACAAATCATTTTGAACTAGAAGGGCACTTGGTAGAGCGCATACCTCCGCCATGGGCAACACAACCCTCAACACCACATCAAAATCTTCCTTTGCGTGCCTTTTCCTTTGCAAATATTGTCACCAATTCAATCAGATCAAGTGCTGATGCCTGTTCATGTTCAATTGATATAGTTGCCAAGCCAACTAATCTCTTTTGCAACACTGTTGAGCATATGTACATTTTTATAGGTTTGAGCTTTGAGAAACTACTCTCATGAACTCTGATGAACTGAGTTCATCATTTGCCACTGATACTGGAAATGTGAGAAGGATCCTTAGAGCAACAGAAACATAAGGCACGTTATCCAGGAGTTTTGGGTTGTAGTATAAAAAGAAGCACTTTGGTAGTCTTTGAGCTATTGCTATAAGTTCACAACACAGATCTTCAGGATCAATATCTTTGTTTCCATTATACATAAGTGATTTTTCCAAATTCTTGCAGGCCTTAAGTACATCTTCAGTAGATTTTTTCTTTATAATTTATTTATAAATTAAGTTTAACAGTATTGTTAGTGTTGAAAACAATGAACTGGTTTCCCCCCTCATATTTCTACTCATTATTCTGGTTTCTCACACTCTTAACACATTGACACTCTACACTCTGCGCCCCTCTGAGGTCTGAGCCCTAGGCAGCTGCCTAGTTGGCCTACTGGTGGCACCGGGCCTGCCAAGGGGGTACATAAGAACAGCCCTGCTGGATCAGACCCAAGACCCATCTAGTCCAGCATTCTGTTTCTCACAGTGGCCCACCAGATACCTCTGGAAGCCACAGGCAGGAGTTGAGGGCATGCTCTCTCTCCTGCTGTTACTCCCCTGCAACTGGTACTAAGAGGGTACATACAGGGAGAGCCAGTCTCTGAAACAGGCAGGTCCCAAAGCATGATCAGCTTTAGGATCATAATCAGCATTTTGAATTAGGTCCTGAATCTAACTAGCAGCCAGTGCAACAGTTGTTGTAACACTGACTGACTGGACAGATTCCAGAGTTTCCCTAGTTGTCAGTTCTCAGACTTTGAGTGCATGTTCTAAGATGCTGAAAACGATGAGTTGTGCATTGAAAATCAATTTTTAAAAATGCAGTCATCCCTCACCAACCATGAGGGTTCTGCTCCAGGAAAACCTCACGGTTGGTGAATTTGCAGTAGACAAGCCATTGAAATCAATGGCAAACAGGGCATTAGGGGAGTCGTGGTCACAAAAAGACCAAAAAATAGGGGGGGTGAATCCCCTCCAATGACCAGGAGTGAGTGAGGAGTGAAGGGGACCCCCAAAATGACCCAACACCTGAAAATGACCCCTAGGCCCCCGAAAATCATGGAATCCCCCCCCCAAATTGCCAGAAAATCACTAAACTGCAGATACTCAGGTTGCTGTTGGTGAGACCTACCACAATTTCCCGGTCACAAATACTCAAAACCGTGATTGGGAACCTTGCGGCTGGCAAGGGATGAGACTATACTCAGATTTAGTGCCAATTCGTACAACCAGATTCCTCCACAATAGCATGCAGAATGGTTACTGTGAGCTTAGCTGTACACATGACAACTGTGAGCTGGAAATTGATTGACCATGTCTGTGATCACAGCTACTGGGGAGAAATGCAACTACTGTTGATTCCTTGTATCTCCAGTGCAATCCACACTAGCCTTTCTCCACATGGAGGTTAAGTACCCACATGCACAGTCACATGGAGCCAGAGGCGTATCTAGGGAAAATAGCACCTAGGGCAAACACTGAAATTACGCCCCCTGTCCAAACATCTGACACCCATCTTTCAGATAACTTTACCATAATATCTGCTGAAAAATACAAGTCTGAAGGTCACATACAAGTCACAAATCTGAATATGTGTACAGTGACTTGTATTATATTAATTTTTTTAAAAAGAAATTACCTGAGCATGCACAGTGGTCGTTTTGTTTTTGGCAGCCATTTAATTTTTTTTAAATTTTAAAAAATTGTGCCCTTCTTCAAATGGCACCCGGGGCACGTGCCCTGCCTGCCCTACCCTAGATATGCCCCTGCATGGAGCAATTTGGTGCTGGGAACACTCTCACAAGTAACATCCTAAATCGCTAGTAACTTTTAAAGAATTGTATCTGTATAAAATACACCACCCTCACCAAGGTGAGTGTTCTGTTGCTTTCTGGCAACGATAATGAGAGCCTCAGTCTCTCTCTCCAGATTGTGAATAAATGATGAGGCCTTTGAAGGGTGCAGCACAACAACAGGGAAGATCCCCTCCCCACTTCTACAATTCCATTCGGAAGCCTGAGGACCTGAGGTTGGCCCTTGTGATACTGGAGCAGCAAGATGTCCTGAATGACCATTTGCCCATCCAGCACCAAAGGAAGCTCCTGGCTCTGGATGCAGAGTTTGGGGGTGATTGTGCTGGCACTGGGTGATGATTAAGGAGCCTTGAAAGCCTCTCCCAGCCAGCACCAAAAGAAATGCCAGCATTTCCCCCTTCCCCCAGCTCCAGAGGGGGAGATGGGCTGGCCGTTCTGGTGCTGGATGATTGAGGCAGCCCAAGCTTCTCTCCATGTCAGTGCCAAAACAACCTCCTGCTCCCTTCTCAGTTCCCAGTTTGAAGATGGAGAAGGGGAAGCCAGATGTCCTGTGCAACTGTGGAGACCATCCCCACACAGCCCCCTCTCCATCACTAAATTGGAGCTGGGGTGGGATCACACGATTCCCCCTGTTTTGCACAACATTGGCGCTTAAGGCTACAATACAGGTGAAACTCGGAAAATTAGAATATCGTGCAAAAGTCCATTAATTTCAGTAATGCAAATTAAAAGGTGAAACTGATATATGAGACAGACACATTACATGCAAAGCAAGATAAGTCAAGCCTTAATTTGTTATAATTGTGATGATCATGGCGTACAGCTCATGAAAACCCCAAATCCACAATCCCAGAAAATTAGAATATTACATGGAACCAAGAAGACAAGGATTGTAGAATAGAACAATATTGGACCTCTGAAAAGTATACAGTGTACTGTGCTTGATTGGCCAGCAAACTCGCCTGACCTGACCCCCATAGAGAATCTATGGGGCATTGCCAAGAGAAGGATGAGAGACATGAGACCAAACAATGCAGAATTGCTGAAGGCTGCTAATGAAGCATCCTGGTCTTCCATAATACCTCATCAGTGCCACAGGCTGATAGCATCCATGCCACGACGCATTGAGGCAGTAATTGCTGCAAAAGGGGCCCAAACCAAGTACTGAATACATATGCATGCTTATACTTTTCAGAGGTCCGATATTGTTCTATTCTTCAATCCTTGTCTTCTTGGTTCCATGTAAAATTCTAATTTTCTGAGATTGTGGATTTGGGGTTTTCATGAGCTGTACGCCATGATCATCACAATTATAACAAATTAAGGCTTGACTTATCTCGCTTTGCATGTAATGCGTCTGTCTCATATATCAGTTTCACCTTTTAATTTGCATTACTGAAATTAATGGACTTTTGCACGATATTCTAATTTTCCGAGTTTCACCTGTAATACACAGTAACCTGGCTAAGCCCCATTGAACACAGTTGGACTTACTTTAAAGTTAACATAAAGAAGATTGCACTGAAGGGGAGGAGCAGGCTCCCGGCAACCATGCATTTTGGCTTGGCTACCTACCAAGGCCAACCAGAATTTTTGAGCTTCTATGTGTGTGCAGTACTGTCTCTGTTCATGCATCCTCTTTAACGGTGAAATATATAGATGGCAATTTACTGTTCATAGCCACAGTCCAAGGAATCTGTTGCACAGATTGAAAGAGGCCTGTAAAAGCAGGAAAATGCATACTATTCTGAAAATACAGTGTGCAATGTTCCACACAGGAATTAGCCAGGAAAATGCAAATATTATGCTTCTGCATGCAACCTATTCACATTTTTTCAATGAACTAATGCAAAGTTGAACAACTATACTAGCTGACCTGGCGCAGAGCATCTGTGCCCCTAGTTCTCCCTGTCCCCCCCCCCCTCAGCCCCATTTTGTTCTCCCCGCCCAGCCCCAGTTCGTCCCCTCCCAGTTCATTCTCCCTCTGTGGCTGGCTGGCCTGGCCGCCGCTTGCCTTCCGTGGCCAGCCAGCCTGGCCGCTGCTTGACCTCCACGGCCGGCCACCGCTTCCCTCCTCCGCTACCTCATTCCTCCCGCTGCTGTTTTCTCCGCTGGTTGGCCTCCACCACTGTTTTCTTTCCTGGCTGGCTGGCACCCCTGCCATTTTCTCCCCTGTCCCTGTGGCTAATCGGCAGCTGCTCATGAACTCTCGCAAGAGCTGCCACACATGGGATTAGCCACAGGTACATCTTAGAGAAATAATTAATCTATCTGTGCTGTACACGGAATTCTAGATGGAGAAATGCAGGGAGGATCTCTATCAAATTTATCTCTTTAGACAAATGGTGTGTTTGTGGTCAGTAAGGGGCAGGGATACATAGTATGTCAGCCCAAGGGGTGGGGCTTGCAACTGTCATATGTGTATATACCATAGACAGTTACCAAATGCTTAAATAGAGGTATTAGCCCTCTTCAGATGTGATCCCCATGGCATTCATGCTTACAGCTGCAAAAGCAGGGAGGAAGTCCCACCCAGGAGCTGTCACTAGGCTCCACCTGTGTTGTCATTGGCTGGGCAAAGTCATTTTGCAAATATTACAGTTACAGGAATGTTCAAGAAATTAATAGAATGTTTTATTCTATTGGCAAAAGGGAAGTAAAAGAACAGTTTGAAACTTGTAGGATTTCAACTTCAAACATAATCCATTTCATTGAATAATTACCATATACAGTATGGTAAATTTGAATAATAGTAAATCAGAATCATAGAAAAAAATCTTCTGGGCATGATGTTATTTTGGATTTATTGATCTGATTATTGAGTGTTAAAAATCTGTTCAGAACAATAACAATTAAAATATGATTATTAGATTCAGAATTTATTCTTTAAAAAATACCAAAAAAACCCATGTTATTTAAAGTTTTCCCCCAGCACATTCTGGTGTAATATGTAGTACATTCAGATAATTTAAGTGGCAGGATTGCGTATGTAAAATTTGTAGGTAATCGGGAAGTATTACTTTATTTTGTACAAATTCTTCGAAATATACAATAGATTGCTTTTACACACACGTGCACGCACACACACTTTATCAAAGTGAACTACAAAGCAAAAGGTAGAAGGACTTTCCTGTCCCCAAATGTCTCACAATCTCAAACCTCTTTACTGCTGCAATCTACCCCAGTTCCAGATTTTTCCTCATTTTTCAAGGGTTGGTAGTCTTGTAATACCACCAGGCCCTACATCAGAAATGTGACCTGACAATCATGTTAATTAGTCCCTTCCTGTTCTCTGCCAAGGTGTGCATGAGCACAGGGTTCATTCTTTATCCTCCAAACCAGGACTGCACAATTTTAGCCCTCCATCTGTTCTTGGACTACAATTCCCATTATCCCCAGCCACTGTAGCAAAGAGAACGATTATCCACCATCTGCAGGAGGGCTGGAGTTGTGCAGCCCTGCTCCAAACCATAGTAGTACATGTTTTTTTAAGCTTTCCTTTTATTGTAACAATGTTCAGAAAGATAAGTTTTAAATACATGTACTGCTGATCAAGATGACTCAGGCTGCATCCAAACCACCATAGTTTGAAGGATCAGGAAATAACCCTGGGCATCTGAACTCCCTCCTCCCCTTTCCTCCCCCCCCCTCAAAAAAAAGCCAACAATAAAGGGTTTATCTTGCAGGTATTATGTCACAGAATTTTAATTGCAGAATGGATTAACAGGGTTGGAATATAGCTTAAGAACGAACTAAGGGACTCCGTCAGTACTGGACACAAACCCTGCTTCACTGATAGGAAAATCTTCCTGAGAGAGAGAAGAGAGCTTTATGAACACTAATGAACAAACATAACTGCCTCCAGAGAATTTTCATCCACAATTAACTCACAGTTCAAGCAGGCAGCGTGGTGGTATTGATCCAGTTCGATAATGGGAGTATTTTGGTTCTCATTATTCTAATGTGAGAGGACTCATTGGCTCTCTGAGCATCGGGAAGGTAAATGGTGCTAATAAGGCCTGATGGGTTCTCTGCTCCTAACAAGCCTCTCAGCAGCAAGAGTGATTACAATGGAGATAGATTTGATGGGATGCGCTCGCTTTTGTAGTGTCTCAGCTGCTGACACTCTGCGACATAATCAGGTCACAGAGCCGGTCACAGCCATCAGCAAAAGCCGTAGCTCCATCCCTCATTACTAAAGTGTATTATTCCGTCCCAGGCCTTCATAACACTGCCAAGGGCCTTTTCATTTCCTTTATATATATATATAATACCTATATGTCTCCCCCATCCTCACCGCTTCTTTTTAGTTAAGCATAATCTCTCAACAAATAAAATAAAGCACTTCATCAGCTAAAGAGCTAGGACATTTTAAATAAACAAAAATAAAACAGCACCCTTCCAATCCACTAACAGGCTCACAATTAGATAAGAGGGGAGATTTTTGTCACCGTGCACTGCATGGTACAATATAACATGTCACGTGCAATAAAAAGAATGGAAAGAAGTACAAAATAGGATCTGACTTTCTTTATGGATTGATTTGTAAAGTACCAAAGCGTATCCCCTTTCAAGAGACTCTGAGCTACCACTTTTGAATGTGCCTATATCTTGTTTCCTTGCAATTGCTTTTATTTTCTTTTAGCACTGCAAACATTTTTATTGAATAAGAAGAACACAGCCTTGGTAGTACTCACTCTGTGGTAATTCTACCAAACCTAATGGGATTACTCTGGATGAAATTTTCCAGGAGCCTTGCCAGACAGCAGGCTTTACCGCAGGTTTTCTGCAAGGCTTTATTGCGAGTTCAGAGTTGCCCTCAAAACCCAATGCAAAAAGTGGATTTCTTTACTCCGGATAGAAATCGGGCTACACTTTAATATAGAACGAAAAACCCAAATTGTGTGTGAAGAGCTCCCCAATAGCTTGCAGGGAATTCAGGGTAAATTTGGCCGATATGTGAACACACACCTCCATTCAGGAGGAGATGCTAACTAAAAGCCAGGTGTGAAAAACTTCCAGGGCATTTCCAGACTACAAGATTTGCAATAGGTAAAGTATTACAAAATGTGACTGAATAGTGCAGTGGTTCAAGAGAGAGAGTAAAGCGTTATTCAATGCATCATTGTCAGCTGGTGGCCATTCTTATTTTCTGTCCATTGCAATGTATTTTCAAGGCAGGACTGTCCACATTCTCTTTGAAACGTGTTTATCTGCTCCTCCTCCCACTCCATTTGGACCAATGGAGTTCCGGGGTGGTGGTGGGGGGGTGAATTTTTTTGGGTAACTTGTCGGCTGCCTTGCGCAAATTCTGCAGCAGGAGGAAGTGCCGTTACAAAACAAAAACCTAACTTTGTCTTGAATAATTCCAGGTTTGCACAAGCAATAACTGGAGGAGGAGGGTTTTAAAAAAAGAAAGAGGGGGAGTGGGGTACATGAGGAGATCCTTTGGAATGACAAAACAAGGGAACTGCTTATTGGGGGGCGGCGAAAGGGAATCCTGTGGAGAGCCAGGAAGGGGGAAAGACAAGAACTGGCGAGCCTTCAGAGAGAGAGAGAGAAATAAAATAAAATAAAATAAATAGGAGGGAGGAGACAGAGGGGAGGGGAGCACTCCTCCAGTGAGGGCTGTGGGACTGCACAGAAGTAAATGAATCCTGATTCAGTTCAATGGGCTTCCTTTTATGTAAGTGACTGTTCTCTCTCCCTCCCCTTTGCCTTGTAGTAAGCAAGTGGGATTGCACAGAAGTAAATTATTTAGTTCAATGGGCTTCCTCTTCAGTAAAAGTGCACAAGGAGGGTTAGATTCAGAAATCTGCTCAGCTGCACTAGTATGAGTCTCTGGTCAAAGTAGCAAATTAAAAGGGGAACGCACAAAAGAACCCCGGTGGGAAAGTAATAATAATAATAAACCCCTTCTGATCTCTTCCCTCCCCCTCCATCTCCCCTCTGCTTCTGTGTTAACAAGCTCAAGTTATATTGGAAGCAAGCGGAGGAGGAGGGAGGTGTGGGGTTTGGGATCTGTGGGGAAGAAAGGAGGGGAAAGCCGAGATTTCTCCCTGCCTGTTTCTTTCCCCACGGCAAGAGGGCAGAGGAAGCAAGCATGGCAGGGGGTGGGAGAATCATCCATACTGCAACACATAAGCTCCGTTGCAAGCCTCCTTACCGTGGAAAAATATAGCTACTTTCCTGCAATACGATTACCATGTTATAAGGCCATAACAGATCATTAAAATTCAAAACAATGCATTGGATATATGGACGGCACCCTGCTGACGTTGCAGCGAAGCACGATGTCAAAACACTGGCAATATGGAGGGACACTTATGGGACACGTGGCAGTGTGTAATCTGGAAAATGCACAGGTAATATACATATTCTGACTGGAAACAGATAATTGATTTTTCAGGGTTGAAGCCAGTTTGAAAGAGGGATTGTTGTGCATGGCGTGTTCATTCAACTCACATTTGTATCTGGTAAACAGGGTTTTGCTGGTTCTTGTATTCTCAGCCTGCAAACCTGTTTGAGCAGAGGCAATAGTGGGGCAAAAGAAATGTTTGTGATCTGTGTGACGCCTCTCTCAAACCATTGTCAACTCTCATAAAAACTAACCTAGGCTAGTGCTGTTTTCCAAAAATTATTTAAACTATTGGGTAGCATCCAGATTAAGTTAATTATAACTAATCATGACATAGTATACCTGGACTTCCAAAAAGCTTTTGACAAAGTTCATCATCAGACTACTGAGGAAACGTAGCAGTCATGGGATAAGGGGACAAGTACATGTGTGGATTGCTAACTGGTTGAAAGACAGGAAACAGAGGGTAGGAATTAATGGACAGTTTTCACAATGGAGGGAAGTAAGAAGTGGGATCCCCCAGGGATCTGTACTGGGACCGGTGCTTTTTAATTTATTCATGAATGATCTAGAAGTAGGGGTAAGCAGCGAGGTGGCCAGATTTGCAGATGATACCAAACTCTTTCGGGTAGTGAAATCCAAAACAGATCCTTCCAAAAGGATCTCTCCAGACTGGGTGAGTGGGTGACAAAATGGCAAATGGAGTTCAGTGTTGGCAAGTGTAAAGTGATGCATATTGGGACAAAAAACCCCAACTTCAAGTATATGCTGATGGGATCTGAGCTGTCGGTGACTGACCAGGAGAGGGATCTTGGGATCATGGTGGACAGCTCATTGAAAGTGTCAACTCAGTGTGCAGCAGCTGTGAAAGAGGCCAATTCCATGCTAGGGATCATTAGGAAGGGGATTGAAAATAACAGCTAATATTATAATGCTCTTCTACAAAACTATGGTGCAACCACACCTGGAGTACTGCGTACAATTCTGGTTACCACATCTAAAAAAGGACATTGTAGAACTGGAAAAGGTGTAGAAGAGGGCAACCAAGATGATCAGGGGCCTAGAGCACCTTTCTTATGAGGCAAGGCTACAACACCTGGGGCTATTTAGTTTAGAAAAAAGATTACTGCGGGAGACATGATAGAGGTCTATAAAATCATGCATGGTGTGGAGAAAAGTGGATAGAGAAAAATTCTTCTCCCTCTCACATAACACTAGAACCAGGAGTCATCCCATGAAATTGATTGCCAGGATATCTAGGATCAACAAACGGAAGTAATTTTCCACACAACACATAATCAACTTGTGGAATTCTCTGCCACAAGATGTCGTGACACGTGACAGCCAACAACCTGGATGGCTTTGGGAGGGATTTGGATAACTTCATGGAGGAGAGGTCTATCATCGGCTACTAGTCGGAGGGCTATAGGCCAGCCTCAAAGGCAGGATGGCTCTGAGTACCAGTTGCAGGGGAGTAACAGCAGGAGAGACAGCATGCCCTCTACTCCCGCCTGTGGCTTCCAGCAGCATCTGGTGGGCCACTGTGTGAAATAGGATGCTGGACTAGATGGGCCTAGGGCCTGATCCAACAGGGCTGTTCTTATGTTCTTAAGTACCAGTGAAATCTGTAAGACATGTTAGACAAACTAAAGTCTCATTAATTTAAATCGGACTTAGTCTGAACGCTACTCATAGTATTTGTCCTTAAACCATGTCCTAAAAACATTGATTTCATTGGAATTAAAGGCAACTTCTCTGTTAATAAAGCAAGAGGTCTGATCTTTCCAGTCGCTGCTTCCACATATTTTAAAGGGAAATGTAATACATTCATCAAGTAGATCTGTGCGCTGGCTGGTTAATTATTGACCAACCCACTCAGTTCTACCTTACAAATGGCCAGCTGGAAGGCAGCGTGGCTCTTGGTAATGCCGGGGCAGGATTGGGGAGAGAGATACAACCAGGGCTGCCGGAAAACAGTTGTGCCTCATTTGCCCTTCTCCACTCCCACCCCCTGGTTCAAGGGGAAGTGGACCATAGTGTATGTACCTGAATCCAAGACTAGGTTTTTTCTAACTTATTTCATGTTAGAAATCGGGAAAAACTTAAATCCAGGTTCCTCTTTCTTTGGGGTAAATAAAGGTATAACCAATATTTAATCTCTATTTTTTAAGGGTCTTAAATTCAGAGTCATCTTGTATTTGGGTAAATATAGTAGTTGGTGGAGTTAGAGTTGGCCTCATCATCTCTAGGGATATAAACTTTTTGTGACAACTTTTGTATGGATGAGCCATTATTTTGTGAATGCAGAATTGTATGTTCAGATAAACTTCCGTTTCAGTATTTGAGAACAAAGGCATTAATTACTTCTTACCTAATTTGGTATTTAACAACTGAAATAATCACAGTGTTGTGCTCATACTCGTACTGTGGTCACAAATCAGTCCTTTGATGTCCTATTAATTTTGCTTCGGTTGCAGAATTAATGGCTAATCTGTGCACAACTTGTCAGGTGAAAAGGTAACAATTCTAGGTGCAGTCCTCACTGTTGCATAAGAAATCACAAAGTATACATGCTTTCTTTGTTTTGGATTTGCTTCCTACACTTCTGGTTTAGCAATAAGATGCTAAAAGATGCTAAAAAAGGACCACAGTAAATGTCCATATAGGTGCACCTTTAGACCCATTTCCTTATGTACACTGAGCATTGTATGGCTACTTTGAATATTATGACTTCCCTACACTTGAATATGCTCCTGTATGTGACTTCCTTACACCTGCATATACTTTTATTCAGTGGCTGACATTCTAATGCTGTGCATGTGTGGCAAAAGATGTCAACAGATGACTGCACCCCTGCTTCAGTAGCGTGGGCAACTGCATGGAAGATTCAAAGCCGACAAATGTATTTCTTCATGAAACCGTTACCCCATTTACCTTACTGTACAATTATTGCCAAAGATGTAGTGATGGTCCAGGATACTGAAAAAGCTTGGGGAAATGCATGGAGGATAGATCTATCAAAGACCATTGAACATGATAGCTAGAAATTGAGGTGTGAGGCTGGAAAAAGAAAAGTAAATATGCTTAAAGAAATGAAAAATAAAAACAAAAGGAAAAAGAAGGCAAGTTAAGAACCAGCTTCAGCTGGTTCACCAGTTATGGCCTTTTCTCGACCAGCAGGCCCTGGCAACAGTAACTCATGCCTTTGTTACCTCTTGCTTGGATTACTGTAACACGCTATACCTAGGGTTGCCTTTGAAAATGATTCAGAAACTTCAGCTAGTCAGGAATGCAGCTGCCCGCCTCCTCATGGGTGGCCGTAGAGTTGATAGTGTTACATCTCTTTTATGGTCGCTGCACTGGTTGCCTGTTCGCTTCCGGGTCCAATTTAAAGTGCTGGTTCTCACCTATAAAACCCTTATGGGCTTAGCTGTATATCTCCGGGATTGCCTCTCTCGGCCAGTGGTATCCCATCCTGTGTGGTCTTCTCAGTTGGCTCTCCTTAGTGTCCCGGCCCTGGTATAGTGCATGGTGCCTGGGCCCGTAGGAGGGCCTTTTCTGTGGCCGCCCCTCTTCTTTGGAACACCCCCCCCCAATTCATTCAGCCCCTTCCTTAGTGGCTTTTATGGCCTTTCTCAAGACCTACCTTTTGAAGATGTTGTGCTTTTAAGGAGACGAATGTCATGTCTCTGGTCTTGATGAGGAGTTTTCGTCTATGTATATGAGGCAGAATGAGGGTATCCAGTCCAGTTCCAAGCAAATCTGTCATTTGATCTGTGAAGCAAGACAAGCCCAAACACAGAAGAATTGCTGAAATGAATGATGCAGTTTCAGATCCTGTGAGGTAGCCTCTCTCTTGTCATGTGGGTAAGAATAAACTCATTTATGGTTCAGCATCTTCTGAACCAAATAGCAAGACTAAGGGAAGCATGCTATATATCCTTAAGGAGCTTAACCATGTCCATGTTCCTGCGGTCCTTTGGGGAGTTTTAAAATCAGTATACTTGCCCGAGGCAGAGGGCCTTGCAGAAACGCCTCTAAGACAGCAGCTCAGTACTATTTCACCCTCACAGCCTTAGGCTGTTTCTGCTCTGGCCTCTTATTTCACTTAGTGTTTTTCACTACTGCTGCCACCAGTTAGGTTCTCCAGGTGGGAATGATTCTGGAAGAATCAAATTTAGTGCCTGGGTGCTTTAATAACTGCAGTGTCCAACTTCCAATCAAGACAATAGCATTAAACTCCCATTGGCCAAAGTTGCACGGATTGCAAAGGAGATTCTGCAAGAGATTCTGCCTTCATAAAAATATATACAATATTCGTAAGGATCAAAACAAAACTTCTCTATAGCTGCAAAGATGCAAACTAAAAAGTTTTGTTCACATCCTCGCTTTGACATCCAACTGTTAATGCATACAGACATTACACTGTGCATGCATACAGGTGTCTGTACACATTTACATGATCATGTGAATGACTACTCATGAATCTGGTACAGACCCACTCAAATGCAGAGTACAGATAGGAAGTGTACTATGGTACATGTATTTAACATAATGTCTGAATAAACTGTACATGTGTACAGATCTGTATGTGCACATATACACAGATTGAATATGTGCTGAACATAACATGTGAATAGGGCATTGTTTAAAGTATGAATAATACATGATTTGATGTTATTAGAAAGTCAAATTAAAAAAACACTGCCAGTTTACAACCAGAGCTCAAGCTCCACAAAGCCAGGAAATTGGAACCTAAGGCACAAACATGGCACGTGATTAGTAATGATGTTGTGCAAGGTCACATATTTTGCTCACTTACAACTTGCCCTCTATACACGCACACACTTTTCCTTGGTCTTTGTGGCCCAAATCAAGATGGGGAGGATGGAGTACCTGGCACCACCAAATATGCCCCACACTGTCCTGCTCCTGAACTGCCTTAGGAAGCATCTGGTCCTTACTGCAGGGGTTTTCAAACTTGGGTTGCCAGATGTTGTTGGACTACAACTCCCATCATCCCGATTCCCCAGCCATTTGAAAATCCCTGCCATACTGTATTCTAAGGAAAACCCATTAAGTTACATTCCCAGCTACAGAGTAAGAAACTTGCTCTCTCACATCATTCAGCATGGGAGCTCCTATGGCTGAGCAAAGAGGTCAATCCCTAGAGTGCTAGGGCAAGCCTCCCAACCCTGCCTGGAATACTATGTGATGAGGCCCCCCCCCCCGCCGCCTTTCACCATCAGGAGCAGTGTCCTCTCAAACTGGAGATTTGTTTGCCAAAATGGCCCTCACTTGAAAAATAGTGCAGATCACTGACCTATGGGGATTTCTTACTGTAAAAGCAAAGATTCCACCCCCCACCCACCTCCAAGGTCTAGGAGAAAGGAAAAAGAAATGAATAACCTGGGAACTATGCGATAAATTGAGCTTTGTAAATAGGCAATAAGCAGGCAAAATTTCACTGAGATTACCTCAGTGTTTTATAAAATAGCTGTAATTAAAGTGGTCCACTCCACTGAAGTCAATGGAAACGTCTTCTTGCAGAAGTCATGTGCAGTTTCCCTGTCAGCCTTCTGACAGTGAGGAATGGGCAACAGTGAGGTGATTCTGAAGAAGTGTGAGGGATTCACTTTCAACTTGTCAGATTAGAGAGGATGGAAGAAGGGGAAGAAAAGGATGCAGCAAACTGGGAAGGCTTACTCAAACGTAAATTCCCACACTGCTTCTCTATTACACTGATCTAACTCCCCACCTAGTTTCCCCCAACTATCTATTCCATGTCTTCCCTCTCCCTCTTCCCAGAGAGTTCACATTACATAATGCAAGTTATGGAACTCAGAGAGTTCCCTAAGAGTTCACAATCCATAACTAATAGAATCCCATAACTGCCTCTAGGGATTTGCACGAACCGATTCCAGTGATTCAGTTCGAATTCAAGCCAAACTCAAACTGGCCCACAAGCCAATTCAAGTCAAACCAGTCCCTGGTTTGGCCAACTGTCAAACCAGGCCAAACCAGTTCAGAACTGGTTCAAGGGGGCATGCCTGTAAAGGGGACTCTGGTGAAGATTACCTTAACAGATGTCATATTTATAAGCAATAGAATGTTGAGGCTTATAATGGCAACTTTTTTTTTTTGCTGCTCGCATTAACTAAAGGGGCACTCCTGTGCCCCTTTAATTAATGTTGGAAAGTACTTGTTAGGCACTGGGCATATTGAAAAAGGACTTTGAGTTGTGAGGGATTGATGTTGTCATCCCTTGGATAAAGATCATACAGAGAGCAATGAAGAGCAACCCTATCTCAAGGCAGCCAATAAGAAAGCTGATTCTAACTGTACAATTATGATTATACAATTGATAACTTAACATTGGTTAATCATACACTATATTACCACTGTTCAGCAGACAATGAGGAGCCACTTTGGGGTAGAGGAATTTGAATGAATTCTGAAGAGCCGTTATAATTAGCCTGCTTTAAAAAAAAAAAAAAAGGAGGTGTTTCATATGCTACAATCTCTCATAGAAGCTGTGGAAGGACATTTCTGTGTGGTCATGCCCCACATGGATGCCATAGTCTGTGTAAGCCTCTTATTGTGTGGGCTGGTATTGTGTTCACTTACACAATGCCTCCAGAAATGTGTAATATAAATTTGGAGACTCTCAACATGATTAGGCTGTATATACAACAAGAGGCTCTCAAAGGTTATAGCCACCCCCATCCGCCATGGAATCCTGCACACTGAAGTGGCTTTTGGTAGTCTCCACACAGGAACATACCATATAAATCCATCTTCAGCAAGGAGATCAACCCAAAAGAGATTGCAAGGAGCTCCAATGGAATAAAGGAGAAGGGCAATTTTGATTATTATTGTTTTCTAGCCTCCTGCTAAGAGTGGAGCCATTCACAAGATAAGAAAAGGAAGAGTGAGCTACTCCATGAAGGGTTTCAAGAGATGGAGCAGTAGATGTTTGCTCTTCTAGACCCTGTATAACAGCTTCTCTTTGGAGAGTATGTTATCTGCAGTTATTCAGTCCTTTAAAAATGCCTTCTTCAGTAAGGTCCAATTAATAAGTTCAGTTTCATTTGGACTCCCATTCTTGACATTATTTATAATTCAAGGCTAGCCAAATCTTATAATGCTGATACTTCAGTGCTCCTTTCTCTTTATGTGAGTGTGTTAGCCTTGGAGTTGCTACCATTTCTGATGCTGCAGATGGCTTCTGGTTTAACTGCTAGTTGCTGCACGCATGCACAAACACAGATTCGAACACACACATACACAAGCTTTTTGTAGAAGAGGAATGTGAGATCAATAGGCAGACACCAGTTTGCACAGAGAGTGTTTATGTGACCAAAAGTATCTCAGAGTTAACAGCTGCGCAGAAAAAGTCATAAAACATAAATTATCCATTTCAAATGCTAATTATCATATCACTTGAAAATTCATATCACTTGAAACATAATCAAGTATAATACAGGACATTGTGTCTAGCAAACTTCACAGCTGTAAGAAATACCTAGAGGAAGGCTGCGGGAGGCCGATCACACAAGCAAGATCAGTCTCTGGCTATTGCCCAGACCTGGACATATTTATACGCAGGCCTAGAGAGGGAGAAGGTGGAACTATTTGGGGACGTAGGAGATCTGTTTTCCCCATCTCTTCACATCCTTGAGTGCTTCATCAAGTGGAGCCAATGCAGTGACTAGGAAGCTCCTTTTGGAATACTACTGGATCCTGATGCTTTTTGTGCCATGCCACTAATGTGGGAGAAAATTCAAAAGATAAATTGAATTATATTGCAGCTCAACACAGGTTTTGCATTTGCTTTAGAAGCTGATTTAAGCCATGCACATAAATATGGCATTTGTCAATTGCCATTTTCATGGTTGCTTAGCAGTGCAGAATCCAAAAGAATAACTTCTCAGTTTTACAACTGGATATAAACTTAAGGGTTCTACTTTCCCCTCACTTTGGAAGTAAGATATGGAGGCTGTTCTCACGAGCAGCCTAGCCCAGGCTAGGGCTTGTGTGGAGCACTAGGATCTGTGCTGGTCCTGGCACTCCCTCCCAGCCTGATCCCGCTTCCTAGCTTGGCTCTTAGCTCAGGTTAAGGAAGTTATCATTCCCTTAACCCAGCTACCGGGATTGTGTGTCTCATCAGGCTGCACACAGCCCGGGGAGACACAAAGACAAGCGCCTAGAGCACCTGTATGATGGGGGATTCCCACAAAGCAATGCAGTTGTCACACAGTGCCTTGTGGGATATCTGGAGGCCGGGACAATGGGTCCTGGCCTCTGTTGAACCACGCTGCTCCCAGCAGCGTGGATTATGTGGATGTACGGCTTGCGCACCCAAGACATGATGACGGATCATCTGGGGAAACATATGTTGAACACTGGCTTCCTCTCCCCCTCCCCACCCACCTGCCATTAGTCATGTGAATGACCTCGTGCTAGTCTTTGCAGAAGTAGTTGTCCAGAAATAGCTCAAGGCTTTCCTCTATGCCTTTTTATTATCATCTACTCCCATATCAGCATATATTAGGTGGTTGTTCTTTACTGAACTAGAATTCTTATGTCGTTCAAATACAACAACTTTACCTTGTCTCCATAGTGAAGTATCAATAGCATGACACTACCTCTATGGAAATAATGGAGGTAACATTGCACAACTGTGGCTACACAGTTTTGAGTCAGAGCAGAATGGGGATGTTCTGGAACACCATGGGTTGTGATTTAGATACATGCAGCAGCACAAGCCATGCTGAACTGCCCATGTTTGGCTGCACTGTGGGCTAATTACTCAAGCAGCATGCGGTGGGGGGTGAGGGGTGGGGGGACTCTCTCAACTGTTGGATCCTCAAGGGATTCCTCTGGGTTGGAGGATGAGAGCTGTATCTTCAGGCTGTGGATGGGTTCTGGATCCATCCCACCCCAGTTGCCCTGATGCAGAAGGTACTGGCATAGAGGGGACATCCAGGGTCTGAGACATGGGGCTTCCCCCTCTGGCTCATTCCCCAAGACTTCTGCCTGCAGATTGGAAGAGTTCTCAGTCTGGGGGACACATCACAGGTGCACTCCCCCCCCCCGCTCCACGGGGGGGGGGGAATCTTATTACATCAGTAAGCATTACAGATCCCCCAACTTTTCACATGGTTTTATGCCATCATGGTCTTAGTAAACAGTCACCTGTATTTACTTTATATTTGGTTAAAATGAACAAAATTGAAATAAAGGGAATACAAGAGAAACTGCCAGTGTAAATCAACAAGGACAGGACTACAGACCTATTTGTTTGTTTGTTTGTTTGTTTGTTTGTTTGTTTGTTTGCCCCCTAGGGCTTTATGTAACCATAGTTAAGCAAAGTACAAAATGACGTGAAATGTGTCCAGGTGTCTCTTAAATTACCCCCTGAACCTTATTATAAATAATGGTCTCTGCATTGATAATGGGCCTGACCCCAATCTATCTGTATGTAGCCTCAGAGAACCTGAATACTGTCAATCTGTGTGTGTGTGTGCGCGCGCGCGCACGCGCACGCTAAACCCAGCCCCTTGCCCTCCCACCCTAAACCAGAGACTGTCAGAGCCAAGTTGGCTCTTGGCTACATGCATGCAATTCTGGCTACTGGAATGGACAGGGAAATGGTGCATGCAGCAGCTACTTGCCCATGTGATTCCCCATCTATCTAAAGATACCCATGCAGAAAATATTAGGAATGAGAATCTTGCTCTACACACTTACAGCCACAAACTAGATTGAAACAAATGTTAACTAGATATGTGCTAACTCCAGAGCACCTCCCTTTTTACTCCTTCTACAAAAGTTCATACCTTCCCAGTTCCCATCCGTGATAGGCTTCCTGCTACAGTTTTAGGAAAGAGGACAAACAGTCTCTCCATTTTAAAAAAGAGGCTTTTCTTTAAACCCCCCACCCCACATAATTTTATATCCAGGCACGATGCACCAATATCCAAATAAACATCCATTTTAATGTTTGATGCATCAAATACTCTGACATCTCCAGCTCTCAAAATAAATGGTTTGTTTTAGAGGTTGGATGTGTCATATTAGCATCCACCCAGGAGATAAGAAAAGAGAAATAGATCAGAGAATGATCAGGACATCAGGGAGACAGTTTAGAGAGAGATGAGAGAGGCCAGTTACCAGGGAAAATGTAAAAATAAAAAATATATAGATGAAGCAGGCAAGGAAAACAAATGTATAAATAGGTCATTCAGCCCAACAGAAAAAAAAGTTTAATTTTAACTTAGTCGTAGCCTCTAGAGGCCTGGTCCTTTCCCAAGGATATGTGTATAAAGTCATGACATGACTTATTGAACAGGATGGATGGACGGACAGATCGAGAGACTCAAAGTGATAGGGAAACAGTGAAAGGAAATTCACATAATGTAGCAATGAGGGTCTGGACAGGGAGACCACAGCCTCTTGGCAAAGGGAGTTAGTCCTATTGATTGGATCCCATTATAGCACCAAATTAAATTTTTCTTCCTTCTGTTATTTCAGATGGCTCTTCTTTTGCCCCACTAAGAGCCAGTTCACATGGTACAATTTGCAGATCCAGAAATCATTCCCATGGTGTCTGCAAAAAAATAAAGGCCATAATCAAACTGGTCCTATGTGTGCCTGGGTGTGCACTGTCTTTTCCTTTCTTCTCTTTGACCAAGGGAATGTTGTTTGTGGGCAATGGGACTCCCCCTTCACATGGTTGGGGAATATTTTAGTGAAGAGGACAGGAAAGGATCGCTACCCTTCTGTGTTCATTATGATGTAAGAAAAAGAACCCTTCAAAAGTTATGTTTTTTCTATATAGACAAATAGAGACTTAGCAGGGTCATGGCACCCCAAATACCAAGGAATTAAAAATTGATCAACTAAGGGGGAAGCAAACATTGTCAAGCTGTTTGAAGTTAATAGTGTGGGTCTCATTAAACACCAGAAGAAAATGTTATCCTTAAGGTTATTTCATTTTTATTTTATAGTGTTAAGTGTCAGTTAACACATTACAGCGTTGAAGTCAGGAAAAAATAAGTTACCCTTTCAGTGAAGTATTCATAGGGGATCTTTAAGGGTCAGTAAGAGTCTGATGTGGCATATCTGACAGCCCAAATTTATTTTTAATTAACAGGGTTTATGGTTTTTTATAATCTCGGCCATAATTCTTTTCCTGGGCAACTCTATCTTTGACCTGTGCAGAATTACCCAAAATCCAACAATGCCCAATTGCTTTGAGCTTCTGGGGCCAAATGGAAATGCCCATTAATATCAACACAGAAGCATAAAGCCCATGACCAACTCTCTCATTGACATCAATGGGGAAATTCCTTCACTTTGGTTGGATTGTGCCTAGATAGAGGGGAGACATGAGAGTGGTATATAAGATCATGTATGGAGTAGAGAGAGAGGACAGTGAGAAAAATTTCTCCTTCTCTCACAACACCAGAACCAGGGGTCATCCCATGAAAATGGAGGCCAGGAAATGTAGGACCATCAAAAGGAAGTACTTTTTTTACACAGTGCATAAATAATCTATGGAATTTTCTGCCATAGGATGTGGTGATGGGCACTAGCTTGGATGGCTTTAAAAAGGGGCTTAGACATGGAGGACAGGTCTATCAATGGCTACTAGTCTGGTGGCTATAGGCCACCTTCAGCCTCAGAGGAAAGATGCTTCTAAATACCAGTTGCAGGGGAGCAACAGCAAGAGAGAGGGCTGGCCCTCACCTCTTGCCTATGGGCTTGAAGGCCAAGAAACAAAGGGTAGGTATTAATGGACAGTTCTCTAAATGGAGGGAAGTAGGAAGTGCAGTCCCTCAGGGATTGGTACTTGGGACCAGTGCTCTTTAACTTGTTCATAAATGATCTAGAAGTTGGGGTAAACAGCAAGATGGCCAAATTTGCAGATGACACCAAACTATTTAGGATAGTGAAATCCAAAAGAGATTGCAAGGAGCTCCGAAAGGATCTCTCCAAACTGGGGGAGTGGGCAACAAGATGGCAAATGCACTTCAATGTTCGCAAGTGTGAAGTGATGTATATTGGGGCAAAAAAAACCCCAACTTCACATATATGCTGATGGAATATGAGCTTTCGGTGAATGTCCTAGAGAGGGATCTTGGGGTCGTGGTGGACAGCTCATTGAAAGTGTCAACTCAATGTGTAGCAGCTGTCAAAAAGGCCAAGGGAGTGTGATAGAACTTTAGATGTCACCTTTAAGGTGGCTAAATTCTGTTCTATTGCAGTATTGTTGCAGCAGCGAGCTTTTCCTTGATTAATTTTAAATTTTTATTGATCATTTGTTTGTGGATATTCATCTATATATTTAAATATTTCACTTCCTTATTGTATTTCTCTATGCTATGAGATGTTATGTTATGTTATGCTGACATTGGGTCGCAAATAAAGAACTTTGACTTTGAAGGGAGTGTGGCACTCTGTTGATACTTCTGGATCTATCAGTGGCTTTCAGTTCCATTGACCATGGTATCCTGCTGGGTTGTTTGAAGGAGGTGGGATTGGGTGGCACTGCTTTACAGTGGTTCCATTCCTACCTCCCTGGCAGACTCCAGGTGGTGTCACTTGGAGACTGTTGTTCTGAAAAGCGAGAGCTAAAGTGTGGGGTTCCACAAGGCTCCCTACTGTCTCCAATGCTTTTTAACGTCTACATGAAACCTCTGGGAGAGATTATCAGGAAGTTTGGTCTGGGATGCTATCAATATGCTGATGACACCCAGATCTATTTCTCCATACCAACTTCATCAGGAAATGACATGACCCCCTCGCCAAGTGCCTGCCTGGAGGCGATATTGGGCTGGATAAGGGATAAAAGGCTGAAGCTGATGGAGGTAGTGTCTGTAGGTGGTTGGGATCCGAGAGATGGTTTAGATCTGCCTGCTCTGGGTGGGGTTACATTCCCCCTAAAATATCAGGTACGTAGTCTGAGAGTACTCCTGGATCCCAAACTCTCCCTGTTTTCTCACGTTGAGGCCATGGCCAGGAGTGCTTTATATCAGCTTCAGCCGATACGCCGGATACGTCCATTTCTGAAGACAAATGACCTTAAAATGGTGGAACATATGCTGGTAACCTCTAGGCTTGACTACTGTAATGCACTCTATATGGGGCTGCCTTTGCACATAGTTCAGAATACAATTGGTACAGAATGCAGCAGCCAGATTGGTCTCTGGGTTTACCCGAAGGGGCTATACAACACCAATTCTAAAAAAACTGCACTGGCTGCCAAAATGTTTCCAAAGAAAATACAAAGTGCTGGATATTATCTATAAAGCCCTTAACAGCTTGGGTCCAGGGTACTTAAGAGAGTGCCTTCTCTGTCGTGAACCCTGTCGCCTATTAAGATCATCTGGAGAGGTCCAGTTACGGTAGCCACCAACACATTTGGTAGCAACCCAGGACCGGGTTTTCTCTGTGACTGCCCCAGGTCTTTAGTATGCGCTGCCTGCTAAAATAAGAGCATTTCCTTTTCTGTTTGTTTTTAGGAGGATCCTGAAGACGTACCTGATTTCCCAGGCTTTTAACTGAAATTTAAATTCTAAATTTTAATGTATTTTTATCTATTATGATTTTTATAGAAGGACATTGTAGAACTGGAAAAGGTGCAGAAGAGGGCAACCAAGATGATCAGGGGCCTAGAGCACCTTCCTTACAAGGCAAGGCTACAACACCTGGGGCTTTTTAGTTTAGAAAAAAATAGGACTGAAGGGAGACATGATAGAGGTCTATAAAATCATGCATGGTGTAGGGAAAGTTGATAGAGAGGAAATTTTCTCCCTCTCTCATAACACTAGAACCAGGGGTCATCCCATGAAACTGATTGCCAAGAAATTTAGGAATGAGAAAAGGAAGTACTTTTTCACACAACACATGATCAACCTACAGAATTCTCTGCCACAGGATGTGGTGACAGCCAACAGCCTTGATGGGTTTAAGAGGGGTTTAGATAAATTCATGGAGGACAGGTCTATCAATTGGTATTAGTCTGAGGGCTATAGGCCACCTCCAGCATCAGAGGCAAGATGCTTCTAAATACCAATTGCAGACAGAGGCCCTTGTACCCCTGGACTTCGGGGCCAAGGTCCAGGGCCTCCACACCTCCTGGAGGCCCACAAATCCTCTTTAGTCTGCCTTGGATGTTGTAGTTTGTGCCCTCAAGAACCTATGTGTTAAAAAATGATGCTTAACTTGTGGGCGGGGGGGTGGGCTCCAAAGGCATTTAGATCCTAGGTACACTTCTGGTTGCAGGGGAGCAACAGCAAGAGAGAGGGCATGCCCTCAGTTCTTCCTGGTGGGCCACTGTGTGAAACAGGATGCAGGACTAGATAGGCCTTGGGCCTGATCCAGAAGGGTTTTTCTTACACTCTTATGACTTCTCAGGGGCATCTGGTGAGCCATTGTGTGAAACAAGATGCTTTACTGGATGGGCCTCGGGCCTGATCCAGCAGTGCTGTTCTTATGCTCTAGTATTTTGCCTGATGCACATAAAGTGTCGTTTGTTCTTCAGTTTTTAATTTGGGTAAATAATGCAGTCAAGACACCAACTTCATGAAGGAAGATGGAAGATTACCAGTTTCAATGGATTTGCTATCTCTGTTATCTCATCACATATGCATCCAAAGAAAGCCTGAATGATCACAGAAATAGTGCCTAACTTTTTTTTTGTCTGATGAACATCTGAAGGGAGGGGAAGAGAAAAAGTGGAAGAGCAGGAGTGATTTGTCATGATGTATCAAGCTCCTTTTACACCATCTGTATACATAGAAGAAAATGCCAGGATGGTCACGGATAAGAGATTGTTCACCTATGAAAAGGGTGATACAGTTTTTCATGGGTAAAGCTCATTAGCATCGTTATAATGAGTTATGGTCTTTGTTGTGAGAAATGAGAAATTCTGTAGTCTCGCCCTAAAGAACATTAAAGAAACATTACTGGCAGGAAATTGAAAAAGTAATATATGTTAGAGTGAATATGACAACTTTTTTTCTGATAGAGCAGACAGATAAATGTCACCTACAAGTTTCAAAATACATTTAATTTTGCCACCACAATGGATATTCTCTTCATAAAATATATATGAATCAGTCTGAATCATAAAACTTGACTGTGATAAACAAATGCATATTTGATAACATACTTCACTCTTTTTTTAAAGCTTACCCTCCCCTGCCCCTACCCTCCACCCCCAGCTGAGGCTCTGTGTTTTTTTCACTTCTTTAAACTTTCATGGCTGATCTAAGGATCGTAGACTAGAAAACTTTTGGCAGTCTAAATTTAGAGCAACCCTTTTAATAGGAGAGGTCACTGTTTTGGACCCTTATGTTGGTACAATATTTTTAACAGCTCTTAGCTAACATCGATTTTGCTTTCTCATAAACACAGTACATAATGAATAGTCCATATCAGTATTTCAGATGCAAAGGGATAAGCTGGTTCTCTCAGACCTGGATAACAGCACAAGACTTTATGCAAATAGGATAATCCCTCTTATGTATGCATACATGAGGAAACATCACATTAGAAATGTTTGGGTTCGACTCACTGAGAGAACAGTGACATTCTGAACTCATTCTGGAATTCATAGAAGAAAATGCTTTCTAAAATATAATAATTCATCAAGCAATTTCACTTAATCTTTAAAAGGAATCACATTGGAGGATAGGGTTTGCTGCCTGATACAGAACACCCAATTGTGTCTTTCCCACTCTCTCTTTTTTGCTATTAATATCACACCTCAAATTCCTTCAATTCCAAATCTCCCCGCTTCCTTCCTTTTCTGTTAGGAAGCAAAGAGGAAAAGCAGCATGGCACCATTTTGCTTTTCATCTTCTGCAGGTCATCCATGGGGGACTTGGTGGGGAAGGAGCTGTCATGCTGCCCCTGAGAACTGGCCCACAGTATGCTGTTGAAGCAGCCTACTTTACTCTGCTTCAAGGTAGGGCCAGCCCTGGACAATGACTATGCTTCTGTCGGGATCATACCTCAATTATACCTTTATTGTAAACCATCCTGTGATGTAGGGTTTGGGTGGTATACAAATATGTTAAATAAATAAAGCCCGCATTTGCTGCAGCATTGCAATGCTTCCAAACATGGAACAGCAAAGGTGCTATAAATGTTGGATTGAAGCGCAATCTTAAAACATGTGATGAAGCAATTGCTTGACCTCTTTATCATATGGTTCTGTAGATACAAACGATCCAAATCCCTGATATGCTCTATGTGCTTATGAACAGGCCCTAATTTCAAAAATAGGAGGATTCAAATTACCCTCAGTCCTCTAACTAAAGTCATTATTACTTTGAACTGCATAGTGGCCTCTTTTCTCATCATGGTGACCACTCACACATGCATGTAGGCCTTTAAGAGTCCGCTTACAGGAAGAAGAGCATAATGGCCTCTTTTCTCCCTTCCACCAAATATCTTTTTCATATCAGGATAGACAAAAACAACTTTGCATTCCTTAATACAAAAGCATTCCATGCCATTGCACTCCAAAACTTACTTTATTATTTGCACACCAGAACACCTGCATAACAAATAGGATGTTGGATATAATAAATGTAAAGTGTGTTGATAATCCATAAACCCAGTAATTCATACAAAATCAGTTGTATTAAAAGCTTTCATTATGCTAAATTAAACATACTCATTAATGAGATGTAGAGCCTTTCATGTGACCAGTGAGAAAGGGTAAGAGGACTAGCGGGGAGGAAGCCTTAAATTTGGCCGTTTAACCCTGTGTTATTGGACAAACCAGATAGTTATGAGAAGCTTTATAACATGTTGCTGCATTATTTTGAACAAAATGAGAGTGTAAATATGTCTAAAGCAATTATTTGGGATGCAATGAAAGTTACATTAAGGGGTGAATGTATTAGAGAATTTTGGAATTTTTAAAAGAAAAATGCTGAACAAATTAATATTCTTACTACCACAATAAGAGAATTGGGGACAACTCATAAAGCCACTGGCTCTAGTAAAATCTATAGGAAACTTCTACAGATAAGGAAAGAGCTGGAGGCTGTAGAATGCCAGAAAGTTGCCTCAGCAATGGCCTATACTAACCAGAAGTTTTATGAATTTGGTTATAAAAATTCTAAGCTATAGACGAATAGGTTAAAAAGAAAGGTAAAACGAAATCTGATACACTCTATTAAAGATGTTACTGGTATGAAAGTTACTGATTCCACTGAGATTTGTGATGCATTTGTAAAATCTATATAATTCAGACGCTTCTGATACCAGGAATATAGAACTATACTTAGACAACATAGGAGTGTTCCCTTTATGTTCCCTGGTGGTGTGTTCCCTGGTGGTGCAGTGGTAAAACTGCCGCCCTGTAACCAGAAGGTTACAAGTTCGATCCTGACCAGGGGCTCAAGGTTGACTCAGCCTTCCATCCTTCCGAGGTCGGTAAAATGAGTACCCAGAATGTTGGGGGCAATATGCTAAATCATTGTAAACCGCTTAGAGAGCTTCGGCTATAGAGCGGTATATAAATGTAAGTGCTATTGCTATTGCTATTGCTATTTATGTGCTAATCATAGTATGGTTTTAAATGCACCTTTTAGAATAGAAGAATTACAAGAGGTTATTAAAGGGTTAAAATCTCAGAAATCTCCTGGTCCTGATGGCTTCACAGCCTTAATATATAAGAGGTTTGGGGATATTTTGATTCCTCGACTTGTGACTCTTAAATTCTATTTTAGATGATCATCTATCCCTGAGTGGTGGAGATTTTCCAAACTAGTAATGATTCCAAAAGCTAATAAGGATAAAGAACTTGTAGAATCTTATAGACCTGTAGCTCTACTTAATCAAGATCTTAAGATATTTACAGCCTGTTTGGCAAAAAGGTTGAATAGCTTTATAGCTCAATATATAAACCCTGATCAGACTGGCTTTATCAAGGGATGTCAGATTGCGGACCCTATATGTCGTATTTTAAATTGTATGAATTATTGTAGGGGGCAGAAATCTCCGTTGGCTATTCTTACTTTAGATATATTCAAAGCCTTCGACCGTCTACAATGGCCTTACTTAATTAAATTAGTTGAGAAATTACAAATGGGTACAGGATTTGTCAACATTATCAAACAACTTTATTGTAAATCTTCTGCAATAATTTGTGTGAATTCTTGCGATTCTAAACCCTTTAGTATATTTAGAGGCACAAAACAAGGCTGTCCCCTTTCCCCTTTATTATTTATACTCTCTATCAAGCCTTTTGCTCAAGCCATCAGACATAACCCGATAATTAAGGGCCTTATTATAAAAGACGTAGAGCATAAAATTAATCTATATGCATACGATATAGACCTGTTGAGGTCTATCTTTGCCATACAGGAAGAGTTGGAAAGATTTGAACAAATTGCTGGTTTGAAAATAAATTTGACTAAGTCAGAGCTTTTGTGTTCCGGAATGGGTTCTAAATCTCAAGATTGGCAAAATCCTTAGGAGTTTCTAAAATTTCTAAAGTTATTCAGTATTTAGGAGTATTTATATCAATGGATTTATCACAGCTTGCAAGACTGAATTATTCTCCAGTCATTAGTCAAATAAAAAGGAAAATTAGGAAATGGGAAGGTGTCAGGCTGTCTTTGATGGGTCAGATAGCTGCCACAAAGATGCATTTACTTTCAAGATTATTATTTCTATTTCAGGTACTGCCAACTGAACTTTCAAAATCTACTATAGGTAGATGGCAATTTTTAAAAAATCTTTTTATTTTTGCCGGGAAAATATCTAGATTTCGTAACAATGCATTATATAGGAAAGTACAACAGGGTGGTATCAGAGTTCCTAATTTAATGGCCTACTATGAAGCATCACATCTTAGGGATATTCTGTGGTTAATAGTAGACCTGGAAGCTAAATACTGGGTGGAGATGGAGGTTCCTGAAGATCATCTCGGTAAGATCAACAACTTAGTACTGATATTTGAATTTATTAAGAGTTCTAAATCTGTTACAAATCCATTTTTAAGAACCACTTTTAAGATCTGGGGGAAATGGCATACAATTTTTGCCACCCCCCATCCCCTTGTTATTCATTTGTAGTCATCCTAAATTTCCAGCTTTGGACTCACCCTCCTGATTACTTGGCATCTATGGAGGTGTTGCAAATAGATTAAAGGATTTTTATTATTCGGATAAGCCAATTGATTTAGAGCCAATTCGGGAGAAGGTTATGAATAAGCATTACTCTTGGTTAAATTTTCTTCAGGTTCAGTCCTTTATTTTACATCCTGATATAGTTCAGCAGGCTAATAGGAATTTGACTATGTTTGAGGAATTAATATTAAAGGCCTCAGAAGTTTCTAAGGGACTTATTTCTAGATTATACGATATTATAATAATATCATCTGATCCTTTAATTGGCCTTAAGTCGACCTGGGAAAACGACCTACAACAAACTATTAGCGACTCACAATGGAATGGAATACTGAAATGGAAGCCAGTGTTTTCTGCCTCTTCCCGAATTAGAGAGAACTTTGTTAAGCTTTTTCACAGGTGGTATTTGACCCCTTCTAGATTATCCCACATTAATAAGAGTATGTCCCCATTATGCTGGAATAGCTGTGGAAATAGGGGAACATACTTTCCATCTATGGTGGTCTTGTCCCAGTATTTTTGGCTTTTGGACAGAGGTATTTTTAGAAATGGTTAAAATTACACAACAGAAGTTAGATATGAGACCAGAGCTGGCTCTATTAAATGTATTTTTGGGAGATAATTTGTCATTATTGTCTAAGGATCTTATAGTTTTTATGTTAACTGTGGCTAGATTATCCATTGCTCAACACTGGAAGTATAAAACCATGTCTCTGACATCTTGGTAACAGTTTATGTGGCATATTGCCATATCTGAAAAATTGACCCATATTATCCACCTTCGAGTGGGTCAAGCTAATTCTAATGATTTTTTCATGATATAGTCAGATTTCATTTTGTTCACAAATCAAGATAATTTCAGTCATTCTCCTCCATCTAATTATATACATATCTGGAAGGATGGTTAATGAATGTCATTATGTATCAGTTTTAGTATTCATGTTTATGTATTATAATTAAAAATAATTTTTAAAAAAACAAAACCTCCCCACAGACAACCCAAGGCTCTTCCTTGTGTACGCGGATCACCTGCCCAGACGATTGCTGGCTATTGCCAGTAGCTTGGAGGATGCATCACTCTGTCTCCTAGAACTCCCATATGGGGATCCCCCCTCCCCAAAGCCTACCGGGAGCCCCACAGTCTGCTTATGCCAGGGCTGCTTTCACCGGGGCTGGCAGATGATCAGGAAAACGGGTTTAGGAGAGTGCTTGCTCTAGAGGCAGATTTGCTGCTGGGGCACCGCCAGGATCGGGCCCAATTTGTTGGGTTTTTAAAATAATACTACATTGCCATCCTGGTATAATGCAAACTACAGTATGAAGCTATTCACACACACAGGCCAAACCAGGCTGGGCTTCCATAGCCCGGTTTTGCCTGTGTGTGTAAATAGCTTCGTACTGTGGTTTGCATTATACCAGGAGGGCGACGTAGTATTTAAAAAACCAACAAAGCCAAAACAATTTGGAATTATGGAATTCAGGATTGTGATCTGTCCTTGCAGCCTTAACCAAAGTAGTATAGTGGAAAGAAAGCCTAGTCCCTCGTGTACTATTCACATACCATGGCACAGAGGTTTCCTGGAATAAACTACCATCAGATTTTAGCAAGTCTGTTGCCCCATATCTAGAGGGAAAGTTTGATTGACTGATTATGTTTTGGGCTGCTGTTCAGCAAACAAAGAAAAAACAATATCCCCCCCCCCCAAAAAAAAAACACCACCCAATCATTAAGACATCATAAAATCACACAGCAGGAACTAACACCGGACAGTAAAATCCAGTAGATCATCATTATCATCACCACAACTATTAAAACATATTCAGCTAAACTTTCAATATTATCACAATGCTTTCTCATTAATTATTTGATTTATTTATTTATCATATTTTAATATGTTAAATAGTTAATTAGAAGATTAATTTGAAATTTAGCTACTGAATTCCCTCAGAATAAACTAATGGATTATTGTGCTTCACACTAATGGCATCAATGTATAAACAATAAGGGCAAATTACAACTATGTAGCAGTATCATACAAAATTTCATTTAATTTGTACATTTCTTTGGGCTTCTGTGCAAAAAGGGGCTTAGAAATACAAAATAAATGTATACGTACATATAAAAATAAAAATACCCAATTTCACAGGAGAGAGCTAAGTAATAAAATGAGTTTTCTTTTTTAAAAGCTGGTAATTCCCACATTGCCTTCATGTTTCACACTTCATAATCTTTACACTTCCTGACTGTGTTTTTTTTAATAGCTACTTTAAAGTAAAGACCTAGACTCAGGCTTCATTATGAAATGAGTTTGGGGAATGTCAGGATATAAAACTAAGGTTTTACTTTGAGCTATGTCTGAATAATTGAAAGAACAAATAACAGCCCAAAGGCAACTTTACTGTTAACATTAAAAAAAAATTAAAAATAGATTGACTCCTTTAATACATCTAAAACTTCCAGGCCAACTAACTGATATGCTGAGCTTCAAACCATCTGTGTGAAGGGAAATAAGCACAGACACTAGTCCTATTCAGTTGTTACTGTACTCAGATACAGTATACGCTGGTATCGGGGAAATAGAAACATGGTGGTGAGTCCTGCTCCCATTCCAATGTACTACATAGCCCCCACTCCCACCCCTGCCCATGAGTACAACATTTGGCCACAGAGACAAACATTGTATTTTGGGGAAATCTTCCCTAAGTCAGGAACACTGGTTACCAATCATGTTGAGGATCTCTTTCCAAGTACGGCATTTGTCTCTGAAGACAAACATTGTACTCATGGACTATGTAGAGATGGAGCTATGGAGCACATTGGTGTTCAGAGTGGGGCTTGCTGGCATGCTCCCATCTCTCCTTCCCATGTTCAGGGCTGAACAGGGCTGTGATACAGATACAGATCTTTATTACAGTCACTGTAACAAAGATACCACACACTGCAAAATGCAGACAAAAACGAGACATTTCATACTCAAATATATATATATATATACTCAGTACTAATACTACAATGATTCAGCAGTCTCTTGTGGATGTGAGAGATCCAGTCAAAGTGCATACAGTGTTCCCTATTCACATTAATGGAGAATGAAGCTGTTCTCATGAAAACACAAGCACACACACACACACAGAGAACTGTACAAGCCACAAGTAAAGCACAGACCAGCCACAAGTAAAGACCAGACCTGAGGAAGTCAAGCCCAGTTTTGCCTGCACATGAGAATCGCCGGGAGCCATGCAGCTCCTGGCAGCGGTCAACCTGCCCATGAGCCCTGCCTGTTAGCCAGAATTAAGGGCACGAGTGCGCCCTTACCTGGGCTAAATGATTGTGTGTTGGTGCCATGTGGCTTTGCGCAGTGCCAACGCAGCCTCCCGACCAGTGCTGGGGAATCCCCATAATGCACCAAGCACTCATACGGTGCATTATGGAGTTCTGGGAGGCGGGGTGACACATCTTGGCCCCTGACCCTCCACACTGCCAGAGGAGGCAGCTGAAGGTCTGGGCATGCAATCTCCATTCCTGGCACTGACAGGGGGGATCATCTGCTGGGGAAGAAAGCTTTTCAAGTCTTCTCCCCCATGCACCTTGAGCCTTTTCTCACCGATCGTGAGAAAGGGCTTGAAGTGTTGAGCGGTGTGAGGAGAAACATTAAAGCCTTCACACAGCAGAGTATGCTCTGGCGGTAAAGATGCTCTGACAGTTAATTGTGTTTTTAATAGTTTTAATGTGTTAAATTTTAATTGTTGTAATGTTTTAATCTTTTTATCTGTTGTTTTTATTGTTTTCTTGTAAACTGCCCAGAGACTTGCGATTTGGGCAGTATATAAGTGTGTTAAAATAAAATAATAATAATAATTAATAAAGGAGTTCAGCCCAAGAGATTATCTGGAGACATTAGGCTGAGTTAAAAAAATACATAAAGATTTATTAAGAAACTAAAATACTGAGAGAGACATAGACTGACATGTCCAACCAGCACTAGCCTTCAACAACAATTGAACAATTCTGACTCTTAACTGACCAAGAAAGACCTATTAGCATAACTCCTCATGCCTCTAGTGGCCAGAAGACATCACTGCAGTGCTAAGAGCAATGCTTTAGAATTCTCGCTTATAACAGAAAGCACCTCCATGCAAACCAAGGATGTACATGTTGCACAGATTCTTCCAGTGAAATGAAAGAAGAGGGTCACACATGTTCCATGTATACTGCACACACAGATTCTTGCTATAGGCAAGAATCCATTAGAAAGATTATAACAAAATCACTCTATTCTTAGAGTACATGTTCCTGAACATGAATTACATGTTCAGTAAGATCATGTGACACAGTTCTTCCTGGACTGTAGGACTTTAGTGCAGGAGTGTGGTAGCATGTTTCCTCTCTACTTAGAAAGGCTAGCATATCAGGGGAAAGCAGGGGCAGATCTTATCTATGGGCAAAGTGGGTGGCACTCACCTTAAATTTCTCAGTCAGCCATCTTGTCTCTGCCTGCATTATGTTTTCCTGCTACCTCCCTTGGTTGTTCCCTGCTGCTCTTGCCTGCAGCCTGCAGCTTCTTTAAGAGTTGTGAGGTGGGCAACAGTAGCAAAGAACAAATTAAAAGCCCCAGACTTTAAAAAATATTAATATTAATAAGGCAGGAGTCAATAAGCATGCTCACCTTTGTTTTGGCCAAGTGTGTGGTCCTAGAACTGCCCTATAAGACAATCAGAGAGGTAATAGGCTGATCGACTCCTCAGGTAGCCAATCAGAGTGCCCATAGGGTGGGGAAGTCTTTTTCTTTTAGCTATTCAGAAGAATCCAATCACCATTTGGGTTAGCGAGCTGGTAAGAAAAGTCTGATCTTTTGCTGGTTGGTTTGTTTGGAGGAGAGGAATGCAACCTCTGCTTTTTCTTCCTTGCTCTCTGATCCAAACTGTATGCAAAGCATTACGGCCCATTCTCAAAATGACATGCCATAAAACATTGGAAGGAGCAGCAAGGCTGTACTAATTCAATTAGAAACTGGCATAAAGAGCCAGAAAGTTCTTTTAGGGCATATGCATGGATTTCTGAGTCCCAATCGCTTTTCAAATAATTGCAGAACTGGCTTTCCATGTGGGTGTGGTGTATGTAGAGAAGGAGTGGATTCTCTTGGAAGGAAAATGATTTTTAAAATAAATTTGCTGTGCAGAGAGCAAACCAGGTTTTTCTCTGGATTGTAGCCAGTATCTCTAACATTAATATGTTCACTGGGGGTTATAGTCCATTGGGCAAAGATTAAGGAAGTGATATCTATAAAAAGCATTTGTTGCTTGCTAGGATGGATACCTAGGCTAAGTGGTGGGCATCCAAGGTGGGCAGAGTGTGGCACCCAACTGTTCAGCAGGCATGGAGTAGGGAGAGGGTGTCCCCCATGCATCTTTGCTTCCCATGGTATCCTCTAGGTTACAGGAGATGGTTCATAGCTGCAGCAAGCATCATTTTAAAATGTGTGATTTTTCTCTTATCTATGTATGCATTTTTGAAATGGGCAGGCAGGGTTGCCCTTGTAACTTCAGAATGCATTCTTTATCCACTTTTGTAACTGGTCTGCTTTACCTGTGGCTTATATATATTTACTTTTACATGTATAACCTGTGCTTCCTTCAAGAAGCCCAGAGTGGTGCACATGGCTGCATTTATCCTCCCAACAGCCCTATGAGGAAGGTTATGCTGAGAGATGTGACTATTCCAGAGTCACCCAGTGAGTTTTATGACTGAATGAGAATTTGAACTTGGATTTCCCCAGTATAGTCCAGCACACTAATCACTGTACCACTCTGACTCAGAGTTCTTTCTTCTTGTTATTTATTAGTAGTAGTATTCATTTTTTAAGTAATCAGGCACACAGTGCTGCACTGGGGACTTCATAATGCATTTACTCTCCACAGAAGCAGCCTTTTGTAGCTGGTCTGTGCTTTACTTGTGGCTTGTACAGTTCTTTGCCTGTGTGCGTGTGCTTGTGTCTTGATCCTGTTGGGTTGGATACTGTACACTACTATAGTCCTGTTAAGCACTATAAAGCAACTGATGTTGTCCATATTTCTCAGTATCTCTGCTGATGAGCAATTGAGATTTGTGTACTTGTGTGTGTGTAGTTTGATCCCACTCATTAGCGACCAAACTATACTTTGCCAGTGATTGCTAAGGCACCCGCCTAGTCCTGGCTCCAACTCCGCAGCTGCCCACAATTGGCTCCACCTCTCACTACCTGTGGCTCTACCCATCACCTGCCCTGCCTAGCACCCCCCTCGTCCTAGGAACCACCAGCTGCCACTAGGGATGTACACAAAGCCACCTGGCCCCATTCGGTTTGAGTTCAAACTGGACCTGAACTGCACCAGGCCAGTTTGGTTTGGGCCCCCTTCGAACCCTCCCCCCCTTTGGTTCAGTTCGGGGGGAGTTCATGGAATATTTTTGAGGGGGAAATTATTATTTTTAAACTTACTCCCTCTGGGGGGCTACTCCAAGGTTGTGGGGGGGTTCTGTAACCCCCCCCCCAGCCTTCCTTTTGTAAAACTCACCCTGTTTGGGCATCTTCGGCCCTGTCCGGGCCTATTCCCCGGTGCAGTGGCCATTTTGGAAGCCACCGCACCTGCGCAGTGGGACCCTGCATGGCCTGGGTCATGACCTGGCCATGCAGGGTCCCACTGCATAGGCACATCGGCCTCCAAAATGGCCATTGCACCAGGGAATAGGCCCAGAAAGGGCCAAAGACACCCAAGCCAGGTGATTTTTTACAAAAAGTAAGGCCGGCAGGGGAGGGGGAACCTCCGTGGACCCCCTCCCACACCATCTTGAAGAAGCCTTCCCCCAGAGGGGATAAGTTTAAAAAGGGGGGTCAAAAATGTTTGGCAAACCCCCAAACGGTGGCAGGGGGGGAGGTTGGTCCAGGGTCAAGCCAAACCAGGGGTGGTTCGGCTCAACTCCAAACCTTTGAACCAAACCAGTTCAATATCAAACTAGTTTGGATTCGAACCTGTTTGCACACCCCTGACTGCCACTGGGGAAGGGTTCTAACCTAATCCCTCTAATTTTTCATTTCTACATATATGGAGTTGGTTGGCTTTTTTTACATAGGGGAACGTTAAAACCTGCTTTGAATTGTTTTATTACTCTAGTTCCTAGAGTGTTAGACCAGTTTAAGGGCTGGATTAACATCTCTGCCATATTGCCATTCATTCAAGAGTCATTCATGTTGATGGGGCAGTTATTTAACATATTTTTATACCGCCCCAAACTTACATCTCTAGATGGTTTACAACATTTTGAGAAAAGGGAAGAACCTATTACAGTCAGTCTTTTCAAAAATACCCTTGTATGCTTCAGAACCCTGGCTAACATCCTGACTAAATTACTCAGTAGTACTACCCAGGAATTACTGGGACTCCTCTAGGAATTGCTCTAGTAAATTCCTAGTTCTCAGGATGTCAGTGACAACCTTCTAGCCACCCTGCACCTCTCTGCTGGACATATACAAACGTGGCACACATTAATACAAGAGGCTACCCTTCTGCTTCTGACCTTACAAACTGTTCACTTCAGCAATGTTGCTCTTAAAAATGCCTGAATGCAATCCAAGAAATGCATTTTAAATGTGGATGCAAACATTTCTATTACTGATAAAACCAGCACAGCAATTTTTTGCCTTGTGGGGACTGGAGCCTTGCTGGCTGAAGTTACAGGCCCAGAAGTGACACTTCAAGGCCATGTCCTTTACGACATGTGAAGCAAAGATCCCTTTTTGCAAGGCATCTGCTGACAGTGTAAAAAGAAAGGTAATTCTTCCCATTTGGTCACATTTATTGGAAGTAAATATAGAATGCATACACTAGGCTGGCCACAGTCTGTCCAACTTACATGGGGCTGAGTGTCAGCTGAGCTGTCTAAATTAACTGTGAAAAGACAGACTGTATGAAACGCCCCTAAGGTCTCATGTGTTTGTTCCTGAGGTGCCATTTTCACCACCACCACCCCAGGTATGTGAAGCCAAGAACGTACAGATCTGTACGATTGCCCTTTGCTCATAATACTGCTATGTTGTTCTTATTTTGGAAGCTATAGAAGTTAAAAATAATGCATTGCTGTTTGTTGTCTCTTACAAAAAAACCTAATAAGAAAGGCCTGGCCTTTCAGGGATTTGAATTAGTTTTAATTGTTTTAATGCTAACCTGGTTTTCAGGGTTTTAATTGTTCTGATAGTTTAATTGTTTTTAAGATGTTTTAATTGTTATATTTTTTTAATTGTTATTGGTTTTAATGGTTTATGTTTTAATTGTAAACCGCCCTGAGCCATTTCAGAACGGCAGTATAAAAATCAAATGAATGAATGAATGAATGAATAATTGAAGAATAGGTCTTTCCACAGGTATTAACCATGATAACTAAATTGAACCTGCATGTTCAGAGGCAATATACCTTTGAGTACCAGGTACATTGTGTTCTGTACTTAGGTCACTAATTTTTTCAATATTTGATAAACTAGAATCCTAAAGAGACCACTCATACTGTCCCTTATCCTAACGTCATTTTTGCCCACCCCAACAATGCTATGTAAGTTTCCACATCCCTCATACTTCTTAGTCTATATCTCTCTCTTCTAGTGCTCCAGGTCAGTTATCTCCAGAAGAGACTCTCCTCTTTATTCCTCCCACCACAGATACTAACACCAGTGTGATGGCTGTCATCCTATCTGTTTCAGCTCACTACATCACAGTTCAGCCTCTCCACAGAATGTGCATTACTGGATTGATTCCCATCCTTACCCAGCAATGACTGATCACATTAGGCAATTGCCTAACGTGATCAGGTGGTTAACGTTTACCCCAGGAAAGTCCATTCTTGACCTGCTGGAAGTTATTCTGAGTTGTTTTGGACTTAGATGTGAGGTGACCACCCTACCCCAGTTGCACATTGCCAAATATTTGGGATTTTGCAACTGACTTATTCTCCCATCTTGTGAAAATATTCTTCTTCTTAAACATTCATATTCAGTAGTACTGAACCATAATCTGTTTTAGGCAGAAATACAAAAGGCTAGTTCACACAACTGTTAAAATTGGGCTGGAAGGTGGGCTACCTTGATTTGCATGGTCATAGGAACCCACACAGTTCCTTCCAGCCCAGGCTGCTCCCATCAGAGCTACCCAGCTTTTGTGCCCAGCGTTTAACCAAGGGTAGAGGAAAGAAGAGGCCTCCTACCCTGTTTTCCCAGTTGTAAGAACCTTCACACCACTTCCACCCAGCTCTTAGCTCTCGGCATGCAGTCCCCCCACATGGAAACCATAGAGAGCTGTAGCTTCAGCAGCTGCCATCAATGGACAGACTAGCCTTCAAAGCACTGGGAATTCTATAATCTTGAGATTGGAGCAGCTTTGACAGAGCTACACCTGTCTTCTGTTTCTTCATGGCCAGTGGGGGTGGCAGCTGCTGAAGTCATGAAGCTTTCCCAGTCTGCTGTCAGTGCAAAACATGCTGTGAAGGCATACATGCCCTTGGAGGGCTTTCTATGGAGGGGTGGGACTTGCAGCTGCCGTGTTCAACAATGGAGCTCTCGGCAGCCATGCTCATGTGTTTGCTGGGTCTGCAGACCCAAAAGGAACTGCTGCTCGTGTGCTACTAATGGGGTAGGAGCTCACCTGGCCTCCCCCTATTGATAGTGTGAATGGGCCTAGTATCTTGTATCTAGTTTGTATCACTGGGTTAAAAAAACCCATAATGTAAGAGCTGGAAAAATTATGTTAAGGAATAACAATGGTCTTATTCACACATAACGTAGAACCAGAGTTGCAGGGGCCAGAGTTTGCCAAACCATTACGTCCGAATATGTGCAATTCCATTCCTGTTTGTAAAGCAACCTGAGGTTGTGCTCTGCAAACTCTACTTTGAACCCTCGGCTTGTAGTGAGTTTCGCTGCTCATAACTGAGGTTGTTCTGGAGCGTGGTGTGCCAATGTAGCACTCGAGGCAGCATTCACTATAACTGGAGTTGAGGGAGGAAGTTCCTTCCTCTCTCTAGTCGTGATTGGCTGTGAGGGCTGTCCTACAAGCAAGAAGGAAGCCTGCACAGCCAGTGACCCCTCCTCTCTGCAGTCACTCCATTTCATCTGAATGTGGACAGGAGAGTGGGGGGCGGGGGGAGTGGGAGATTATGTGGGGGAGTTCTGCCTCCACTTGGCAAAAGTCAGGCTGAAAAGATAACTGGGAGCCATCACCAGATCATTATAGTTCCTGGGCAAACAAGATTTGAGTGCATGATAATACCCAACAAATGTGCCATGTTTCCACAAAGATGAAACTTGACATACTAGTGGCTTTTTAAAATCACCATATCTTACAGTTATTGATTGTTCCGTGCGACCTGGGGATAGTAATTGCTTTGGGCCTGGGAGAACTGGGTTCATTTATGAATTCTCAATCTATAAAATGTGACCTACTTCATGAGCTTGATGTGCCAACAACAACTCAAAACTTGCAAAGTATTTTTCATTTTGTGATGCACTCTGAATGACTAATAGTAAATGGATAATATGTTCTTATCTTCTATCTTCTGCATATACCTTCTGTAAGCTGCAAACAAAGTGCCAGTTCACACAGCACCATGTTGCAGTGAAGTCAAATTTAATTAAGTTGTTTATAGAACTACATGTCCTGAACTAGTTTTGTGAATTTCAAAAAGTTTTGTGAATTTCAAAATTTGAAGAACTCCATGCCTGGGTTTTTCAAGAATTTTCATGAGTTTATCAAGGAATTTCATGGTGATTCATGATCTGGACACATACTGAAATATTCACAATACCAGTTGCAAGCTTCTTGAATTTTATATTAACAGTCATCAGAGCATCCCTGCCTCTATAGTGACAATGCAAGGTCATGCTAACAAAACAAAGTAGTAAGAGGATTTTAGGGAACTGGACACAGCTTTTTACATTGCAGTATTCTGCACTATTGATTTCAGTGGACATTGGAAAGAGTAATATTTTTTTCCAAATTGTTTGCAAACTCACTGTAAAGGTGAGTGCTAAAGTACTCCCTGTTGCCTTTAAAGTGCGCCCCCCCTTCATATGAATGTCCCCTGACTGACAAAAGGTGATCATAAATTCTCCACAATAAGATTTTTTTTAAAAAAAGTTTGGGAACACCCCTGTGGACTTTAGTACAATTACTCCTGCCTTTTTTCAGGACAGGAGATGGCTTCAGGGCTGGTCCGATCATGAAGCAGGGTGGATGGTTACAACCAGAGCCACCATTTAGACAATCCAGTTTTGGATAAAAGGTGTGATTTGTGCCAAAGAAAATCTACTGTTGTCTCATGTTTATTCTGGTTATAGACTGTAACAATTAAATGTTTGTACCATGTAAAACTTCTCATTTGCTTCTTTTAGATTATTGGAACAATTCCATTGATGCCTAACCCAGTCCCATCCAATCAGGCAGCAGGAGGAGCTCAGGGCCTTCAAGTGCAGCCAATTACACCACAGTTACTGACCAATGCCCAGGGTCAAATCATTGCAACAGTCATTGGAAACCAGATATTACCAGTGATCAACACCCAGGGAATCACCCTCTCACCACTCAAACCAGGACAACAGGTAAGTTATGAATGTACAATTTGAATGAATGGAGAATAGTGGAAATAACTAATTAACATTTTTGAAAAATCACTACCAATATACTGTCTTATACAATGGAGTTTATATTCCACATATAATCAGAAATGCTTTAGAGACTACATGTTATTCTATATTATGAGGGGAAAGGTCCAAACTCAAGTTCTTAATGTCAAAGATCAAAGCTTCAACCACCCTTGCTTAAGGAGCCTTGACAATTTCCCTCTGAATGGCTCTCATCAAAGCCTTTGAATTGAATGGGAACTTTCCAAAACAGGGATGACCAACCTGAGGCTCCCCAAATGTAGTTGAACTACATCTCCCATCACCCACAGCCACTATTTTTAACTGAAGTCAGCTGAATGCCTCTGGGAAGTTATAAGCAGGGCATGAAGACCTTTCCAGCACTTGGTAGCCAGACATTTTTGATTGATTGATTGATTGATTAAGTGCTGTCAGGTCAGTGTCGACTCTTAGCAACCACTAGATAGATTTATCTTGTCTGTCCATATAGGCTTCCTGGTAAAATACAGGAGTAGTTTACCATTGCCTTCTCCCACGCAACATGAAATGCCGCCTTTGTTGTCGTCACTAAATTGACCGTCTGCCTCCAGCACATTCCTATATCGCTGCTGACCAATATAGGTGCCTGTTTGCGTTAGCTGGGCTACTGGGATGACCTTCACACTTTGGGTGACCCTACTGGGAGTATACCTCCCAGTGTATTTCATCCCTCCCTCCCAGGAACCACCCCCTAACCACGATGAGACAGCATAGCAGGACCTGAGGGAGGCAGACTTATTTACTTACAGTATATTTATATATTGCCTTTCTGCCTTGTTATTCAACACAATTTATACTTCAACAATATTAAAATAATTATTACATAATACAGACCAATTTTGGGTCAGTGTTGGTTCCTTTAGGAGTTATCTTTATGGGCTCACCTGGTCTGGGTGGCTTTTCTTCTGCCTTCACCTTAGGGCATGAAGATATTAAGGAGCCTCTGGGAAGATGGAGGTACAGTAGGTTGCACCGACTTTATATAATCTCTAGAACTTTCAGGGGGTAGATTCTCCTCAGCTTTGGATATTCCACTTGTGAGCTATAGCAGCTGAGTCAGTAAAGGACTGCTTAATTTAGCCCAACTCTATTTACTTGTTTCTTTAGCCCAAACCGATTTAATCCTGTCTTTCACTCCTGTCAGCTCCTTACCCTCTTATCTACAAATTGCTGCAGCTGATACTGACCTCAAGTTGTGTGCACTCATGCCAGATGAACTATTTTGATGAAGCATAGCTTTTCAGCTTTGGGCCCTCACCTAAATGAATGTTGGCCAGCCCCCCACATGATCCAGCACTTGCCAGATTTCCCTCTAATCCACAGCTATTAAAGACACAGGAAGCCGACTGGCAGGTTTGAACTATATGCCCACAATTATGTAGAGAGAGTATCGTGTGAACCAGCAATGCACAGGTGAATTTTGCAGCTATTTACACAATCAGGCAGTACTTTTGGACTCATGACAAGAACTGAAAAATGCACCTGCAAACTGCTGAGGCACATGATACTTTCCCCATGAGCTTCCCCCAGACAGCAGGCTTTACTGTGAGACTTTACTGCAAGTTCAAAGTTGCCCAAAAAAACCCGATGCAAAAAGTGGATTTTTTTTAACTCCGGATATAAATCGGGCTACACTAACATGCAATGAAAAACCTGAATTGTGTGTGAAGTGCTCCCCGATAGCTCACGGGGTCTTGAGGTAAATTTGGCCAATATGTAAATGCACACCTCCTTTCCGGAGGAGATGCAAACGAAAAGCTGGGTGTGAAAATCTTCCCAGTTTCCGTTCCCGATGCAATCATGCTGAATACAGATCATCAGCAAAGATTGGCGTTGGTGTGGACAGTTAAGCCAACACATGATCATTTTCTCTCCTGCTCATTTTCAGCCCACAGATCCAGAACCCATATTTTCGTTTTGTGATCTTGACCCCTGCTAAGCAGGATCCCTGCTGAGCAAAGAGGCACCTTTCAAAGTGGTGATTCTCTTCTACTTAGCAGGGGCCCTCTCGAACCCCAGCACAGCTTCCCTTCAGTGGTGGCTGTTGGTGTCTACCTTATGTTTATTTTTAGATTGTGAGCCTTTTGGGACAGGGAATCATCTTATTTATTGTTTATTTTTCTATGTAAACTACTTTGCAAACTTTTGTTGAAAAGTGGTATATAAATATTGGTAGTGGTAGTGAATCATAAAGCTACATAAGCAGGCAGGCAGCTGTCCCACCAGTTCCATACCTGAAATCAACATGATTCTTGCAAATGGTAACATGGTCAAATTCTAGAAAGATTGTTTCTCTGCCACTGAGGATTCTGATTCATGGTCACATGATAATGAAGCCACTACCAAGTTCTGAAGAACTTTAATTGACATTGGAATGGACAGTATGAGAGGCACATTCTCTAGACATACTTAGATTAATACCTTACAGCACCACAGATGGACTGGACTCCTCCTTTATTCCACAAACCCAATGCTTTCACATCAAAAAAGATCCAGTGGGAGGCAGGGAGCAGAATAATTTTTTTTTGGGAATACTCAGTAACATGAATCTCAAAATGCTAACATGATTTTACTTTTTGACCCACAAAGACATCATCATAGTAAAAAGCTTGCAGACTAATTTACACAGTCAAATTACATTTATTGTTTTAAAACACCCACAAAGTAATCTGATTTGCTGTGCTTGAATAGGTCCATATCTGAGTAGTTCAAAAATACATTTAAAACCTGATCTTTTTTCAACAGCAACTAGTTAGCCACTTTGGATTGTATTAAATTAATAAAACTCATATTAGATTGTGCATTTTATGTTCTCTCTCAGGTTACAATCCATCATCCTTTGCTGCGATACAGTCATATTTTCAGGGCGGAGAGGCAGGGTGGAAGCAAAAAGGAAGCCCTTGTCTGAATCCATTTCTTGTTCCATTCATACTAGAAATTCATAAAGGCTAACATTTTGCACAGGTCTATTCTTCCATGCTTTAAAATCAGTATAAACGTAGTTATAAGAATATATATATATTTTAAAAAACCTTTAGGGCACAATCCTTCTGAAGTTAACTGCTTAAGTTCCATTGATTTCAATGGGAGAGATTTAAACAAAGGCTTAACTCTCCCACTGAAATCAACAGGACTTGAAAGTGCTTAACTTTTTGCTGGGGCAGACCTTTTATTTCTAGAATGGTGTGAGATATATCAATATTACAGAATCATTAAGTTAATAAGACTATTCTGAGAAAAATTTAAAAAACTGTATTACAATTTATATTTAGATTTCCGAGTTAAATGTTTGGTATTTGAAGTTAAGGCAGTAAATAGTTCTCGAAGTTCAGACCCCCCAACTTGAGCCAATTATGAACAGGTTCAATGGCAATGACTGCACTAGCACAGATATAAAATTTGACTGGAGACTGGGTGTGAAATAAGTCCTTATGATATGGACTCCTCCATGGATGAGTTGTACAGCCACACAGTGCCTGACATCTACGCTAATGCTGCACACATGGGGCCCTCAAAGTCATAATTGCAGGTTGCACAGAGCACTTCTGGGGGAAGGGGAGATCAGCAGAAATAATCTCCCTCTGCGCACATTCTCAAGTGTGCCCTCTTCAGAAACAGGCATACAAACACTGCATGCATGCTTTTTGGGGCTCCGCATTAGTGTGGATGTCGACCTATACAGGCGCGGCCCATGAACTCTCCTCCGGGGGCGGCAGCGGGCAGCTTCTTTAAGGTAAATGGAGCTGGTGCTCCGTGCCACCCAGCAGCCCCCGCGGCGGGGAATCACCTGGCTCCTGCGGGGGTGAGCCAGCGGCCAGGTGAGTGGCAGAGGCGATTCCCCACTGCGGGGGCTGCTGGGCGGCACAGAGCACCAGCTCTGTTTACCTTAAAGAAGCCGCCCGCCGCCGCCCCCGGAGGAGAGTTCACGAGCTGCGCCTGGACCTATATAATTTACACTGCAGATGGATGCAATCATTGTGTTCATGAACAGTAATAGGTTTCCCTAGGCTTTCATTTCTCTTTGAACTGAAATTTTTGATTTGGGGGTGATTCAATTCCCACATATCCATTCAGGAAGACATAGTCATATTGGTCTGTTAATTTTAATTTGCGAAAACTGGAGGTTGGCATTAACCAAATTAATGTTCTAGATTCTCATCCGTGTTATTGTACTGTGCATTAGTTCTATCCACCTATAGTCAATAAATTCCTTATGGCCACATGCTCAGCAAACCAGAAATCCTTTACATATGAAGGGGTATTGGGGAATTATTGCATCCCTGTTTGGACACAATGTGCAACTTGGGATACATACATACATACATACATACATACATACATACATACATACATACGTGTCCCCCATTTCTGCTCTCAGAAAAGTCAGAGATGTACTGCACAAACAAGGCATGTATATGCTTTATAATTTATTGATGATGTATCCACAGTGGGGACATGCACACAAACCCCACTGGTCCACAGGATGTAAAGGATTATTGATTTGGTGAACCAATCCTTAGAAATATGTCAGTCAACAGGAAAACATGAGCAATCTCAATGACACAGGTTTTGAAATCCTGCCATAACCCACAGAAGGGCCAGGGTCCCTGCTGCCCGCCCTGTTGTATGCATTTAATATATGTACATACCAGCATTTTGCAGGGTGGAGATTATAAGACCATGTACAAAAGAATAAAAATGTAAAAACATGAACATCAGATCTTTCATTTGATTAGCAGGTCTTTTCTTGTGTTCTGTATTTTTAAAAGTTATTTGCCTGCTGCATATTTTTTCTCAGGTTTACTTATGTTTTTTAAAACATTTTATACATGTGTGTGTTACCACTGAGGCCATCAAAGGCAGAAATAGGCCTTTCCAAATATGGTGAACTTTATACTCTCTTACTTCTATGAGGTATACACAGGGCTTTTCTTCTTTTTTTAATCTACACTTAACATCTGTAAACACTGTAATAAAGACACAGCAACAAGTGTGGAGGTTGGTCCTGAAAATTCAACAGCTAATTCGTCTTTAGGAGGATCTGTTTTCAGACATCACATACTAAGCAATGGCCAGAGGAATGGAGCCATAGCTCTGTGCTTTTCATGCTGAAGGTCCCAGGTTCAATCCCTGGCATCTGCAGTTAGGGCTGGGAAAGACTCCTGCCTGAAACCGTGGAGAGTCATTGCCAGTCCGTGCAGACAATACTGGACTAAATGGACCAATGGTCTGACTCAGTATGAGGCAGCTTCCTATGTTCCGATGATCTTCCATTCCATGAAAGCATGCAATAAAACATTCTTTAGAGCACCGCAAGCCTACACCATTTCAACTCAACTCTCCCATTTGATACCTGATACTTCAGTCTGAGCAAACAAAGCTTTTGCCTTTCCAAAGCTACATTTACCCTAGCAGGAATAAATTCAAAGGCTGTACAATACAGATCAAAATGCAGAACCAAATCAGCATTCTCTCCCTTACATACGACATCCACCAGAGCTGCAGCACATGGTTTCTCCCGGATTGCCCTTGGATAGTGAGAGGTCCTGCAGTCCTGGGAGGAGTAAGGAGCACTTAGCCAGATGGCAGATTACCCAAATGCCAACAGTTGAAGACTGCAATGAGACAAAGAGAATGGAACCTAACGATGACTGGGTTTGGGGGAAGTATATGCTACCCCAAAGCAATGCATTTGTCATAGGGTTGAGAAGCAACCTCAATGTAATTGTATTTTATTGATTCGTATAAGCCACCTAGGAGATCTTTCTGGATTAAAAGATGGGATAGACATCAAATATAAAATATGTATGTTTATTAGGGCTGTGCAGTCATGTCTGCCTAAGAGGCATGTCGGACCAACATGCTCTCTACTGGCTATTGTCAAAAGAGTTCCACCATGACAGCAGTGAGCCTCCGATAGTTGGAACTATCAGAAGAGCCCTCTGCTGTTGTGGCGGAACTCCGTGAGCATTCAGCATATCTGTCAGATTGGGGGGGCTACACATTCTAGAACCACCCGTGCCACTCAGGGACCTAGAAGAGAATTTAGAGAGGAAACGTGTCTTTCAAACAGAAAGCAGGAAAGGCAAGGCAGCTGCCAGCAAAATGGATGTGATCCAGCCTGTCTTCTGCCCGCACCTGGGCCCAGGCAAAGGAACAGGGAGGAGCAGAGCGCAGAGAGAGGCAGAGCAAGGCAGGGGAGCTCCAACAGATATGTCAGGACTCTGACCTCACACGGCATAGCCCCTCCCAACACTGCCACTGTCCGGTTGGGTTGGGTCAGAGTCTGGCATGACCCAAAAAGCCAGTTCCCAATCTTCTTTCCCATTTCCAACATTCAGTCATACTCTGGTGTGACCAAGAAACTCTACCTGAACCAGGGTGTTGCAGATAAGAACTCGTTCAGTTCTCACTAGTTCCCATGAGATCTATGGGATAAAACGAATAGGATACAATTTACAGCACAGTAAGGGAACCTGTTTCTTTCCACCACCTAAGAAACTGGATTCACCAGGCTGGGGATTGAATTCCACTCCAGTGTCCTTGAATGCACACCTGTACTTTCTTCCATATATGGGCATAGAAACATGGACCATAGGAAGCTGCCTTATAACGAGTCAGACCATTGGTCCATCTAGCTCAGTACTGTCTACACAGAGTGGCAGCGGCTTCTCCAAGGTTGCAGGTTGCAGTCTCTCTCAGCCCTAACTTGGAGATGCTAGGGAGGGAACCTGGAACCTTCTGCATGTAAGCATGCAGATGTTCTTCCCAGAGCACCCCATCCCCTCAGGGGAATATCTTACAGTGCTCGCATGTCATCTCCCATTCAAATGCAAACCAGGGCAGACCCTGCTTAGCAAAGGGGACAATTCATGCTCGCTACCACAAGACCAGTTCTCCTCCCCACCTCTCACTTAGGGCTAAAACTGAAGTACTGTAGTTAGGGACAGTAACGTGGTGGTAGCAAAGCTTGGTCCTGACACTGGAGAAAGCAGCCTTCATGGGGGTTGGGCAGTATCTAGCAGGGTATCTTTTCATCCCACCCTTCAGTATAATGGGGCATTTTACTAGATAGTCATATATTTACTAGATATTGAGCCCATCACCTGTGCTCAACACAATGGGCGTGTATTTTGACAAGCTCAACACAATAGGCATGTCTGATTGCTTCTTTCTTTGCTGAAGGACGTTGTTGTTGTTGTTGTTGTTGTATTGCATTTAGCTCCATCAGCCCTCCCAGACGCAAGCAGGACAAGCAGCCTCACAACCCAATCTTCTGCATTTGGCTCACAGTCAGGCATCCATGTCTCAAAGCCCTGTGCGTCAGGCTTCTTCCTCTTCCTCCTCCTCCTCCTCCTCTTCAGCTTTGAGTGTTGGCCAGCTAGTCAGCAGTAAGTATTGCCCTCTTGCAATCCTTATTCCACTTCTCGCTCTATGCGGGATGGGAGAGTGCACGATCAAGCTGCTAGGGCGAGCATGTAGCAATGAGCAGAGGCTGGCACTGCACGCAAGCTCTGTCCTTGCTGCTGCAGCTGCCACCACTGCTGACCTACAGCATCAAGTAGCAGCTATGTTGCACTGAGAAGGTCAGGCAAGCCTAGTGATGGGGAAGAGGGGCAGCACCTAGAAGGTGCCTGTGTTCAGGGGATGGGGCCAGCAGACAAGGGGGAAACACACAAGGATGGTGGCAAAGAGGTGGCAGAAACAGCAGCAGGCAGGCCAAGTGATGCCCTCTGGGGGCAGGGCAGGATACCTGCACTCACCACACACTGTAGTGCAGTTGCCACCATAGGCTGTTGCCTCACCTTGCCTCATGGGGGAGCTGCCCCTGTATATGTGCATTAATAGTTAGGGTTGTGCATTGGAAGTTCCAATGCCAATGAATTGGTAGCCAGCCCATGATGCCATGCAGACGGGGGTGCTTCTCTGGGGTCCTTCCCACACAGTACCTTCTGTTTCAGCACTGATGGGGAGGTTCACCAGAACCAGAAGTGCCTGATACTGGGAAAGGGTTGCTGGGAGGCAATAAAAGGGATGCTGGGAGGATGTGTGCAGGGATGCTGGCAGGACACACATGGGCATCTGGAAAATGTCGTTTCTCCCAGCACTTTCCTCATAGGTGCTGGAAACAGAAGGTACTGTGCAGGGAAGGCTGCGGTGTGTGGGTGGGGGGGGTGTCTCCTCCCCTCGTGGAACTAAAGGATTGCTACAAATTCGTCAGGATGCCTGATACAGAGCTCTAATAATAATAACTTTGAAAGATAACATTACACACTTTTGGGAAAGCTTCTGCTGGGCCTCCATGCAGAGGGTGTCCAATAAAAAATGTCACCACAGAAAAATGCCTACTTTGAGTTCTGTAGAGTTTAAAGTACAAATGGATGATACTTAATGTAAAGCTTCCTCAGATGCCCTTAATAGATGGGCAGGTTCATATGCAAGCATGAGCTCCTCAGGCTGTTACATCTATTATATTAATTCTCTTGGGTGTGCCATGGAATGTGCTGATTGGCTGAGCGCCGGCACACCCAGGAGACCAGAGGCGGTGGCGGGCGTGGCCGGGGAGGCAAGTGGCAGGCAGGCCCAGCCACGGAGGAAAGTGGCAGTGGCGGCGGGCCCATCCGCAGAGGCAGCACTCGGCCCGGCGACAGAGACGGGCCGCGGAGGCAAGCGGCGGCGACCCCGGCTGCAGAGACAGGCAGCAGCGGTGGGCCCATCCACAGAGGCGGCACTTGGCCCAAAGGCGGGCCCATCCGTGGAGGAGGCACTCGGCCCGGCAGCCTGGGCCCAGCTGCCGCTGCTGCTTTCCTCCACAGCCGAGGGAGGGCAGGAGGGCAAGAGGGAGTTGGGCTAGGGGGAGGGAGGGCAAGAGAGTGGGGCAGGAGGAAGGGGGGAACAGCCGGCTCCAAAGAGCACACAGATGCTCTGTGAGGGTCAGCTAGTATTTAGAAAATCAGCTCTAACCTAGTCAGTCTGTACTAAAATTGCCTGAATTCATTTGAAAAGCTTCTCTACCTCTGCTGCAGGGCTGGGCAGATTTATAGGAAGTTCTTGTCAGTAGAGCTTTTAACATCAGGCTTCTAAATAGATATTTTCCTGTAGTAATTGTACAACAGGACTAGGCTCTATAGGATAGTGTTCTGCACAGTAATATAGTCCAGAGAGCAGACCACAAGCAACTTGCATTTAGAGGAATGGATGGATTGCTGTAGTGAAAATGTTTCACATAAGGAAGTCTCAGGAATGAGGTGAACAACAATGGAGATGTGGTGCCAAGGGAATGGCTTCGCTACACGCAGGACTGAACAACACTTTGAAATCTCCCACCATCCCAATCCCGTGCTGTCTCCACCAACCTGGAGAATGCTTTTATTTAGCAAGGGATCAGTTGTTTGGCCAGGGGTGGGGAGGCAAAATTCCATTCTCCAGCTGTTGTGTCATTTCCCTTGGTAAGTCCTAAATTGACCATGTTATCCAGCACCAAAGGAGCTTTCCCATGGTAGATAGCTTTTATTATGTGCCCTTTAGGGGACAAAAGCTGCATTGCAACAGGGGCAGAAGACCAATTTATTCTCACAGCATCATGAGCATTATCTTCTGAGGGTCCAGAGGAAAAAAATAAAACCAGTGTCAGCATTACCATTTGAAGGTTGGACTTGCAGCTATTCAGCACCCTGACTGGCAACTGTTGGGGATGGATGCAGAGTAAAAATATGCTGAAAGGATTTCTATCTATGCAAGTGCGATCTGGTTAAGAAAGCACAATATTAAGATGTCGGACATTTTTTTTAATGCAGTTGCTTCTACAAAGCACAAAGAATGTCCTTTCTAATGTTGAGGTCTGTCAGAGCTATTCCCAAAACTTATTAGGAATTGTGCTTAGACTCTATGGACACAGCAGCTAATTTTGTTGGATGGCTGATTTGAGAAAGAAGTAAGGGCCAATGGCCAAGGCCACACCTTTCCCCCATGCCACCACCACAACATCCTTTGCCACGAGTATAATCTGTAAAGGGGCTGCTCCTTCCACCCCCCTCTTTTACCACCTAGTTGAAAAGACTGTGGGGTGGGCTAAGAAGCATCTTTGCTTTATCTGAACTTCTGAATGTTCATACATTTGGGTTGCTCCCCAGAACCATCTGGATAAATGAGGTTATGCTGCACTTCAGGGAGAAATCATTAGCTCAATTCCATTTTAAAAGGCATCAAGAATTTAGTTAATGTCCCATTTTTTCAACAGATCCCCAGACAGCCTCCAGTGAGGTGGATGGAGTAAACCTTGAGGAAATTCGAGAATTTGCCAAAGCTTTTAAAATCCGACGCCTGTCCCTTGGTCTCACCCAGACGCAAGTTGGTCAAGCTCTAAGTGCCACAGAAGGTCCAGCCTACAGCCAGTCTGCCATCTGCAGGTAACATAGTGCATGCTTGTCCCTCACACCCTTTGGGGTTTATTATCATTTCTACTTGCTGTCTTTATGGCTATTTTAACCACATGTCCTAGAGAAAAGCTGGTTTGGATGGAAGACACAGATGAATGAATGTCGCCAGTATCAAGCAGATAAAATATATTTCACCAGGTGCCTTTAAAATAACTTTCATCTCCCCCCCCCTTTCCTTTTGTAACAAGTAGGCAACAATAAATATGTTCCTGGCCTTGAGACTTAATTCAGTAGTGGAGCTGGAGACCCTGCTGCTGCTGCATAAGCACCAGCTGACCCTCTTCATACTGTGCCATTTTCTACAGATGGGGTTACTGAACAAATATTTCATGGATGCCTCCCTGCTAGGTTTAAGCGCCTGTAGTACTGTAGCTTCCACTACACATCTAAGATGTTAATGATGCTGAGGAGAGTGTGGGAAATAAAATATCTATATTTTAAAAACAAAAAGGAAGAAAACATTTATTCAGAGAAAGGAAAACAATGCTCCAAGAATGACAATGTAATGAAAACAAAGCAGTCTTGATAGAGTTAAAGGTCTTGAGAGCGAAGCCCCCATGTCTTCATGTATGTGTGTTACACTAATCCCATGTTTATGCATGAGGTAACAAACACACTTAGGTAACAGCTTTTTCCTCTTGGGCAATGCCTTGTAGTCCTCTTCCATCAGTGAAAGCCAAGAAACCAACTCTAAGCTCATTTAAGTGGATTTTGTTCTTGGTGATCCATGAAATGCTCTGTCTTTTTATCTGCTCTTTATACTTTTAATGTATTCCCCATAGAACGGAAGTGTACTTTTCCTGCAGTTTAAGACTAAGGTTATAAATAACATCAGTATGGGGTAGTGAGCTTGCAGCTCACATTTTGCTCAATGATTTTCCATAAAACCCATTGATTGTTGTTAAATACAAAAAGCTCCATAGGATCCTCTCACTTCTATGGCCTCCCCTACTGTTTTTTCTTATAAGATACCTCCCTGTAGAAAATAACCTTTATTCAGTCTATACAAGGATACCACTGCTGGGAAATTTGTTTCAAGACTTGTATATCGTTATACCAAACATCACATACTGAAGCTCCAACACTAACAAACCGCACAAATGTTATGAATACAGTTTCTCCCACCCCGTTGTTTAACTTTAATTTTATTTCATCTCAATGGTCAGTTGCTAAAGGAACCTAAACAAGCAAAGTGGTTTTTTTTTTAAGCAATTGCTGGTGTGTGATACTTTTGAATTGCATCGCCACATAGTGCTATAAATTAATGTACTGTAGTTACATGAGCATGTGCTTGGTTTAATTTTCTCATCAGATTTTGTTTTGGCCAGTGCACAGATGCTAGTGAAATGGGGTGCTACCCACATCCCTTTGAAGTCAATGGAAATCCTTTGATGATTCCAATGATAATGGAATTTTACTAGCGGTTTGGACACCAACTATATAATTCCTTGAATGAAAATATGATTCAATTCAACCCTATATTTACATTACAAAAATTATGAAAAATATAACTATGATTAAAAAATGGACAGTTTGCTACATAAACACTTCATCCTGCCACAAAACTCACATCAGCGTAGACCAACATTAGGCCTAGTGATTCTATGTCATGTTTATTAAAAAAAATATGGAGCAAAAAAGTAGCAGGATCTGTTTCATAATTAAGTAATCATAAGCAACTGCCTAGGACAGCTCTTGAAAGTGGTCAGCGATTTTACAATTAGAAGATATTCTTGCAGCAGTTAGAAGATATTTTTGTTTCCACCACCATCTTAATGCATGAGATACTGCCACAGAAAGTAGGAGAAAAGATGGCAGGCTTGATGGAAGAGGGATCAAGCAAAGGGCAGAATCATAACAGGTTGTTGAAGAGTCCTGTGAGCCTGGAATCAAAGATAAAGTATGGGTGGATTTGATGAGCCAGTTATTTGACAGTCTGGGAGACTACAGACACAGAGGATCATCAAGCCATAGCCTAGGAAGGTGGGTCTTCAATTCTAGCAGCATCCAAATCCAGTGGGGATATGGAAATGATATTCCAATCTTTGCCAAAGGATTTGAAGGATCTAAAGTCAGTGGCTGACATCCTGACTACCAGAGGGTGTTCGCTTCAAGGCACTGCTGGGGTACAATGGGTGCCCTCAAGCATCTCCCCCATTCCCCCTCTGTGTGTATTGTTGTGCAAAAGCCATTTGAGTTCCAAGGGCTATCTAAGTTCAAAAACATCACTCAGTGATGTGTTTCTGATCTTAGATATCCCATACAGAGCACAAGGAGAACTTGGAACTCTATTCTCTGGTCTGTGATTGAAATATTCATTCATTCATTCAAAACGCTAATGGTTCTTTTGCAACAGCGTGCACAGGGGGAAATGGGGGAATTGCATGAGGACTCCCATTGTGCCTCTGCAGTCCTTCAAAGCATGCATACTTTAATCAGGATATCAGCTATTGACTAATTTTGCTCCAGAATCTCTTATCAAAGCATGGATTCAGTTTGTGCACAAAACATTTTGTGTTTTGTTTCAAGCTCAAAACAAAATGCAGATGACCGAAACATTTCGAACCGGCAGTTTTGATGGAACAAAACTTGAAACATTTGGATTGTTTCGGCGATAGGGCCCAATGGGGAAACTTGAAACACCCCTTTATTCCCCATGGGTAGCTCCTAGGGACACCAAAGTGGGTTGGGTGGTAGGGCGTGATGGGTGCTACATACCACCCATGGTGTGGGTTGTAGTGTTGCCCATGACAACACTTGATTTGTATGATAACAAGCCAACCAAGAAACAAGAAGATTGTAAGCCAATCAGAAGCCAGTGCCAGAAAACCAAGCAGCAAGGGGGAAACAGGCCTCCAAATGGTGCTTGAAATGTCGAAACGTTTTGATCAAAACTGGGTTGAGCTTGAAACAGGCCCTTTATTTAATGGGTGTTTTGTTTCGAGTTGAAACATTTCAATGTTGAAATGTTTTGCACATCTCTAGTTTGTCTACCTTTCAAAACAACTACAAGATACAAATTCAAATTATTGTGGTTTTCTTTTATACTGGACACACTGGCATAAACAAACTCTTCCCCCCACCTGTAAAAACAGGCTGATGGTATAACCTTTGGTCATTATTCACAGCCTCTGTGAATGTGTATTCAGGACTCATGAGAGCAATTAGAATATCCCATAATTATTTATAGCAGTTCTCACACCTGACATGCCAAGAAGGCAAGCCATTTCTGAAACTGAAGAGAGGCTTACCTCTTTGAGTATGGAAAGTATTGCTTTAAAATAGAAGACAAATCTCTCACTATGCACATGGCTTCTTCTCACCACCCATCACATTTTTTAAAACATTTTTTATATCCCGCTCTTCCTCCAAGGAGCCCAGAGCGATGTACTGCATACTTAAGTTTCTCCTCACAACAATCCTGTGAAGTAAGTTAGGCTGAGAGAGAAGTGACTGGCCCAGAGTCACCCAGCAAGTATCATGGCTGAATGGGGATTTGAACTCGGGTCTCCCCAATCCTAGTCCAGCACTCTAACCACCACACCACAGAGAGCTCCTTCAGACTTACACTACCTCTCTCTCTCTCTCTCTCTCTCCCTCCCTCCCTCTCTCTCTCTCTCCCCCTCCCTCCCTCCCTCCCTCTCTTTGACAGTTGTGTCAAACACATGTTCCAAGGGCAGCATACATGAGGTTATCACATTGTATCTTTATAGTAACCTCGTAAGGTAGGTTAGGTTGAGAGATAGTGACTTCCCCAAACTTCAGTCAGTGGTTTGTGCAATGAGCTCTAGTAATTACTATTTATGAGAAATAGTTTCCCGATTATTGTCCAACATGAACACTTGCCAATTATACACATGTAAATGGAGCAGTCTCCCAAGAGCAATAGCATTTCAGCATGAAGCAACCCAGGAGGCTATTCATACTCTTTAATGTCATGACATGTTGCAAAAAATATCTTAGGGATGTAAATTGAGCAGTTTAAAGAACTGGCTAAAAAATGTAATGTATGATCTAAAAAATCAGTCAGTGTGTTAAGTCAATTGGTAATGGCAGACTTGGCATGGACTTGGTTTCAAAGGCAATAAAGTCCTCGGTGTAGGGTGGTTTTTTTCCAGATAGTGCACAATATTTGTAAAATCTGGTCTAGCAAAGGACTTTTGATGGCAAAATGATACATAGGGGACCTCATTTACAGGAAATGATATCATTCGGTACAGTGTGGAGACATCCCACAATAAACCCAGCTTGGTGCCACAGTATATTAGTGCACTATTATGCTGGGTTTCATCTGGAAGGAATGAGTTTCTCTTAGCACAACTACTTGTGGAGGTATTCAAGGTAATTACAATGTGTCCAGCTGTTTGAACTGAAGACTGCAGCAGCTTTGGGAATTTTTTTCCGACCCAGAGAAGGGACACAGTGTTAACTTGCATACAGTGAAAATTGCTTAAAAATGAAAAGAAAAATGAAACCTGAAATTCAGAGGCTAACAGCCACTTTGTGAAATTAAAACAGCAGCAGCATTTGGGCAATACACTATGGAAAGGGAACAAGATCTTGTAAAGTAAAAACAAAACAAATAGCCATTGATGTCATTTCCTGGTTTTGGCTTTTATGTTAGCTTAGTCATTATATACAGAATTTTGAAAAAGAAAGGTTGAAAACTGTTTAACAGCAATTTCTTCCAGGAATGGGAGCTCCATTGCACACACCAAGCTCTCCGGCCTAGAGCACCATTCATTTCAATTGAGGAGATCAATTTGCATGCAGGTTGCTTAGTGTATGTGATCAGTACCCTCCATTGAACTGAATGGGGACACGAGTGTACTAAAGATACATGTGAGCCGAATGCACATGGATCTCTGGAGTGGAGCAATCAGTTGTATTAAGTAGCATTCTGACAGTATTTGTATCACTGTGATTGTTTTTGCTTGCTTAAATATATCTATAGCTATATATCTATATCTGTAGACCTGACAGTTGTCATAATCCATTGTAAATAACCTCTGCCAGTCAATTAGTCAGGCAGGCAGGAAGTCCCACCCTGGCAGAGCATCAGTGTAAGACTCTTCTTTCTCAATTTTCCCCTCAGACACACCATCCTGAGAAGCCACTTTTTCCTACCACAGGAAGCCCAAGAGAACACTATAGCTAGCAGTCTGACAGCCAAACTGAACCCTGGCCTTTTGTATCCTGCCAGGTTTGAAAAGCTGGACATCACCCCTAAAAGTGCCCAGAAGATAAAGCCGGTGCTTGAACGGTGGATGGCTGAGGCTGAGGCCCGCCATCGAGCAGGTATGCAGAACCTTACTGAATTTATTGGAAGCGAACCATCCAAAAAGCGCAAGAGGCGCACCTCATTCACACCGCAGGCTCTTGAGATCTTGAATGCCCATTTTGAGAAGAACACACATCCCTCTGGGCAGGAAATGACAGAAATTGCAGAGAAACTGAACTATGACCGGGAAGTAGTTAGAGTCTGGTTCTGCAATAAGAGGCAAGCACTGAAGAACACAATTAAACGCCTAAAACAGCATGAGCCTGCAACGGCCGTCCCAATGGAACCCTTAACAGACTCTCTTGAAGAAAACTCTTAAATGGATAATTCAAAGAAAGAACACACAAACAGAAATTTTAAACAATTGAACGCTGTAAAGATGCTCTTTCACCACCCTTGTAAGTAAAAGACTGAGAGAACTACAAGATGGACAGAACGATTTATAAATGTCTGTGAGTTTTCCTAGATAAAAACAAACAGAAAAAAAATCAAAAAAATATACACAGCACTTAGTGTGTGTGTGTGTGTCGTAGAACTAGTTCCAAAATAAGCCAGTTTTTTTTTTAATGGACTTAAAAGTAAACCAAATAACTGCTTACTTTCTTCCTGTATATTATGAAAATGTGAACATGTTTTACGGAAAACGAACCCAACAAAACCTTTTAACTGTTTAAAAAAAAAAAAGAGTACAAGCCTGCCACCTGGAGGAGTGATTGTAGCCTTTCAGGTATCAAGTGCTTCTTCACTATGAAAACTATTAACCAAAGTCAGAAACATGGCATTGCAAACTAGATTGTTAGTCTACTCTTTTATGAGTGCTACGTTGTGTTATGAATTTTTACATTTGTATTTTGCAAAGGAAAAAAAGACTCTCTTCCCCCCAGCCCTGCATCCTTTCTAACATGCCCAGCACGTGGGTAACTACACCTAGTTTGAGCTTTCAGGGCTCTCAGCCCTGTCATTTGTCCTATACAGTTTTGTGATCTCCAAATGTTCGTGTGCCAAAAAAAACTGTTTCTCTCAACTGTGGATTTTGAGGTTTGTTTTCCTTCCATTTTGAAATGAAGACTTTATTTATATTTGAAGTTTCTGTTTTGTTCACCCTTTATTTGGCTGCTTTCTCCATCCCAATTCCGTTTACATTTCTTTAAAAGAGAAGTGAATCTTTTTTATATATATATACAAGTTAATGATCACATCAAAAGGGCACATTAAGCAATGTAAATTTTTGCTTACTGTAGACAGCTTGCCACTATCTCTGTCCTTTGGCCACGAACTGGGAGAGGTTACCAAAGCGACTTTTGTAATATAAGTATAAACTGCACACTTGGTCCAATGTACTGCGTGTTTATGGTTCTATCTATGTGAAGCAATTTCTCTCCAAAGTCTGATAGCCAAAGAAATTTCTTGGGATTCAAATGGAAAGCAAGCTAATGGCAAATGGACAAAAGGAACGAAGACATGTTTCAGTTGCTGCATCTCTAAATTTTGTTTTGCTGTTGGTGCTTTTACTCCTTATTTATTTTCCTCTACCCTGTCAGTTGCTACTGTATGCATGCACACAGAAGGATTGTGTGGATGTATACTGCCATAACTGGCTAAGCTACAAAATAAGAATTTGTGAATAATATATTTAACTACTTTTGGAAACAGGGGTCACTCAACACATTTCTCATCTGTCATCCCAAACTGTATGGTTGTTTAGTCAAGAAGTATACAAAGCGAGTTACTGATTCTTCATATGTTACAGAGGACAGCCGGAGCTGAAAAATTCATATTCTTTATCCAGACATCCCCAAAAGTCCCAATCCTGTGACCAGTTCTGTTAGTTACAAATTGATGTTGCATTTTCTTCCAGGTTTTTCATAGTGCATTTGAAGCTGGGATTTCACTGTACATAGTATAATACTTCTCCACCTGATCCTGGTGTGAATCTGAAATAACTCCATCTTCTTCAGCAGAAGTAGTCTGCTATGATTGAAGGTTAAATCAGCCACAGAATCTGTAGCCTTAAAGGTTCCACCTCTCTCACAGGTTCTCCCCTCTCTCACTAGAAGGTAACAGGAGTTAGTTAAACTGCTGATCGAAAGCAGACTGAATGCGACGGAGCCAGATCCACAGGCTTCAACAGGCTTTGGATCTACTCCTCAATTTTTATTTATTCTGATTCAGTTTAAATTTGTGCAAGGGGCACTAGCCATCCTTCATTTCAATTGTGTTTGCACAGGAGAACTTCCCAGTGGATTGTGCCTGACATTTTAAGGTTGTGTGAGATTGCTGGTTTGCAATTTCCAACCACCACACTCCCTTCAAGTTTCATACTTTGCCAAGAACATGGGTGGTGGCTAAACACTGGTTGACCCCATTCATAAAACCACCTTTCCCATGGAACTCCACTGCAAGATGGCCATGAAAAATCCCCTTGTGTTGAAAAAAAATTATGATATGATTTCATCCTTATTCTAAGAAGTCCAGGGGAACCAGTATTAAAAGGAAAATATGAATGGTTTCAAGATTCTGAGTGAACTCTTGTAACGATTAACAATTGACTAGAGCCTTTGTGAAAACCACACACCTATATTCTTCATAAGGTAGATATGGGGAATAATGCGTGTGTGGACAAAACAAAAGCATGGAAGTAAGCCCACGGACTGTCATTAATGCACCTGCAATTGCTGCAGGAAACAGGAGCAAATGCACCTTAATTCTACCTTTCTCAAAGGTGAGAGGCAAAGAATTGTGATTCATCATGGGCATGCAGCAAATTAATTCTCATCTGAATGGACTGGGATATTTTATTTTATTGCTGACAGTGGATTTGTGCTTATTTTAAGGATGACACCATTGGGATGACTATTCCTCTTGGTAATATATACAGAGTTAGGGGTTCAGCTGGGAGCCTTATGAGCTAAGACTGGAACTTGGCCTCATGAAATATAGGTGTTTAGACCAGAGTACCCTTCAGGCAAAGAAGGAAATAGGGTGTGCTACTTCACAATCAAGACCAGTAAGTAATTACTATGATACTGCAGTTGGCAGGCAGCATGAAGTTTCTGGACTGACCAGCCGGGGTCATTTTAAGATTCTGAGAGGCCCAGGGGCAGAATGCTCATTTGAGGGGCCCTCCCTCCACTTTCTTCTGACAAAGCTGACAAACAGTGCAATATCACACGTATGTGCAGTTGTGCAATATATTATATATGATGGCTGCCGTGTTGTGCAACTCCATTTGTGCAGTTGTTGCTCTTGCACCATAGTTCTCTTGAGCAGCTGCACAAACGTTACCTTCCACTATGTGCATAATATTGCACAGAAAGTCAGCCCCTGCATCCTGTGACAATGTAGCAACCCGCAAATACTGAAATAACTTTTGATTGCGGGGTCATATTTTAACCGATTTGTGTTACTGCCTTGAATGAAAAGAATTGGTCCGATCATTTCAAATACTGAACCATACTTGGGTCCATGCCCCTCCATATGTGGGGCCCGGTGTGATCCCCACCCCCCGTTGCCTACCTAAAGAGGCCCTGTGGCCAACCTCCCTGTAATATATATGAGAAACTTTCTGCTCTTGCATACGTAATAGAGCAGCACTATCTGCTTGCTGCACTTCAACTTCCAGCTTTCCCCAGCCCCACAGTTCCAGCCTTCAGCTACAGTAATAGACAAGAGAGAGCATCCAGAGACCCTGGTCCACAATATGGTGCAGCTGCCCACAGCCCTGATCCAGCCTTGACAATAGGTAACTAGTATAGATTAGGAAAGAGCTGCAGCTCAGTGGTAGAGCACATGGTTTCCATGCAGAAGGCCCCAGATTCCATCCCTGGCATCTCCAGGTAGGGCTGGGAAAGACTCCTGCCTGAATCCCTGGAGTGCTGCTGCTAATCAGATCAGTCAATAGTCACTAAATGGACCAAGGGTCTAACTCAGTATGGAACATAGGAAGTTGCCGTACACTGAGTCAGACCATTGGTCTATCTAGCTCAGTATTGTCTTCACAGACTAGTAGCGGCTTCGCCAAGGTTACAGGTAGGAATCTTTCTCAGCCCTATCTTGGAGAACCCTGCTCACTTCTTTGTGACCTTCTACTTGGTCCCAATACAAGGGATTGCCCTGCCATCATGTCTGGATTTACCCCACTCAAGGCCCAACATGGCTACTCATACATTTTGTCATTTCCCCCCAAGAAGTCATAGGAACATAGGGAACATAGGAAACTGCCATATACTGAGTCAGACCATTGGTCTATCTAGCTCAGTATTGTCTTCACAGACTGGCAGTGGCTTCTTCAAGGTTGCAGGCAGGAATCTTTATCAGCCCTATCTTGGAGAAGTCAAGGGGGAGCTTGAAACCTTCTGCTCTTCACACATCAGGTCTCCCATTCATATGCAACCAAGGCAGACCCTGCTTAGCTAAGGGGACAAGTCATGCTTGCTACCACAAGACCAGCTCTCCTCTATAAGGCAGTATAAGGCAGCTTCTTCTATTCAACTAGAGATCAACTTGTGAATCTATCAAGCTTGTGTCAATTTTTTTTAAGCCCTTCTTCTTCATTACCTGCACCCTAGCATTTGTTTTCTTCTCGTTACTATAAAGCTGCAGTTTTGTTTGTGGATAGAAAAACCATGCAATGATCAGGAGACCACACAAGCCAACAAGACATTTTTCTAGAAACAAAAGACTTCAGCTTCACCTTCTTAAAGCTCTACCTGTCTCTCCAGTGTGATTTTCACTAAGCTCCCATATGCACAAAGATATCACCAACACAACCAAACTTGCTCACCTCTCAAAAAGCACAAAAGCCAGAACCTCATCCCTGGAAGCAAAATATACCAGCCATTTTCTGCTTAAAACTTAGATTTCAAATGCTGTAAGGAACTGTTCCAAAATCTGCAATAGAACAAAAATAAATAATAAAATAATCCCAGGAAGGATCCTTAACCAAAGACTGAAGGAAGGATGCTAAAATCCTTAAAACTATCACAGCAGCAGTTAGGCAAAAAGTATTTCCTTTCTAAACTTCAGACACTGAAATGTATAACTAGGATGGTGATAATATGAAATGAAATAAACTGCCACATGGAACAAATTTCATTTCCATCATTGTACTCTTGAAACCATTCACTTGCCACAAACCTCCTTTTTTGGAATTTTCTAGTTGTGCATTATGTTTTACCAATACTTTATTTTTTAAAAGATAGAGGTGTTGTTTTCTTTTCTTTTTCTAAATGTATTATTAATTATTATTATTATTATTATTATTATTTATTGACTAGGAGGCATAAAGGAGTGCCTGAACAAATTCTTATATGTAATTCATAAAGGCTGCAGGAAAAGGGTGATTTCTTCTCCCACTCCCTGAACAATATTTACATTTTAAATATATATATGGGTAGGGCTCAAGAGACTTTATACTTGTGCCTAAAACATTTCTGCACACATACAGAAGTTCTGCCAAATCTCCTTTGGCACTGCAGCCTCATGTACTACATTCAATATCACTCCTAAGGCTCCCCCAACCCTCAGCAGCCATTTTTCAGCGGGGAGGAGGGTCCTGAAACTCTCAGCTTTCCAGAAGTGATCCTTCGGATCCTGGCCAAGTTGTATACTTCCCAGTGATATCAGACACCAACTTTTGTATTTCCAGATGACCAAAAGAAAGATCGCTACCAACCAGAGAACAACTTCATCTCCAGAATGCCACAATTGTCAGTATTACCTTTTGTAAAGAACGGGATGAGTTTTGCCTACTGAACTAACAGGAGCTACTGAGTTGGTTTATGTGCTTTGTTCCTGATGTATTTTGTTCTCTTTTCCCACTAAAGGCCTGATCCTAATGTTTGCTTCCCTAGAAAAAAACAACTCCTCACTGGAACAGCTCTCTGTCACAAATCACTACATTATATTAGCATATTAGTCTGGTGTCTGACGCAGATACAATGACAGGAATATTTTAGTTTAGGGCATAAGAACTCTATTGAACAGATAAAAGTACCAAATCCATTCACAAGTTTTCAGTTTATGTTATAATCACACACACACACACACACACACACACAACGTACATAGACCAAGGAAGCAAAAAGGAGCTAAGAAGGAACAAGTAGAGGCGTGTCAAAGTACTCAAGCTATAACCAAAAAGAAATATGTATAATGCCTTTGCTTGTCTTCTCAATGCTGGACCAAAGCTCAATGTATGTAGGTATATGCACATTGTATAGATATGGCTAAATGTTGCTGACAATCTTGCAATACTAAACTGTTACTATTTTAAGAAAGAAAGAAAAAGAAATACAGAAAGAAACTGTTCATCAGTGTTTTACCTCAGCACTCTACTTGTACCCAGCTCATGAGCAACACTGAATTAAGGAATTTTAAAAAAATAATAAAAAAAGAGAAACTAATTTCCATGTAAATGTTTGACTGTAAAAAAAAAAATCTGTTTCAGTAACATTACTGTACTGAGCTTTTTGTCATGTAGTTTGCTTGTTTCCAACTTGAGATTATGTGGGGCACATTTGTTTATTTATTGTTGAGAAAGTGATTTTCTTTTATATTTTAATTTTATATATATGAATATATATTTTGGTCCTATGTGCTATCGGGTGCAGTCCATAAACACTGTTGCTGCATATCCTCCATTCCTTTCAATGGGGTTTACAGCAGGCTCCAATGGTGGCCCCACTGAGGTGAATGGAGATTGCGCAGCAGTAGCGCTTAGTGTCTGGCTCCCCTAATCTACAGAATGGTCACCAGGGTCACTTATGAAGGACTGCAAAAGAGACCTGCTTTTCCATGCATGCCACATGCAGCAGGAAAGATGGCAGAGAATGAAATGGACTGTATTGTGTTCTTCATTTGTTTTTTTAAAAGGAAAAAAAAATCAAAGGAGTTGATGTCAAGGACTTGTGACCAAGATGCCAAACTGGCTGTTTCAAGCTCCTTATTGTTCTGACTTTGAAACCAAAGCTGATTTTATCTGCACAGGTTGCTGAACATTTAAAAAAAATTAAAAACTGACAAAAACTGTACTTAAACTAGAGCAATATCTGTATGGTCAGTAAAGCTGCACTTTGTGTATTTCTTAACAGCTTCAAATCTGTCACTTTTAATTTGTACCATAAAAAAATAAAGAATTGTTTGACATGAAAAATAAGCTCCTATCCTAGGCTTGTCTTAAGGCTCATGAATTATTCACCTGATCAGGGCTCATGTAATTTTACATCCCTTTGATACAAAATAAAATAGTATAAAATGTGGGGCGGGTAATAAAGCTCGTTTCCACAATTAAGCTGCAGTTTCAGAGTTAGGCTGGAGAGAGACAAGAGTCTTTAGAAAGTTAAAAGATGGTATGAAAAAGCCACTGTTGCCCATATTATACACATTTATTGCTTCTGTCTCTTCATTATTTTTAGTCAAGTACATGTTGTCAGCTTTTGAAACTCAGTAAAACATAGCAAATATTTTTGACTAGAAATGACCGTGGCGCTTCTGCCTAGGCTTGCCACCTGAAGAGCTCCAAAATAAAGAGCTCCAAAACACATTGAGATTGTTCACACGACTGGGCAGGAGGGGTGGAAGGTGGGTGTGGGAGGCTGCTTAAATTCACCTTTCCCCCAGACAAGCGATTTTGTGTTCCGGGGAGCATGGACCGTGCTCCCAGACAAGCAGCACTGCATGGTGCAGCACGCTGCTCCAGAGGCCCGGATGACACGTCCCATCTTCTAGGAATCCCACAATGCACTGGGAGAATCTCCTGAGAGATGGTCACTCTAGGCACTCATCTGTGTGTGCAGCAGGTTAGAAGCAGCCTGTGCTTGCACACGAGCAGGTAGCCGGGGTTAAGGGAGCACTCGCTTGCTTGATCCTGGCAGTTCTCAAACACAACCTAACCCAAGCTAGACATTGCTAACCTAGGTTAGGCAGTAGTGATGTGCCCGGAACGGTCCGGAGGCCATTCTATAAGCCTCCGGACCAGTCCGGACACGGGACAGTTCGGTTCGGAAAGATTGGGGTGGGAGGTTCCATTAAGGGCGGGGGAGGGTTTACTTACCCATCCCGCACTTTCCACCTTTGGCGCCGTATTTCCTTTAGAAATCAGGCGGCAGGATACCTCCCTGCCGCCCCTTTCTCCCCGCTTGGCTGCTCCGCCTCTGTTAGAAATCGGGTGGCAGGATACCTCCCTGCCGCCCCTTTCTCCCTGCTTGACTGCTCCGCCTCCTGTTAGAAATCGGGGGGCAGGATACCTCCCTGCCGCCCCTTTCTCCCCGCTTGGCTGCTCCTGTTAGAAATCCGGCGGCAGGCTGGTAGAAGAGATGATAAAAAGAGACACCTTATTGGCTTTGGATGAATTTGCATTAATTAGAAACTTGGATATGGCTTGATTTTGCCCCCGCATTCGAATATTGCGAATATAACCTTCTCCAGCTGCATGTTTCATCTCACACACTCACTATGCAAAATTAACAAGTCTCTGTTGCATATATTGCAATGAGCTTTCAAAGCATTATCACGCACTTTAGACAACCAACAGAACTCCTTTCCCCATTCTTCATGATATTTTTGCATTCACCTGCTCTTTTTTGCTGGAGATTGGGTGAAAGAAGAAGAAGCCATGATGGCAGACAGTTAGACTGTTCAACTCCAAGGGAAAGACTTTTGCAGAATGGGCCATGCCTCCTTCACAGGCCTGGCTGCTCTCTACCCCACAAGGCTCTGCCTCCTCGCATCGCCTGCAGGGATAAAGGAGAACTTTTGGGTCCAAAAACAAGCTTCATCATGGGAGTTGTAGTCCCAGAGCGCAATCCGCTATCCAGCCTGCAGGGCTGAAGGACTGCTTTCTAGAGGCCTGCAACATGAAGCCAGCCTCTTCATTGTGTGTGCACTACAGATAGTGACTGGCTTGCCTCAGAGTGCTGGAAATATAGAACAAACTGGAAATACAGAACAAACTGAGGCCTGCCTCAGAGTGCTGGAAATATAGAACAAATATAGAACAAACTTGAAATACTTGTTTTCAAGTATTAACTTGAAAACGAATGGGTACATGTTAATGCTTAATAAAGAACCAATGGCAAGTCTACTACTGTACTGACACCAACCTGATCTACTCTGTCCAGTGGATGTTAGTAGAATCTCCAGTCCAGAGAGCCAATTCACATATTTACCCAAGTGAAGATTTTCCTTCTTCTAGAAGAGAGGGCAACTCCTCTGAAAGCTGGCACTGCTACTCAAAATGCCTTTTGTCACCCTTTTGTCTTGTTACAGAATGCTTAGAGAATAGCAGTCAAGATGGTGCCATTACTGTTTTACAACAATTATTGTCTTAAAGGGCAAAGAAAGAGTCAGTTCTAAGACAATCCAAACTACTACAACTAATGATACTGCCCCCGGGTGACTAAAACAGATAATTGACATTTCTAGGCATCTTGGTCCTAAACTTTATGATTTTTATGATTTTGGCACATAAGCATTTTCTCTACCCAGAAATATGTGCTCAGGCTTTTAATTTTTTTTATCATTTGCATTATTGCACCTGACAGCACACGTGTTTGTGTGTGTGTGTGTGTGTGTGGTGTACTGAAAAGTGGAAAGGAAGAATTGTGAAGTAATAGAGGATAGCATAACTTTTGCTAAAAGCAATTAGCAGAGAAACATTGGCAGAGTGTATACATTAGTAGGTGCAATGACATGAATTCAGGATTTAAAAGAAAAAAGGGCAATGGCTTAAAAAGAGGGACGGCACAAGATTCTCCACACTAATCAGCAAAAACTGTGCAGGTGACCCTCATTATCTGTAGTTTCAGTAACTACAGTTTCACATATCCATGGTGAGGGCCTAGAGACCCAGTTGTAGCAGAAATCCCCCCGGGTTCTCATAGACAGAGACTGGCACCAACAGTTTGAGAGAAAGCAGATTTTATTGCTAGCAATTAGTCTCAAGGGAATAAATTCCAAAGCTTGACCCCCCGTTTACATTGTGTCTTTTAAACTCATAGTAATTTACATATTGTAGATACAATTCTCATTAATAAGCACCGTCATCTTACAATTATACCAATCACCTACTAAGCTATAATTAAGCATTTCCCCCTCCTCCTCCCTCCATACAGCCAAACTATCTTTCACTCCCTTCCAGATGTGGCCTTGAAGGTACTGCTGGCCAGCGCCTTGTTATCTAGAGATATCAGAGAGCCCCCTTTGCCTGCATTCCAGCAGGTCAGCAAGAATTATTGTGCTTTTAGCAAGTTGCAATTAGAGCAGTTTGCAGACCCTTTTAACCATTTCTTGGCCACCACAAACCTGAGTCTGCCTCACAGTTTCCTTATCCATGGGTGCAAAAATAGGCTATTTTCACCTATCTGCAGTTTCAGGGCCGCCAGAAATGACTTCCAGAGTCATTTTCAATGGCATTTCCAGTCTGGAGGCAGCACAGAGCCATTTTGTGGCTCGTAAAATCCATGCTTTTTTGTGAAAAACCAGAGGAGTTGGGGTTTGGGGGAGGCATTGCTGGAGACCTAGAGTTCTCCTAGATTGCTGGAGACTTTCTCTTATTTCTGACCCCTGCCCCATTTTTTAGCCTTTGTGTGTGTGTGTGTAGGAACCTAACCCCTGGATTCCCGTAAGGGTAAGAATTCTTTATTCGTGATTCCTGTATTGGTGCTTATAGGCAAGAACATAACCCCTGCAAATAAAGTGAGCCTCCTGTACCTTTTTTCTTAGGTTCACGCTTGTGCCAAAACCCCAGGAAGTAGAGCACAAACTGTGGCAAGTCGTGAACCGCAGTGTCACCCCTTATACTGAACAAAAAGAGGTGTCGCCTATGAGTTTGGGATAAGATTACAGTGGCTGCAGCATAAATCAAGATGGTGGCTCACAAATGCAAGTTGCTCTAGAGTGCACATGCTCAGATACCAAAATCACAAGAGGGAGTTGTGCAGCATAAAACAAAACATCATTTCCAATGGCTGTGCAATCATGCAACTCTCTTGCACAATTTTGGCTTTGTGCAAATGAGCTCCAGCACAACTTGCATTTGGAAGATGCAGCAGCATCCACGGTTCACAAAATGCAATGTTGCATGGTGAGTCACTGGCACTTCCCAAACACCTAAGGCAGTTCACACAATACATTGATTTGCATAGATGCTAGGAATGCAAAGTATTAAGTGTGATAAATATGCATTTGCAAATGTGTCTATCAGAGCAGGTACAGTTGTCAAGGCACTGTATTGGCTGCAGCTCCCTTCTGAGTGTACGGCCTGCTAAATGTACAGGCTTGCTGATATCCCAGGTTTGCTGTTGTGTAATGTGGGGGACAACTCAAAAAAGGTGAGGAAATGGAGACTACTGTCACTATATTGCTCTTAAAGACTCATTTGTATGGGATGGGATAACTGGATGTTCAAGTTCACCTATACACATCCATTGGAAGTCTGTTCAATTATGAGAAGAGTTCATGCCTAAATCTGGGCAAGGCAATGGAACTACACATTGAAAGTACCATGCCATCACCTTGGCTCACCAAATCCCATGCTGGCGTCATACAGTGACTTACCCATAGGCCAGTGATTTGAAGGGGATCTTTCTTTTGGAATAATCCACATTCTTAATATCAAACACTATTCCTAGAAAGTAGGGGAAATTTAGCAGTTTTCAAGGTTATGGCATTTTTATTTTGCTGGTATTCAATTTTGCTTCCTGCCTCCCCTTTTCCCTACTCCAGCTATGCTTATAGTATATCTCAGATGGAGAAGCCCATGGCCATGCTTGTTACAGGATGGCCAGCAAACGTTTATGAAATGCAAACTTTTCCCCCACAGTGCTGCAATGATGAGAGAAGCTGTGCACGTTAAAACTTCTCCCTGCCACACAGCTATTAAGTATGAAACAGCGGAATGAGATGTTTCTGGGAAATAACTGGATTGCTCTGCACCACTGGTTTATATTCTTTTGTCTCTGAGGGCTGGATGCAACATAATGATTCTTGGTCACAAAATGGGCCTGTAAATTTAATCATGAATTCGTTCTGCAAAAGAAGTCAGAATTATATCCTGCTTACTTGTATGTCTGACATCCTTATGCCTAATAATCTGGAAGAAGCTTATCTTAACCTACATTATATATATATATAGAGAGAGAGAGAGAGAGAGAGAGAGAGAGAGAGAGAGAGAGAGAGAGAGAGAGAGAGCAGGATACCTCTGAAGCCACACAGGGGATAGCTGTCTCCATCATGCTCTGTCTGTGCGCTTCTCATAGATATTTAAGCAGCCACTGTGTTGGGAGAGAGGCTGTTTTGGTCTAATCCAGCAAGGCAATTCTTATGTTTTATAGTTTATATATAAACACTCTCTCTCTCTCTCTACCTCAGAGGTATCCTGCTTTTTTGGTCTTGGTGGTTCCATAGTTAATACCATTGATAGACCCATCCTCCATGTCTTGCCAATCATATTAAAGTTGCGTATCGGACATGGCTAACCCTTTTAAGTCGTGAACAGTTTCAAATACACACCTGACTTACATGTACACATGGGTATATCCTTCTCTGTGCTTTCCGTCACATAAATAACCAGAAGATCTGATTCCCATGAATCTAAATCAAACTGCTGGAAGCAGCTTCACCCCTTACTCAGATTCACTGGGGCCCTTCACACGACCTACTGGGCAGGTGGGGGAAGGCTTCCCAAACCTTGCCTCCCTCCTCCCTCGATGATCCTTGAAAGCCTGGTGCTGTATGTTCCCACAAGATCAGCCCTAGTCTGTGTAGTACGAAGCAGGGCAAATTGATCTGAGGCCGGGACTCATTGTCCTGGCCTCCGTAAATCCCACAATGCAGTGTGCGACATGTGTGCTGCATTGGGGGATTCCCACAAGAGACGGGTGCTCTAAATGCACGTCTCCGTGTGCAGCTGGACTGGAAGCAGCTCATGCTCGCACAAGAGCAGGTAGCCGGGCGTAAGGGAACACTCACTCCCTTCACCTCAGATAACAGCCGGGCTTAAAAGCAGTACTGGCCTGCAGGGATTGGGCCCCATCCCAGCAGATATCCCGCTGGGCGTCCCTAGCCCGGGTTAGGCTGTGCATGAGATCAGCCTTATTGAGTCTTTAACAAAGACAAAAGGCAAACCTATCATCTATATATATAATTATCCTAGGTGTGCCTTGGAATGTGCGTCCCAGCGCCCAGCTGATTGGCTGGGCAGCGGACAGGCCTGATTAGCTGAGGCTTACCGAGGAGGATTGGTCGCCGCGGCAGTGGCAGGCCTGGCCACAGAGGCCAGAGGCAGCGGCAGGCCCAGCCCAGCCACGGAGGCAAGGCCCGGGGGGGGGATAATGTGGGGAGGGACAGAAGTGGCGGGGGGGGAGGCAGCTGGGACTGGAAGTGGAGACTGGGGCGTGGGGGGGAGATAAGCACCAGCCCCAAAGAGCGCACAGATGCTCTGTGCGGGGTCAGCTAGTATATCCAGTTATATGACCTGTGTGCCAAGTCGCAAAATTGGTTCTCGGGGGTGTAGCAAGGTTGAAATGGGCCCGGGGCCAAGAAGTGAAGATGAGCCCCTTGGGCCCCTGTCTTCTTCTCCCCACACTCCACCAATGTAGAGTGCTGTAGAACTATATGAATGTGGTGAAAAACAAAACATTTTCAGCATCCCCTTTCTCTCACTCCTGTGTAAATAATATCACATGCTCTCCACACTCCAGTCAGGAGCCAGCAGCTTGCTAATGAGGCAGGAGGGGAAAGCAATGAGCAGACAGCTTTGCAACCAGACAGGGGCACCTCCCTCATGGGCTCAGGGACATTTGTCTCCCCTTGTTCAATTATAACTATGTCCCGCAATAGTCCTGTCACAAAGGAGTATGAAACTGGTCTCTTTGAGCATAGGACTTTGGTGATGGCACAGCAGCCTCCTCCCTAGCAACTCCCAACACAATTGCCCACCAGTGAGCGGCTGCAATGAAAGGTCACACAGGTGCAGTGTCCCAGCCTGAGAAGACTGGCCTAGGGAGAGCCCAACCAATCCATTTCCAGCTCAGCTATCACAATGGGGGGAAAGAAGGAAGTAAAGGTTGACCATGCTGTTTCATCTCATCTGCTTCCTCTCCCCTTCCCTACCCCTGATCTGCTCTGCCTACCCCTAGGAACATAGGAAGCTGCCTTATAATGAATCTAACCATTGGTCCATCTAGTATTGTCTACACAGACTGGCAGCAGCTTCCCTACAGTTGCAGGCAGGAGTCCCTCTCAGCCCTATCCTGGAGATGCCAGGGAGGGAACTTGGAACCTTCTGCATGCAAGCAAGCAGGTGCTCTTCCCAGAGCATCCTCCTCCCTTAAGGGGAATATCTTACAGTGCTCACACATGTAGTCTCCATTTCAAATGCAAACCAGGGCAGATCCTGCTTAGCAAAGGGGACAATTCATGCTTGCTACAACAAGACTAGCTCTTCTCCCATAATAATCCATCACCTTCCAGTTGGCCAAGAAGGAAAGGAAAAGGTGGAGCATTTCAGTGGCAGCAAACAGAGCTGTGTGACAGTAGTGCTGTCAGCAGGAGGAGGAGTTACTCATTTGCTCACCTGCACAGCGAAAACAGGAGCAGCAATGGCAATAGTGCGTCCAACCATTTGCCCCCTCCACCCAGGAATGGTGGAGGCAGCAACAGGGCACCTGTCTGCTGCACCACTTGGCCCATCCAGATGGGCGTCCAGCCTGAATCTCAGCCTGTACAGCAATAAGTGAAAAGTGGGGAGGACGGAATTGGGTAGAAAAGGAGTGAGTGAATGCATGTGGTTAGTTAGAAGGTGCATGCACGCAGCAGGATAGATGGCTGAAGGTGAGTGTGTGCAGCTGAAAGAATGAAAGTGGTGTGTGTGTGTGTGTGTGTGTGTGTGTGTGTGTGTGTGTGTGTGAACAGAGCAAGTTTCTTCCTGTTTCTAACCTTCCCATTTTGGGCAAGGTAATAGAGTGTGTAGTGGCATCTCAACTGCAGAGGCTCTTGGATGATATGGATTATCTACACCCCTTTCAGTCTGGCTTCTGCCCTGTATATGGGAATGAAACTGCTTTGGTCAACTCTAGTGGATCACCTATGCTGGGAGCTTGATGGTTCTGCTGGTCCTTTCTGCTGGACCTTTTCTGGGTTCTGCTGTTGGTTCTGCTAGACCTTTCAGTGGAGTTCAATGCCATAGACCACGGTATCCTTCTGGACCACTTCTTGAGTATAGGGATGTACTGCTTTGGAGTGGCTTTGGTCCTTCCTTGGGAGGAGGGTCCAGATGGTGGTGCTGGGGGATTCCTGCTCGGCTCTGTGGCCATTGGCCTGTGGGGTTCCGCAGGGTTCAGGTTTGTCCCCATGCTGTTTAACATCTGCATGAAACCACTGGGAGAGATCACCCAGGGACTTGGACTGAGTTGTCAGCAATATTTTATTTATTTATTTTATTTAAAATATTTCTCTACTGCCCAAAACCTGCGTCTCTGGGTGGTTTACAATTAAAATCATTTAAAACATCAGATCATTTAAAACAATTAAAATCATTTTTAAACAAAAAAACATTTAAAATCCAATATTAGAAACATTAAAACTATAAATCAAATTAAAAGTCTGAGTGAATAGATATGTCTTTACTGCCTTTGTAAAAGTTGCCAGAGATGGAGAGGCTCTTATTTCAGTAAGGAGCACATTTCAAAGTCCTGGGGCAACAATGGAGACACCCTGCTCCCAAGTAGCCGCCAGACGAGTGGGTGGCAACCGCAGACGAACCTCTCCAGATGACACTCAGATGACACTCCAGATGACAATATGCAGATGACACTCAGCTCTATCTCTCCTCATCACCTGATCCTAGGTAGGCAGTGGACATCCTGAATCGACTGGAGGTAGTGATGGGTTGATGTGGGCTAATAAACTGAGATTGAATCGGGGCAAGACAGAGGTGCTATTGGTCAGTAGGAGAACCAGTCAGGATGAGAGGATTCAACCCATTCTGGATGGGATCGCACTCCTCTTGAAAGAGGAGGTGCACAGCTTGGGGTATTGCTGAACCAATACCTTGGGGGTATTGCTCTGCTTTTGGAAGCTCAGATGGAGGTGGTGGCCTGAGGTGCCTTTGTGCAAGCTTCAGCTAGTGCACCAGCCGTGTCTCTTTCTCAAGAAGGCAGATCAGGCCACAGTTACCCATGCCTTAGTCATATCACGGCTGGATTACTATAACACACTCTACGTGGGGCTGTCCTTGAAGAATATTCGGAAACTGCAGCTAGTGCAAAATGTGGCAACTAGGATTTTATCTGGAGCTGCCTGCTGGGATCACATCACAGCCATTTTGAAAGAGCTACATTAGCTGCCAATTTGCTTCCTGGTCCAATTCAAGTTGCTGATTTTGATCTTTAAAGCCCTTAACAGTTTTGGCCCTGGATATTTGAGGGACCACCTGCTGCTAAGGTGGCCCACTCGACAAGGTCATTGGAGGGGGCTCTGCTCCATGTGCCAACAATGAGGGAGGCTCAGCTGTCATGCACACAAGATAGGGCCTTCTAGCATATTGCCCCCAGACTTTGGAATTCTCTCTCAGTGGGCATCCGTTCCTCAGTCTCCATCACAGTTTTTAGAAAGCAAGTGAAATTTTGCCTTTTTACCCAGGCTTTTAGATGAGTGTTGTTTTTATTGCTGCTGCTTTATATTTTATGGCCTTGTTGTGTATGTTTTTTAAACTTTTAATTAAATTTGTATTTCTATATTCCAATTTCATATTTTTATTGTGTAACTTATAAAACTTATTTTTATACATTTTTAAAATGTTTTGAAAAACCGCTGTCTGTTATGTTTATAGTTTATATATGAATTCTCTCTCTCCTTCTCTCTCTCCCCCCCTCTCTCTCTCTATATATATATCCATACAGCATCCCCGAGAACACATTCTGAAGCCCCACCCCAGTGTTCTGCATCACAAAATGAATCTGACCATGAGTACAGTGTTTGTCTCTGCGGACAAATGCTGTAATAATGGACAGAGAAGGGGGCTTCTGAGGGGCTTCTGAGCACATCAGCAAAGGAGTGGAGATTCAGAGTGCACTCTAGTTTTGATAATTTCTGAAGAGGGTTAAAGAGTTGGACCTTAAGTAAGGTGAACTGTGTATAGGGCAGAAGGCATATTGTTCAGTACTTTGAAATCAAAGGAGAGTTCCATTCAAAATTAGTGGGAATGTGGGCTGTACCTTGCAGAACATATCTTATTTGCCTTACAAAAAATAATGTAATTGTTTCTTTATTGCATTTATATAATGTGCCATATAAAATCTCTGGGCAGTTTACAAATTAAAACACAACAATTGAAATCTTAAATCATATAAAACAAATTATGGCTCAACCATGCAAAGAGGAGAGCTGGTCTTGCGGTAGCAAGCATGACTTGTCCCCTTAGTTAAGCAGGGTCTGCCCTGGTTGCATATGAATGAGAGACTAGATGTGTGAGCACTGTAAGATATTCCCTGCAGGGGATGGAGACGCTCTGGGATGAGCAGAAGGTTCCAAGTTCCCTCCCTGGCATCTCCAAGATAGGGCTGAGAAAGATTCCTGCCTGCAACCTTGGAGAAGCCACTGCCAGACTATGTAGACAATACTGAACTAGATAAACCAATGGTTTGACTCAGTATATGGCAGCTTCCTATGTTCCTATATTCGTAATGTACTAAAAGCAAGCTGCAGTGCCTTTAATAGGTCTTACTTTCTAGTAAATGTTGAATAGTATATTTAGAAAGGATGGAAGGAAGTCATAATCGAAAAGAAAGGAAGAGCACTTGAAAAGTTTGAAAGGAGGAACATAGGCGGAATGGGGGGGCAGGCAGGGCACATGCCCTAGGCGCCACTGAGGTGGGGGCACCATGCCAGTTCCTGCCACCCATACCCCATTGCTCACCTGCCCAGCCCCAGGGCCCCTCAGCCACATGCCTCCAGCTCTGCTGCAGCAGCAGATGCTCTGCCCAGACCGTCCAACACAGCTTTTACCAGGTAGGCTGTGAATTCCTTTTTGTGGTCCCCCCACCCCCCAGGAATCTGCTTGCCATAGGGCTTTGATATAGGGGGTGGGGCGAGACTGAGAAGTCTCTGAATATTTAATTTAAAACAGACTGAAAAATGTGCTGGCTTTAAAAACAAAAACTATCTTAAAAAGGCCTATAAGTGGCTTGTTTCACGGCAGAAAATTACAAAAACTTCTGGAACAAGTATATTTTATTTATTTTCATTCATTCATTCATAAATGCACTTATGTTCAAGTTGTTTTGCAACCCAGAAGGTCTGAGTGAGAACTGTGAAGCATGTGTTGTGCTTTTATTTTATTTTATTTTTCTTGTGTGTGAACTGCTCCCCAATAACTTGCAGGGACTTCAGGGTACATCTGGCCAACATGTGAATGCAGCACCTCCATTCTAGAGGAGATGTGTGTTAAAGCGCTTTAAAAGCCTCGGGTGAAAAACCTCCTGGAATCAAACTTTACTGAATTTGTGCAGAATTCTGAGAAAACAAACATAGGCTCACCCTGCATGGTTGAAAGTCTCCTTTGCTAATCTGCAGCGAGGGGGCCATTTTAATAATTAGCGTTGCTAGTATGTTCTAGGCATTAAAAGTAGCACAAATATATAGTACTCAGTGTATATCACTATACTGTGAAGTGTGCATGTGTGTATTCAGTGAAATGTATTTCCAGGCAGCATACTTATTTTGAAATATCAGACTTAAATCCTTGGGGGCCTGGGGTGTGTGGAGGCCCTGGACTCTGAGGGGCTGGGGGCCAATTTTAAAATCTCATCTTGGCCCATTCCAACCTTGCTATGCCCCTGGCGGTCACTACACATGGGTTTCTGCACAACACCAGCACAGAAGAAACTTCCATGCAGAAAATGTGTCTCTTGTAAATTGACCCTGAATTTTCCATCCATGCCTGGGATATCTGAGAGTTAGAGTCAATAATAAAAGAACAGCACACTGCTTGTGACAGGAAGGGGCAAATTACAATGATTTCCTAGTTTGGCAGGGGCTGGTTTTGGCCCTGGCAGAACTTGGCTGTCTGCTCCTGTTGCAAATGCCTCTGTCTAGTGTGGCAAACTAATGTCTCCTCCTCCCTCTTGGTGTCAAAGTAAGCACTGGTGTGGTGAATGCACATATACCCCATCATGAGCCAACTGTCATCATTCCTGTTTGGACAGGGGCGCAATTTCAGTGCTTGCCCTAGGTGCTATTTTCCCTAGTTATACCTCTGAGGAGGAATGAAGGGAGATGCGGGTTCAGTAGAAATAAAGAGGAAGAAAGAAGAAGGGGTTGCCATTTGGTGCTCTGCCTTGGGCAGCAGAATTTGGTGCTCTGCCTCGGGCAGCAGTGTAGGCCTTCTTTCCTCAGGGAAGAAGGCCTACACACATACCAGCCATTGCTGTCAAATAGCAGCAGTTCATGTGGTACAAATCTTGCAAAACTGTACCTGCCTTCAGGGGCCTCTGCTGGCCAGTGCAAATCTAACCCTGATGTCAAAAGGTGTAGAGAAAAGAATATCTTCACTTGCTCAGAAAGATCCATCCCAAACAGATGAAGAGGAGTGGGGAGTCAGTTAACCTTCCTGGAGTAACTGGGATGAGGCAAATAGAGATCTGTGTGGCACCTGGTCAGGACCTGAACAATTTAGTTTGTTAAAAATTAAGACTATATGCTGTTCAGGGGGGGGGGGAAGCTATTACTTTTTCATTGTTTATGTGTATTATGTGCTACGTTCCGCCATATGTTGTTCTTTAATCACAAGGTTTTAATTACTGTGATTCCAAAGTGGAGTCAGAGACCAGGATTTTTCAGCTGCTCATGACTACTTCTTCCAGCTGATGGTGAGGAATCTGTCACTCACCAGCAGGAAACTGAGGAACAGGACCTTTAAAACTGTTTGAACTATAACTATGACCCCTCCCAACTAAACAAAGAGAAACATTTTAAAGTGGGGGCACTTTTTTAATGATCAGGGAGAAAGCAACTTTCCATTTTCATCCCAGCATATTGTCCTTCCCAGTGGCTTGTTTCTGGCATCTCCATTGTGATTTCTCTTAGATGGTGAACCTCGTTAGGACTGGAAACTGTCCTTTCATTCCTGGCTATGTGAACTGCTTTGTGATCCATAATAAGTGGATACGTCCCGTTTCCCCATCTCCATCCGAACCCAGACACATTATAAAAGAATCTCAACCAGGTCTCAACTAAAAACAGAAGCCAAACTATTACCGCGCCCCCCCCCCCCGAGTGGGTACTTGGACCAGGAAGCCTGGCCCTCTCCCTTGCTGTCCCCCAAAGTGGCTCCCCCAAAGGGGTGACCTCCTTTGGTGCTGCCCCTTTGGTGGCGACCCCGCCGGTGGCGGGCCTGCCGCCACTGGCAGCACCCTATATAGCCCTGAGCAGGCAGCTCTACGCAGATGGAATCCAGGAAACTGCCAAGTCACCTCTTACTGCCAAAGACACTGCCAAATTCACACTGGAAGAAACTTCGAGAAAAGCAATTGCTTGAGAAGCCATTTATACACTCATAGCTGGAGTTTGTTCCCATATCTGAATTTAAATGTCAGGTCTTTTATGTGGTGTTTGTAGATTTCTTTGGATTGTGAATGGATGTTGAATTTTACCAGACATCTGATATCCAGACCAACACTGCATTAGTGCAATGAGCAAAAATGCACACATGCAAGACAATGGCAAATTGTTGGGCAGATGTTGCACAATCTCTTGTGGTCTCGGTTTGTCTAGAAAGGCTGTTAGGCAGTGCAGGGGAGGAGTCAGCTGTCGTGGTGGACGTCGGCACCAACAATGTTGGGAAATGTAGTCGGACGGTTGTGTGGAAGCAAGGTGAGAGGAAAACCTGGGTAGAAGTGATTGAGTGGAAGCAAGGTAGGAGGAAAAGCTACCCAGGTTTTCCTCCTACCTTGCTTCCCCACAACTGAAAATTGGGATCACACACAGCTCCGAAAGCAGGGTAGAACACAGTTTTTGATTGTGTGAATGACCTAACAGCTTAGAAAACAGAATCAAGATGCAATCTTGAATTAAATAATTAAATATCCTGAAAAATTAGGATATTATTCTAGTGGCCTGCGGGCCTATGGAAAAATGGCTATTATTGGCCTACATGATGTGCAGAGTTACACCTCCGTAATCCTTTGCTCCAGGGGGGAAATGGTAGCAGTCTTGCTGGCACAACTGCTTGTTCAGAGCACCATTGGGGCTGCTTATGAGTCTGCAACAGCTCTTGGGTGCATAATTACAGAGGCGCAGTGTAGGGATGGGCCTGGACTGGTCCAGAGGCCATTTAAAAAGCCTCCGGACTGGTCCGGACCTGGGCGGTCCAGTTCGGGTGGGGGGGTACCTTTAAGAGTGGCAGGAGGGTTTACTTACCCCTCCCGCCGCTTTCCTGCTCTCGCACCGTAATTCTAAGAGTAATTGGGGCGGCAGGACACCTCCCTGCCACGCCTTTACCAACGTTGCTCTTCAAAACTCCCAGGCGTCCTTTGCGCGCATGCGCGCACGTCACAGTGGAGTGGTGCGGCCTACTACCTATTCTCTTGACCCTTGCCCGACATGGCTTATAATATCTAGCAGGTGGATTGTTGTAGGCAGCCTGGTAGAGATCATAAATGCTTCTCTGAGGAAGGGAGGGATGCCTCCTTGTCTTAAGGAGGCAATTATTAGAATCTTGCCTTGTATCCCTCAGAGTCGGGTAACTACAGGCCTGTCTTCAACCTTCCGTGGTTGGGCAAGGTAATTTAGAGGGTCGTGGCTTCCCAGCTCCAGACAGTCTTTGAGGAACCCAATTATCTAGACCCGTTTCAGACTGGCTTTCGGGTGGGCTATGGGGTGGAGACTGCCTTGGTCGGCCTGATGGATGATCTCCAATTGGGAATTGACAGAGGAAGTGTGACTCTGTTGGTCCTTTTGGACCTCTCGGCGGCTTTCCTCTTCGTCATAAACTCCACTACCTATTGAAATCTTCAAGAGAGGTCCATCTGCAGTTGCCACCGGCTCGTCTGGTGGCTATTCGGGGACGGACCTTCTCAGTTGCTGCCCCAATGCTTTGGAACGCACTCCCTGCTAAAATAAGAGTCTCCCCATCTCTGACAGTTTTTAAAAAATCTTTAAAGACACATTTGTTCACCCAGGCTTTTAATTAAATACCGTTTTAATAGTTTTAACTTCATTTTAAAATATTGTTTCAAGGTTTTAAATTTTTGTAATGTTTTAACTTTTTGCTGTCATTTATTTTAACCAATGTTTTAATTCCTTTGTTGTCATTTATCTGTTTTAACTAATGTTTTAACTTTTCTGTTTTTGTTGTAAATCACCCAGAGACGTAAGTTTTGGGCGGTATAAAAACAGGTTAAATAAATAAATAAATAAATAAATTTTAGAACTCAAAGCGATTTCTGCTACCTCTAAAAAGAGCTTGTATCTGCCTATTCTTGCTTTGTGCCTCTTGGGCAGGCCTCAGGTTTATCCCCTTGCCATAGGAACCTCTGTGTGCTGTTATTCCAGACTCAGAAATGTTCACACTGGGTTATGGCAAGCCAATATGTGACCTGAGTAGACAGCTTGTTAATGAGGTGAGATGAAGTGACAGCCTGAGATGGCAGCTCTGTAATGCAGTGGCGAGTGTGGGCATCCCACCATGCCCACTGCCACCTGAGCATCGCCTAACCTGCCTCCCACGACTGGATGCCCAATGGCCCTTCCCCATCACTGCCAGGATGTTCTTTAAACATCAGGTTGAGAGGAGAGCTCCTTCCTCCTCATCACCCACCCTGAAGTTTAAAAGTATCCCAGCAACAACTGGAAATGGCAGAAGGGGTTACAAGTGGGTGGCACCACCTCATCACAACTCCCTCCACCCTTCCCCATCACCGCTGGGAAGTGTTTCACACCAGGCTGGGTAGCGAGAAGGGAGCTTCTTCCTCTTTGCTGAAGTTTAAAAGCATCCTGGGGGGATGGAGAGGGGCAGATGGGCTACAAATTGTCTCAATTCTATGATAAAATTGAAGAAGAAAAAAGAAGAAAGAAGAGGAGGAGGAGGAGCAGGAGGAGGAGGAGGAGCAGACTGAGGAAATTAATGACTGCCGTTTTCTTCAAGAGTCCCAGAAAATGGTACCAAAATGTCAGGATTATTAAGCAAGAGATTGATTCTGGGCAGGATCACAGCATGCAGGAAGAGAAGGGCGAGCCATTCCCCGCCCACATCATTTTCTTGCCAAAGGTCTCCTCCATAACTGCTATTTGCCCCTGAAGTTACTATTATTATTCTCTTGTTTACACAGTCAGACAGGTGTTATTGACTGGTTTGTTTTATCCAGACATCGAGTCCTTCCCAAGGACCTGGGATGCCTGAATTTTCTTGTCAATTGTTATAGATATCGTCGCAGAATATAGGCTGTTCCCAGTAAAGTTGCTTTTTGTAATTGGCTGGTGGTGATTTCTGTGGCCCCTATGGTGTTGAGGTGCTCTTCAAGGTCTTTTGGAACTGCACCCAGGGCGCCAATGACCACTGGGATTATTTTGGTCTTCTTCTGCCACAGCCTTTCACTTTCAATTTGTAGATCTTTGTATTTGGTGATTTTCTCTATTTCTTTTTCTTCTATTCTGCTATCCCCTGGTATTGCTATGTCGATTATTTTAACTTATTTTTTTTTCTTCTCGACTACAGTTATATCTGGTGTATTGTGTGGCAGATGTTTGTCTGTTTGTAGTCGGAAGTCCCATAATATTTTTACATCATCGTTGTTGTTATTATTATTATTATTATTATTTCACATCCCACTCTTCCTCCAAGGAGCCCAGAGCGGTGTACCACATACTTAAGTTTCTCTTCACAACAACCCTGCGAAGTAGGTTAGGCTGAGAGTGAAGTGACTGGCCCAGACTCACCCAGCAGGTATCATTGCTGAATGGGGATTTGAACTCAGGTCTCCCTGGTCCTAGTCCAGCACTCTAACCACTACACCACTCTGGCTCCCCATTTACTGCAAATAGTTCTGAACAGAATGTTCAGGAAGTGTTATGATAGAATGTTGAAAATGACATTCACATTTATACATTCCATTCACCTTAATATGCCTACTTGTTTCACTGACTCCACTTTTCCAAGTTCTTTATGGACTATATAGCTGTGAGGAAACCCGCAGTCCTTAGGAGTAGATTCTACATTTATCTGGACTATTACCTTTTTTGGTGTGTGTGTGTGTGTGTGTGTATGGGTGTGTGTACACATACCATAACATAGATTGTATAATATAAACACAGAATGAGAGATGACCTTTTCAGATATGGTCAGTTGAGATAAGTCTGAAATCCATTCCTGAATTGATGGCTGACCCACTTATTCATTTAAAAGAAATGGTTTTTCTATGTTATTTTTAGCTGTAGCTGAATTTGTAAAGTAGTCAGCCCTTAAATTAGAACTCAGGGGGTTTGGACAATAAAAGGCAAACTGCAAATAGTTTTAAGAATGATATCAGCACCCCTATGAAGTGTTAACTCTTTTTTTATCAAGTCTGTGTATACATTTTTAGCAGCACAATAACTTAGTTAATTGCTTTGTAGGGATTTCCCCCTTTTTTATTCTATACAAATAGGGATTTAATTTTCTTCAATTCAGTCTCCAGTAGCAAGGAAGATCACCATAAAATAAACCACAAACAAAGCCAAGATGTTCTCTTCAATCTCCTCTTTTTTCCCCTACAGAAAAAGAATCACACACTTCTTATAAAAATGATAGCTTTTCATCCTCAACAAAATGGTAGAAAAACATCTTTTATGAGTATACACAACAATATTTCTAATTGATACAATGCTCTGAAGTGTTTAGATCTTCACAGATAGCATCTCAGTAGGCCTCACAACAGTCTTCCAAGATAGGTCAGTATTATTACAAAGTATTCCCAACATGCAGATGGGCAATGGAGGCTGAGAGAGAGTGCTGAACAGCTCCCATATTAATGGTTTCCTTTCATTGAAATGTATATTTTAATATCTTATCAATGAAGTGGTAACTAGTGAGAGGATGGGCCCTTACATCCCATAAGAGGGCTATCAGGTGTGCAGTGGGGAAGGCTGCTTAATCTTACCTTCCCCGCAGACGATTGCTGGGTGTGCTGATCACACGCCCAGGCGGTCACCAGGGAGGCACCACGGAGGTTTGGGGACTAGGATGCATCATTCCAGCCCTCAGAAATCCCACACAAGTGCACAGTGCATTGTGGAGATCTCCACAGCAATCAGCAGGCACCTGTCAGTGTTACAGCGCCAGCTAAAAGCACACGGTCAGGGAAACACTCGCTCCCTTAACCCCATTTAAGAGGAAGGCTCCCTAAGCACCACCAGGAGCCGGTCTGCTCCCGCAGGTTCCAATGGGTAGCCAAGCCCAGGCTTAGCTGCCCTAGGCCACTCTAGGCTGCTTGCGAGAACAGCCTCAGTTAGTGGCTGACATGATATGCAGCAGTACGGAGCTACTTGAAACCACATGGGGCTCCCAACACAATGTGTAGTGGCTCTGTACCACCGCACATTGTGTCCCTCAGCTCTTGCCTGTGGGTTTCCCAGAGGTATCTGGTGAGCCACTGTGTGAAACAGGATGCTGGACTAGATAGGCCTTGGGCCTGATCCAGCAGGGCTGTTCTTACGTCAGCCAACATTTTTCAGATGTTTCTGTTGATGGAACTGCCTCAGGGATGGTTGGTTGACACCCCCAGTTCGGGCAAATGTGGGGAATTTAGGTCAAAAGGGGAGAGACAGTTCTGAGCAGTTTTAATTTGTGCAGGCGCCTGAACTCAAGAAAATCGGCTTGAGAGAGAGGTTCTAATTAACAAAAGGAGTTCATTGCAAGAAAAACAAATAAAAGTTATAAAACTAGGTTACTAGGCAGTCCTAGCATAAAAGTGATACAAATATGTTTAAAAACAGACTATTGTAAGGAACTTTTAGCTTAAAGTTCCAAATTATGTGTGAATTCCCAGACGGGCTAGAGAGTAAGATAGGGGGGTTAAGGTTTAAGAAATTAGAGAGAGGGATAGATTCAGCCCTGAAGGAGCCAGGCAAGAGGCTATATCACCTGTCCTCACAAAGATCTGACTTGGGCAGCTGGAGACTAGTGTCTGTCCGGGGAGGCAAAATGGAAAGCAGGAGAGTTGTAGGAATTGGTGTGGAGGGATGCCCATGAGAATGGCTTCTCAGTGTACCCAGCTTATTGCACCTGCTAGGTAAACTGGTTGGATTGATACACAGGCCAATCCAGATAGTGATTTCAGCTCAGGTGGCCTCAAAAGAGAGGGGCACACCAAGGTGGTTTGTTGCAGTGGAGTCCCAGGTGTATAATACATGAGGAAGCATGCAGTTCGTCTTGCTGAAGTCCTTGTTACAGTCTGATGGAGTCCCAAGTGTAAAGCACAAGGGAGCACACTGGGTCATGGAGTTAGGGATACTTATATCCCAAAACGTGCTTTGAGGGCACTTTTCTTTTGTCACACTTTGCTGAATAGGGTAACCCGTACAGGCTTTTTGGAATGCATTATGCCTGATCATCCTTCCTGGGTGGGAAGGTATGAGAATCACCTATTGTATTCAAGGCTGATTGTGAGGACAATTGGAGTGTGCAGATGTGTCCAAGAGTATCCTGTGCTGGGAAGGGCTTCCCAATAGTTCTATCATAAGTTTTGATGTGCACCTTTTCAAAGTTACATCACTGACTCATCCCTATTGTGAGGGAGTCTGCTGCTACACTGGTCTGTATCTGCTTTCCCTTCCTGGCTTAATTGCTTCATTTGCAACAGGTGTTATCTCTCTTGCGAGAGGATGAGGGGAGTTTTAGAGTTCATCCTAAGTCCAAAATGACCTCGAATGCCAGATAACTCTCAATTGCGAGTTCTGGAGTCTGCTTAGCCGGGCCCCCATGTAGGGAAAGGGAGTATGAAGCTAATCCCCTTTGCAATTTGTGTTACTTGCAGTCCAAATCTAGGGGTAACCAGTCCACTGCCAACTAAGGGACTTGTCCCCATGTAAAACATAAAATGGGAGCTCACATTGCGGTGCAGCTCCTGAGCATAGCAAAAGTGCAATCTCCAAGCCTGGAGATGCAGTTGCAAACAGGGAGGCTTCTGGGAGAAGGCAGAATAAGCTCAGCTGGTAACATTGCATATTTTCTCCAACTCTAATGAAATTTTTGATTAGATTATGCTTGTGCGATCTCAGGTATGCCAACTAGGATCCCAGCATCATGCATCTCATTCAGAAATCACCTCTGCAGATGGCTTGGCATTTTAATTTAAATCTTGCATGTTCCGATAGAGGCCAAACTATGTATTATAAGTTTCTTCTCCACCTACCAACCAGATGGGAAACAGAGACGAAGGAAGTGTTACTTGATCCACCTGCTGAGGCTGAGGGTAGTTGAGATTCAAGGACTGAGAGGTTGTGGATATCAAGTGATGACTGAGGTTCTGCTAATGTTTTTCCTTGCCACATTTGTTTTAAAGGGTCCGTTGCTAAACATGTGGTAGAACATACTGTAAGTGAAGAATTCCAGATTGTAGGGGGCAGCACCCAAAATGTCCTGCTTCACTCTCTAGAAGATCTCACTTGTTCACAAGATGGAACACAGAGCAGTCATTACAATAGTGGGTTCAGTATACCTAGGTATAGGAGGTGCACCAGCTAGCCCATCCCTCACACTCCTTAGCAAAACCCCTGGTGCTTGTCTGGGGAGAGCAGCACTAAATCCTGGGACACAACTGAGAACCTTGGATTCTCCAGGATTGTAAACCACATGAGGCCGGTTTGAATGATACTTCCCCCCACTGCACTAGCCAATGCGAGTTAGAAGGGCGTTGCACCAAGAATGTGCCCCTGCTTGATGTCTTTCTTGAACATCCTGACCCCTCCTGGTGTGTTCCTTTATCATGTGTGGTGGTGGGGGAGCTCATCCAAACTGCAGCTCTTCATATGACTGAAATAGTAGTTCAAATTAGTATTCATGTAGAGCTGAAGTTCAGACAAACCACCCCTCATCAGATAAAGGAAGGAACAAGCCACTGGGGCATTGGGACATCTGGGGGAGCTTTCAGGTCAGGTGCACTCTTGGTGCATCCCCCTTTTTAAGCATGTGGGCTGGTTCAGCAGGTTAAAAGTATAGCCCACTCTAGCTCATGGAGGATGAGTCCCTAGGTTCAGCGCTGCCCTCCTCAGACCAGTACTGAATGCTGGGACGGCTGGGAGTGCGGAAGGAGCCTCTTGGTATGGCAGCAGGGCCTCAGATTGAAATTGAAAAGGGCCTCAGACTTGAACCCCTGATGGAACACAGAGCAAGCCAAAATGGGCTACAACGGGATATATGTGCTGTGGTTATGTATTCATTTTTCCCCACATGCACATAGGTTGCAAAATATATAATACAGGAGAACCTCGTTATGCGTGGACTCACCACGGTTTCGCATATCCGCGGATTCACGTATCTGCAGTCAAGTAATGTACACCCAACCTTGGTATATGGGGAGGGGGGTAACTGGCAAAAAACGGGTTAAACTTGCATATCTGCGGGTCGGGGATGGGGATGGTCATTTCTCTCTGCCATTTTGAGTGCAGGGTTGAGTGCAGGATTTTCTGCTAAATTTTGGTGACTTTTCAACTTGTGAGGGGCCAGGGGAGCATGGTAGGGTACTTTATTTGTTCTGGTTCTCATTTGGGGGGCAATTTTTGGCAATTTTTTTAAAGCCTGGGAAGCTAACCCCCCAGTTTGCATAACACCTAATTTCCCACGGTTTCATTATCTGCACCCACCCCCGCAGAACGGAACCCAAGTCGATAACAAGGTTCTACTGTAATGCATTATAAGCCTTGATTTAAGCTGGATGCAAGCCAAATAGTTTCATTGTTCCTAAAACAGTAGCATTATATCTTGGCAGGCTGTGCTTAGATGCCAGTTTTCTCAACCCTGCAATGAGAGATATTTGTCACAGAATTCCATAAGCATGTTAAACAATGAATACAAAATAATAATATTCCTTTCACTTTTGATATTGTTAGACTACTTCCTACTGATCCCTATTATATTCCCATAGAAAATAGGAAATTGTTTCAGCTTCATTAATTTTTATTGGACACTTGGTTACATTACTGCCTTATTTACATTCTAAGAGTTTAATGGCTTACTTTAAAAAAGGTTTAAATGACAATTTCTTTAGCATCACCAGGAAAAGCAAATATGGATTCACAATAGCAGCAGTCTCTTCCTGCCCCTGCACTTAGGCATTAAATACCACCCATGGTTGCAGCAGATGGATCATCTTCAATCTCTCTCTCTCTCTCTCTCTCTCTTTCCCCACTCCCTCCCAAGGGCTCTAGTCATTAATGGCTCTAGCCAAACTTCACCTCTTGGCACCAGGAACAAAAGGTTCAGATGAACACAAAGCAAGCCAGGGTGGGTCTTCAGGGGCTGAATGTCTGACAAACTAAAACATTCATCTGCTGATTGCCTTTGTCAGCTCTTAGGAAACAATGTTTTAAACATTTACAGGTAACAGAATGCTGCCATTTCCAGTACATTTGCAGTAAGATCCTCTCTCATCATTAATGTGGATGAGTTCGGGAGATGCTATAATGCTGTTGACATTTCAGACATACCAGTTGCAATGTTTCCAAGTGACATACATTTCTGGAATCTCTGAAAATAAAGTTCTGCCGTACCATTTTGGGGCCTACAGGGTTTGACAAGATTTCATCTGTTGTTGCTTTATTGTGAGAAGAATTTGATTATGGCCAACCAATGAATGACTTGTTGGATTCCTGGAGTTGGAAGGGAACCCTAACAACTTACAAGGCAGGATGAAGGTTGAGAAGTGCAGATGGCTCAAAGGTTGGTCCGGTGGAGAAATGGGTGAAGCTCCCGGGCCTTTGGGATGGTTGTTGGGGCCCACACAACCCACCACTAATCCCAAGGGCAATTCCTCCTGACCATCCCGTCTGTGAAGTGAGGCAACCACCCTGAGCTCCCACGGTGAAAACCAGAACACTGGTTATTTTCAAAGTAATTTGCTTTCCCTACTCACCTTTTAAACCTGCAAGGGTTAGATCAGGACCAATCCAATTCTAGCAGGCTTTAGCAGGGGGAGTGGGGGAGGTGATCCATACACCTGTCAAGAAGCCATACACAACAAACATTCCTTACAACTTTTTTTTTAAAAAAAATCCAAAATAATATCTTCAGAAATCTATGCAGGTATACTACCTCTGAATATGGAAGTTCCATATATAACCATTATGAGTAATTGCCAGTGATAGGTCTTTCTGCCATGAAATTGTCTAATCTTCTTGTAAACTATCTAAACTAGTGGCTATCATCAGATGTTGTGACAGTGGATTCCATGAATCAATAATGTATTCTGTGAGGAAGTGCTTTCTTTTCTCTCTATCCTGAATCTACAGTCAATCAGTTTCATTGGGCATTTTGTTTAAGAAAGAGGGAGAACAACTTCTTTCCATCCGCTTTTCCCACACCATGCATACTTTTATAAAGCTCTATGTCTACCCTGAGCCAGCCAAACAGGAGGGATCAAAAAGGGAATAGATGTGGTTAGAGCCGCACGAGCAGGGAAAGGGGAGGGGCCAAAAATTGAAGAGATGGTACCAATGAAATGAAGTAGGGTTGCAATAACCATAATACATGTATGGAATTCACAACCACCCAATATAATGGCCACCTAGTGGCGCAGCAGGGAAGTAGCTTGCCTAGAGAGCAAGAGGTTGCTGGTTCGACTCCTCGCTGGTATGTTTCCCAGGCTATGGGAAAGACCTATATTGGGTAGCAGCAATATAGGAAGATTCTGAAAGGCATCATCTCATGCTGTGCAGGAAATGACAATGGTAAACCCCTCCTGTATTCTACCAAATGGCTCAGTGGTCACCAGGAGTCGACACCGACTCGACACCAACTCAACAGCACAACTTTACCTTTAGCTTAGATATTAGAGGGGTAATAATGGGTAATAGCTATCACCTTTATGCTTTGCTTATGAGCTTTCCATTTGGCTGGCCACTCACAAACAAGGCATGAAGGTAAAGTTTCACAACAGATGGAAAAAACAGAAAGCACTCAAGCAAATAAGGAGACCCTGAGGCTATTCCCACAATCCCCCAATAGCAGGCTAAGGGAGCCCAGCCTGCTTTCAGGCAATCGTGTGCTGCAACGGGAGCTGTGCAGCTCCTGGCAGCTAACCTCATTAAATCCTCCTCCACTTAAATGAGGTTGCTCCATTAACCTTGTTTTTTTTAATCGTGTGTCGCTGCAGCGTGTGGTGACATATGAGGAGATTTCTCCCCCAGCCAGGAGGCTGCCAGAAGCCTACTGGGCTCAGGTATCTCTCCAGAATGCCCCGGATGCTTGGGTGGGGCATCCTGGAACTTCCGGGGGCCACACGGCCCCCGATCCCCGCAGCCCCCGCTGGCTCCATGACAGAACCAGCAGTCATGTGGACGGCCGATCCGGCACCCAGGGCTGCCTTTTGATCGGCTGCAGGGAGAGCAGGCTAAGCCCGTTCTCCCCGCAGGCCCAGAAGAAGCTCTTCTCACCTATCGTGAGAAGAGCTTCAAAGTCTCATGGTGCTGTGAAGTATTTATTGAAGCCCAACGCGTTTTAGCCTAAGAAGGCAAAGGCTACTTGCTCAAGGTCTCTTTGAAATATCACAAAGTATTGCCCGTGAAGAAAGCCTCTACGCTGAAACGCGTTGGCCTAAATGTTTCACAACATACATATTGTGTGAAGAAGGACTTTTTCTGTGCTGTTTCATGTCTACTGGCAAACAAATTTCATTGGGCTACCAAGTTCTAATGTTATGGGTCAGGAGGTAAAGATTTTTTCAATACACTTCCTCCTTCCCATACATAATATTATAAACGTGTATTACATCCTCCTTTCTTGTCTTTGTTCTAAACACAAATGCCAAATGTGGAATTTAGAACATCATAACATATCCCTGAGCTTCTTTCTAGAAACAAAAATAAAATGATAGCACATTGGAATGAAAGGAATCTACAGTTGGTGAAAGTTTGGAGTAATTTTTGAAAATCAAGAATGAAAAGTTCCATCGGTTTGCTCCACTGCATTAGATTTCTCTGACCCAGTAAGACTTCCCTTACAGTCTTAGGTGTTCAGGTTTATTAACATTGTGTGTATTTTAACCATCTGAAGTCCTTAGAAGACATCCCTAATTTGAAAGTGCCTTTAAGATCAAACAACAGTTGGTTTTGAATTTTCTTCAAAGAGCCAAAGCAGCCTGTCTGATTTCACTTCCTTGACAACAAATGCATGGTATTGTCTTTGATATGCTGGCAGCTGCAGAAGTTTGAAGTTTTCTATTAAGACAAGCACTATTTACTTCTATGGCACTTACACATAATAGAGCACTTTTGACTTCTATAAAGTGTGTGTTATTAAAGCACTTTGCTAATGTACTGAGGCTCTTTCGCAAAACAAGGTAAGACAGAAGCAACCCCTTTTCAAAATGTCTCTGGGAAATGAGATGAAAGTAGGGGGGAAGAGGGGGAATTTCAGGGTGCAAAGCAGTTCTTTAACAATAAGAAGAGCTGTCTTAAAATGCCGCAATGCATGATTAAAGCCGTCACCTTTATACTTAGAAGTACTTTCATAAACATTTGTAACAATTTAAACATAGTCTGCCATTCTACACTTTTCACACAAGGGCCCTTCACTTTAATGGCAACCTTTTAGATGAAGCCAGAGAGAGAGAGAGAGAGAGATTTGGGCTGCAGCCTTCATGGTATTTCTGACAAAAGTAAAACAGTATAATGAAAAAGATAGAATGACACAGAGTTTGCATTCCCAGGTAACTGCAGTTGATTATATTTATTGAAGATTACCATTTGCATTTAATGTTTGACCTTTGGCAACTGCAAATCCATTTGACATTAACTTCATCCCATTCCTGGCAATGGCAAGATGTATGCATGAAAACGAGAATCGTCATCATCTCATGTCTAGCAGTCTTCCTGATAAAGTACTATAATGCCAGAACAGCCAATTTCTGAATTCTCGAGGCCGCTCTAATCTCTCACCCTCTCTGCAGGGCTAGGGCGATGGAAGTATACTCCAGCCTACAGCCACAGCCCCACTGGAGGTGAAGGGGAGACGGGGAGGGCACCATTTCTGCTGCTCTCTCTCCTTGCTCCAGATCAAGTTTTCATATACTGTATTAGCAACTGTCCCTGAGAGTCACATGCCCCCACATGGACATGTAGAATCCAGAGGAAAGAGTTGTGGCACAAGAGGACCAGGCAGTGGAGTATAATAATTAATCGATTAATGAAAGAAGTCTTGTTTATAGAAAGGCAAGTGCAGACTGCTTTCTATTCTCCTGCTGCTTGTTGTTTATCTGCCCTGCCTCCATCCTTGGACTGAACTAAAACTGCAACTAATCTAGAACCTGGCCTGGATCAAGGAATGGATTCACTAGAAAAACAACAAGACAGATTCCTACATATGGAAATCTGATTTGGAGGGAAGAGAGAGCAGTGTCAAATGCACCCTCCTCCCCTGCTTTGCCTCTGCTGGAGCTGTGGAAGATTGAAGCGCCTTTAAGTTCCCGTCTTTTTGTTTCTCTGCAGGGCTGTTTCTGTTGTTCTAGCCCTGAGGAGGATCTTGGGGCCACACATGTACAAACTAGCCTTCGCATGGATCATCAGACTCTATGATAATCATGTGTACACCATCAAACAATATAGCTATGCTCTTATGACACAAGTGTGCCTGTGCAAAAGTGGAACATTATACACAAAATCCAAAGCAATATGTAGACTCATACCTGCAACAGAATGAGACAGTAAAATGGTGCTTCCCGAAGTTAAAACTTCCTGCAAAAGAAAACTAGCTCAGCAGATAAGGGCTGGGCTAGAAAATAGCTTCTTGGGCTATCTTTCTGTTTGCAGGAAGCTTTCTTTAAACATGTCCCCTATCTGTAAAACGTGGAACATTTAACAGCATTCAGAGGTTAACCTAGGTAATTTTGGAGCCTGGACCTAAAGGCCTTTGAAGCCCCACCCCGCTGCAGGTTAAGAATCATCCGCCTACACACATGCCCACCGTGACATATGCAGTATTTTGAACACATGGGTACTCGAAGGGACAAACAGCAACTGAACTCACAAGTTCAGTTCTCACAAGAATGTAAGAATATAAAACAGGTATAATTATGCAAAGATGCATTAACAGAAACATTTCAACACGCAACTTAACATATTCCCATCCCACATATTTCTTTCTTCACTCCCCACTCCCTCTCTAAAGCAACCAGCGCAGGTCACAATCACACTCATATGCCTGGTGCAGTGTGCGCCGGCGGCGTGGGACAGAGACCACACCACCCAGGTCAGACTAAAGAGGATTTGGCGGGAGGGGGCAGAGGGTGTGGAAGCCCTGGGGTAAAAGCACCTCTGATCACATTCTTGCCTCATTCTTTCACATCTGTAAACCCAATCCTTGGACAGTTGCAGCTGCAACCTTGCAAATGAAACAGCAGGCAAACATCTTGACACAATTTGATGCAAATGTGGTCGGGGCAAACAGTGTCCAGGGTTTATCTGTGCAAAAGGTCTAGCCCAGTCTCAGGTTGCCTGTGGGCCATTAATTACTGTAGGAGGGGAACAGCTTCAAGGATATCACAGATCTCTTGCTACTTTCAATGTATTTACATTAACCATATGGGGCACATCTACATGACAAGTTTTAATTGTCATGAAACTTCTAATTGTTGTGGCAACCTCTCCCCTTCACATCCCCCCCACCACAAACCTTTGCCCTTCCAAGGATTTCTTGATTAAGACGTTTCAAGCGGCTTTTGGCAACTCTCTTGGGCTCCAAGAGAGCTGTTTTACCATCACCTTAAAGCGATCCCCCCACCCCCTCCAAACCGGCTTGAATGCCGGTTGCCAGAACTGGTTTGGCGCCCCTAGAATGGTGTGCTGAATGGTTCTGTGCACATCCCTACTCTAAACCAGCACTCTACTGGCCTCAATACTAGGGGTGTGTGAGCCGATTTGGTTTGAGTTACCAGTGGGACTTGTAAGTAGTATCTGACTCCCCTCCTGCCCTCTCTACCCTTAGGGAAGTCCCCCTGCCCCATTACTGGTAATGGGGAATCCTCACTGGATTCACCTTTACCAGTAGAGCTCTGAACCAATTTGAACCAGAACCGGGTGCGGTTCGAATGCAGTTCGACCAAGTTTGACCAGAACCAAAACCAAACCAGCAAAACCGGTTTTGTGCACATCCCTACTCAATACACCTCCTTCCACTCCTACAGGTGAAACTCGGAAAATTAGAATATCGTGCAAAAGTCCATTAATTTCAGTAATGCAAATTAAAAGGTGAAACTGATATATGAGACAGACGCATTACATGCAAAGTGAGATAAGTCAAGCCTTAATTTGTTATAATTGTGATGATCATGGCGTACAGCTCATGAAAACCCCAAATCCACAATCCCAGAAAATTAGAATATTTCATGGAACCAAGAAGACAAGGATTGTAGAATAGAACAATATCGGACCTCTGAAAAGTATACAGTGTACTGTACTTGATTGGCCAGCAAACTCGCCTGACCTGACCCCATAGAGAATCTATGGGGCATTGCCAAGAGAAGGATGAGAGACATGAGACCAAACAATGCAGAAGAGCTGAAGGCCGCTAATGAAGCATCCTGGTCTTCCATAACACCTCATCAGTGCCACAGGCTGATAGCATCCATGCCACGCCGCATTGAGGCAGTAATTGCTGCAAAAGGGGCCCAAACCAAGTACTGAATACATATGCATGCTTATACTTAGTCCGATATTGTTCTGTTCTTCAATCCTTGTCTTCTTGGTTCCATGTAATATTCTAATTTTCTGGGATTGTGGATTTGGGGTTTTCATGAGCTGTACGCCATGATCATCACAATTATAACAAATTAAGGCTTGACTTATCTCACTTTGCATGTAATGCGTCTGTCTCATATATCAGTTTCACCTTTTAATTTGCATTACTGAAATTAATGGACTTTTGCACGATATTCTAATTTTCCGAGTTTCACCTGTATTCAAAGTCAGAGTGGGAGGCTGGAGTGGAGGAAGAGGGTGTGGAGGGCTCACACCACTGCTGGAGAAGGCAAGGTAGACCTGTGCTGGTAAGAGAAAGGACGGCAGGTCAGCAGGCAATTTCCTGGACCGACTGAGGTGGAAGGTGGGAATAGCTGCTTGGCACATTGCAGCCTCCAGGCATCAGTTCTCACCAGTAGATTATGTATGAGGGGCCTAATCTAGAAATAGTGAACTGGGATCAGAAAATCTTTTTGGCAGTCCTGCTGCTGGTGCAACATCTATATGGCCCAGCGCCACGTACCCGATGCTAGATAATAATGGGACAGTTGCTCATTTGTTCAGCTCCAAGAATCGGTCTACTTATCTTGATAGCTCCTCTGCCTCATTCAGAAGACCATGAAACTGATCCATCTAGTTTAGTGTCTGTTGCAGCTGCTACTCACTGTGAATCATGATCCCTATGTCCCCTTTCTGCAAGCAACCAGGCAGCTATCCAACACTCACTGAAGCAACTATGTTCCCTATGTTATGCCATGCAGACCACAAATAAGGGGGCCTATGGCAAAAGCAATAAGCAGGGGGAACTGGCTGTCTCATAGAAGATTGCCACTGTTCTCCTCCAAAGGCTCTTCTGCCTTTAAACTTGGCAGGCAGACATGTAACACTGTAGCTTTATGAGAGTTGGCTCCAGGTTTGGGGAACCCTCCGCAAACCATTGCCTAGTGGCTGCCCTCCTATCCAGGTGGGCCCCTGAGGTAGAAAGAAAAAGAAAGAAAATCCTGCCATGTGGAAGGTATGGTAACAATAATGGGGGGCAAGGTAATGGTAACGGTGGGCAAGGTTAGGGGAGGGGGTCCGCCCAGCTGCCAATTCGTGGCTTGACCTAATTCTCCCTGGTGGGTGACCAAGGGCAAGTGTCAATGTCAGTGGCGAATTAACGGAGAGGCAGAGTAGGCATTTGCGTATGGTGGCAAAATTTGAGGAGCAGCCATTTTTGCCACTCAAATTTTGCTGCCCCTCTCTGTGGGCAGCAGCAGCTGCAGCAAGGGTGGAGTGGGTGAGGAGAAAATCCCCCCTTTTACCTTATTTAAAAAATGGCAAACCTTTTTTGTTTAAGGTAAAAGGGCAGCAAAAGCCTTTTTGTCAGTGGGCATCAAAAAGCTGGATCCGCCCCTATTATGATGATGATGATGATTAATTCAATTTCTATACCGCCCTTCCCAAAATGGCTCAGGGTGGCTTACACAGAGAAATAATAAATACGTAAATAGATAGATAGATAGATAGATAGATAGATAGATAGATAGATAGATAGATAGGATGGATCCCTGTCCCCAAAGGGCTCACAATCTAAAAAGAAACATAAGATAGACACCAGCAACAGTCACTGGAGGTACTGTTCTGGGGGTGGATAGGGCCAGTTAATCTCCCCCTGCTACATAAAGAGAATCACCACATTCAAAAGCTGCCTCTTTGCCCTGTTAGCAGGGGTTAACATTGCCCTCCCCAGGGTGCTGGACCCTCAACAGTCACCCCAAAATGTCATCTTATGACTCTGAGCCTGAGCTACACCCAGCATGAAGATGCAGTGACAAGGAAAGCGGCATCCGTTATGACTTTGTCTGTCATGTTGCTTTCAAGGAACAGGGTCCTTGCAAGAACGTGGAGGATCAATCCATTTCTATGTGATGCTGTCAGAACTCACTCACTCTGCTATTGAAACAGTTGAGTAAAAGCTGTGACTTCTATAGCAGCTCATGGAATCCAGCTCTAAGCAGGTTGATTTTCTAAGGGCCGATTTACATTTTGAACTCAGCTCTAAAAAGTACCCCAAATTTTTAAGTGGCAAAACAGCACAGCAGAAGTCATTGTGAAGAACTCTGAATGCAATAAACATAGAAGCAGGAGTTCTAATTTTTTCTGATCACTGCTTGCAAGTATATAATGGGGAAATCTGACCATTTAATCTACATGTGCTGTTCACCATGGACGATGTCGACTCACATGTTTCCAGTTAAAGTTGGTACACAAGTTCAGCTTGTAAGGTGAGAGTTGGCTCAAAACCCATTGATTTCATAGAGTTTCCTTGTGTTTATCATCACAATACCTTTGCATATTTTTGAAAAAAGAGGAATTATACTATACTATAAACAGGAATTCTTACAATCATGTATTATTCCAGTGAAAGGGCCATATATGCTTATCTATCACTTGATTTCTAATCATCTGCTTATTCAATACTTGATGACACAGCAGTATGTATGAAATGACTCCACTGAACATCATTGCATGTGATCTCCAAATTCTAACTGTGATGGCGCATTCACACATGCAAGTTACCCCTTGAAGTGGCAGTCATCACGTGATGAATAGGTATGTGTGAACCAGACATCTCTTTCTCTTTCTCCCCCACCGACATATTCCTGCCTTAATCAGCAGTAAAACAGGAAATAGAAAAATGTCCTCCTCCCCGTGACTTAGTACATTGTTTGCATGGTTTCTTCCTTTTGTTTTTACAGCTCCCTCCCTTCCTTTCTACTTGAAGACAGAATAGACAGTAAAAGTTCCTTCTGTGAGTTGCCAAGGTGCTCCCAGACCATTGTGCAGAATCATTGTCAGGTTAAATTAGGGAGTACAGACTCCATGAGTGTAAAAAAATCAATACTTGATGGAAGATTGCTCCCCGGAAAATCTGTTTTGATTCCAGGATTAATTCGCGACCAAAGGCTTCTGCAAAATGACATGCCATTAGTCAGAAAATGAACACATTCTACCCTTGAAATTGGATGGAAATATGTCAGGTGATTGACCCATTCATTCTGTTCGCTCTCTGGGCAGAAAAAGTAGGTGTGGTAACTGAGAATTAGGCCTGTGAACCAGGTCCATTTTCCAAGCAGTAAAAAAAAATAAAAAATAAGTCCAATGTGAATTGCAAGTATTCTCTAGGCCATTGTTGTAAAGCTATTGCAAATGCATTCAGTCAAGGCAAATGCATTTGTCTGGAAGGCCTGACTCTCTTGTGTTTTCTGAATCTCAGAATAAACCATACTAAAAAAAAAATAATCTTAAAATAAAGCAGGGATTTTTTTTCCAGTTCCAAAAAAAAAAAAAAAAAAAAAGGGAAAGGAAAGAGGCTTGCAATATTAATGACAATGTAATTTGTAGGCCACATATAAAGTAACACTAACTCCCATCCCTGAGCACACCAGTGAGTCCCCCCCCCACTTACAAAAACTTTTAAGAGATAAAGACAAGTGTTTGAGTTACGTTACCACTTCAGCATTCCTGGGTTTCCTGCAATATTTTCAGTACTAATTCAGCTTCAGATCTCGGAATAACACAGGTGTCTTTTACAGTGACTTTCTTCCTTATGCCCCCTGCTCCTATCTCTTCCACAGAAGGTGCCGACCTCTAGGCCAAAAAGAGGGCATTTTAATCTCTATCTTTATATATTCTGGGCATGAACTATGGCTGCGTACAGTGCAGAAACATGCTGAACGTGTGGAACAGAAGGGTCATGACATTAGATATTTGTTGTAATTTGTCTGGTAGAGATTCACCAAGGTGAATCTAACCTCTTGGTGAATAGACTTTTTCAAGAAGACAAAGACATCCATTTCAGTGGCGAACTCTTGGGCAAGCATATTAAGACCTCATATTAGAGGAGTGGAGAGGCCTGCCACTCATGGCAGCTTGCCCAATACTCTTGATTACAATACTGCTTTGGTGGAGCAAATTGAGATGCAGAGGAATAGGTCTGAATCCTGGACTTCACTAACACATACAATGTCTGTTCACATGACCATTTGGGGGTGAGCTGGAGAGCTCTTACTCCACTAGCAGCACACAAGCAGAACCTCCATTTGGAACAGGAAATGCACAATTAAGCCAGGCCCAGCATCCATGGTTGAAATCAAGAGTTGAGAGGCCTCCATGCCTTCTCAGCATTCTTTGAGCAGCCAGCAGTCTGAAAAAACTTATGGCATCAGCAGCTGATTGGCCACAAAGGAGCACAAGATGGATCTAGCCGTGTTGAAGTTGCTCCAGCCTCCAGCTACAGGATAATAGCATTTGTTTTACAGAGTGGCACATCCATGGACAACAGCCCCTGTAACCACAGCTCTCTATTGTTTCCATGCCTGCTGGGTATGGCTGGGTATAAGATCCACACTGATCTAAGATCCAATGGCTCGGTATAAGATCCACATGCCCAGAAAAGCAAGGCAGGACAGCTCTCCTCCTATCTTGGTTAAGAGCAGGGTACAAAATCTGGATTACCCTGTTTTGAGCAACCTGGGCCGGAGGTATTTGTGTCAATTCTCACAGTCATGCAAAACATGGTAACCCAGCTCCTACTCTGATTTTAATAGTTGTATGAACAGGTCTATTATGTTTCTGTGTAGAGTGTATGATGATGGGATCATACCTTCATTCCCACCCAGAATTAGATGCCCTCGGGGGCAACTAATTCTGATAGTTATATCTGTGCATCCAATCAGGAGGCACACCCAGGTCAATGGTTAATCTAGAAATTTGGAAATGTTGCCTGGAAATGTATAGCCAGCACATCTTGTCCAAATAATTTGTTTTCTATTATCAAAAAGGAAAGGAAAGATTGTGCCATCGAGTTAGTGTTGACTCTTAGCGACCACAGAGCTATGTGGTTGTCTTGATAGAATACAGGAGTGGTCAGGGCTGTCCTTGGAGAGCCCTGGCAAGGCCCGGGGCAAATCAATCAGTGCGGGGCCCCCTTCCAGTTAATTCTAATGGAAGTAAAAAGAGCGGGGCCTGGGGCAGTCGCCCTGCTTGCCATGCCCTAAGGACAGCCCTGGGAGTGGTTTACCATTGCCTTCTCCCGCACAGTATGAGACCTTCCTATATCGCTGCTGCCTGATATAGGAGTTTCCCATATTTTGGGAAACACACCAGCGGGGATTTGAACGAACAGCCTAGGCAGGCTGCTTCCCCGCTGTGCCACGAAAACACACACTTCAGGCAGCATCCATCTTGTGACTCACAGCTCACAAACTTAAGGAAGAAGCACACTGAGCATGCTCAGCAACCTAAGTAAGTTAGGAGAGGAGAGCTGGTCTTGTGGTAGCAAGCATGACTTGTCCCCATAGCTAAGCAGGGTCTGCCCTGGATGCATATGAATGGGAGACTTCATATGTGAGCACTGCAAGATATCCCCTCAGGGGATGGAGCCGCTCTGGGAAGAGCAGAAGGTTTCAAGTTCCCTCCCTGGCTTCTGGAGAGGAGAGCTGGTCTTGTGGTAGCAAGCATGACTTGTCCCCATAGCTAAGCAGGGTCTGCCCTGGATGCATATGAATGGGAGACTTCATATGTGAGCACTGCAAGATATCCCCTCAGGGGATGGAGCCGCTCTGGGAAGAGCAGAAGGTTTCAAGTTCCCTCCCTGGCTTCTGGAGAGGAGAGCTGGTCTTGTGGTAGCAAGCATGACTTGTCCCCATAGCTAAGCAGGGTCTGCCCTGGTTGCATCTGAATGGGAGACTTGATGTGTGAGCACTGCAAGATATTCCCCTCAGGGGATGAAGCTGCTCTGGGAAGAGCAGAAGGTTCCAAGTTCCCTCCCTGGCTTCTCCAAGATAGGGCTGAGAGAGATTCCTGCCTGCAACCTTGGAGAAGCCGCTGCCAGTCTGTGAAGTCAATACTGAGCTAGATAGATCAATGGTCTGACACAGTATATGGCAGTTTCCTATGTTCCTATGTTCCTAAGTTAGACTATTAACAGTCTAGAGGTGAGATTCTTAAACTACAAAAACACTACACAGCCCTAGAGTGAGTGTTCTTTTTCTGAATGTGTCCCCATATGATGAGGAGAGGACTAAAGGCCATTTCACACTACACAGTAGCCAGTTTCCACTGTCATTTCTTGCAGTAAACATGTAGCGGAGAGACACATAGCTAAACACACAATAGATGTGTGCCTAGGACAGTAGGTTGTACGAGGCCCGTAACCAGTTGGTGGCATGCTGTGTACCTGCCACACCAAAAAATTCTCTTTCCTCCCCAGCCTCACTGACTGTTTTCACTGAACATTTTATAACCTGCCTCCCCTGACTTTGCAATCCCTCCAGAAAAAAATTAAGGCTGGCTACGGACCTGGGTTGTACACCACCCAGAGACGCAGGTTTTGGGCAGTATATGAATATGTTAAATGAATAAATGTCTGTTATGGATAATTGTGGTATATACCATGTAAAACAAGGGTATTCAGTTCATCCATGGATGGGCCTCCTAAATGCTGTCAATAATATATGCATTCATTGCATTTATTTCTCTTCCTCAGCTTGGGCATGATGAAACTACAGCCATAATATTAAGCGTCATGTATTATTTTAGCCAGGCTCCGGCCACCTGTGCATCCTGACTGACTCCTAGCTCCTGTGCATATTCTAAGAAAAGCAGGTACTGGAGGGGGCCAGAAACACTGGCTCCATACACTGAGCAATTCCCCACAATCCTGTGAGCGGCCTTGAGGGCAGGCAGCAGGGGAGGCTGCAGCAGCTTCCCTCCCCTGCAGACAATCCAGAAGAGTTGCTGGGCACACAGACCACACGCCCAGACAAGCTGCTGCTGCAGACAGTACAGAGGTTCAGGGGCCGGGATGTGTCGTGCTGGCCCCTGGAAATCCCACAATGCACCGTGCAAGTGCACAGTGCATTGTGGGGGAATCAACCCACCTGGCAATGGCCAGAAGCCCGCTCCTGTGTCAGCACCAGCTGGGAGCAGCTGGTGCAGATGCACGAGCGGTTTAGCCCAGGTTAAGGGTGTGAGCACACCTTAGCCTCAGCTAACCGGCAGGCTCCCTAGGTGTGTTTTCCTGCTGAGGTGCCGCCAGGAGGCACGTAGCTCCTGCTGGTTCTCATGGGCAGCCAAGCCCGGGCTTAGCTATGTCAGACAGGTCTTGCCTGCTCATGAGCACAACCTCACTGACTCACTTCCATACAAGCCAAGACAAAGGGGAAAGGGCTCTTTAAAAATTCATCCCCCAGAGACTTTGGCAGAGACTGGCCAAAGCCTCTGGAAGGGGGGAATTTCTGGCACCCAAAAAGTCTCCCCCTCAGCTTCTCACCTGCATTTGTCTGTCTAGCATTGTGATATAACCGAGAAAGCCGGTTCTTGTCTGGGTGGCGTACGATGCTAAATAATAAACACACACAGGGATAAGCTTATGGGATGTTTACTGCTAGCAAGTAAGGCTTTCGGGGCGCACCCAAATCGAGAGCAAAGACCCCCAGTTACAGGTAAGTATTTATACACAGACATAGCTTAGTCATCTACCATGGTGTAACAAAAGTCTTAGAAGGAATGCAAAGCCTATCATCAGTGCAGATCCACCTTTGTTTACATCAGAACAAGACAATTGACCATCCCTTAACTTGTATCAGTTTCCCAACATCTGCCGTCTATTGTTCGTTGCCCCTTCCCTTATCTCCTTAGAGGTGTTATATGGGCCCCTTGTCTATGTTTCTCTTAGCGGAAGAGTAAGATACCAACAGCTGCAGCAGATTTACTCCTTAAGAGGCAAAAGTTATTTCCCTATGCAGAAAGACGCTGGGGGAATTACCCCTTAGTTTCCAGTGTTGAAAGAGGATTATGAAACTCCATATTAAGATGGCTGCGCTGTGGTTCCTTAGTTTTAGGTTAGACTGCCTTCCCAGCATGGATGGTTTGTATGCCGTAGCTTGTATGCCGTTTGTTGCCGTAGCTAAGCAGGGTCCATCCTGGTTGCATATGAACGGAAGACTAGAAGTGTGAGCACTGTCAGATTTTCCCCTTAGGAGATAGAGCCGCTCTGGGAAGAGCATCTAGGTTCCAAGTTCCTTCCCTGGCTTCTCCAAGATAAGGCTGAGAGAGATTTCTGCCTGCAACCTTGGAGAAGCCGCTGCCAGTCGGTGTAGACAATACTGAGCAAGATGGACCTATGGTCTGGCTCAGTATGTGTCAGCTTCCTATGTTCCTAGAAATGTTTACCATTCCTGCTCTTGCTAATGCATAAATGAAAATATCTATTAGTCATGGGAAATGATGGTTGACATATCACATGGCTTCCTATTTTTTTAGCCATATTGTTTCCTTCTTTAAAACAAAATTAAATGACAGTGCTTGTAAACAAATATTTGGAACTTAACCTTAAATTGTATCCAAAATTACTATTCAGTGGCCAGTTTTCCTAACACAACGGTCTTGGCAACTTACCTTGTAACACTATTAGAAAAGTCTGCAGTTTGCTATATACTGAATAATATGCTTTCATTTAAATGTGGTTAACTTTACTAAATGACTTTTTGGGGTGATGCAATACTTCCCCCAAAAATTTCAACTCAGAATTATGAGGCATGATAAATTCTACATTGCATCTTTTATTTATCCTCCACACCTCCCCATACAGGAATTAAAACACAAAATTCCACCAATCACTTCTCCCCCACCCTCCACAAAAAACCTTGCCTCATTCTGTTATCTTACTTATCTTTTTTCAGAAAACGCTGGAATATTATTATGTTTTAAATAAACAATATATCACTACAGGAGAGCATTATCTGTGGGGATTCCATTCCTGCAGATTACCGTGGGTAATGCAACTGTGGATTGAGTCTATGGGATCACGGGGGGTTAGGTTTCCAGACTTTTTTTTTATTTAAATACTCCCAAATTCACCCCCAAAACTGGGACAAATAATGAAATATGTCCAAATAGTGAAAATGGGCCAAATAAAGTGCCCTACTGTGCTCCACGGGCCTTCAAGAGTACAAGGATGCCCCCCTCAAGTATAAAAGCCCCCAAAATTCAGTAGAAAAATCACTTTTTTGTTTTGTTTACAAATGAGCCATTAAATGGCTCCCATACTCAAAATGGCAGCCAGAAATGACCTCAGAGGTCATTTCTGGCCACTCCTGACCCACAGATACATGGAGTTAACCCTTTGGGGCCATTTTTTTCCTGTGTGTGCTGAGGTCAGGTGTCCATTACCCGACCATAGATATGCAGCACCATGGATGGTGATTCTGCAGATAGTGAGGTAAGCATGTACGTACAATCCACTCTCTCTTTCTTCCCCAGTTCTATTTGTGTTTCTGTACATTCTCCTCCTTTTTCTTTCCTTTGCAGTTATACCACTACGAGGTTGTTCACACAATCAAAAACTGTGTTCTACCAGAGTTTGAGAGCTGTGTGTGCTCCCAATTTCCAGATGTGTGGAAGCAAAATGCTCAGGTTTTCCTCCTACCTTGCTTCCGCACAATCACTTCTACCCAAGTTTTCCTCCTTCCTTACTTCCACAAAACTGAAAATTGGGAGCATACACTGCTCCCAAACCTGGCTAGAACACAGTTTTTGATTGTGTGAATGACGCCTACGATTCTAACCTTGTTTCTAGCACTTCAGATTTGTTAATCTGTTTTTTTAAAACATATATATTCCAACTTTCTCATACGTTTCCCTCTCTTCTCTATTCATTTCTTTGTTTTGTTTATTTGCAATAAACTAGGCTATCAGACCATCTCTTGGCAGACTTATTCAATCAGTGTGGAGTTCTTCAATGAGATTAACTTATGCCTTTCCTTCCAAAACATTGGACCAACTTACTGCATCACATGAGAGGAACATGTGTCTATGCACACACCCCTCCACACATTCCCAATGCTCCATCCTGCTTCCACATAATCACGTGGAGGGGCACAACATCCAAGCTGTTCATCACTCCATGTTTTAAAATACAGGTACTACTTTTATGCAGTACTATATGTATATTTCACAAGTACTATATTTAAATCACACAGTTCAGACATTCCATTCCAACATTATTATATGTCTGTGGGATGGCACACCAGTTAGATCTGATCATGCATGTACCACATTACACATTTGGGCAGACTGGTTGAGCAGTATTGTCCAAATCAGGCAATAAGGAAGACCCATGAGACTGATCCATGTGAAAACCAGTCCTTAAAAACCTAGGCTGATCTCTTAGCCCAGTGAGTGCTTTGATAACTATGACCAATACCCCAGTCTGGCTCTTCTCGGTCAATGCTGGTAATTCAAATTGTACATGGAATCCTGTACAGAGTGAGAGGGATGGAGTCAGAAAGGAAAAGGGAAGGGAAGGGAAAGAGAAAATGGAGTTAATGAATAAACTGGAGTTAACTAAATAAACCTTTAGTAAAATCTACATAAGATTTCTTTGTGTCTATGAGGGGAGCAGCTATAAAACATTTGGAAAGAAGATTTCAAACCAGATAAGTGCAGGGGTGTATCTAGGGTGGGGCAGGCAGGGCACATGCCCCGGGCGCCACTTGAAGGGGGTGCCATTTTTTAAAATTAATTTTTTTAAAGAAAAATGGCCAACAAAAACAAAATGGCCACCGCACATGCTCAAATGGCCTCTGTGAGGCCCTAGGCCATGCTAGGTCTTGCAGAGGCCATTTTAACATGCACGGCAGCCATTTTGTTTCCAGCTGCCATTTTTTTGAAAAAAAATATTTTTAAAAATGGCCACTGCACATGCTCAAATGATCCCTGTGAGGGCCTAGAGGCCAGCGGGGGGAGGGGGAACCTTTGCAGACCCCCCCTGGCCTTTATGAAGCCCCCCAAAGGGGCTACAGGTAAAAAAGTTTTAAAATTTTAATATAAGTCACTGTACACATATTCAGATTGGCACTATGTACAGAGAATCAGGGCTTGCGAATACTGAGCTAAAGCTTATGAGCTAGGATTGTATTCATTTGCTCTTACTTTGCTTCTTATGATAGGTTAGTTAAATGTGATGTCAATAATATTAATGGTGAGTTTGTCTTTGAATCAGTGTGAAATCCTTAGTATTAAGGCCCACTGGGAGTTTCTTGCTCTCTTTCTCTCATTTTAACTGTTTACTCTGCATATCCTTTAATTATTTTCAGAGTATCTGGGAAAAGTCAAATTCTCCATTTATTTTTAAAACTTATGTAATAGTGATGCTACACTGCATAGTAGAGAATTAGGTAGGCACTTCTGTTTAGTTTTCCAAGTATGCCTCCACATAGTATTTGGGTATTTCATCAGCCACAGCATACTGAAATGTGTAATTTTCCAGCATTTTTTGGTCTGGCTATGTCCACTGCTAAATAGTTTTTGAAATATTAAAAGATTAACGAGCTTGACTTGTATTTTTGAGCTGATATGATGGTAAAGTTATCTGAAAGATGGGTGTCAGATGCTTGGACAGGGGGGTGCAATTTCAGTACTTGCCCTAGGCGCTATTTTCCCTAGATACGCCTCTGGGTACACGTGTGAGCCGGCAAAGCTTGTGAATGTTCCCGTAAGCTTATTTCATTGAATTACAGTGGACCCTTGACTTATGAACTACTCGACATCCGTAGTTTTCGACTTACGAACGACAAAAATGACCGGAAGTCGTTGCCGTTTTAGATGTGGCTTCCTCAACTTACGAATTTTTAGATGCGGTTTCCTCGACTTACGAATGTTTCCAGACCTCCGTGGGTGCGCTTTTTGACTTACGAAAATTTCGACCTACGAACGTGCGTTCGGAACGGATTAACTTCGTAAGTCAAGGGTCCACTGTACTAGGCATAAATTACTGAGCTGCTTTCTGCTATCACTGCTGCTGATTGTTTCTCCAGCTTCTTGTCCTGGATGATCCTTGAAGGTACTTTTTCCTTATCAGTCTTGGACTCTGTTCACTGGATGCCCACTGTAGCATGGCTCAGATCCCACTGCCACCTTTTTTCTTGACCACGCCAGGAGAACCTGTGCTTCCCTGGAAACAATTGAGTTCCTGTTTCCGCAATTACCTCCTCACTATACAGACCCTTGATTTTACTCCAGGAAAGCAGGAAACTGCCTGGGCCCTGAAGAAGAATATATAATCATTTATTATTATATTAATTAATTAATTAATTATTCGTTACACTTTTATACCACCCCATACATGTGTCTCTGGGTGGTTCACAATGATAAAACAGTTAAAACACATATTAAACCACATAAAAACAATTAAAAACTAACAATTTAAAACTAACAATTTAAAAATCAATGACAGAATTAAAACCTATACATTATTAAGAAGCTGAAATGGCCTGAGTAAAAAAATGGGTTTTTAAATATTTTTTTTTTAATTGCCAGAGATGGGGAGGATCGAATCTCAACAGGGAGCACATTCCATAGTCCCGGGGCAGCCCTTTCCTGCCAACTTGGAAGGGCTTGCTGCTCTAAAAGTCTTAGATGATTATTTCAACCCTACTTTAAATGCGATTGCTAAATGTTACAAGTTCTGTTCTAGATTCCAACTGCCTGGTGATCCGTATGTCACAGCATTGCTTGCCTGTGTTTCACAACTTTACTGATGAAACGATCAGTGATTTTTATGAAAACAAACTGATCCAAACTGCATGAAAAACTGCTATTGGAATGGAAACTTACCTTAGATAAAGGTATAGAGATGGCTAGGAGGGTGGGAAATGCTCTTCAATGTGCCAGATTGCTCTCTTTGATACCCCAAAATCAACCTCCTGAAAACCAGATTGTTCAGTCTAAATTCTTCCAAACCCAATCTTCTTGTATGGCACTGCCCCAGAAAGTGGCAGCACAAGAAAGGAGGTGCTACCGCTGCTACTGATGTGGAGATTCTGTCCACAAAGCCAATTTTGCTCACTGTCTTGCATGGAAGGTCACTTGAAACAGGTGCAAGAAAAGGGGACAGTTTGCTAAGGTTTGCAAATCTGCTGTCCATTCCATTACTGATTCAGCATATGATGAGGATGAGGCAAATGAACCTTCCTAACAGCGTTTTATATGTGGCAGAAGTCTGCTTCTCCACATTGGAGAAGTCAGAGTCTGCTTCTCCACATTGTCAAGTAAAACTTAATGGTCATGAAGTGTGGATGCTGGCTGATTCTGGTTCTCCTTACACTATCATTTCTTAATTACTTTACAAGAAACTCCTTACTACAACAGATCTGCACTTGCAGCCTTCAGACATACACCCATGGGGATATGGAGGTCCCCCAATTGCTAAATGGGCACTTCATTGCTGTCCTGGACATACAGCAGAAGGGAAAGTGTACATGTCAAAAAAGGAATCTCAATATTGGGCAGGAAACATCAGAAAGATCTATGGATTTTGTTAGACCCAAATAGCATGGAGCCCGTATTACAGATGATGGAGCATCCATATGCTGGTATGACTGCTGATTTCTCAGGTGTTTTTGCTGGCACTCCTGACTCTGCCATACATTTCAGACATAAAATTCAGATGAAGGCAAATGCAATACCCTTACAAGACAAAGTGAGGAACGTATCCATAGCATTGCACCAACAACTTAGAGAAGAGCTCTTAAGATTACAGCATGCTGACATCGTGGAGCCTATTGATTCATCAGAATAGGTCTCTCCCTATGTTCTTGTGTGGAAATAAAATGGCACACTGTGTAGATTTAAGATATATGAACTTCAACATTGAAGTGGATTGTCATCCATTACACAGTATCAATGAAATGCTGCTTACTCTGAAAGAGGCAGCATTCACAACTTTGGACTTGTCTTCGGCCTACCATCAAATTCCTCTGCTCAAAAGTTCTCACAAATACACAGTCTTCATTATCCCAGAGGTTCTTTTTCAATACAAAAGACTGCCCTTTAGACTAGCCTCTGCAACTCTGGTATGTCAAAGAATGATGCATGCAATTTTGGGGCTACAGATGGCATCACTTACTTTCAGGATGACATTTTAGTATATGGCAAAACCATTGAGAAGCATGATGCTAAACTGTGAGAAGTCTTAAGAAAATTCTGACAACACAGACTTACTATCTCTGCAGAGAAATGTCAGTTTTGCAAACACTTGGTGATGTGCTTGGGACACACGATATCTCAGAGTGACATATATCCCAAAAGAGATTTGGTGAAAGCTGTTCAGGAAGCACCAGAGCCACACAACAAGGATGCACTAAGATTTGTTATAGTGATGGTTGATTATTACTCCAGGTGGCCAGAAGTTTTATTTGCTGACAACATTGCTATGAACAAGATGATCCACCTCATGGCTGTAGTTTTTGTGAGAGAAGGTCTTCCTAAAGAACTAGTGACTGACAATGGGGGACAGCTTACCTTATTTGGAATGGAACAATAACAAATTAACCATGGGATAACATACAAGACCTTTTTCTTGTACCATCCTCGAGGGAATGGCTTAGTGGAAAGAACAAGCTGATTAGTAAAGAATGTTTACAACTGGCTATTACACCAGAGGCGTAACTATAATAGGGCAAGGGGAGACAGTTGTCTGGGGGCCCACTGCCTTGGGGGGGCCCCAGAGGCAAGTCCCATGACTGACTCCCCCAGCTGCGCACCTGTCCGGGCTTCCTTCAGTTTTATTTATTTATCAGTTGTATTCATCCTCCGAAATTGATGTGCATGTTAAGACCTGGAGCTACCAGAATAGCATGTCTTTCTCTAGGACCATTAAATGACTTGCATCATCCACAATTTACAAAACCTTTTAAAAAATAATTTAGGGTGATGTTCTATTGTGGCACACACACACACACACACACACACACTTACACTTGCTTTTTGTTACCACTATTCAGCCTCATTTAAGATTTCTTTACTTCATGAGCTGAGCTTCAGTGGGGGGGGCACATTTTAAAATCTTGTCTCTGGGCCCACTACAACCTTGCTACGCCCCTGTATTACACAACAAAAACCCTGGAAAGAAGGCAACAACCCTCAGTGAAATTATTTGCTCACTGAACTACTCCTCATTCTACTACGGGAAACTCACTTTTGAACTGTTGAGAAGATGCAAACTTATCACCAAACCTATCCAATGGACATAAACAATAGGGCTTTCCATACCTTCTCACTCTGAGGGTGCAGAGATTTGTGATCGAGTAAGGGAGAAACAACAAAAATGCAAATTGTATGTAGATCAGAAACAGGGTGAAAAACAGTGAGGATTTCAGGTGGGGGACTTTGTTTGTACACGCCTGCTTTATAAAGTAATAAAGGGATGTTCCTAATATTCTGGACCAAACCAGATTATTTGTTTGTTTGTTTGTTTGTTTGTTTAATGTATTCATATACCACCCTGAATCAGTCAAGGCTATGCCAGGAAATTTGGAGAACGACAAAGTGGCCAACAGATTGGAAGAGGTCAGTCTACATACCCATACCAAAGAAAGGAGACTTAACAGATTGCACAAACCATCTCACAATATCCTTAATGTAACGTGCTAGCAAAATAATACTCAGGATCATCCAACACAGATGAGAGCCCACATGGAAAGGGAAATTCCGAATGTTCAAGCTGGTTTCAGAAAAGGCCGAGGAACAAGAGACATCATTGCTGATGCACACTGGATAATTAAGAAAGCCAAAGAATACCCAAAAGAGGTCAAGATGTGCTTTATTGACTACAGAAAAAGCCTGATGAAATAGGTGTGTGTTCAAAAGTCATTTAAAAACAACCGGAGATGGGGAGGTTCTGATTATGTTTGGTAGTGTGTTCTAGAGCCTCGGGCAACCCGAGAGAATGTCCAGTTTTGGGTTGCCACTAGGCAAGCCAGTGGCAGCCATAACCAGACCTCCCCAATGACCTTAATAGGCGTTGGGGTTCAATTATTGAAATCTGAGGAGATTCTGTCATATTCGATGATGGAAAGAAATGGAACAGTTCAGCTTTCCACCATGCACACTATGTGGAAAGACAAGAGGGAAGGGAGTCTGATCTCAAGAGAGGAACTGGAGAGGAATTTGATCTTGCCTGCAGTTTTGACTTCACAGAGGCTGATGAAAGTGATGGACAATCCTCTGTACCACAACAAACATCACTAACAGCTCCTATGCCAGAGGCCTCAAGAATTAGGAGAAGTGTGCATGACAGGAGACCACCTAAAAGACTTCAATACTTCACTGAATGTTAAATTAATTCAGTTCTGGTTGTTATAAAGGGGAGGGATGTGTTGTATTTTATCTTGTAATCTTTTATGTTGTGTTGTCAAGAGGTTTGTCCCAGTGGGGATCCTGTACAGCGTGTGGCAGGTGGAGTCAGAAAGGAAAAGGGAAGGGAAGGGGAAGGAGAAAATAGAGTTGTTTCTAAATAAACCTTTTGTTAGATCTACATAAGACTTCTTTGTGTCTATGATGGAAACTACTATTAAAAACCCCTCTCCTCCCCTTTCCCTCACCACTAAAGTGTGCTTAAAATTGCAAAACTGTTTGCTTCAGTCAGCAGAAGTGAATGTTTTTGTTTAAAGTGATTGCTGCTTTCCTTATGTTCAAACAATGGTTGAAACCATTCTGAAACCATTTCCTCCCACCCCAGACATCATTTAACTGCTCATTTCTCTAGCCCCTCATTTTTAAATTTTTAATTTTTATTAGCATAATTACACTTAGGTGCTATTGCACAAACATTGTAATATTTTTGTCTACAAAAATAGGAAAGCATCAGGGTGCCAATTAAAGATCAGTCGGAGGATAAACATGCTGCTAAAATGGCATTTGATGGTAACTGAACATGTGAGAGAAGAGCTGGTCTGAGGAGAGGAGAGCTGGTCTTGTGGTAGCAAGCATGACTTGTCCCCAAAGCTAAGCAGGGTCTGCTCTGGTTGCATACAAATGGGAGACTTGATGTGTGAGCACTGCAAGATATTCCCCTCAGGGGATGAAGCCGCTCTGGGAAAAGCTGAAGCTTTCATGTTCCCTCCCTGGCTTCTCCAAGATAGGGCTGAGAGAGATTCCTGCCTGCAACCTTGGAGAAGCCGCTGCCCGTCTGTGAAGTCAATACTGAGCTAGATAGATCAATGGTCTGACTCAGTATATGGCAGCTTCCTATGTTCCTACATGATGGTGAAGGTGCACCCAGGTATGGAAGTGACGCGGCATGGCGATAGGGTTCAATTATCCAAAACATTAATGCATGTATGAAAACTACATCTCAAAAAAAGATGGAACAATACAGGTGAAACTCAGAAAATTAGAATATTGTGCAAAAGTCCATTAATTTCAGTAATGCAAATTAAAAGGTGAAACTGATATATGAGACAGACGCATTACATGCAAAGCGAGATAAGTCAAGCCTTAATTTGTTATAATTGTGATGATCATGGCGTACAGCTCATGAAAACCCCAAATCCACAATCCCAGAAAATTAGAATATTTCATGGAACCAAGAAGACAAGGATTGTAGAATAGAACAATATCGGACCTCTGAAAAGTATACAGTGTACTGTACTTGATTGGCCAGCAAACTCGCCTGACCTGACCCCATAGAGAATCTATGGGGCATTGCCAAGAGAAGGATGAGAGACATGAGACCAAACAATGCAGAAGAGCTGAAGGCCGCTAATGAAGCATCCTGGTCTTCCATAACACCTCATCAGTGCCACAGGCTGATAGCATCCATGCCACGCCGCATTGAGGCAGTAATTGCTGCAAAAGGGGCCCAAACCAAGTACTGAATACATATGCATGCTTATACTTTTCAGAGGTCCGATATTGTTCTATTCTACAATCCTTGTCTTCTTGGTTCCATGTAATATTCTAATTTTCTGGGATTGTGGATTTGGGGTTTTCATGAGCTGTACGCCATGATCATCACAATTATAACAAATTAAGGCTTGACTTATCTCGCTTTGCATGTAATGCGTCTGTCTCATATATCAGTTTCACCTTTTAATTTGCATTACTGAAATTAATTGACTTTTGCACTATATTCTAATTTTCCGAGTTTCACCTGTAGTACTAAGCAGGGGTGGTCCTTTTATGATGCCAGGTAAGGCAGGTGTGTCAAGCAGCAGATTTCTGAGGCACCAGCAGGGTGCCTCTCTCGGCAAGATGCCCCTCTCTGTGCCATCAGAGATGCTGTTCAAGACTAATCCTGGCAAACTTTGCAAGGAGTGCCCTTCACGCTCCTTGCAAAGCCTACAAGAAGTACAAGGAAAGAAGAAATAGCAGTTGGCGACCTTCCCTCCTCTCCACCACTTTCAAAGCATGCAAGGATTAATTCTAAAAATGGGGTGGCCCCCACCAGGGATGCAGGACAAGGCAGCATTTGGCACTTTACCTGAGGCACCACAGTACCTTGGGTCACCCCCTAGTGCTGAGGCATCTATACATCTCTCAGAGGGGAGCTGGTCTTGTGGTAGCAAGCATGAATTGTCCCCCTTGCTAAGCAGGGTCCACCCTTGGTTTTGTTTGAATGAGAGACTACAAGGCTGTTCTCATGCACAGGCAAAACCAGGCTAACGCGCATGTGAGTTGGCCATTTGTGTGGCAATGTTGATCCCAGCTGCTAGGAGGCACACTGCAGCCCCACGTGCCTGCTTTTTGGAAAGAGCGCCAGCAGGGAGAAAGCAGTGGGGTGGGAGCTGGCAGGTAGGCAGCACCTTCCCTGCCCCTTAAAGTGACCCCCCGCCCTCCCGGGAGTGCACAGAACTGGTTCCGTGCACATCCCTATCCTATACCTGAGAAGACTGCATTATTTTTGAATGGGGGGGGTATTTATTAATTAATTAAACATTTCTTGCATAGCATCTCCTCCAAAGACTCTAGGTGGTGAACAATAACAATAAAAATAGTTTTAAAAAATTAAAGGGCAAAAACTTGGCAAAAAAGGTAGGTCTTAAGAAGGCCTTAAAAGCCACTAAGGAGGGGGCTGAGTGAATCTGGGGAAGAAGGGTGTTCCAAAGAAGAGGGATGACCACAGAGAAGGCCCTCCTACGGGACCAGGCATCACTCACTACATCAGGGTCCGGGACTCTAAGGAGGGCCAACTGAGAAGACCTCACAGGATAGGATACAACCGGCCAAGAGAGGCGATCCCGGAGATATACAGGTGCTAAGCCCATAAGGGTTTTGTAGTTGAGAACCAGCACTTTGAATTAGACCCAAACAGGCAACCAGTGCTGCAACCATAACAGAGGTGTAACACTATCAAATCTACAGCCACCCATGAGGAGGCGGGCCACTGCATTCTGGACTACTCGAAGCTTCCAAATCATTTTCAAAACCAACCCTAGGTAGAGCGCATTACAGTAATCCAAACAAGAGGTAACAAAGGCATGAGCTACTGTCGCTAGGGCCTGCCGGTTGAGAAAAGGCCATAGCTGGCGAACCAGCCAGAGCTGGCCAAAGGCACCCCTGGCCAGGCCTCCACCTGCTGTTCAAGCAGGAGCCGTGAATCCAGACCGATTCAAAAAGCAACCCCCAGAAGGACCCCCAGATCACGAACCATCTCTCTCAAGGGAAACTCCACCCCATCAAGAGGTAAACTCACACATGGCAATTGGCCAGATCACAAACTGAACAAGAGCAACTCGGTCTTGGAGGTATTAAGCCTGAATTTGTTTTGGCTCATCCGGGCCCTGACAACCTCTAGGCACTGAGCCAGCACATGGACGGCATCACCTGTTTGGCCAGGGCTAGAGATATAAAGCTGAGTATCATCAGCATAGTGAGGAAAACTTACCCCAAACTGATGGATGACCAGGTCCAGCAGCTTCATGTACAGCAGATGTTAAAGAGAATGGGAGCAAGGACCGAGCCCTGTGGAACTCCACAAGAAAGGGGCCAGGCGCAGAACACTCACCCCCAATTGGCACTGACTGGAATCACCCAGTGCGATAGGACTGGAACCACAGAAGAACAGTGCCCCAAAGGCCCAGCCCACTTAGGCATTCCAGAAGGATAGCATGGTCGATGGTATCAAAAGCCACTGAGAGATCAAGGAGAACCAAGAGAGGTCCACTATGGCTTCCGACATCAAGGTCACAATAAAGGTCATCCAACAGGGTGACCAATGCCGTTTCAGTGCTGTGCTGTGGCCTGAAACCCAACTGGTAAGGGTCCAGAAATTAGTTTGCTCCAGGACTCTCATCAAATGAGCACAAACCACCTTCTCCAAAATCTTACCAAGAAAAGGAAGATTGGAGATCGGACGATAATTACCCAGATGGTCAGGGTCAAGAGAAGACTTCTTCAGGAGAGGGTAGACCACCACCTCTTTCAGATCAAAAAAAGTGGGGGGAAGGGGACACAACATTGGAGATAAACAGGGTAACAACAGGATGTTGACAATGTCATGCAGATGCTCCATAAACAGCGAGTGAACAGAGAGAGATTATATCAGAATACATGCCTCTTCTGGAAGCACCCCTTGATGCAAACAATTAGTAAAAATACCAATCTAGTAGGCAACTGACTGTGGCTCTTGTTGACAATTAACTATGTGCAGTATTGTTCTGCACACTTACTCAAGAGTTCTTAATTTCTGAGAATATCTTCTAAAGGAAGGTGAACTTTCAGTAAACCTTCCCATTATAGTATGTGCATATAGTTCATAAGTTAATGGTATTTTTTCTCTCCAATTTCACATAAAAATAACGCTAAAAGAATTGTCTCTAGCATGATGACTCCAGTCAATATCTTACTGCTTGTTCTGTCAATGCCATCAAAATATGGTTTAATAATTTAGAAGCAACCATGTCATTTTCTTTCCGAGCAGTAGCAAATTAGGCACTTACTAAATAATTGACAAAAATGCTTAATTCTAGGGATGTCTCGAAGAATGTCCTATTATTAGATGACAGTTTTAAAAACTTTTCTTTGGAAATGTATTTTATTCCTTTATTTTCATATCAAACAGAAGCCAGGGATACTTTACAGCTTCAGAATTCTTCCTTTGTAACTATTTCCCCCCATTTTTAGTACAAAATCTAAAAAAGAGAATGACATCTCCAAAGGAAATACATGCCAAGTAAAGATATCAGTCCTACAAGGACTTAACATACACTTGTAACATTTCTGTCTGCTCACTTTAATAGCTGGTTACTTAAAACTACAACATTGAAAAATTAAAGATTGCAGCATAATATTAACTTCTCTTCTGTTAGCTGCATAGTGGAGGGGAGGGGTATGCGCTAGGCTCCCAAATATTTCTGAACAAATTGAAAGGTTACATCTGCCCACTGTATTTAGCACATCTGTTTATGATTCCCAAAGGTCATGGCAGTGTTAATGGCTCTGAACATTATAATTGGTATAATTCACTGATGTTTATGATTAGTACTGTGTAGAATGTTCATGAGGGTTTATTTTCACTGTACAAGTTGCAGGCAAAATGATCTTACGGGGTGGGGGGGGATTTTTACTGTTCCATACATTTTTCATACACTTGTTTGCAGCCATGTGAACTGTTTCACTGTTTTACTGTTTCATACTCTGTTTCATACGCTTGTTCACAGCCATGGTTTTCCTGAACTCCATAGCCTGCCCAAAAGCCAGTTTGAAATGGGTCGAGATAATCAGTTTCCCTCAAGACTGCCTGGAGGCCATCACCCTCTCAGTTACCTTGCCCAACCACAGATAGTTGGAGACAAGCCTCTAGTTGCTTAACACAGAGGGATCCAATGCAGGCTTCTTCAAAAGAGGTCTGATCATTGCTTCCTTGAGACTTTCAGGCAGGCTGACCTCCCTCAGAGAAGCATTTATAATCTCTACCAGGCCTTCTACAACAACCTCCCTGACTGATAGTATAAGTCAAGATGGACAAGGACCAAGAGAACAGGTGGTAGGCTGCACCGTTCCTAGCAGCTTGTCCACATCCTCAGAGGTCACAAACTGAAACTGATCCAGCCTAATGCTGTTGTAAAGCACCCAAAGATGGAAGTTTGGGATGGTCTACACATTTGAAATAGATAGATAGATAGATAGATAGATAGATAGATAGATAGATAGATAGATAGATATCACAAAGGACAAAGTCCTCCCATTGCCCTTACTTGGAATGTGACTGAAAATGGGAACCTGTTATTTGGGCTATTTGTCTGAAGTTCCCTGTCTTGCAATGCTGCGCTGGTGGTTTAATTGCCTGTGCTAGTACTGAGTGGCAAGACTTGTTGAACCAATTGTGTGCGGTTAGGAAATGGGAAATGGCTTTTCATTCAGAAATATGAAAAGCCACCAAAAGGAGGGGTGGATTTTTTCAGGCAAAAATATTCATGGAGGATGCCCCTTGTTTCAGCTCAACACTACTTATTACTTCTGCTTATCTCAATGAAACCTAAGCCTGTAGCTCTTGAAGTTAAAGGTGCTCATTTAGAAAGAGAGAAGAGGCGTTAACCAAGAACAGAATCCACAGGAACACTCACAGATAAACAGGACAGTGGTGCAGGTGTCAGTCAGAAGAATATTTGGAGCAATATGAGCAGAAGCTCATATAACAGATGCAGCTTAGCAGGCCTGAGTGATCAACTGAGGGACGATTTAAGATGCTGAGATCAGAGAAGCTGCTTTGGTATTTTCCCAAAAGGATCTCTTTGATTACTCCTGAAAAGTGTAATTCCAGGTACACAGAAGATCAAAAGGTGGATAAGGAGAGACTTAGAGAAGAGGGAAGCGTGAGAAAAGAAAAATACTTGAGCAATCGGCATGTTTGAAATTATTCATTAAATCCAGCTCCTGAAACACAGCCCAAATATGCTGCAACAACAACAAAAAATCCTGCACTCAAGGGGTTGGACAACATACAGCTAAACACAGGTTGCTTCCATCTTTCATGTCTTTGAAAAATACAACACCAAAGTGTAAACTGGATGGGGATTTGAGGCCAACACCACAAGCCTGAGGAATGATCAAGTCCCAAAAGCTTATACCTGAATTCCAAAGAGAATCCTTCCATTTCTGCTTTATTCACACCATTACAAGGAGTTTATGGATCTCCAAACTGGATGGCATTGCTTTGACATGAGAAAAGAGTTGTCCGGAGGCTGCTGATTTTAGAGCAGGTTGTGTTGATGTTAGCAGTATGAGCATCCACACTGGGTTCTCTCTTTACCCCCTGCAACACAGGCTCCTTGTTCCAGCAATCATTTTGTAGTGAAATTCCAGGCAGAACAACTAATAGAGTCACAGCAGTCTGCCTGTATTATAACAGGAGGAAGCAGCAGACACCAGAGGTGAAGTTAAACAACTCAAGATTATCTGATGCCCTGGCTATTTCAGTGCGTGTGTGAAAAGATCTCCATAGACCTGAGCATTCCGAGTTTCAAAACAACTTGCCATTCGATGAGGGCATTTGCTGTTGTTTGTAAAAGAGTTACACAGTGCCTGTTCATAAAAATATGCACAGCATAATCCCAATTAACATGGACCAGCATATCACTGCATCAGCCCACCACTATGCAGTACAACAGTAATATCAACATGACTTCTGTTATACCATTGTGGAGGGCACCTGACAGAATAAGCAATAATAAGAAACACAGCGGATAGTAGCACCCAGTGGTGTCTTTCTGCCTATTTTGCAAGGTGTCGTTTTCATTTCAATCAATATTCTTCCCCTTCCCTATCAGAATCCTAAGCTAAGAATGTTGTTTTATGTTTAATGCATAAAGGCTTCCTACATTTGACTCCATTGCAGTTCAGATCCTCACAGGTATAACTGAAACAGAACTGTATTATCCAAAGATTTACAAGCACAATCCAGAGAAAGTGAGGCATGCTTCCATCCTGTTGATTTTAGTGGGGCTTAAGTGTGCCTTACTTTCTGCACCATTTGTGATAAACCGAATCAAATGCAGCCCACAAATCAGGTTTGTGACCTGGCAGATGCTTGACAATTCCTGTTCTGCCAGTCCAAGGCAGTTAGCAAAAGCAGGAAGTTTACCGAGTTTCTGGAGAGTTGCCTTACATGGCAGGCAGGCTGCACTGAACCTGGTGGATCACAAGTTGTGCACGTCTGATCTACTGATTTAATCCAGTCAATTTCATTGGGCTGCAGTGAAGGAGCACATAACAAGTCTCTTCAGGTTGCCCTTAGACATATGGCATTGCACCCAGTGGACATGATTCAACCACATTTAGACACTTTTAAGACTCACCGATTACAGAGGTAGATTTTATTAAGCAGAGGTGAATGCTATTCATCTTGACATGCAAGTCAGTCAGCTTAGTGATCTAGCATTATCATCTTTATTATATCATTTTGTAGGTGCATCTAATCAAAGTAAAGCCCTTTATAATCCCATTGATCTCTGCTCTGGTAGGTTGCTCCCTTTAGTATTTTTTTAATCTGTATAATCGTTCCACAGTACATCTCTCGTCAGTATACAACTATATCAACATTAACAAGAAGCCCAAAGAAAATGACATAATATTAATAAAAATCAACCACAGCATTAAATTGTAAGACCGTATAAACAGTAAATGGGTAGATGAGCATGCTGGGTTACCGGGCCATTAAACTGACTTGGAGTGCAGGCAGAGGGAAAGCTTGAGGAGCAACTCCTCACTTAAAATTTTTGAGAGGAGAGGAAAGACACTTTTGGGGGAGAGAAAAATATGTTTTGGGTGGACAGGAAAGTCTTTTTTTAACATAGGGAGAAAATAACCACCGCTTAACAACTGAGGAAGAAGAAACACACTTTGGGGAGAGCTCAGTAAAATGAGGAAAGTGCTCTGCAAAGGCTATGGTGTTTACCTTCAGGGCCACCTCTCCCGGCCAGTCCTGTCCTGTCCCGGCCTGTGAAATCTTCTCAGGTTGCCCTTCTTTTGGTCCCTGGTCCTAGAGAGGTCCATAGCACTAGGGCCCATGGAAGGGCTTTTTCTATTGCTACCCTTTCACTCTGGAACTCTCTTCCCCCCAGATTTGGTCTGCCTCCTCCCTTTAAGGCTTTAAAACCTTATTGAAGATATTACTTTCTTGCCAGGCGTTTGCCCTTTAAAACTAAAAAAAAAATAAAAATCCCAGATGCTGTTCTTAGGAACATAGGCAGCTGCCATATACTGAGTCAGACCATTGGTCTATCTAGCTCAGGATTGTCTTCACAGACTGGCAGCGGCTTCTCCAAGGTTGCAGGCAGGAATGTCTCTCAGCCCTATCTTGGAGAAGCCAGGGAGGGTATTTCAAACCTTCTGCTCTTCCAAGAGTGGTTCCATCCCCTAAGGGAAATATCTTATAATGCTCATTATCTAGTCTCCCTTTCAAATTCAACCATAGCAGACCCTGCTTAGCTAAGGGGGACAAGTCATGCTTGCTACCACAAGACCAGCTCTCCTTGACACCTCTCCTTTTGTACACAGCCCTGAGTCTCTGGATTGGGCGGTATATTAATTCTATCTATCTATCTATCTATCAATCTGCATTCATATATCAAGGTAAACTGCATTCAGAAGCACGTACAGTAGTTTTCTTTAAAATTTATGTTTAACTTTATTTTTAGTAGTAGTAGTAATGGCTTGCAAACTCCTTAAAAACAACAAGCAATTAAATGATACAAAGAAGAGTGCACAAGAGCAGAAACAGAAAAATAACTAAACAGATGTACAGTGGGTATAGGAAAGAATCACCCCCTTTGATAGACCTTAAATTCTGGTTCCCTTACATCCTGAAATGAAAACACAAAGAAAATTCCCTTCACCAGCTGTACTTATCCAATGCAACCTATAACATCCAACTGAAAAACATCACAATTACAGTCCAGAAAAAGTGTCAGAAATAAAAAACAAGAATTACTGAGATTGAAAAAGGATCACCCCCCCAATGTCAATATTTTGTTGAACCACCTTTTGCTTTAATAACAGCCTTGGGTCTGTTGGGATACTTCTCTATCAACCTTGCACATTTAGACGGAGCAATATTTGCCCACTCCTCCATACAGAACTGTTCAAGTTCGGTCACATTGGATGGTAGGTGTTGATGGACTGCTATCTTCAAATCTCTCCACAGATTTTCTATGGGATTTAGGTCTGGGCTCTGACTGGGCCACATGAGGACGTTCACTTTTTTCTCCTTCAGCCACTGTGTGGTCAATTTTGCTGTGTGCTTCAGATCGTTGTCATGTTGAAAGGTGAATCTTCTGCCCATCCTCAACTGTCTGGCAGAGGGTAGAAGGTTTTCTTCCAGAATCTGACGGTATTTTGCCCCATCCATTTTTCCTTCTACCCTAACGAGAGCCCCAGTCCCTGAGGCAGAGAAACACCCCCACAACAGGATGCTGCCACCTCCATGCTTCACTGTAGGTATGGTGTGTTGTGGATGGTGAGCTGCGTTGGATTTACGCCAGGTGTACTGTTTGGTGTTGAGGCCAAATAGTTCAATCTTGGTCTCATCAGACCACAAGACCTTTTTCCATTTGGCATCAGAATCTTCAAGGTGCCTTCTGGCAAAGCTCAAACGAGCTTTAATACGGCCTTTCTTGAGAAGTGGCTTTCTCCTTGCGACCCTCCCGAACAAGCCACATCTGTGGAGCGCTCGTGAAATTGTTGTCACATGCACAGAACAACCACTCTTTGCCATGAAGTCCTTTAACTCCTTCAGAGTGGCCATTGGCCTCTTGGTAACCTCTCTTACCAGTTTCCTCCTTGCTCTTCCATCCAGTTTGGAGGGCCGACCAGATCCAGGGAGGATAGCAGTCCACCAACACCTACCATCCAATGTGACCAAACTTGAACAGTTCTGTATGGAGGAGTGGGCAAATATTGCTCTGTCTAGATGTGCAAGGTTGATAGAGAAGTATCCCAACAGACTCAAGGCTGTTATTAAAGCAAAAGGTGGTTCAACAAAATATTGACATGGGGGGGGGTGATCCTTTTTCAATCTCAGTAATTCTTGTTTTTTATTTCTGACACTTTTTCTGGACTGTAATTGTGATGTTTTTCAGTTGGATGTTATAGGTTGCATTGGATAAGTACAGCTGGTGAAGGGAATTTTCTTTGTGTTTTCATTTCAGGATGTAAGGGAACCAGAATTTAAGGTCTATCAAAGGGGGTGATTCTTTCCTATACCCACTGTATGCAACAGTGATATTCACAAGGTAGTCTCCAAAAGAATTTTTATATTTCTGTGCCCCTTTTCTTGTTTTCAATAGTAGCCAGCTATATCAATGTAGCCTGGCTTTAGGAACAGGCAGTAGAGCTGTATATTGCATTACAATCATGTTATTATTGCAATGGTCTTTGACTATAAGGAAATAAATTTTTGACTCACTGGCAGTAGAAAAACCACATATGGTTCCATATTGGTAGAAACTCCTACATGCAGTCTGAATGCAACTGGAGACAGAGTAGTGACTAATCCAAAAACTCAGTTTCTCTTCATTATATTTGTTTCTGAAAGGACTGTCTCCTAAACCTCAAGTGATTTGGGAGATTCGTCATACCAAATTTGCTCATATGAATCCTGTGCCACCTGAAAATATGTCTCCAAGGACTGCACAGCCCTCAGAGACATGTTTTCAGGTGGCACAAGAGGGATTCCTGAGGAAGGGGAGATAGTCAAAGATTGTCCCTTCCCTGCTGCACTGGTGCAGTTAGTTGCGAAGCCTCACTGCACTAGGAAGAGCTCTTCTCTGCTCTGAACATCAGTCAATATTATTTTTTGCTGTGAGCTGCCCCAAGCAGCATTGTACTGTGGGGGCTGGATATAAATATTGGCTGACATTCCCCGTAGTGCTCTCACAATGGCAGGAGCTCTGCAGGGATGCAGAGTACATGGAAACTAGTTGTGTTTCTTCTCTCTTCTGCAATCCAGCAGCAGCAGAGGGTGGGGAGGAACAATTTTGGCTGCTTTCCCTTCCCTCCTAAAGGACTATTCACGTGCAGGAATGTGTCCTGAGGGCTGCGTGACCTGCTTCCATTGTTGGAGCACTGTGAGGCATGTCAGCCATTTTAAATAAATAACTTCGCTAAATAAACTGTGACCCTATTGGCAGTGTCTAGCCTCACTCTCTTCATTCTCATAGTAAAGCATAGAAGTTGCCAGACACCACCCTAGAGTTGGTATATATTTTACTGCGGGGGGGGGGATTTACATGAATTCATTTCAGTGGTTCCTTTATGTCAGTCGTTTGCTTGCTGAGTCAATTTGGCCAGTTGATTGGTCAGCTGATCTGAGCTCATGTGTGCTAGAGAGATTAGTGCCACTAACTCGGACATGGAAGGTATGATGGAAAAGGAATTGAGAGAGAGGTAGGAAATATGCGGCTTCAGATAGGTATTGGCTGGAACATCTGACCAGAAAGAGGCAGGCAGATGTTGTAAATAATATCCGTTTGACAAGGATTATGTGCCTAGCGTCTTCCTCTCATTTTGAGAAAAACAGGATCCCATAGAAGGCAAGGACTATGACCACTGGCTCCAGCCATTCAAATAAATGACTTTAAAAGGTGGAATTAGAGCTGACTCCACTAGAATGCTCACATTAGTAAGAACATTCTCGCATGTGTCCTTGGAACAATGGAACAGTTGAAGATTTATTGCATTACCAGTCTGACAGCAGTTTTTAACCAGTCAATAAGAACGCAATGGATTCTGCCTATACAAGAGTGGTCAGGAGGTTTATCATGAGTCCAACAATGTGAATTAATATTGTCTACCAATTCTGTAGAGATGATTAGGTCAGTGGCCGTTGTTTTGCCCTTTTAGCAGCTCAGCGAAAGAACAAGTGCCAGACAATTTCAGCCTGATCGCTTTAAAAAGAGTTTTATTGATTCTGCTTCTTTAGGCTTTTTGCTTAGAGTGTATTATCATCAGCACCTTGCTATTGTATGTTTGGTTGGATATGGAGTCATCCAACCTGTTTTGCATTTTAATTATTTGGGATTTTTTGAAACTGACTATCAAGATGTGGATGCATAAATTCCTGGTCAGCAACTGGCCTTGTGGGAGGGGATTGGAGGCTAGCTGCCCCATCCCATTCCACAGACTTTGGAGGGGACCTCTGTGAATGGTTGCCACTGATCACTCGAGCCATCAGGCAACTAACAAGGGCTGCTAAAAACTGTCACTGCCACAGCCCAGAATGCAATGGTGGGCAAGTAAGCAGCTGCTAGCCACCGCCGCCACTCACTCACCCACTCAGATGCACAAACAAGCAGCCACCACTCACCTGATTGTCCTTTTCCTCTGGCAGCTGTGAGTGTTGCTCATACCAGTCGTCGCCACTTGCTCACTCATTTGAGTGGGCAGTAGTAAGCAGCAGTACCTGCTCTGTCTGGTGGATGAGTAGGGGGAAGAGGGGGAACTTTGGTTGCCTCAGGAGCTTAGGGGAAGAGGGGGAACTTTGGTTGCCTCAGGAGCTTAGGGGAAGAGGGGGAACTTTGGTTGCTCTAGCTCTACATCCAGCCCCAACACTCTTCCTTCATCATAATATCTGAATGGGCCTGTTCAGATTAAACACCTGCCAACTCACCCTAATCATAAGTGGGAGAACTTTGGCATGCACATTATACCCTCACCCCCATTCTGGAGTGCTGTCCTACCACCTCCAGCCTCTAAATACCAGTTGCAGGGGAGCAACAGCAGGAGAAAGGGCATGCCTTCATCTCTTGCCTGTGGGCTTCTTATCAGAGGCACCTGGTGAACCACTGTGGGAAACAGGATGCTGGACTAGATAGGCTTTGGGCCTGATCCAGCAGGGCTGTTATGTTCTTATGTACCGAATTACACAGGGGGGTGGTGTGTCTGAATTGCCCCTTAACATATGGATTAAATATTACTTCAGAGTATTTAATGCATGGTTATGTGGCAGCAGGCTCAAGCACCACATGTATGGGGAGATGTGCACCTCCATGCTTTTCTCCCACATGACTGAGAGGGCCATTTGGAGAATAATCCAAAACAGGGCACTATGTTTTCGACAACAGGAATACCAATAATTGTTTCTTCTCTTCCATAGCAAGTGAGTGAGTGTGTGTGTGTGTGTGTGTGTGTGTGTGTGTGTGTGTGTGTGTGTGTGACAGCCCACCAGGGGCTTGATAAAACTTTTTTTTATTTTGTTGCCTGCATGAGACTGCAAAAGCAGGATAACTGTCAAGTACATGACAGACCATAATAAATGATTGGTTGGCTTGGTGAGTTACTAGTTGTGCAAGCCAGTGTTATCATTGTGACTTATCGTTTTGACACCACCTCTATTAAAGAGTCAATTTAAAAAAATTAAATCAGTGAATAATGATAGTTTCCAGCTAAGACATTAACTTATTTCTTACAAATCTGTACAACAGTTAGGGTGGTGGATTTTTTCTTCCTCTTCTTCAAAGCAATGAGCCTGATCTATTAGGATGCCACAGCCACATATGCAAAACTTCCGTTCTGTGTTCACTTTTTTGCAGCAATCACATAGAACCACAGAAGGGTTTTTAATGACGTCAGAGCTGTGAAGTTCTTATGTTCTTAAGATGTTCCTTCATGTTTTAGATTAATGTTCCAGGGCGCTTTCAAGATTAGACCCTGCAACGGGGTCACAATGAATCTCTGAAATATTCTTTCACAATTCCTGTGTTGTGACACCGCAGTCCCTACGCTGACAGCAGGGTGCCATTCATATTTCCAATGCCTTTTTTTGAATTTAAGCGCTGTGATATAGTGCTATAATGTATATCTGGTTTTTAAAAATTGCTGGTTTTTTCAGGTTGTTAGTTTTCGCAAGACTGCTCCCCCTGCTGGGTGCTTTGCTATTTACGTTTTGAATGTGATTTGCCTGAAAGGAAGCATTTTGCCGCTGTTGAGCGGCTAATCTGGAAAGCGCCCAGAAATAAACTATTTAGGACACAAAACTCAAAGGAGTTGGTCACATTTTGTCTCAGGAGTTTAATAATATGCTATAAAGCTTCTCATCTCTAAACAACCCAGATAAAACTATGAATTGTCTGGGAGAGAATAGGAACTTTCCTTTGGCTGTTTTGTGTCATACATAATTTCTCCCTGTAGTTTCTTCCTCCCCCTCCCCCTCCCCCTCCTCCCCCTCCCCCTCCCCCTCCCCCTCCTCCCCCTCCCCCTCCCCCTCCTCACAATTAGCCTCTTTGGTAGTCACAGCCAGTATCTTGTACAAAAGTAGAGTAGGAATTTGATCTGACCAAGGTCGCTAAGGCTAATTATGTATTTTAGTATGCTTCATGTTAGAATTCACTGCTACTTGGGCAAAGAGGCACCTTCCAAAGTGGTGATTCCCTTCTGTTTAGCAGGCGGAGAACAACTGGCACTATTCAACCCCAGCACAGCATCCTCCACTGGCTGCTGGGGGTGTCCCCCTTGTGTTTCTTCTTAGACTGTGAGCCCATTGGAGTCAGGGATTATGAATTATTATTTTTATTTTATTTATTTATTTATTTGACTACCGCTTTGAGAACTTCTCATTGAAAAGTAGCATGTAAATATTAATAGCGGTGCTATCAACAAACATGAAAACCACTGAGAAGTAGGGACCACTTGCTTTTGAGCTCTGTTTAAAGTAACTTTCTTTCCTAGTAGTCATTTGGAAAAGGCTTGAAAACAAGACTGCAATCCACAAAAATGAAGATATATTTAATGTTGGAGATGCAGCTCCTGATGTCATTGACTCTTAGCACCAGCAACCCTATTGACCACTAGGGGCATTAGGGGGTAGAGACAGCCAGTAAAGGCATTCCTTCTCTGACCATGCTTTCTCTACTCTACTTATTTATTTATTTTGTCACCCGCCGCCGCTTTCTTCCCCACCTGCCCACCCACCCTCACTGCCATTTTCTCCCCCCCCCCCCCACTGACGTTTTCTCCATCCTCTGCTGCCATTTTGTTTCCCACCTGTCCACCGGTGTTGCTGCTTTCCACTCCCCCTGCCGGCAGCTCACTCGCAAACTCTCACAAGAGCTGCCACACATGGGATTAGTGGCAGGTATGCCTTAGAGGATAGACAGATAAGATTAGATTATTAAAATTAATTCTAAATAATTCTTCCCCTTTGTTAGACAGATATTCTCAGGTTTCATTCTCTCCCCCTGCATCTGACATCCCAGCTTGAATTCGCTAACATTTAATATTAGAGAAGTGTTAAATATTGAAACATTTAATATTTCCCCAGCATCTGATGGCAGGGGATGGCGAGAACGGAGAGTTCCTGCAGTGGTGCAATCTTGGGAAGCTGTTGGAAGGGACCGTGTGTCTTCTCAAAACGTTGCATATTAGTGCTTAAGAAAGCTATTGAATGGTGTAATATTTCCAGTCATCAGCAAGTAACCACATCCTAGTTGAAGAGTGCCCCTTTCTTTCTAGTCCAGTGCAAAGTATGGAGTAATAGGTTAACCCAACTATGTGAAGTAGGGATGTGCGAAATGTTTCGGGTACAGAACGATCTGTACCCGAAACAGCCAATTTCGGGTGATTCGGATCCGAACCGAATCACCCTTCTGGCCCTCCAAAATTTTTCGTAGCTGAACCGAATCACCTCTGTTTTGGCTCCGAATATTTGGATTTTCGGATTTTGACGTCTATTTGAATTTCCCGCCTTTTTGCCTCCCATTGACTTCAATGCAAAAAGGTCTGAAATTCTTCTACTTGAATTTCAGGTCCCAGGGGCAAAATAGTGGGGTGGGTGGTAGTGCCTAATGGGTGGAGGCTGCCACCCCAATTGCAGAGGGATTGGGCAAAGGGCTGATTTTGGGTGAATTTTTGAAGTTTTAGTGTCTTTGGGGCAGATTGGGGGCATAACGTGGGATCGGGGCCAAAAGAGTGGGGTGGAGTGGTAGTGCCTAATGGGTGGAGGCTACCACCCCAATTGCAGAGTGATTTTTGGTGAATTGTTGAAGTTTATGCGTCTTTAAGGTTTTCCCCCATTAGGTATATTGGAGGGTGTATCGCTTCACGTCGGGGGGAAAGGGATGGCCTAGAGTGGTGTGGGGTTGGTGGTAGTGCCGGATAGGGGCAAGGAAGCTACCTGAATTTTTTCAAAGGATTTGTGCAGAGGGATGATTTTTGGTGAATTGTTGAAGTTTATGCATCTTTAAGCTTTTTCCTCATAAGGTATAATAATGGAGTTTTCAGCAGCCCCATAAGTGCACTTGGGGGGTGCTGGGGTGGCCCAGAGCGAGTGGTGGTGTAGTGCACATAGGGTGCCAACCACCCCCATGGGTTTCTAACCCATGGGGTACTTGGTTCTGTTGTTTCTGAGGTATTCTGAGTGTGGATTCTATGATAGCAAATAAGAGTGGATTCATGGTGTCTCATTGAAAATCTCATTTGCTATCATAGAATCCACACTCAGAATACCTCAGAAACAACAGAACCAAGTACCCCATGGGTTAGAAACCCATGGGGGTGGTTGGCACCCTATGTGCACTACACCACCACTCGCTCTGGGCCACCCCAGCACCCCCCAAGTGCACTTATGGGGCTGCTGAAAGCTCCATTATTATAGCTTATGAGGAAAAACCTTAAAGACGCGTAAACTTCAACAATTCACCAAAAATCATCCCTCTGCACAAATCCTTTGAAAAAATTCAGGTAGCTTCCTTGCCCCTACCCGGCACTACCACCAACCCCACACCACTCTAGGCCACCCCTTCCCCCCCAACGTGAAGCGATACACCCTCCATTATACCTAATGTATGAAAATGTATATGTATAAAAATGTAATGTATAAAAATGGGGGAAACCCTTAAAGACACGTAAACTTCAGAAATTCACCAAAAATCAGCCCTTTGCCCAATCACTCTGCAATTGGGGTGGTAGCCTCCACCCATTAGGCACTACCACCCCACCCCACTCTTTTGGCCCAGATCCCACGTTATGCCCCCGATCTGCCCCAAAGACACTAAAACTTCAAAAATTCACCAAAAATCAGCCCTTTGCCCAATCCCCCTGAAATTTGGGTGGTAGCCTCCACCCATTGGGCACTACCACCCCACCCCACTATTTTGCCCCTGGGACCCGTTTTTTAATCCGAATCGATTCAGATTAGGATTAATTCGGATCCAAATCGAATCGCGGGTGATTCGGATGGGCCATATTCGGATACAGAACTGAACAGGGGTGTTTCAGTTCGGATCTGAATCAAAACACCGAAAATCTGAATTGCACACCCCTAATGTGAAGTACTATGGAATACAAGCTGGGATCATGGAATCAATCCATAATGAACATACTGCAAGGCAGTAGGCTTGTAGTTGTAATATTTGTAGTTATAGTTGGTACAGCGGAGCTAAAGTTGCCAAATGATCAGGGGAAAAATTGCCTGGACTGCTCTTTAGCTTTAACTACCGCTTGATTTGTGGAAATCAGCAGGTAATGTTTTTCCAGCATGAAGATTAGCATTATTACCTGATAATTCCTGCAGAGCAAATAGCTAGTAATGGTACAGCTCTGAAGGCTAATTAAAAGTCGTTAGTGCTAAACAAGTAAGTTGGTAATGTCAATGCACAAGAGCAACATCTGGAAGCACTTTTGACACACTTTTCATTCCACCCCCTCCTTGCCAGAATGTATAAGTAAATAACTCCCCTAATTTAGCAAAATATTTTTTTCTTGAAATCTGAGGGTCAATTTCCATTCTAATTACATCTAGGGGAAGATTTCCACAATAGTAAGTGAGTAATAAGTTTGTTATGATCACAGGTCATAACACAGAATAAAAATTACAACATACTGAAAAGTTACATCAGTTAGTTTGAACTAAAACCAAAGCTACATTTTAGAAGCATAATAGGAAAACACAGTAATTTATGTAAGATGGAAAGATTTGCCCATGGGATATAACAAAACAATTAACAACACTGATAATATATTGATAGCATTTCTAGCATCTGCGAACTGAAGGCAGAAGTCCATTACAACATCTATGTATGTCAAATTTAAAATGCTTTTAGTATTTTTCATCATTCTAGTGACAGACTAATGGAGTTCTGTGTTTAGTAGTATATTCAAAGTCCTTCAGCACCATCTGGTGTTCACAACTGAATTCTCTTCCCGACCTGAATCCACTGAGATTAACTATAGTCACTGAAAAAGCCTAAATAAGACTTGGGTTTTTACATTTTAAGAAGTATTTTAATACATTCCCAGATGCTGATATATTCCTGCTTCAATGCAAAAAATTACAAACACCCCTTTGTAGCAAAATCACATTACAAAGGTGGACATTGTGTAATATCCTTAATGCCAAATGCTGGCAATCTGTGGCAATTTGTGAAACAACCATTCTTTTAGTTAGAATAAAATGAGTTTGGAGGGAAATATGATTGTTTTACAGATTGCCAGCAGATGACACTATAAATATTGTGCAACAACCTTCTTTGTCACTTGGATTTCCTTGCAAAGATATTTCATAGTGATTTGTGCTGACATTGGAATATATCAACATCTGAAAGAGCCCTAAATTAGGAGGAACATTAATTGATTCTGACGTAACTGCAACCAAAGCCTACTCAGAAGTAAATTCCATTTCTTTCAATGGAATTTACTCTAAAATATGTGTACATAGGATTCCCAAGTGAATTGGATAAGTGAGGTTCTAGTTCACATCGTTCCACAATTTTAATTTGTTTCTAATTCAAATATCTAGCTTGAATGTTTATACTGAGCATACACCTTGACATGCACCTTCTGAGCATAATTCTACATTTTAAGTTCAAAAACTGGCTTCATTCACCCACTGCTTTTTGAATGGGTGAAAAATATAAAACACTTTCATTGCTACTTGGAGAGAGACTAGATGAAAGACATGGTAAGACTGCCCAGCTGGAAAGGTAGATTGTATCATTTTCAACCAACCACTCTGTATACAAAGTGTGTCAATGTTTGCAGTAGATAACTGTGAAATAAGGAACAATATACCTCACCTCTATCATTCTGAGACTGTGAACAGAAAGGGTTCCACTCTTCCAATGGAGGTGATGGTAAGTATCTGGAATGCTTTTTGGGGAGGCTGCAAAGAGAGGCAAGCTTGTGGACGCTAGAAATGTTAGGAAGCAGCAGGTCAGACAGCAGGCATGACTTGTAGTGCTCAGGCATTCCTTCGAGTAAAATATATGATACCTCCTTACAGAGAAACACTTCCAAGAAAAGTGTGGAATTGCCCACACTCCCGGGACAGATCTATAATTGAACAAAGGTGTACACACAGATTGCCAAGTGGGGCTAGAGGAGGAGCTGCCACGCACTTCCTGGTGCATACCGAGGGGCCGCACCACTCACCTCTGCAGTCCCCTGCCCACCCGCTGCTTGCCTCTGTAGCCCCACTTGGCTGCTCACTAAAAAATCTAACCCCTGGCTGTCCCCAACATCGTTATGCCACTGCACATACCTGCAAAGGTCTTACTTTATTTCATTCATCCTCAACAAAATCATATCAAAAGAGGTCCAAACCACTTGAAAGCAAATGATAGAGGCCCTCCATAGATTGTACCATTTTGGACTGCAGGTGGAAAGTGTTATATTTACAGTCATTGCTCCTGAACAAACACCCAAAATACCTAAAGAAAGGCAATGAGGTTGTTCTCACAAGCAGCCTAGTCCCAGCCTAAACCCACTCCTAAGCCTGACTCTTAGCCAAGGTTAAGGGAGCAACTGTTCCCTTTACTCGGCTGCCAGACTCGTGTGTTTTCTCAAGCTCCAAGGAACCCGAGGAGAAGCAAAATGGGTGCCTAGAGCACATGTCTGGTGGGGGAATCCCCCAAGGCACCACACTCCTTGTGTGGTGAATTGTGGAATATCCGGAGGCCAGGAAAATGAGTCCCAGCCTCTGTTGATCCACGCTTCCAGAAGCAGCATGGATAGTGGTCTGTGCTGCTCCTGGCAGCGCAGGTTGTGTGGGCATGTGGCTCGTGCACCAAAGGGACAAAGACTGATAATCTGGAGAAAGGTACGTTGAAACCCGCCTCCTCCCTGCCCACCTGCCTGCCCATGTGGTCATGTGAATAGCCCCAAATTGTCAGAAAGAAAACCACAACAGAGCCTGTCTCATTCCTAGAACCTATTAGGTTTCCACAGGCAGATGGTTTTTTACATGTTGGACCATTGATATGTGCCATTCTATCACCATCACAATTTGCAATATGTGATGGGGCAGTCCAGGAAATACTCTTCCATGTGATTTGTCTGAACATTGAGAGGAACACAAAACAATGAGATAATATGTATTATTAGACAATGTTGACACTGTTGATGTCCAAATACCAAAGGCCAGCTTCCAAACTCCATTTTGAGCGGTTGACTCCCACAGATAAAATAGCTATGCTCAAGAGCAAAATCACATGAAGGATGTAATGTGTGACAAACCATTGATGGATATAGGCTTCCTGTGAGCATAGAAATCAGTGCCATATAATGGGAGCTTCCCTCCTGGAGCTAATAGCCACAAGGGACCTGATCCAGATCAGGACCATGGCGGGGGGGGGGAGTTAAATCCCCTATCCCCACACTCCATGGTCCCAATCCAAACCCACCTCCCCCCATGGTTGCTTTTTAGAAAATAAAATGAGACACCAAAAAAGGGGTGTGTGTGTGTGGTTTTTTTTTTAAATTAATGGGTATTTTGGCCCTGTCTGCTGGCAGACTATAATGACATCACCCATGCTCTCACAGTCATATGCACAACTGAGGATTGCTCAGGCCATATCAAATGGAAGCAATTTGTGTTCGCCAGCAGTAACTTAGGAATAACTAAAGGAAAGAAAGATATTGTGTTATGTGCTGACTGACAGACAGACAGACGCACTTCTCTGATACAATCGTAGAATCCTGTAAGGTAAAGAAGAGATAAGAAAAAACAAGCTAGTTCTTATACAGTATTTGCAAATAGTGTTGCCAACGTTTTTTCTGGAAGATCTCCAGTTGCTTTAACAATTGCCTGAGAAGTAGAACCTCAATATGTGACACTTCCCCATCAAAGTATCTGCATGCTGGGAAAGGTTTCACCTGCTGAATGCCAGCTTGTTGTGCTGCTGTTAAAGGCACAGCAGTCCCATCAAGAGGAAAATATGGCAATTTTGTTTGCAAAGCTGGAGATTCATTTGCAAGGCACTGGCAATCAAGATCAACAAAGTGCCAGTTTGATAGTATTGATACCCCAGTAGTCAGAGGATTTATCAGAAAAAAGTGGAATTGTACAAGGCTTCAGTTGCCAAGGCTACCTGGTGAATCTGAAGCTAATTTGAGTCTAGGCTCTCCATGATAAACACATAAATGCACTTGAATAAGCCAAGGACATTAAAGGAAATTATACAGTTTTAAAAATATTAATATTTACTTAGCACTTTAGCGTGTTTAATTTCAACATATGTTAGTTATCACAGTAATCTTTACAATAACCCTGAAAGGTAAGTGAGCCTCTTATTAGCCCCATGCTGCAGATGTGAAAACCGAGGCTGGGAGACTATAGCTTGTCTAAGGCCACCAGGTGAGTTCATGGCAGTGGCAAGATTTGAACATCTCACTCTCTTCACCATTACACTAACAGTTTTATACCATTATCTCCTGAAATACCCTCAGCAGATTTTTATTTATGTGGACTAGGCCAGGGTACCTTAAGGACCACCTGCACCTATATGAATCTACCCAGGTGTTTGGATTGGCCTCATAAGCCCTCCTTTTTAGCACTGCCATTGGCCGTGGTGGTGACCAAGGGCAGGGCTTTTTCCGTGGTGGCACCAAAGTTGTGACTCTCTGTCCCTGGAGATACTCATCAGGCCCCTTCTTCAGCTGCTTTTAAGAGGGCTGTAAAAGATGTTCTTTCTGCAAGCTTTTTAACTGAATTGATTTTAGTCTGTTTTCATGTCTGTCGCGGTTTTTCTCTTCCTTTTTTCTTTTTGTTAGTTTATTTCTGCTTATAATGGTATAGCGCTTTATTATTGTATTTTCATTTTTACCTGATTGTAAGCCATCTTGTGCGACCACAGACCTGAAAAGTGAGGTATTACAGTTGGTTAAAAAAAAATTAATACATAAATATTTTGGAGATAGCAGTGGTTCAGAGCGTGATCAGTCCCGATACTCAGTTTCTTGTTCAAGACTAATAAACAAACAAACAAACATCAGCAGTTCATTGGAATTCCAGCAGCATCCAGCAATTAGAGCACTACTTTGTAGTTAAGCCTACACCAGAAAATTCTTCCACTAATAATCCCCTTTTGTTGGCGCTAACAGACAGGAACAACAGCGCTGCTGCTTGCCTAGGAAAAGATGAGAAATACTGATCTGAACCAGTCCCTGGTATATGTGGCTTGCTGCTGTCACCCCTTTCAGCAGAAGCTTTGTCTCATTGACAGTTGCTATCGCTAGCATCAATAATTTAAAGTCACAGAAACCACGGCCATGTAAATAATTTAAAAAACTATAAATCCCATCCATCCTTAGTGCTGAAAATCAGCTGGGCTCCAAACTTTTCCTGTGCACTGACATTTGTCACAAGGAGTCTGCCACCAGCCAAGTAACAGCCACGTCCTCTCAAGAGCTCCAGTACATAAGAAAATGAAGACGACGACTATCGTTTCTTATTACGTTCTGAAGAACAAAGACTTCACTGAGCTAGGGGTGTGTGTGTGTTGTGTTTTTCCAACTTACCAACGAAACACTAGAGTCTCGGATGCAACCAAAATACAATACATTGAAACTACAGGGGCTGAAATTCAGTCTGTAGAAATATTCTATAGAAGAATGAGGACATCATTAAGTGGAAGGAAAACCTTAAATAAATAATCAACGGGGGGAGCCTTAGCGACAGCTTGCTGCTCGTAGGACTGATTGTATATAGACTGATATAAGGCCAAACTAGGCTTTATATTAAGCCCATCATTTGTGCCAAAGGAAGTTCCCACACTTGCCAGATAGCAGCTAGGGGCATTCAAATTGGGATTATGCCAAGGATTAGGGTTACAGCCCCTGTCCCCACTACCACAGTCACCATCCAGATGACCCATCTCCCCCATGGCTATTTCTGAAGTTAAAAAACAAGCCCCATCAGGCTTAACATGATGCTTAGTAGTGAGAAATCACATCCGTCATCCAAGAAGAGCCACAGGATTTCTTTACAGGACCGTGGCTGGCATGAAGAAGAAAACTACTCAGGTAGTCCCATTGAAGCAGGAAATGGCTTGACTACCAAGCCAGAGGTTGCCGGTTCGAATCCCCACTGGTATGTTTTCCAGGCTATGGGATATAGGAAGATGCAGAAAGGCATCATCTCATACTATGCAAGAGGAGGCAATGGTAAACCCCTCTTGTATTCTACCAAAAGACAACCACAGGGCTCTGTGGTCGCCAGGAATCGACACCAACTTGACGGCACACTTTACTTTTACTAACATATTTTACTTTCAATGGGACTACATTACCTCATCCTAGATCAGTTTTCCAATAAGGATGCTTGGACTGGACAGAGAAGTGCCTTATTCAAAGTCAGACCAACAGTCCAGTACTTTCTACCTTGGCTCTTTTCATTTGAGCCAGTTTGTACAATCACCTCAGCTGGCAGACACATGATGCAAATGACTCTGCAAGATCAGCTAGTTTGTGGTCCCCAAAATGGAAGCATTCAGAAACTCCTCCTGACAGCATCTGACCCAACCTTTAAAAAAGCCTTAGAAATAGCCTCATCCATGGGAACGGCTACCCGTGAATCACAGGAGCTGCAAGCTGTGAGTATGAGTGAGCCTGACAATCGTCCCCTATATTACACTCTGAGTCAAAAGGGCAAAACAGAACCCAAGGGGAAATGTGGGCATTGTGGCAAGCCGGGTCATAAGACTGTTAACTGCCACTTCCAAAATGTAAACTGCTGGTCGTGTGGGGAAAAGACGCATGTACAATCAGTGTATCAGTCTGCCACATCACACAGGAGCAAGAGTAAGGCCCAACACCATTGCAGCAACAGTGAGGTACAGCAGCATCGGAGAAGCTATTGAGGCATATGGGTTCTAGAGGGCAGTGATGACAGCAGTGAAGAAAGGTTAGCTGCTTTTCCTTAACTGCTCTTTCTAGATACAGCCAGCTTGATGGCAGAAAGGCTCCTCATGAGAGAGAATGGAGTCGCCTTCCTCCATAGTACTGCATTCCTCCAGTGGCTGTTGTTGGTGTCTGTCTTATGTTTCTTTTTAGATTGCAAGCATTTTGGGGACAGGAAACCATCTTTTGTATTTTATCCATTTTTCTATTTAAACCGTTTTGGACATTGTGGTTGAAAAGCGGTATATAAATAGTAGTAGTAGTACCTCCTTGGCTGATGTCAAGGGTGGCTCTTACTTCTCCCACCATACAATTCCTCCTAGGCACAGCTGGCTTGATGGCAGTTAGAATCCTGCCGGTCTTGGATTTTGCAAGAGTTTAACATGACAATTGAACATGGACCTGGCAAACAGAATGTTACTGCAGATGGACTGTGTAGATAGGATGTGCATCAAACTTGAAAAGTAAATATATGTGAATCAAAAGTACCCTATACACTGCACATCAGGGGTGTAGCAACAATTGAACGAGGGGGGACAAATGTCCCTGGGCTCCTGAGGAAGGAGGCCCACCAACTGGGTGACAGCTTGCTCTTAGCAATTCCCCTCATGCTTCCCTGAAGAAAAAGACTGGGAAGCAGGCAGGGGCCATCTTAACTTTTTGTCCCCGGGCCCACTCAAATCTTGCTACGTCCCTGCTGCACACTGTATCCTGGAAAGGATGACAGTGTGAAGAAACAATCACATATTATTTGTCCTCTGTTTGACATTTTAGGGCTATGTGGTTATGCTGTGGCCCTCTGTTGGTAGCCTATGTGTGTGTTGGTATGTGTTGGTAGCCTATGTGTTGGTAGCCTATGGAGTTGCCCTCCTTCCTTGCAAATGTCAGTGGTGAATCAAAAATACTTTGCTTTTAGTTGCAGCAGGAACTTTCTCTGAACAGGTGTGGCCACCACTGAGTGATGCGGGGAGGGAATGTCTCCTCTAAGATGGTGCCAGCCATCCGCATTCTCTGTAATAATCTGTATTATTATCATTTAAGATTATTAAGAAAGTCTCCCGCCTAATTAAAGACACATTTTAATCAATTAAAATGGTTTATTTAATTGATTGCACTCCTACCAATCAACAATCCTGTGTGAGGGATCCTGCTGAGAATATCTAAATAAGTTATAGGATAATTTTCTGCACGTTTACTCAGAAGTAAGTCCCACCATGTTCAGGAGGGCTCACTTCCAGGTAAACCAGTCCGCAATCCCAAACACAGACTTAATAGGCAGTAAGCCCATTGAATACATTGGGAGTTACTTCTGTGTAAACAACTGTAGAATTGCACTGCTAGAGGTTTTATTTTTTATGAGTTAAGACTGCAGTCTAAGGGCATGAGTTGGTTGGCTTTATATACTGTACACAGAGAGGTAATCAACCTTTGTTCTTATTTGCATTCAGAAGCTTTAAAAGAAAAGGTACATGAGTGTGAATTCTTCTTAACACCAGCACACTTGTTTAATATAAATGTCCTGGGAAAAGGCTGTCTCTGAATGCGTTTGCAATAGTTTTCGCTCAACTTTTGCAAAAGTTGCACAGGCAAGCATAGAATAATGCTTTGTAGATTTATAGAGACTACCTGAAACACTTGCAGGGGAAATATCAAATCATTCGTGAACAGAATAGACAACTCTGAGCAGCCCATTCATTTGTATAGCATGTTTTTTGTCTAGCCAGTTAAGTTTATAATGCTCATTTCAGGTACAAGCCACAAACAGAACAGAGATAAGCACACTTAAGACCCATTTATATCCATGAGAGCAAAGTATGTGTAACTGTGCAAACTACTGTGGTCAGTACAGTGGACCACAGTAATCTTAATTGTGCAGTGGACTGTAGTCTTGCTCCTAAAGTTTGTGCACCACTGCATGGAATGATGACATTTCCGATGGTAGCTCCATTTTAGAGTTATCTATCTCCAGGTATCTGATGTTTTGCATTATCCAGTTCAGAGGGACTGCATTCCCGATTTCCAGCTTTGTGTCAGGCTTCATAGCAATTAGAAATAATTTCCCACGTTTATTCCATAACCTGGTATTCCCCCCATAAAATCCCTATGTGGTGCTACCTTTCTACCTTCAAATCCCCCTCAAAACCAGTTTTGTTCTGGCCTACCTGCAATTTTTAGCCATTCTGTAGAATATTTACTTGTCCAAATGGGGAATCCTAAAAGTTATGGAAGATGAGCTTCTACTACCTAATGATGGTGGGACTTTGCCTAAAGGGAAATCAGTATACCGTCCACTCACTGAGTTACATTACTTAGTTTGGCTTCTACTGACTGATGCAACACCTAAAATTAATGTCCAATTTTGCTACCATATTCTGCTTTTCCTTCTGGCTCACCTGTCTGTTCTGATTAGTACTAGAAACAGAACTGAATAACTGCTGGCTTTTTTATTTTCAAAGGGAAAACAGCCATGATTTCTCTGCCTCAGTAGTCCATGGTGCAACCCAAGATCACCTTTAAAACAAAAATAGCATAGCCTAGCCTCATCATCTCTACAAAACACCTTCCTTGTGCCATTCTAAGACTCTGAGAACTGCAGGCTAGGGACCAAACTAGGTAGACCCAACATGCTCTGTGTTTGGAGCTCCAAACATCTTTTTGCTTTTCAAAATCAAGCTGCAGGGTGTGGGGAGAGGCAATCTTGATTGGGATCACAGGTGGGGATATTTAACACTTCTCTCTGCACTATTTCCCCACTAAGAATCACAGCCTATCCACCCCCAAAGCTGCTACTGGACCCAACTGGAAAAACTTAAGAGCACACAGAACAGTGCCCTGAAGTTTCTCAAGCAAGGTAAAGCTGGCATTAGTGGCTGATTTTCTGTGAAATATTGACGGGGGGGGGAAGGGTTATTAACATCTTTTCAATCCAGATCAGAACCCCCTCTGGCTGCTTTGTAAGAGAAAAAGATGCCAGGAATAGAGAGCAAACACGTCCTGTCTAATTTAGGACCTTCCCTTAGCCACATCATTTTCTCTCTTCTCCTCCTGTACCATCCACCTTTTCCTTAGCATCCAGCCTGAAGAACAGGTGGCAAACTCAAAACCCTGCTCACTTCTTTGTGACCTTCTACTTGGTCCTAATACAAGGGGTTGCCCTGCCATCATGTTTGGATTTCCCCCACTCAAGGCCCAACATGGCTACCCATGCGTTTTGTCATTTCCCCCCAAGAAGTCATTGGTTTAAACCCTTGGTCCTCCCCTGCAGTACATGAAATGGCACTTGCTCACATTCATTTCTTGGCCTCCTTTTGCTTTCTTTGTGGTCTCTATCAAAATTCACATGGCAAATTCCTCAGGGTTGGGGAGTTTCTTTTTGCTTAAGGAACTACTTATAATAATGATGCTATATAATTAGCATCAGTAATACCAACCCCAAACCATTCTTTCTTTATTTCAGCAAGAAATAGCTTGAATGTGTAAATTTTTGAAAGTATGCCATCTACATCCAGAGCAATTGGGTTTTATAATCTAATCTTCAGAGAGCTTAGTTTTCCTCATTCCCCATGAACATGTATTTGCTTTGTGACTTTTTTTTAAAAAAAACCTGCGTATTTATTCTGCTACTTCTATTTCTCTTATATGGACTCTGGGGAGCTCAAAGGATATTTCAAAAGGCATTCGGCTCAGTTATAAGGATTTTATAAAATTCCATCCCTTAAAATCTTGTAAGTAATCTCATGGATATCTTATAGGCTCTCTTTCTTAATGCTCCCAATGCAGAGTTAGCTAGGCTCAGTGTGCTTGTGAAGCTGTGCTGATTGAAATGCCAATATTTTATCTTTCCATGCCTTTGAAATTTACTATTGCAATGAAATTGAAACATTCCCCCTGAATACCAAACTGGTTTCAAGGAACATCCACTGAACATCCTCGTTTTTTGTTAGGGATTCAGTTTCATTGACACAGGAATTCAATCCCTTCCACTATCACTTTCGCGTCTTGTCCCACTCCCTTTGCAGTTCAGACTGGATCCCTCGTCCAGCGAGCAAGCCAGTGCTGAACTGCAACATCTACTATGCACATTTAAACAGCCCTCCAAGAGTAATTGATTTGCCCTCGGTTATGCTGGTAGCACTCACATATGTCTATAAACCTCTATAGTGGAAATATGGAATGATAGTACTAAATAATTCTTCCTCCACAATCACCTTGCTGCTAGCACGGTGGAAAAATTGACAAGACTTGACAAGACTTATTAAAGTCAGTGAAAATCATAATCAGACTTTGTTTGGACACTAGAGGCCTACATCCTAACAAATCTGACCTCTAAATTCAGATCAATATACAAACTTCAGCTCTCCTTGCATTTTCAGTACCTGGCCTTGTGCTTTTCTATTGCCTCCTCTCTCGCCCTCTTTTCCTTTCCCTCTTGGACTCCACCCCTGGTCTTCCCTCTTCCAGCTCTCCACCTTGAAGCCTCATGGTCTTGTCCCCTCTGCTAAGCAGGGTCTCCCCTGGTTTGTATTTGAATGGGAGACTACATGTGTGAGCACTGTAAAATATTCTCCTTAGAGGATGGGGCTGCTCTGGGAAGAGCACCTGCTTGCTTGCATGTAGAAGGTTCCAGGTTCCCTCTCTGGCATCTCCAAGATAGGGCTGAGAGGGACTCCTGCTTGCAACCTTGGAGACACCGCTGCCAGTCTGTGTAGACCAGGGGTCAACATTGACTCCCCAGATGTTATTGGACCTCAACTCCCATAACCCCCAGCTCCAGTGGCCTTGGGTTAGGGATTATGGGAGTTGAAGTCCAAAAATATCTGGGGACTCAACGTTGAGAATCCCTGATGTAGACAATACCAAGCTAGATGGACCAATGGTCTGACTTACCATATGACAGCTTCCTATGTTTCTAGGGATAGGAAGGGAAGGAAAGGGGAGAGGAAGAGGATGAGATGAAACAGCATGGTCAGCTTTTCCTTCCTTCTTTCCCCCCATTGTGATAGCTGAGCTAGAAATGGATTGGCTGGGCTCTCCCTAGGCCAGGCTGCTCAGGCCAGGGCACTGCACATTTGTGGCTTTTCATAGCAGCTGCTCAGTCAGTGATTGGCGGTCATACTGAACTAGATGGACCAATGGTAGAAGGCAGCTTCTTATGTTCTCCTAATATTCATCAGCTGCTGCTTCCTCATTTTCTAGGCCCTAGCTTCTTCGACCCCTTCCTAATCTTGAGATTTAAAGCAGGTCAGCCAGTAGCAGCCCCAAACCTTGTTGCTAGCTTCTTTGCCTTTATCTGTTGTATTGCAGACAGAAATTAAGCAAGTTATACCTTTCCTACTTCTCTGTATCCTGGCTAGGAACAGGTGTACCTTTTCTTATGTGTCCCTCTGCCATTAACAGCAGCCAGGTATATAGAAATTAACTAGGTAACACTTTTCCCATGAGTTTACCTAGCATGTGTGCACGAGAGAGAATTTTATTTATTTATTTATTTATTACTTTTATATATATCTCTTCCTCCAAGGAGCTCAGAGCAGTGTACATGGTTATTTTTATCCTTACAACAACCCTGTGAGGTAGATTAGGCTGAGAGATACATGACTGGCCCAGAGTCACCCAGTGAGTTTCATGGTTGAATGGGGATTTGAACTCGGGTCTTTCCGGTCCGAGTCCAACACTCTAACCACTACGCTATGCTGGGTAATAACTGTACCTGTTTAAATACCTTTTCCCTTTACACTGCTTTTAAGGGCTGAAGCAGTCCTGTTCTGCTTTGCAGATGATATACACTAAAGGACTAACCAGACATTCAGTTAATCTTGTTTTTATGATTCATGCGTTGTTTCCTTGCCAAAATAGCATAGCCACTTTGGATGAAAATATCAGTGGGGAAAAACACTGGGAGAAAGGATGAACTCCTTTCTCTCCACGTATCACAGTCCCTATCTGAATCACACACCCCCCTCCCAGTGGCTGCTTTCAGAAACACTTCCACATTTTAAAATGCCTATTTAAGGATTTGATTAGCTAAACATAAACTAAACATAAACTAGACTCCAAGTCCAGGTCTGTTGCCGAAATGTGCATAGTGATATCATTGCGAAAGAGTAGCAGTCATACTATATCTCACACAGTGGCATGAGAACAAAAGGATATACAGTCATCCCATGCCAAACACAGTTTTATCAACCACGGTGTGGCCAGAACCTCAGGGGTATACTCGTGAGTCAAATGGGCCGTAACCCAAAATTTGGCTTTTAAAAAGCCAAATCTGGCAACAAAGTTTTGAATATATTTGAATAGGAAATTGTGACAGGTCTTGCCAACCTTGACCCAAGTATCCGTGGTTAGCGATGTTTTTTTAAAGTTATGGGGTTTCAGCAAGTTTGAGGGGTTCAGAGGTTTGATCTGCTCATTTCTCTTGGTGACCCTTGTTAACCTTGCTGTTCCTTGCCAATTTAAAATGCCTTTGAGTAATTTTTTTGGGAGGGGTCCAAAATTTTCCAGAGGATCAATCTGCTCATTCTTCTTGGTGACTCTTGGCAATATTACAGGATTTTAAAAGCAATTTTTTTGTGTGTTTTCCCCTTTATTTTTTGCAGTCATGGTTCCCCTAGCCCCCTGTTTCCCATAGACTTTAATGCCTCACCAACTATGAATTTGCCAATTGTGAGGTTTTGCCAGAATGGAACCTTAGCGGTTGGTGAGGAATGATTGTACAAAGGTAAGTTCTATGGTTGCCACCTTTCCTGGTAGATTTGCCTTGTCTTTGCCAGTTTCAAGACAAGCAGTCATTCAAGAATAAGGCTTTTCCAAGCATGCAAATATCAAGATGGGGGGAACTTCACTTGTTGCATTGCTGCTGTTCAAAAAATGTTGCCAAACTGAATAAACTTTTAGAATTATTGTGCTGAATTAGGACAGATTAAGCAGCAGTTAACAATGGTTAACAGTAATTTAACAATGCTTAGGTTATCCTTTGAGGAGGGGTTGCTGAGCAGATGTTTTGCAGGCAGAGGGTACTAGTTTCAAGCCCTGGTATCTCCAGTTAGCGGAGGGAAATATTTCTTTTCAAAACCCTGGAGAACTGCTGCCAGTCAGTTCTAAGCTAGATGGACAAATTGTCTGACTCAGTGTAAAGCAGCTTCCTAACTGAGACAGTGAGGCTATTCCCATGATCGTCCAAAAGCATGCGAAGGGCGCCCAGCCCGCTTTGGGGTGATCGTGTGCTGCAACGGGAGCCACGCAGCTCCCAGCAGCCAGCCTCATTAAACCCCCCTTGCCTTTAACGAGGTTAATGGCGTGATCGCTCCATTAACCTTGTTTTTTTGCTCGTGTGTCACCATGGTGCGTGGCGACACGAGTAGACCCCCAACAGGGAGGCTGCAAGATGGTCTCTCCAGGATGTTCTGTGCACTTGCACGGAGCATCCTGGAACCTCCGGGGGCCACACGGCCCCCGATCCCCACAGCCCCTGCCGGCTCCATGATGGAGCCAGCAGCCATATCGGCAGTCAATCTGGCCATCCACCTACGAGAGGCTGCTCGTCTGCAGGGAGAGTGGGCTAAGCCCACTCTCCCTGCAGAACCTCATCAGGCACTTCACACGTGTTGTGTGAAGCCCCTCAGTAAGTGAGGAGCAAACAAACAGACACTGTGACTCTACCCCCAAGCCAGTACATAGATACATTCAAATTAAAGGCACATGCCCCATACAAATAACTGAGACAATGTGTATGGGAAAATCCCAACACTTCTTCCTTGAGATAAACATTTTACCTTTATTATTTCTACAAACAGAAAAGAAACAGGTACAGTCTTTCCCATAAGTGCATTTCCATGCCAGAAGAAATGGCTCCTATTGAATATCTACCTCAGGCAAATCTTAAAGACATGGTATCTCTTGCTAACCCCTGATAACTTGGCAAAGAGGCATCTTTTAACATGGCGATTCTCTTTATTTAGCAGGGGGAGAGTAACTGGCCCTATCCACCCCCAGCACAGTACCTCCAGTGACTGTTGCTGGTGTCTAACTTATGTTCTTTTTAGGTTGTGAGCCCTTTGGGGACAAGGATCCATCTTATCTTATTTATTATTTCTCTGTGTAAACCACCCTGAGCCATTTTTGGAAGGGCGGTATAGAAATCAAATCAATCAATCTTTTTCCAGAAAACATTTCTGTGACCAGCCAAAATGCCTCAAAGTGGTTCATTAATTAATTTCCTCTAAATCCCCAGAACTGGGTGGACAGAAATATTGTGACTCTGGAAATGGAAGCTGTGATATTGTTTATCATGATTAGGATTGCCCCCTTTTCACTGCTTCTGCTTCTGTACCTGAAGCATTGACATGACATGTAATTTTTGAATGTGTTAGATTTTACTTCTTATTTTAATAGTTGTTCTTGTTTGTTGTTTTTGTGAACCACCTGGAGCCCCTGGAATCAGGCAGTATATAACAAACCAAGCACACCCCCAACACATAACATAACATAACATAGGCAAGGGGAGCTTTCCCCACAAATGTATCTCTATACCCAGAAAAGACTCACCTACTTAATCTTTTAGTGTTCTCCTACTGCTAAAGCACAAGAACAAAGCCAGTAAAACAAAGATGGCGACCCACTGTAACATGTGACTTATAACATGTGACTTTTGAGCCTCCTGTTCATTGAAATATGGGGTATCTGTAACAGCTGTTGGTGTTATCTTCCTTGGATGGGTAGAGGCTGGTATGATAGAAACAGGGCTGGTAGCACCTTGCTCTCTTTATAGATGAGCGTATTTAGATAGTTTCTTTCCTTTGGTACTTTGAATTGCTGCAACAAATGGGTAAATAAACTGTCTGTAAAAATTGGATGAATCTTTAGAATATCTGTACTGTTTAGGATCTAGTTTTATTAGGAGGGGCTACTGTTGATAGAATAGGTGGATTGTTCTAGAATACTCATTGTAGGGATGTGCAAAATGTCTTGAGCTTGAAAGAAAATACAGACTTAAATACTTAAAATAAAGGGCCTGTTTCAAGCTCAAAACCTTCTGAGTTTTGAGTACCATTTTGGTGGGCTGTTTTGCCCATGCTGGTTGGTTTTCTGGCACTGGCTTCCAATTGGCTTGAGATCTCCTTGCTTCTTGGTTGGTTTGTTACCATACAGATCAAGGGTTGTCATGGGCAACTGTGTCCCCATTGTGGGGGGGACAAAAAAGGAGAGAATTTCAAGATGTATTTAAAGGGCCTGGGAAGCAGAGAGAGGAAAGAAATAATCAAGGAAGGTTTGGTTTTCTGGTTGTTTGTTGTTGTTTTTAAATCAACACTGAGTATAATATGCTGTGCTATTGCTGCTATATTATCTATCAGGTTTTGCTGGATCTCAGATTGACAAAGGCAGAACTTAGGTGCCTGCCTTCCTCGAGTTGTTACTTGTTTTGTTTGTGAGATACAAACAAAACAAGCTTGTCTTGTGGCAAGAAATGGACAGTGGCAGCTTAGGGGTGTGTGTGTGTGAGAGAGCAAGAGCGAGAGATAGATTATTTTCTTGGTGATTATTGTGAGATGAGCTCCATGTTTGGGCTTCTTGAACTTCCCTCACTGGATGTACTTGGACAAAATGTGGCTGAAGACATTGCTATAGTTGAACTTATGGCACAAACCACAATTCGAGCACATTTCGGGAGCGGGGACTGGGAGCTTTAAGAAAGAGAAGAGTAGGTTCTTACCTGCTCTATGTGCTCCCTCCCCATGCAGCTTCCTGCTGTGGTAGCATGCATCCCTGTGTGCTATCAGCACACACATGGCATCTGCGCATGCTCAGGTGCTTTGTGCATGCTGACACCACATGGGGATGCTTGGGACATGCGCTACCCCAACAGGACACTGCATGGAGTGGAGGCAGAGAGCACGTAAGGACCTGCTCTTTTCTTTCTTAAAGCTCCTGGCCCCGCTCCCAAAACATGCTCGAATTGCAGTTCATGCACATCCCTTCTCATGGCTATGCTTGCTGCTAGGGGTGCTGCTGTGGCAGCTTTTGCAATGCTGCTGTAAGGAGTCATAATGGTGTGTGAGAGAGAGCAACTTGTGCCAATTCTGTTATTGCAGCGCAAGCACTGTGGCTGGCAGTGGACTGGATTCTGGGTCAGAGATTTTTTTTTTGTTCATTTTTGGACTATGTTTGAAAAAAGCGTGTTCTGTGTCAGGAAGGACAGTATGCTTCTAATCTGCAGTGTTTTGCAAGGCAGGGTTGCAAAATGCATTGCAGATTGTAATGCAAAACTTGTGTGCAGTGCATTCTGTGAGTGCAGCTTGTTTCGGCCATAGCAAACAATGGAAGAGCTTGAAACTCCCATAGGATCCTTTGGGGTTTGGGGAAAAGGTTAAAAATGTGTTTTAAAATGCCCGCTTTGGTGTCCCTAGGAGCTACCAATGGGGTGTTTCGAGTTCCCTATGTTTTTCCTTATGGCTGAAACACTCAAAATGGTTTAGACGAAACATTTTTAGCGTTTTGCATTTTGTTTCAAGCTCGAAACAAAATGCAAAATCCATTTCGTGCACATTCCTAACTCATGGGTGCCAATTCCATGGTGCTATAATGTTGTGATATAAACAATCGCTTAAACAACAATAATCCATACAATTCCAGGAGGATGTTAAAGAGTTAAGCACAAATACCTAGTATCTGGAAACTTATAATATTGACTTAGCAGGATATGATCGTGTAAGCAATGAGCCTTATGGTAGGGAGTATACCACTTGGATTGTGTAGGCTATTGGTTGCTTATGTTGCAATTTGAGTATTTTAACATTTGAAATGAACCCAGGGCAGAACATAGAAGAGAAATCAGATTTGCACTGTTAGAAAAGGTAGGTTTTCTATTCACAATATAGACTGATTTAAGTCTTGCAAGTGCAGTGCCCTCTCAGCTTCTCAGACCACATACACATTAAACTCATATAACCCAATCCTGTGCATGACGTAAATCCCTCTGAGCTTTATTGGACTTAGTCCCAGGAAGTGATGGCTTAAGACCTCTGTGTGCATGAGTCAGGGTACCACATGCCCACCCCTTGTTTATACTCTCCTCCCTATCTTTTCCTTTTTGTTTTAAGTTGGGGTCTGGAACTTTTAGGGTACCAGTGTGTTAAGTCACTGGCACCCCAATAATCTGCTGCCTGAAGCAACTAGCTTGCCTCATGGAAGGGTTGCCCCATTCCCAAGCATGGATGGATGGATGGATGGATTGATTAAGTGCTGTCAAGTCAGTGTCGACTCTTAGTGATCACATAGTATGTATGTATATGATTGCAGTATTAAACCAGTAATGTGCTTATAAATAAATTGACTTAACATCAACAGTGTGTTGGATTTTTAAAACCTTAGTCTTTCAGATCCTGGGACTGTATTGTATTTACCCGGATCACAGATGACTCTGAATTTAAGGTGACCCCCTTAAAAAGTAGAGGTTAAATACAGGTTATAGCTGCATTTATTCAGAAGGAAGAAGACTCTGCATTTAAGAAGACCTCCTGATTATATATATATATATATATATATATATATATATATATATATATATAAACACCTTGAAAAAAAACCCTAATTTTGGATTCAGGTAAATACAATAGTTCCTATGATTAAACACCATAATGCCTAAACTTAGCCCACTAACCCTCGTGGTTCATAAGCCTGTTAATCTGATGTGCCTATCCTAGAAGGCTAATTAGATCTAGCTAGAACCACTCTATGGTTCATGTGTTGCAGTCATGCAATAGTTAACTGTTTCTTAGCTATATGAATGTTTCTCAACTTTTCCAGATCCTGTGAAACCTGCTTCATCAAATGCTATTATAGAAACACTGCATCTAAAATTTTCACAGAAACCATGGAAGGAAACCATGAAACTTGTTCGTCTTTGCTTGGTAGGAACTGTTAGGACCCCTGTTGTAATAGGGAGCTGAAGTGAGTGAAAATCCGTTTGCCAATACAGGAAAGACAGAAGCGTCTTTGGTTTGCTAGCTGTTTTGTATGGATTTCTCAGAGAATTGGCAGTAGCAGGGAAGGTGGAAGGGTTAACCCATGTAGAAGCTTGTCAATTTCTATTGCCTGACACACATGGAAATCTAGCATGTGGAGTCTTAGTCTTTTCCAACCCATTACTTCCTTGCTTGAACCTAAAGGAAATGGCACTTAGTATACAGTCTCTTCCTGCAGATAGGGTTTAGAGAGAGGAAGGAAGTGGCAAAAGAGGATGCTGAGCTAGCATAGATTTGCCAGGTGTGTTCTAGAGTAGGGCTGTTCAACTTGGGCCCTCCTGCAGATGCTGGCCTACAATTCCCATAACCCCTGGCTGTTGGCCACTGTGGCTGGGGATTATGGAAGTTGTAGTTTAAAAACATCTGGGTGGCCTTAGTTGAGCAGGTCTGATCTAGATCAAGGCCCTTCTGTGGATGATGAGAGTTGTAGTTCAACAGCTGGAGAGCCAAGGTTGCCTATCCCTGGTCTGTGCCTTAACAGGGGAGTTCAGCCAGTTGTGACTTAAGCTGTCACTGCTGCATTGTAACCTTGCAACCCAAATGGGGCAATGAAGGACAAGAAGCAGTTGCTCCAGTGTGGACTTGAACAAACCAGACGATTCTTTGGCTTTATGCTTCTAGTACAGGCATGCTCAGCTTTGGCCCCCACAGCTGTTTTTGGACTACAACTCCCATAATCCCCTGCCATAGTGGCCAATAGCTAGGGATTATGGGAGTTATAGGCCAACATCTGCAGGAGGGCTGAAGTTGAGCAGGCTTGTTCTAGTACATAGTCCTTGTATGACATGCAACACATATTATTCTCTCTCTTTTGTGAGGACAAACCGCGTATGGCTACTTCGACTGCTGCATCAGACTGTCCTTTAACTACTTGCCTGGAAAAAATGCAAAGAGCCTTAAATGGTAATCAGTTCTAGAATGTCCTAGTGTGCTCTTAATGTTCCATGATGTTGACTATTGAATACAACTAGCTGTCTATTGGGGCCTTTCCACATGGAAAATTTATGGTGCAATAACTGTGAAGCTGCTGTTCCTATTGTACATGGGATCTAAATGACTTTCTTTTAAGGTAGCACTTTGGTTGCAGCTGGGGGCAGGCATTCTCTGTTCATTCGGTTAAGAGTTTGAGTTGAAATGGACCTTGGTGTTGTGAGCATCGGCAATACATCAAAACTGAATAAGAAATCTGCTCTTGCCTCTTTTAAAAATAATAAAATATGGAATATGTTGACTGTAATATACTTCTTTAATGGAATGGAACCCAACTCACTAATTTCTCCTGTGTGCAGCTGAATCTTTATCTACTGTGATGAACAGACTGGAATTTTTATCTAAACAAAAGGGGTGAGTATGCTTAAAATGCATTCAGTACAGTGGAACCAAGCTACATATGGAAGCGGGGGAAGTGAACGTCTTCTCTTTGTATTGCAGAAGTGCCAGTGCGACACAGACAATTCAAACACCCGTTAGAACAACTGGCATTTGTCCTCCTCCACAAACTGTCTCTAATACTTCCAGCTGCTAGAAAATAAAGTGTGGGAAGACAATGTACCAAGAAGTCTTAAAGGCCTAATTGGGCCATCATTGGGGTAGGGAGAGGCTCGGTGGCTGTCCCTTACCTCAAAGAGGCAATGTATGCTTGCCAAGAACTCTCTCATGCTGCTTCTGAACATGAGTGCCATAAGAAAACAATGGTCACTGTTGGAGTGGTGGGCCTTCTGTTGGGGGCTCCCAGAGGTGCTCTTACCCCCTGGACTTTGGGGCCAAAGTTCAGGGTGTCCACAGTCCTTGTGAGCCCCCAAATCCTCTTTAGTCTGTCCAGGGTGGTGTTGTCGCCTGGCAGAGCATGATGATGCTTAATTTGCAGGGGATGGGGGCCCCTCCAAAGGCCTTTAAGTCCAGGCTCCAAAATTACCTAGATGCACCTCATCTCCCACCAATGCCCCTCTAGAGAAAAAGGCCTGCAGATTTTGATCTAAGGTGGGCAATGCACTCAAAGGGCAGGGTAAAAGGAGTTAACTTGTAAGGTTCTTACTGGAATGCAGATGCTAAGGATGTGTCCGCACTGGCCCTTTAATGCTCCCTTGCTGTATGTGCCTGAATGTAGGCTAACGATATGCTCCCATTGCTATATGTGCCTGAGTGCAGGCTGCTGGATCCTCCAGCAATCTATTGTTCTTTCATATGATATCCTTGAAAGAAGAGCTGGCTGCTTCTGTCCTAGGTAAAAAGAGTTAACGAAGTGTGTCCTCTTAAGAACTGTGTTTCCAGATTCATCTGCTCTCAGTGCAAGGGACTATGGGATACCTACTACATATTCGTTTCTCAGCCTGGGGGCAAAGCAAAGATGAAAAGCAATGCTTTACTCTCCACTAAAGTGGCATTTTGCAGAGTACTTTGCTGCTAAAATATTAGTACGGGAGTAACCCATAGCTGTTCAAAACATAGAGGCAAACATATTCAAGTGCCTGGAGTTGCTATGTAAACAAAGAAGTAAGCTAGCCTTGCTTCACACTTCATAACTGTTAAATAGACATCACCACTACTCTCTCTTTTATCTTTCTCCTGTAGACTTAACTCTTACGTTGGCCCCAATGGGACAGCTTGCTACATAACGTCTGAAATGTTCTATATAGAAATCAATTTGGAGACTGATGGAAACGTGAAAGATGTCAAGGTGGCTCACCCTGGAAAATCTCCTCTGGTAACATTTATAGGTCTTATTTCCTTAGTGCTCTGATTTAACAAAACCTTTAGTTTCTGGCTCTTTAAAATAAGCCCAATGGAGGAAGTGGAGTGCAAGCCTTATGGTCCCAGGAAGTGGGGTAGTAGAGAAGGTTAGGGCCCCTCTTTAGGAGCTGGGGAGGAGGACTAAGTCTCCCAGGATGATCTGGCCAAAAGAAAGAAAAGACTGCTATTCAGTCAAGCCTGATTGGCAAAGGATAGGAAGAGTTGTAGTGTGTTCGCTGGGACCCAGTGGCTGATAACAGATACTTGCTTGCTGTTCATTCAGAGAAACGCTTGGTTGTGAAGGAGCTATTGAGCTGAGGAGAACCAATGTATGGTGAGAGCGAGCTGGTTGAGGTTCAGAGTGGAAAGGCCAAGTCGTGAGGCCAAACGAGCTTTTGGTTATTATAATTCTATTTTATTACTTATGAATTGAAACAGATAACTAATAATCTAACTGCTCAATTCTATGCATGTGTTTGTTAGGTGTAAGTCTCACTGAGTTCACTGGAGCTTATTCCCAAATAAGTGTGCATTGGCCATTGGCTAACTGAATAGCTCTGCTGGCTTCAGCTAGGTAAACTATGCTGTGTACAGACTGGAGAAAGCAAGGGAGGGGTGTAGCTAGGGGAGAAGGGGCCCATGTTTGCCCCTTTCCCCAGTGGCCCCTCAGAGTGAGGGAGATAATGAAGAAAATAGGGAGGGGTAGAGCTGAGGGGCCCTGACCGAGGGACGGTCTAAAGTGCATGTTCTCTATCTTGCTTTTGGGGTGGGGTAAGGAGAAAAGGCCTGCCACAGCTTTTTCTTCTCCAGCGGTGGCTTGTATTGGGGGAATGAGTGCTCACAGGTGGTTCACTGCCGGCTTTGTGTGGGGTGCCCACAGGCAGCCTCAACCACTGATATCATTGAGCTGCCATGGTTCAGTGGAAGTGATTGGCCCTGGTCACCAAAGAGACAGGTGGCCCTTTTAAGCCAGGGATGGTCCACGGCTCCTCAGCAAGGCTTTGAACCTGCCCCTCGCTGGGAGTGGGCTCTGTGGAGCCTTATTGAAGCAGGACGTGGCCATTGAGGGGCTGCCAGCGGAGCAGGGGGCGGAGCCCTAACACAGTTTAGTTCAGCAGCAAAGACATAGGGGGCTGGGGTAGGGGGAAAAGATGTGTATGGGGGGCATTTTCAGATCTTGTCCCAGGACCCACTCCAGTCTTACTATACCCCTGCAGGCTGCTGTCACACCGATATGACCGTTCTTAGTCTTTGCTCTTGCTCCGGGAAGACCAAATCATACTGTTCACATTCCCACATCTGGAGAAACATCATGGAGGGAGTGGGGGAGGGAGAGAGATGGAATGGAGTGGGGGGTCAGGCTGCCTGTCTTTCACGAACCAGTATTTCTACTTTCAAAATATTTTGTGGACATCAGTGTTTCACTCTGTTGAATGTGAACCATCTTGGGATACATTCAGGAGAAATGCTCAACATACAGTATGAAAATGATGGACAGCTCGTGATCTTCTCAGGCTTTATGTCAGTAGATAAACACGGTTGGTAAAATATAATCACTAAGTGATAAAAATTCTTTTACTGGTGATGTGAGTCTCTGTGTCTATGGATATGTATAAATAAATGGTTGGGATTAAAAGGTCCATGCTTAAGAGTATATTTGCATAGATATTTAATATGGGGTTACATAGACACTTAACATTGACATGAGGGAAACTAGAGGCTGGTTCAAGATGAAAAGGGAAGGAAGAGAATCCGTGAGAAACTAGAGTTCCTTGATTCTCCCTTGTTGCATCTTCAGCTGAGCAGCCATTCAAATGATGCCATGAGTGTTCCGATAAGCAAACACGGGTGGGGCTTTGCAAGAGGATACAAACACGCCCTGCAGGAGCATAGCAAGGCGTAGTGGGCCCAGAGACAAGATTTTAAAATCCACCCCCCCCCCCACTCACTGAAGCTCAGCTCATGAAGTAAAGAAATCTTAAATGAGGCTGAAAATTTATTTATTTATTCAATTTCTATACCGCCCTTCCAAAAATGGCTCAGGGCAGTTTACACAGAGAAATAATAAATAAAGAAGATGGCTCCCTGTCCCCAAAGGGCTCACAGTCTAAAAGGAAACATAAGACAGACACCGGCAACAGTCACTGGAGGTACTGTGCTGGGGTGGGTAGGGCCAGTTACTCTCCCCCTGCTAAATAAAGAGAATCACCACGTTAAAAGGTGCCTCTTTTAATGGTAACAAAAAGCATAGTAAAATTTATATATAAATATAACCTATGTGCCACAATAGAACATAATTCTAAATTATTTTTTAAAAGGTTTTGTAAATTGTGGACGATGCAAGTCATTTCATAGTACTAGAGAAAGACATGCTCTTCTGGTAGTGCCAGGTCTTAACCCTCACATCAGTTTCGGAGGATGAATACAACTGAAGGAAGCCCGGGCGGGTGTGTGGCTGGGGGAGTCAGTCATGTGAATTACCTCTGGGGGAGGCAAGGCAGTGGGCCCCCAGACAACTTTCTCCCCTTTCCCTATTATAGTTATACCCCTGACACCCTGGTTGGTGAGAGGTTGTTTGCCTAAAATTGATTCTGTTCCTTAGGTGGCTGTGGCTAGAAAAGTCCGGGGGAGAGGGGGAGAACTGCCTTGGCTGTTCCTAAATTTAGCCTATGCAATTGTCTTTTTGCTGTGTATCTGAAGAGTCACTTTTATACCTGGCTTTAGGAAGTCTTAATCTCTGTTCTGTTGTCTTCTAGACCTGTGCAGATCTGTTGCAGCTTCTAAGGTACATCCCGTGTATTCCAGCTGACTTCTTACCATGCACTGCTTGTCCTATTGCACAGAATACAGTATTTTCTTTGCCACTTCTCCCATGCAATTTTCTATGGCAAACATGAACGTTTTCCATAACTGAGGATTGTGCCCCCCCCCGGCCCAAGACTTAACATTGAAATGCTATGGCTGCTCCATTATGAGGTTGTCTGTAAAAGTCATAGTTGGCCACATAGGGACAAAAGTGTTCTCTTCAAAGGCTGTTAAATTTTAAAGACACATATACTGTACACTGGAAGATTTCAAGCAAGCCTAATCCTCCCCTTCCTCTGTTGTCATGCTGCCAAATTAGATTTACCTCTGTGTTCTCAAATGATAGCAAGCCAATTTCTTTTGATATTTTAGTACTGACAGTTCTTGTTGGTTTCTTTTAGAGCAAGAAATTATGATGCCTTTGGAAAGATTCTGGAAAAACTGTTAAATCTTTACCAGATTCCAGGAAGCAGGTTTGTTCATTACTACTACTTGTTTTAAATATATGATTATTTATAAATTTCCCTTTCTCACAAGATTTATGGTCTCTCTCTTTCCTAGTGAAACAAAAATGAACATATATATTGCCTTGAGCACTTTGGAAAAAGACCTGTTCTCACTGTCTGCCTTAAACAGGTAAGTTTCATGGTGGCAGATCCAGTTTCAAAAGTTGCAATAATATCATACCTGCCAAAATGTCCCTAAAATGCTCTGAAAACACTAACAGCGCTATACAAGGATGAATTATTCTCTCCTGAGGGGGGAATGGGCTGGCTTGGATATGTTCTTCTCAGGATGGATATGGGCCTTGAAAATGTGTAAAGAACCGTGTTTGAGGAGGCTCTCCAGAGTCTTCCTACCCCCATTTTGAAGGGATGTTTGCTCTTCAGTTAGAACTATTTCACAAACGTATGTACCAAGTACATTCTGATATCTGTGCTCAAAGGCGTTCTATTTCATTATGGTGCACTGAACATATTTCCTGGCCTGGGCCCCTGAAAATGTGGGAAGGGGTTTGAACTTCTGTTGAAACTTGAAATATGGAATCCTGCCCTGAACATTGCCTTTAATTTCTATCCCATATATTTGTGTTCAAGGAAGATGTCCTAAACAAGCAAACTGGGCCCGTTCTGATAAGACTTTGCCCACCACACGCAATAAGAATGTGGGTACTCTGTGGATGCACACATCCTTTCCCCTGCCTCTGACTTTCCCTAATCATACGTGGGGGGGGGGGGCAGTTTGTCTGAACCACTCTCCTACACACACTAGTAATACTCATCTAAGTTAGCATTTCTAGCATGTGTTCACGGAGCATGTGCATCCTAATCACACGTGGTGGGCCAGGTGGGTGAAGTATTGTCCATAATAGCCAAACAGATATGTTTGTGTTAAATGGGATTGAAAGTTCACAGATGGACGGTTGTGCATACTAGAGTGGTATTATTGCATACTTGGGACTTGTGGCACACTTGCTGAAATATTTGGCTACTACCACGATAGATAATAGATGGGTGCTTCTGTTGCTTTCTTGTAACTCATTTCATATCTGATTATTCAAAGTACAGAATGGGACTGCATTATTGGCAATACCAGTTAACTGGCAAAACCAGTTAATTCTAATTCATTTCCTTCTGCTTAATAGTTTAGCTTTCCTTTCAGAAAAAAATCTGTAATCTCCCTCTAAATATGGTATCCTATGAAACTGGAATATGGTTAATTTAAGGCTGGGTTATTGCATAATTAGCCACATAATGGTGCAGCGGGGAAATGATTTGTCTAGCAAGCCAGAGGTTGCCAGTTCAAATCCCCACCAGCATGTTTCCCAGACTATGGGAAACACCTGTATTGGGCAGCAGCAATATAGGAAGATGCTGAAAGGCATCATCTCAGATTTCGTGGGAGATGGCAATGGTAAACCACTCCTGTATTCTACCAAAGACAACTACAGGGCTCTGTGGTCTCCAGGAGTCGATACCAACTCAATGGCACCCTTTTACCTTTTATTGCATAATTATGGAACAACATCAGTAAGACATGTTTGTAATTAAGCATGGTAGCCTGGCCAAAATAGGCAATTATCTCCAGGCCCAGCTCAGGTTTCTAATGAATGATTGTATCATATCATGTCTACACATGGTTTGTATGTGCTTCCCCCCCTCTTTTTTTGCTTTAAATTTTTATTGATTTTAACAATATCTTGAAAATCTCATTACATCAAACATTAAACAAAAATTGACTTCCAGCTCACCAATCAGCACGAATCACTAACTGTACAATTAACCCTTGCTGTAATAATTCAAAACATATATCCTATACCTTACCAAACTTGATTTTAGTCTACTCAACCTGCTAATATTACAAAATTTCAAACCCTGTTGAAAAATCAATATTAGGAAAATAGTTCTTTAGGTACGGTAAGAATTGTTTCCAATCTTCTTTAAAACCTTCCAAATTTTGATCTCTTATCAGTACTGTAAGTTTTGCTATCTCCGCATATTCCAAAATTTTTATCAGCCAATCTTCTTTTGAGGGCAGTTCATTGTCCTTCCATTTCTGTGCATATACTATTCTGGCTGCTGTGGTTGCATACATGAAGAATGTTAAATTGCTTGTGGAAAACTCTCCATGCGTTATTCCCAGCAGGAAGGATTCTGGGCTCTTAGGAAATGTCATTAAAAAATTTTTTTAAACACATTATATATCATGTCCCAAAAGGCCTTTGCCTTCCTACAAGACCACCACATATGACAAAAAGTTCCTTCACAATGTCCACATTTCCAACATTTGTTTGAAACATTTTTATACATTATCGCCAGTTTTTTAGGAGTCAAATACCACCTGTACATCATCTTATAATAATTTTCTTTTGAAGTGTAGCAAGCAGTGAACTTTAAATCAGTTTTCCATAATTTTTCCCAAGCTGCCATATCTATATTATGACCCACATCTTGAGCCCATTTTATCATAGTCGTTTTAACCACTTCATCTCTTGTCTCCTCCAAAAGCAATAGCCTATACATCTTGGATACAAATTTTTCATCATTTTCACATAGCTCCGTCTCAAATCTCAACATTTGATCCTCAAATCCAAGTTTGAAATCTTTCTTAAAAGCTTCATTTAACTGATGGTACTGAAACCAATTACTGACCAAATTTTGTACTTCAACTAGATTTTTTAACTTACAGCCCTTTTCTTGAAAACACAACAGATCCCTATAGGTACCCCATTGAGGCTGCATATTTATCTCTTTACGTACTAAAGCTTCGTGCTTTTTCCCCCCTAAAGAAAGTGCCATTAATGTAAGGAAGCTCATTTCTTTCCAAATAAATATTTTGAATGCACTATCGTATTTGCCCTAATGTTAAATACAGAGAAACTAATTGAGTTGGCTACTGTGGAGTGAATGCCCCATTTCAGCAGTAAACTGATTTAAGCATGATTTAAGCACTGGCAAACCCTGCAAGACAGGCGTCCCCAAACTGCAGCCCTCCAGATGTCGCTGAACTACAACTCCCAGCATCCCAAGCCACAATTTATTGTGGCTGGGTATGCTGGGGGTTGTATTTCAGCAACATCTGGAGGGCCACAGTTTAGGGAAGCCTGCTGCAAGATGTACCTATACTGCCAAGTTAAGTTGCCCCAAATTGCCTGGTACTGAAAAAGCTCATATTTGTAAGTCATGTTGCCTTCAAGATGACATAACAGCACATTACTTTCTTGAAAATGCCACACTCTCTGCTATCACTACCAGCTTTTTAGGGGCACATACCTGGCCTGACAAGGTACACACCCTGAAAACTATTGCCAGAAGTGGCGATAGGAGATTATGCTGTGTGTGCTGCAGCCTGAGTAGTATGGTTTCCTTGATGACAGCATGGAGAAAATCTAGAGGGCCAGGTACACAATATGGGTGGACAGTGTGCCAGTTGCAATTTGTGTCAGGTGACCAAAATCCTACAGTTGGCCCTGCAGAAGAAACATCCATACTTAAACTTAGGTACGTGTGATTCACTGTGTGTTTTATTAAACACAGGTTGCCAGGGATGGACAGAGTTGCTGAAATACTTTATGGGAAAGTTGGTTATCTTAGACCAAGAACTGGAGGTAACCTTTTTTTAAAAACAACACTCACATTCCTTTTAGTTTGAAGGAAATGATAGTAGCAAGCATAATCTGAGACACAAAGTTGTGCAAAGGAAAGTCTATAATTGAGCTTTTCTCCAGTGAGTTGAAGGTAGTACTATAGAGCAGTGATTCTCAAACTTGGGTCCTGAGGTGTTATTGGACTTCAACTCCCATAATCCTCAAGCAAAGGCCACTGAGGCTGGGGATTATGGGAGTTGAAGTCCAATAACACCGGAGGACCCAAGTTTGAGAATCCCTGCTATAGAGGAATTGTTGTCTATGGCATGCATATTTATCCCCATTATGGTCACAGGGCTCTGTAGTGCTCCAAAAACCTGGTTCATTAGAGCCCACAGTGGGACAAAAGATATGTGTGTGTACATCATTAGGGGAGAAATAGGTTACATCCAAACTAACTTATTTTGGTGGTGTCTAGTCATTACTAACTAGTCTAATACTTTTCAACTCTTTAAAAACTATGGGCCCATGTACTGTGCAGCCTCTTACAGGAGGTTTCCATATCACTGTTACCATGTCTGCTCAGATGCGTGATTGTTACCGCACTCTAATTATGTTTTGGCTGAAATGGGAGAACTAATTGCAAATGTGCATACAGATATGTTTTCTTAAGGTAGCCAGAAAGCTGGCCATGGGTAAAGGCAATTTGAGATTCAGGGTATCCCAAAGGTGAGCAACACAGATTTCTTTGAAAACAAGGATAAGTTTATTAAAGACAGAAGCACACAAGGTTAAAGTTGTAACTGGCAACCTTTTGGTGAGCTAGGCAGAAGCGGCTAACTACAAGATGCTGGATCTTAAGCAGAGTATCTAGTTTCTTAACTAATGTAAGCTAGAGAAAATCCTAGCAGAGAGGGATGGGGTGTGTGTTGGAAGTGAGAATTCTAAAGCATTGCTCTTAGTACCGCAATAAGCTCTTCTGGCCACTAGAGGCATGATGCTATGTTAATAGATCTGTCTTGGTCAGTTGGAACTGTTCAGTTGTTGTTGACGGCTAGTGCCTATTTGAGTGTTTTGTTCAGTGTCTTTCTCTTAGTATGTAATGTTTTAGTTTCTTAATAAATCTTTTTTTTATCTCAACCTAATGTCTCCCAATAATCTCTTGGGCTGAACTTCTTTACCACCAGAGCATACTCTGCTGTGTGAGAGTTTTAATATTTCTCCTCACACCCCTCAATGGGTGGGGTGGGCGGAGGGGGGGAGATGAGAGAGAATGTGTGACACAATATACTTAGCTTAAGTTGGATAAGTAGAGCTGGGCTGTGCTGATGGCAAGGTTGTAGTCATCCTTCTCTGGGTGAAAGGTGGTAGAAAGGTAGTTCCTTAGGACTATGGAGGTGACTGAGGAGTCGGGACAGCATGGAAATATGGTCCAAAACCCATGGTGGCCTACTTCAAATGAGCCTTAGGAGTGAAAGTTGCGGGGAAGCATCCAAATTAGCAAGGCATATGGGTAGTGGAAAGGCTACCAATCCCCCAACGTTAAGAGGGGTTTGGGATGGCACACATGAACACTCTGCGCACATCCAAAGGGGATAGGGATGGGGAAAAGCATGCTGTGGAATACAGGTGGGGCACAGGAAGGGGGACACAACTGGTCACACCTTGGGCTGGGAAAGGGTGGCATTTTAAGTCCTTTTCCTGCCCCCAAGGCACTTTTGCATCTGGATCCATAAAGGAAATGACCCTTAACTGCTCTGAACAGAACACTTTAGGATGGCATGGATGCCACTCCTATGTGGGTGCTCCAGAGGATAAAAGAACAGGTACATTGTACCTGTCCCTGGAGTGCTCTGCTGCATGTTAGCAATAGCAATAGCACTTACATTTATATACCGCTCTATAGCTGGAAGCTCTCTAAGCGGTTTACAATGATTTAGCATATTGCCCCCAACATTCTGGGTACTCATTTTACCGACCTCGGAAGGATGGAAGGCTGAGTCAACCTTGAGCCCCTGGTCAGGATCAAACTTGCAACCTTCTGGTTACAGGGCGGCAGTTTTTTTACCACTGCGCCACCAGGGGCTCTTCATGTTGGCATCATGTTGGCAATGATTCTCCAGCATGACTCATTGGGTGTTGCTTTTGGGCCATTTTCAAGAGTGCCTCAAACTGGTCTTGAACACTCCTGGCTTTTTTCCTTGTGCCAACTTACTGCAACTCCCTTAGGCTGAGGAAACCAGTCTGACCTGATATGCATATTAATCTTCTCAGTTTTTGGACTTGTAGGCTGTTAGCCCTTCCTTCAGGCTATTGCAGCACTGAGATGATTCTTTCCTGGCCCATTTTGACCTTTTTGTTATGCCTAAGGCATCAGGAATGCACCAAAACAAGGGATGACTGATTGCATTCTTGTATCTGGGAGCCAGATCCTGGACACAATGAAGGGTGCCCATGAGGGGAGAGATACAGGGGTACAACCATCTATGGCAACACTGCTCATGCTGCTGCAGGCATTTTAAAAAAAAAGTCAGACTTGTTGCACAAGTTTGCTGTTGTGCAAATACTTTGAAAAATGTGCAATCGCAGTTTCACAAAATTATGACTATTGGAAATAATGACTGTAGTGTGAAACTGCATTTGTGCAGCAATAATGGGTATAGTTCTTGCACAACTACAGCATTTTAATGCCCATAGCAACAGTGAGGAAGCAGCCCATGGGATGCTGTGTGGTATGACAGCCATTATGTATGTTTAAAACTAAATGTGTTCAAATGATTTCTTTATGTCAAATTACCTTTTGCATGATGTTCAACCAGTCTAAACACCTTAAATTTCACAGGAATCCCTATGAGCCTTGAATTTTGGCTGTCACCGTACCAAATTTTAGAAGAACAGCTCAACCCAGGTAATGTCAAGCAACTGTTGGAGAGGTTGCATCTAGACCATTTGTTATAAGTGAATGATAAACTAAGGAAAATAAATTGCTAATCAGCTGGAAAATGTTCATAGTGGTACTGCTTCTTAATTCTGCATTCTCTAAATGGAATTTCATTAAGTGGATATGCTGAAGGCATTGAAACAATATTCTGAATAGGTTTATTTTGCTTGATGACTGGAAGCTATTGTGCTTGAACTGATGGAGGATGCAGAAGTGTAGCAGCAGTATGCTGGTTTGAAAGCAGCTTAGATTTCCATCATGTCAAAACTTCATTTTATGCAATTAGCTACAGAAAATTGTGCAGTGAGATAATAATGTCCATATTCCATTTCATCAGCTCATAGTTTGTACTTCAGCTCTGGTTTGATTTTCACACAGCTTAAACTAGAGTGGGAACACTAGTTCTTGCTCTTGACAGTCTCTCCTGTGAATTTTTAGAGTTGAGTTATTCACTAGATGCTCTCTGAATACTTACTCTAATAGGCAACATATAATTGGCCAATATTTTATATTGACAGTATTTGACAATTGATGAGACATTTAATATGCCTGTCAAAACGATCAAGAGTTTAAATCCAAAGCACGCTAATTTCAGCTCTGGAAGCAATATTTCACCTTCAAAATACAAACTTGCATCTTGACGTTCCAAAGTTAGGAAGCAGAAAATTGAAGTTTCAGCAGACTTTGAATATCTGAAAGTGTTCCTTTTCAGTGTTAGTTTGACATGCTTGCACTATATGAAGCAGTCTTATACCAAGTCAGACCATTGGTCCAGTATGAACCCAGTCTTGTTTACTGTGACTGGCAGTGTCTCTCATAGGTCTCAGGTGTGGGGTCTTTCCAGTTCCTGCTGCCTGAAACTTTTCTAATGGCATATGCCAAGGTTGGAACCAGAGACTTTACGAATGCAAAGTATGTGCTTGATCACGGAGAATGCAATTGATCTGGACAGAAATCTTGTGTAATCCCATTTCGTAGTCATTCTTGGCCTTCCCCCTCTTACAGAGATTTGAAGGGGAGATTTATTTCCCTGCCCCAAAGAGCATAAATAAGGAGAACACTGCTAATTAATATTGTCTGGAGTTAAAGTTCTAAATAAAGTAGTTTTATTTAGGAAATACATCGGAGACGGGAAAGGCCTACATTCATTCATTCATTTATTCATTCATCCATTCATTTGATTTTTATTTCCCCCCCCACCCCCACCCAAATGGCTCAGGGCGATTTACAATTAAAACAGAAACCATTAAAACCAATAACAGTTAAAACAAAAATATAAATATGAACATCAATTAACAATTAAAACATCGTAAAAAACAATTAAACAATCAGAACAATTAAAACCCCGAAAACCAAGTTATAGTATTAAAACAATTAATATTAATTAAAAACCCTGGAAGGCCAGGCCAACATGCCTCGCTTCTTGCTGCATCAGGAAGCGAAGTTGAAAGAGGTACTCTGTTTCTCAGGTGAGAGAATGAAACCTGAGACTATCAGTCTAACAAAGGGGAAGTAGAGGAGAGAGAGCACAGTTGGAGAAGGAATTCCTTACTCACCCTCTCAACCCCTAGTGGTCAACAGGGTTGCGGGTGCAAAGAGTCGATACCATTAGGAGCAGCATCTCCAATACCCCCTTGGTTGGGGCACTCTTCTTGCCTCCCTTTACTAGAGCTTTTTTTAAAAAAAAAAATCAGAATTGCAGAGTGGTATATGAGCATAATTTGCATGCATAGTGTGTGATGCTGTAACACTCATCTATGCATTTTCCTTGACTGTGCATATTGCTTTGTTGCCTAGAGTCACATTCCATGACATTTAGAAGCCTACATAGAAGGGGGTGGGGGAATCCTCAGAATGGGGAATAAGAGCACTATTTGCAGAATACTCATTGGTGAAGACTCTGCAGGGGTTAGCAAAGGATTATTTGGGAAGCATCTTTGACAAGGGGAGAAGTAGATACTCCTCGTAAGGGTTGGGGTTCTAAAGAAGCCTGGGTGACTTGCTTTTTGTTATTAGTCATTTTCTACATTATCTAACATAATGCAACTTCTGGATGACTTGAATTTTTGAATTGCACAAATGTTTTCATAGAACTGCATGGGTTTTGTTCTGTTTGGATCTGCATGCTTTGTGTCTAGTAGAATTTTTTAAAAGCCCTGTCCTTAACTGTATGTATGTGCTATTGTACTGATACGTGGGTTCAAGTAGGCACCTTGAATCTTTGCCTATTAGTTTACTAAGTTTACTATTAGTTTACTAAGCCACACCTACACCACATGATTATACATTGATCTTGATCTTGCTTCTCTCTCTTTTCAGTTCAGATTTACAGGGTGTGTCTGGGTACAACTATACAAACTTAGGTTGAGGGGGAAGAAACACTATATCTCTAGAAGGTGGTAACATGTAGGGCTGGCCTCATCATGAAGCAATTCAACTCGGCTGATTCAGACAGATTTCAGAGGGTGGTGCCATGTTCCTCCCTTCAGTCTCCATTTCTGTGTATCCATACAAGAAACTAGCCTGAGTCCAGATCAGTGCTGGGTAAATTTCTCTAGATGTTGAATTTCAGATGCATCTAAGTTTAGAATGCTCATGAAATTATTAATACCAAAGAGAGAGAGAGAGAGAGAGAGTTAGATCCCTTGGTCTGAATGTAGCTTTGTCAATTGGAGATGAGCAAGTAATGCTGGACTGAAAATTCTCATTGAAGAATTTTCAGCCTAAAATTTGGCAACCCAGACTTCCTGTGGACAATTTTGCGGGTGATGTAGAGAAATGCAGAGACTTTTTTGAGTAGCTTACTGCTGGCTGCTTACAGGCTGCTGTCCTTAATTTCCCCTCCTCTGCACCCCCCACCTCTTTGGCAGTGGTAGTAGCAGTGTTCTTATGAGCAGCCAGACCCTTCTTGGCCAACTCGCCTTCCTAGCATGCTTTGCCAGTTCTATTATCTGGGATGGGGGGCTTCCCCTGAAACCTGGTTGGATGTATATGGACCTAGTGTCATTTTTAAGGAGGCTTCTGGGGGTGAAATGGCAGCCACTAGTGGAATGAGAAATGTTTTAGGTCCTTGCACATTACCAAAACTGGCCTTCATTTTTGCCACTTAAGATAGGACAAAGAGAATGGTGGATGAGAGAGGCATTTCTGATTGGCCTTGCATTGAAGGTGTTGCTCATAGTATGCAAACACAGTTTATTTTGTCTTGCTACCACATTTGATCAAATAGGATATCTTAAAAAAGAGTACTACAAATACCTATTTCATCTCCATGTCTCCGGCGCGGGGGGGCAGTGGGGGACCAAACTAGAGTCTGTCTCCAGCCAAGGTGCTTCAGTGGTTTCTTTGGGGACCCAAAAAATTCAGATTCAGTTCATAGTATTGAGAGGGTACATGCCCCTAAACAAAGGACTCTAAATTTATTGTGTATAATAAGGGGGGACATGCACTGGTCTGACTGTGTGTTTCTCTTTCCTTTAGGCCAGATGTGTGGCATGAAGGTGTTCTTAACAATGGGAGTGTCGGATGCAAAACACACTTTTCCTCTAGCTCCCTTACTTGTGAATCCCGTGACTGGTGACGATGGGTAAGACTCAAGGATGGTGGGGATCCTACTGCATGCTTGAGTTTAAAACTAGAAAGTCTTAAAATGGTAACACCCGACCCACTGTATGTAGTGGGCATGTGATAATAGATCAGTACTATTTTGCTGATGGAATTCCTGCGCTTGCTCCATGGAGTCTGCTACATTTTCTGATTTGGCTTTAAAGTTCTGTGCATGCCTGGTTTATATTTTTTGGGGGGGGGGGAGTAGTTCCCCCCACACCCCGAACTCCAGGTATGGCTCTTCATACATTTGTTGCCCACACATGCAAAGGGTAGCACAGGAGTTAGTTGATATAAGGACTGTGGACTGGAATACTGAAGAGCTCCAGAATGCACTAGCATGCCCCATCAAGTGGCAGTTTCCACCTTTATACTGCCATTTTAATACATCATAAGACTGGCTTATGTAGCAAAACCTGGAAGTGGACAACTAGGCTGGGACACTATCTGTCTCCCAAGGATGTAGTTTAAAATAATTTTGCTCTCCTTGTCTATGAAAATTCTTCAGAATCAATGATCTGCAAGCAGTGGTAATTTTACTCTGTAGAGGATCAACCATCTCAGAAACAAGAAGGATGCTCTGAGTCGATGGAGAACTGTGCAGATAGTGTAGCTCTGCTAGGTTTTCCTTTTTGCTGCTTCTAGAAAACCTACCCTTTCCTTCTAGCTACAGCCCCAGCCCCTGTTCTAAAGTAAGAAGAAAGAAAGCTCCAGTCACTATAGTGGTTTTTGTCCAATTCCACACCAAGTAGATGACTGCAAAGCACTAGCTCCTGGCATAGTAATGGAAGTGCTAGTGCATGAAGTGACAAATGGATGATGGAGATGTGGATCTGAGTGGCGGAAGATGTGCACTGTTCTTGTTTGTTCTAGCAACAAAGCTGAGCTCTTTGCATTACTAGATGAGTTGCTGCATCAAGTAGTTGTCAGACCTGCAAGTGCATTTGACTGATTCCAATTTTTTTTTTCTTCCAAATTTGTAGACCACCCCAAACTTCTGTCTCTGGGCAGCCCAATTTCTTCCTATTAGAGGAAGAAGCTGGGCTGACAACTATGCAGTGTATGACACATTTCATGGGCCTTTCTCTTCATCACCACCACAACCACCAAGAATGGAAGGCTGATATTGCCCTTGTAGCTTCAAGGGGGCATAGCCATCCCACTGTCTGACCAGAGACAAACAGTTTTGTGGGTTTTGATAATGCTTCAAAAACCAGTATGACCAGGTACGAACAATGTGTTGTACCATGGATGACAATGTTTTCATCCACCTTCAACCTTTTCAAACTATTACGTACTGCCAGCTTGGGGAAGCTTGGCATTGCATAACATGCAATCATCCATTTTTTAATACAGAAAGTAATTGAATTTCTTTACCAGTTCCAAAGCCAAATCTTGGATAAGTGTTGTCATAATGGTTGTCCTCTCCCAGCAGCAACATTACCCCCTCCTCAATTCATAATGTATGCTCTGGATATTGTGCTGCTGTTGTGTTTTGAAATGGGGCTTTGAATCCTAAAATATGATGGTGCATTTTTGAGCTTAAGAAAACCCTTACAGCAGTTTTGCACTTAATTGCAGTTATCCAGTGCTGCATGTTTCAAACATATTGATGTAAGGTGAACTGTGAAGCTTGACTTCTATGAGTAGAATTTCTCTGAAAAGAATAATCTTGGCTCAGCTGTATATGTGTTGCTTTGGAGTGGGAGTTAGTACACACACTTAGACTTCCCACTCTCTGCCACACTCTCTATGCTCAATGCATCTTGACAATTCTTTATGCTTTCCCACAGCAGATGGTGTTTGCTTCTGTATTCCTTTGCACTGCACTTTATTTTGAACTGTCTAAGTACGATAGTTTAAGTTTGTACTACAAAACTAGTTGTCAAACCAGCTTCCTCGCTACTAATACAAACTTTCAATCCTGTTCTTCAGCAGTCGTAACTTCTTGCCCCTGACGGAAGTGGTCTGTGTGGATTTATCAGCTTGCTTTTTCCTGAAGTTTTGGCGCCCTTTCCCTATGTTTTTGTCCAGTATTCATGAGCTACAGAAGCTTACAGGCAGGCATAATTGAGTGCTTTCTAAGTAGCTTTTCAATAGATGGTAAAGCATTTGGTTACTACTACTGTATGAAATGATCTTGTCAATGTAAAGTGTAGGGGGGTGTGGGGGGTGGGCGGGCTGGGGTGTGAACATATGTTACAGACAGTGTGATCCTATGCATTGTTAAATATACCTATGCCTACTAAAATGAATGGGTCTAAGGCCAATGTACATATTCTTTGCCCTGCTGTGCTTAATTTTTTTTATTCCCTAAATCATGGGTTCCCAACCTGTGGTAGTCCAGATGATGGTGAACTATAATTCTCATTACCCCCAGCTACAGTTTATTGTGACTGGGGAGTATGGGAGTTGTAGTTCAGCAGCATCTGGAGTACCACAAGTTGGGAACCCCTGCCCTAAATTATAGTAATGGGAGGTAGATCAGGACCTTTGCATGGGTGAGGGGTGTTTTTTTTTTTTTTTTAAACTTCCAACATAGTCCTGATGGGAATCATGTCCCTCCTGCTGCTGCTATTTAGGGAATATAACCACAAACATATCAGGGCCAAGAACATGCTTAATGTAATGTATGGCTTAACCCTCCCAGATGCCTCAATCTGTATCAAATCTGTCTGAGAGAGAAGCTTATATTTTGCTTGTGACAAGTTGGTATCCCACAAATACATGGATAGTCATCTCTACTACACTTGGTAGATTCAACAGGAATCGTTGCTTGCTATGAAGAAAAGCAAGCTCATAGTCATGTGTGTACTTGTATACGTTTTTACCTCAGTCTTCATGTTGGTTTCCAGGTGCTCTCTTCATAGTCCAGAGGTTATGAGAACCATCCATCCTATCTAGAAATATGGAAATGATGGAATAGTGTGGAGAAACGTGCTTCCACCTTCTCATCAGGTGTTGGTGTTAGTGCTCTGGACGGCAAATGCATGTTGCAAGTATATCTGCAGCACAAGCTTGCAAATATCTTACAACTGTGTGAACAAATATGGGGACCTGACATTTTAGCATGTTCTTAATTGCCTAACTTGATGGATGGTAGGATAAACAGAAGCTTCAAGGGGAGAAAAAGAGCACAATGCCTGAAAGTACTGCTTGTATAACTCTGAGTCTGAATGCATTTATCTTTAAAAGTACTATGGATTCCATTGGTTCTTACTTTCTGTTGGACTGCCATCTTAAATGTGAAAATACCTTAATAGCCCAACCCTTAATGCAAGTAAAACTAGAACATTACTTAGGATGAAATTCTATGTGTACCTAAAGTTTTGTATTTTTAATTACTCTCAAGTAGTATGCATGGCATTGCAGCCTTCAATTCTATGACCCTCTTGAATACTGCTAAATGAGAAAGTGAGAACCATCCTTTAAAGGAAAGATAAATTCTGTTCAGTGTGGCTCATCCAATGTATGAAAAATTTAAATGTGGCATTTGGTGTCACCTGGAATGGAGCAAGCCCCAATGTATTTATGCCAGGACTTGATTTAAATCTAATAGGAATTCTTGATTTAAAACAAGTATGTATTGTGTTGGGTAAGCCACTTAGTATTTGTTTTTCCATCTGTAAAATTGGGTAATTGGCCTTGTATTTATGACTAGCGGACTCCCTGTTAGTTTGATTACCTGGATTTGGGATTTTAGCCTGTCATGCCCCCTTCCTTGAAAGGATGGATGTCTAGAGGGCACTGTCTATTCTGCATCTGGTAGATTATGCTGCAGTGTTCAAAGAAGTGTTCCTTCTTTAGCCCTTAGCAGAAGGCTTGTTGCTGGGTGGCATTGACCAGGTTGCATCAGGGAGAGATGCATCCTCTTTTCCCTGGAGTGGCTCAGCCTTTGAGTCTGTAGATGACTTGCTTCTGTGGAAGAAAGGCAAATGTGAAGAGAGACATCCCTTGGGGAGCCTGCCGTGACCCTACTTCGGGTGGAGTTAAGAAATGGATCTCTGTGCCCTGCATACAGAGGCATTGCTTTATGAGTTAGTTGGTGCCTCCCAGGTAAGTATTCAAAGCTCCAACAGGACGAACCCACACACCATGCAGGAAACTAGTAGGAGGAACAGGAAGAAGAGGTTAAGTAAGTAGTGCCCAAATCCACGTTGTGGTACATAGCTGGAAGCTGAGAGTTGGATGGAGACCTAAGGAAGACAGAAGCAGGAGGAGATGGGCAGGTACATACTCTTCTGCTGCTTCTAGGCCACAAAAGACTTTCCAGTTGCTCTCAATCCTTTCCACACCAGTCCAAACAGCTGTGCATTCAGAAGAAAAAATGTTCTTGTTTAGCGGCACAGACCCATTAATTCGTTGATACATTCTGGCAAAAAAAGTCCCAATTTTCTTGGTATGTGGTGGTTTTGTCTCTTTTTGAATTCATTGCATCTTTAAGGTGTTAATTTGCTTGCACTAATTTTCAAACAATAATTTCAGGGATTCCAATGGATAAATTGAAGCCAGCCCCTCTACATGAGTTGATAGTTCAACATGCCCTTTCAGAAAAATGCAAGGATGACCTGACAATGAACAGTTCTTTCATCGTGGTAATGATAAGACTGGCAGTGAAGCAGCCACTGTACTATTTCAGTTCACTGGGAGAGGGGAGAGAGACAGAGTGTGTGTGTGTTGGAAAGCCATGTTGAATCATCTCAGTTTTCAGTCTTCCATATGGCACTTCCTTGCCATAATTGCAGTTCAATGCATAGCTCTGCCTTCTTGCCCGCCTCCATATAAGTGCTACTCCATTCAGTGGGACTTAAATATGCAAAACTATGGATGGAGTTGAAGTCCACATGATTTGAGACTAAATTAAATGAAGCTTTATGCTGTTCTCGCCACCCCAAATACTTTAACCTTTACAAATGCTTTTTACTGAGCTAAAACTTCTCACTCATGGCTCCAGCATTTTGTAGAATAATGCAATTAGGAAGAATGTAATGACATGATTGGGGAATTGGACATATTCTTAAGGCTGGCTACAGGGGTTGCACTCTGCTCCAGGGACCCACTTCTGCCAGAGAGCCCACCTAGCCAACTCCTGGAGCCTCCATGTCCACCTTTGTGTGGCAGAAGTGCACAACTCTCCACTGAGAGTCATTCTGCTACCACTTCCTGCCCTACCCATATGCAATCTTCCTCCAGTGGCCATTGTGGAGGGCCTCTAGAGAAAGTGCATTTGTAGATGCAGGAGAAGATGACAGAGCAATGTGCTCAGCCTAGCATCCCTCTGTTTTCATGTCTCCGGCACAGCCACTAAAGAAGCATCCTCTGCTGCTGATTTGCTATATAGTAAACTCAGAGGTGCACCTAGGTAATTTTGGAGCATGGACCTAAAAACCTTTGGAGTACACCCCCCCCCCCCAAATTAAGCCTCATCATGCTCCACTGGGTGACCACACCACCTGGGACAGACTAAAGAGGATTTGGAGGGCCCCATGGACTGTGGAGGCTCTGGACTTTGGCCCCAAAGTCCAGGGGTAAGAGTGCCTCTGGGTAAACTCATCCTCCCTCCCATTAAGCCCTGGCAAGCTTACGGGGCAACAACAGCAGTAGAAGCAGCAATCAAGGAAGACTGCAGATTCTGATTAAATGAAGGAGGCAATTATTGCCTTGTTCTTTCTTTGACTAAAACTTGTATTATTCATACAGTCTCTTCCAGATTGCCAAAAGCACAGCTATTTCATAGATAACACCTCCAAAAGATCTGACTTGACTGGAGCAATAGTTGGTCAACTTCCATTCCTGCACCCAAAATGTGTGCCTGACATGATTGAAATTCTCCGGCACCAAGCAGCATATAACACCCTCATTAGCAGCTGTACGTCTGCAAATATTGAACATGAAGGTATCTCTCTTCATACACCTCATTTTTGCAGAATTGTCTTCAGATGTGTTTCTACTAGTGATTAAGAGAAAAGAGCATATAAACCCTACTTATAACCATAGGGGCCTGTGTTTGTATGTCAGAAATGTTCACTTCTGCAGGCTAACTTGCAGTACAGCTAGAACTATCAGCTTTGACAACTGAGAGGAGAGGACTTGCTCATTTCTTCAACCCCTTGCTTTTTGTCACTCTCCTAAATGTATGCCTTAGGTTAGCATACTTAATTGTTATGAGTTGTGTCACTAGAATCTTACACTCTGAACCCACTCTTATATGTGAGTGGGTTCACACATAACGTGGAACTTGAGGTTCCTCCTAGCCTGAGATAGAGAGAGAACCTGAGATTTGCACTGCAGACAATCACATATCTTGGTTTGTTGGAAGTAGTCGAGCTGAGCTAGAGCCATGCCTCCTGCCTGGGCCACCCAGCAAGGCCCTGGATGCTCTTCCAGCCTGCCCCACACTGCTTCACAGCAATTGATTCCAATGGCAAAGGGGGCTGGGCTTGTCTGGAACAAGGAGGTTCATGAAGAGTAGGTTCAGACATAACACACCTGAGGTGGAACCATACCTACTTAGTCAAGCTAACTTCAAATCTTAGTTACAGAAGTTAGTTGACATTTCCATCTGAACCCGAGGCTCCCGCCTTGGCAGGGATTCAACTGGTCAAAGACAGGTCAGTTACCATCTTTATGTGAACCCACCCTTTATGAATGTATACTGTAGCCTTGTAGAGCAGTGGAAGATGTACCAGAAGATTGTTGGATGACTTGCAGTAGGTTGGCAAGGGTTTCTGACTCCCTTTTGTTTTAACAATAAGCAACAACAGCAAAGGCTACTTTCCCTCTGCTAAATGTGTTGGAATATTTTATATACCACTTTTCAGCGAAAGGTTCTTACAGCTGTTTATGTATAAGAGGATTTATTGTCCCAAAGCACCCATCACTTAAAAGGCACAAGGGAGACACCAGCAACAGTCACTGGGAAAGATATTATTCTGTGTTGAATAAGGATACTTGCTCTCCCCTTGCTAAATATGAGATACACCATTTGAAAAGGAGCCTTTGTCCAGTCAGCAGGGGTTAAATTAGGCTATTAAATTATTTTAATCTGTCGGATCTCAAATGTAACAGCACTTAGATCATCCCAGTGTATGACTCATGGGTTGCAGCGGGTAACTGGCTTCAACCCAAACCCACCATTTTGGATCTGGCTGTCCTCCTTCCTCCCCCTGCCCCACAAGCCACTATTTTTCACCTAATTTTGGTTGACAGACCCAAAGAATTCTAGTTTAAAAAACAACCACCCGCAAACCAAAACCCTTCCCACAGCATCTGTCTCCTCTATATCTCTATAAAAATAAATATAACAAAAGAACTTTCCCACTCTGGGGCATGCTGTTGGTTATTCATTTCCACGTGTGAGTCTAAACTGCCTTTGCACCTCTGTTCTTCCTACATGTGTTTTTCTGAATAATGTATTGCAGAATATGTTAAAAAAAAAAAAATCAAGGACACTCTTAAGTCAATGTGGACTTCACACTTACATTAGAGAGTAGAGTCTGCTCACTGTCCTCTCCCAGCCTAAATAAAATAAGTGGGATCCAAAGCACTGACTGCAAGGTTGCAGCCACATGTGCACAAGGACTTTTCAGGCTTCCCATCCACACAGCACCCCTTCCATCTCCCAAAAGCCATTCACGAGAGTCTTGTGCACCAGAAGCTCCTCAGTCAACACAACCAAATTTGGCTGCAGGTGGTAGTGGAGGAGAATTGGTGAAGTCCCATGTGTGTATAGAAGTGCTTTAGGTGTATACAGTGGTCCCTCTACTTACGAAATTAATCCGTTCCGAATGCACATTTGTAAGTCGAAAAGTTCGTAAGTCGAAAAGCGGTTTCCCATAGGAATGCACTGGGAACAGATTAATGCGTTCCGGAGCCTAGAAAAAAGACCCAGACCCCCAGTAAGGCTTGCAAACTGCACAGGAACATTTCTTTTCAAGAATAAACAGGCAGTAAACAGGCAGGCAAGTCGAGGAAACCCCATCTAAAAATTTGTAAGTCGAGGAAACCCCATCTAAAAATTTGTAAGTCGAGGAAACCGCATCTAAAACCGGATCTAAAACTGCCATTTGTAACTCGAAAAATACTTATGTCGAGTAGTTTGTAAGTCGAGGGACCACTGTACATGGAATGGTTTGGCTGGGATCCAGAGTTGACTCCTTAAACTTTGTTGCTTTGGGATGAAGAAACCCTAAAGAGGCATTTAGGGAATATATTTAACTGGAAGTTTTCTGCAACTAAAACTGTTCTTAGTATCATACAATACAGACTCTGAGTAGCTGGCTCCCTTGGGATTTCTCCTACTTTGATTAGTAGTGACACTTCAGAATTGTTAACTTTGTAGCAGTTTGGTTAAATCCTAATCACAAAATATTTATTTCCTTCCAGATTCATCAGAGCTACTTTATTTTGAAGTGTCTCAACAAAAATTTGGCAGCTTTTCAATTACATTCAAGCATCCTTTGGAGGAAAACTTGGCCTGTGGTATGTCGAGAGAGGAAAATGGTATAGTGGTAGCGTAATTAAAGAATATAGATGCATAGAGACCAAAAACCAATGTCACCAGTGAATCCACTGTGGTCACACACATTAGGGATGTGCACAAAACCGGTTTGCCTGGTTCGGTTTGAGTTCAAACAGGGATGGGGAGGTTTGGTTTTGGTTTTGCTTGAATCGCCCCGGTTCGGTTTGAATTTGAACCGGTTTGAACTGGTTCATTTGAGATCTGACAGATTAAAATATTTTAATAGCCTAATTTAACCCCTGCTGACTGGACAAAGGCTCCTTTTCAAATGGTGTATCTCATATTTAGGAAGAGGAAGCAAGTATCCTTATTCATCATGGTTTGAACCTCCCAAAGTGGGTGGGGTGGTAATATGAGATGTTGAATGGCAAACCATGAATCCACTCATTTGCTACCAGGGAATCTACACTCGGAGCACCTCAGAAACAACAAAACCCTGTGCCCCATGGGTTAGCAATCCATGGGGGTGGTTGGCACCCTCTGTGCACTACACCACAACTTGCTCTGGGCCACTCCAGAACCCACCAAGTGCAGTTATGGGGCTGCTGAGCACTCCGTTATCCCCTATGGAGAAAAACCAAAGACGCGTAAACTCCAAAAATCACATAAAAACCAGCCCTTTGCCCAATTCCTTTGAAATAATTGTGGTAGCTTCCCTGCCCCCCTTGGGCACTACCATCCACCATACTCCTTTCTAGGCCACCCCTTTCCCCCCGACAGGAAGTGATACACTTCCTGAAACCTCCATTATTCCCTATGGGAAATACAAAAATAATTTTAAAATTCACCAATAGTCGGAGGAGTGTCTGATTGCCTTGGGGTTTGGTGGGTGGTAGGCATCCCTGGGTGCCTACCACCCACCTCACATTTGTGCCCCTAGGTGCTCCACATAGGGGATAATGGGCTGGTTCGAGTCCCATTATACCCTATGAGAAAAATTGTTTTAAAAAATTGTATGACTGTCCGATTGCTTTGGGGGGTTGGGTGGTAGGCACCCATGGGTGCCAACTACCACTCTACCCACTTTGGGAGGTTCGAACCAGTTCAAATTGGACCCCCCCAGTTCAGTTCGAATTCGAACCAGCAGCTCGAACCTAATGGCTGGTTTGATTAGAATTTGAACCATCAAACCAAAGTGGTTCGAATTCAAACCAGTTTTGCACATCCCTAACACACATGATCTCCTTGTCTGGACTAGGCAGTGGGGAACATGTTTTTCTAGTTCGAGGTAGTCTTTCACAGCACAGACTTGATATGAGCAAGCCAGCCAGTTGCAAAGCTACCTTCTGTGCCACATCCCAGAGATGGTCTGTGTAGGGTGCTGATTGGCTGCTCCTTGTACCCTCCCTTCATATGTTGCATGGAAAGGAAAAGAAGTTCATGTGTCCTTGGCCTCCATTGCATGTCTGAAAAGAGCCCTAATGCATACAACTGTATGTATCCACATGGACAGAACCTTAGCTCTCTTAGGGTTTCTGATCAGATGGAGCTCTGCACATCTATAGTTGTGTACATGGGGACTCTTTAGAGTCTATTGTGGATATGTTGAAGCCAGGCACATGAAAACTATCTTCCAGTCTTCCATGCTCATAATGTCTGGAAAGTGTGTAAAGGACTTACATCTCTCAAAAAGCTGCTACTTCCTCCTTTCTTATCAGAGCAGGTCTTAAAGTGAAGCTTTTGAGCCAGAAAATGGTCTGGGATTAATTATAATTAGAGATTTAGAGCTGATCACACCTTATTCAGTTTACTACTACAAAAGCTGGTCATCTTAGGTCATCCTTTGAGTATTATTATTATTATTATTATTATTATTATATCACCACAGAACTACTACAGTGGCTCAAACCTGTCTTTATGTCTGTCCATTCATTCGTTCATTCATTCATTTATTCGTTCAATTTCTATACTGCCCTTCAAAAATGGCTCAGGGTGGTTTATACAGAGAAATAATGAAATAAATAGATAAATAAAAAAATAAAATGGATCCCTGTTCTCAAAGGGCTCACATTCTAAAAAGAAACATAAGACACACACCAGCAACAGTCACTGGAAGTACTGTGCTGGGGGTGGACAGGGCCAGCTACTCTCCTCCTGCTAAATATAGAGAATCACCTCGTTAAAAGGTGCCTCTTTGCCAAGTTAGCAGGGGTATTCCTGATACATTATAGTAAGCTCTAATAGGATTGCAAGAAACTGAAGAAGAATTTGCCTCATATTAACTTGTTATATGAATGAGAGTTGTTCTGTGCTTCACAAGACTTGCACATCTTTTGGACCAGGTTAACTTCAAAGCCTTGGAACTGTTTCAATACCATTACTTAAATGCTTGATAAATGTGTATACTAGCTCAATTGGAAAGCATTGTCTGAAGTCATATCAGATGATATGGAATTTTGGTTTGTAGTGGGTGATCTGCAATGGCTCACTTTCACATACCTGTTGCTTGATGCTCCTTTCAAGAAGAGATAAGCATGTGTGTGTGAAATGTCCTCCCTTATGTGTCAGTGCTTTTCTGGAAAGTAAAGACATGTCAGAAGAGATAGCCAGAAAAAACTGGTTCTTCTCAATGTGCGCATAAGGACTGAATGGAGTTAGTGGCTTAATTGCTTTTACTGTAAATTGTTCTCACTATTAGAAAATACAGTTGTTGCAGCATTCATTTTTGTCTTTTCTATTCAGTGGTAATCAATGTCTTGAGCTCAAGGGAAGTTGGGTGTACTCTTCATACAGTTTCTGACGATGGGGCCTTAAACTGCAGCAATGATTTCCTCACAAAAGTTCTGAAGAGGTAGGTGGCACTTCAATACTACTAGAATGCATCCACGCAAGTATCGGAGGAAACCTTTCTTCAGTATTTTAATAGAAACAATGGGGGGAAATGCACATTGTCTTTAAACTTTGTAACTACTTTCTATTCCCTGCTTAGAATATCTTGGGGCCATAACTACAAGGCAAACTTCTATCGGCTTTTATACTAGTATAATTTGTGAAAGGTAAAGAAGACTGCTAAGCAGTGTAGTTAGTAAGTTGCTGAGAATTCTGTTGGAGTGCCTCCTGTAATACAACTACAGTTTGGTCAGGAAAGGGAATGATTCTTAAACCAGTTTAAATCTGTAATGTAGTCCAAACTCTTGCATTTCCAGAGGATATGAACAGACAACTGGATTAGGTGTAATCTATTCAAACATCTAGATCTAACTGTGAACATAGAGACAACACTGAGTGGAAAGAACTAGTCACACACTATAGGAACAGCTGCCAACTTTCTGTTCTCTGAAAGTTGTAGCAAATGAGAACTTGCCACTCAATTGTTATCCTTAAGTTTCAGCAAGAGGAAAAGTCTGCATTACAGATATGTTACTATCTTGGAAAGCATACGTCCCCATAGCTTGGAGGGTTTTTCTTAATTTGGTCATCTTCCACTTTCAGAACATATTAAAACAGATTTTCTAATGATTTATTCTAGAGCAATACAATTGGATCCTAATTTGCCATTCTATGAACCAAAACCCTTTGGTTTCTGGAAGGAGTTATTTATTCAAGCAAAACTCTCAGTGAATGAAAGGGGATTCTGTTCATTGAGTAGTAAATTAGGATCCATCTCTTTGTTATGCAGAGGAAATTCAGGAACATGAATTAAATTTGTAGCATACTGATTCAGTAGCATCATGGTATTGAGGCAGCACATGCAGAATGAGAATAGAGCCCTAGGTCCTGTTCGTCATCTGAATATCATCATCAGGAGTAACCGCCCTGAGCCATTTTTGGAAGGGTGGTATATAAATCATAATCGGCACAGAGTTCACACCTCTTAAAAGACCATGGTCACCTTTAGCACTGAGCCTAAAGGTTTTCCCACCTTTTATGGGATGGAACCTAGAAAATCCCTATAAAAAGAGTCACCCCCAGGTTGCTGGATATCTCTGTTCTTAGTTTGATCACTCTGAGCATGGTTGGGAGTAGCTCTGGGAGTAGCGAGGCCTGCTGCTGTTGTGGGGATTTGGCAGTGCAAGTTGCCAAATAACTACTCCAGAGGATCCTTCCACCAGAATACTTGAACCTATGTTCATCCCTTCCAGGGCCAGACTGGGGGCACTGAGAGGGTGGTGGAATGTATGTGGGGAGGGTGCCAGGTTTTGAGCAGTACAAGTAATTAAGGGTGGGAGTCGGGGCACAGGGTACCCCATGGATGGAGCGCACCGGGCATATGCCCTGTTTCCCTGTGGGCCAGTCCGAGCCTGATTTCCTTCTCCTGAGCTGAAATCACTAGGCAGCCGAATCTCACGTTGGAGCACCAGACTGCAGGATCCAGAACTGCTACCAAGTCACTAGCTTTGAGCACAACTTGCATGGCACACTTGTTCTGTCCTATCAGGCTTCCATGAGATTAGTTTTGTGTTTTGACTGTCTGAAGGTTCCAACACTCTCTAAGTGGAAAACTCAGAGAGATTCCTGGGTGGAACTTCCAGATAGCAGCCTCTGAGTCTCTCCCAAAGCAGGCTTGCCCCAAGCTAACCCCTTGTGCCTGACTGCCTGGGAACCTCGGCATTCCCCTAGATTGCTGTGGGCTCATATAGAAGCAGAGTCTTGGGTGCTGCTTCTGCTCCCCTGCTGCTTATCCCTGCTCTCCACCAGGAAGACCTGAGGAGGGATCCCAGCTCTCCCCACCCCCACCCCCCCAATTGGGAGGCACTCCTTTGGCAATAAGAACATCCCAACTGGATCAGGCCCAAGGCCCATCTAGTCCAGCATCCTGCTTCACACAGTGGCCCACCAGATCCCTCTGGGAAGCCCACAGGCAAGAGCTGAGGGCATGCCCTCTTTCCTACTGCTATTCCCTTGCAATTAGTATTTAGACATCTTGCCTCCTGAGGCTGGATGTGACTTACAGCCCTCAGACTAGTAGCCATAGGTAGACCTGTCCTCCATGAATTTATCTAAATCCCTCTTAAAGCCATACAGGCAGTTGGCTGTCACCACATAAGCTCATAGGAAGCTGCCATATCCTGAGTCAGACCATTGCTCTATCTAGCTCAGTATTGTCTTCACAGACTGGCAGCGGCTCCTCCAAGGTTGCAGGCAGGAATCTCTCTCAGCCCTATCTTGGAGAAGCCAGGGAGGGAACTTGAAACCTTCTGCTCTTCCCAGGGTGGCTTCATCCCCTGAAGGGAATATCTTGCAGTGCTCACACTTCTAGTCTCCCTTTCATATGCAACCAGGTCAGACCCTGCTTAGCTAAGGGGACAAGTCATGCTTGCTACAAGACCAGCTCTCCACATCTTGTGGCAGAGAATGCCATAGGTTGATTATACATTGTGTAAAAAAGTACTTGCTTTTGTCAGTCCTACATTTCTTGGCAGTTTCATGGGATGACTCTGCATTGCACATGAGTCAGCAGATTGAGGTAATGAAACCTTCTCTCCTCTTCCAAATCGGTGCTTTCTCTCTCTCTCTCCCTTTTGTCTGTATAACTGCCACTCCTGCCTCCGTCATATATTGTCCACACTACCATCACTCCTCTTCTGTTGTATTCTTTGTAGCCAAATACTTACATTGTATCAAACTTTGTTCCCCCCCCCCCGCAAAAGCCTTGTCTACAAGTCTGTAGCTCCTCCAAGACCATTGACATTTGCTTGTGTCCAGACTGCAGTCCTCAACTATGAATACCTGCAAGACTATTTTAGTGCTAATTCCAACAGCATATTTATATACTGCTTTTAAACTAAAGCTTCCAAAGCAGTTTACACAGAGAAATAAATAAGATGGATCCCTGTCACAATCTAAAAAGAAACATAAGGCAGATTCCCAGCAACAGTCACTGGAGGTACTGTGCTGTGGGTGGATAGGGCTAGTTATCCATCCTGCTAAATAAAGAGAATCAGCATGCAAAAAGGTGCCTCTTTGCCCAGTTAGCAGAGGGCAAAGCATTCCAACTAGCATTAGTTAATATTCCAACTAGAGCAAAAGCATAGATACAGATGTAGTAGTTAACATGTGTTTGAGCAAGTGTGGTAATGGCAAACTAATTTCTTGATTTTAATGTTTGCTTCTCTCTCACATACACAGATGCATGTCTGTCCCAGTTCTCATGCGGGCAATTTTCAAGAAACTGACCCAACAAAAAGTTGATGAAGCTATGCAGAGCTCAGAAGGAACCTCTGAACAAAAACCCAAAGGGACCTATCAGTCGAAAGTATCTGATAGCAGTGGGAATGGCTTGCAAAGTGCTGGAGCAAGTAACTGCACTGAAGAGAGCCTCTCTGAGACAAGCAGGCAGGCTTCATTTTGTAACAGTATGGAGGAAAATGGCTCTGTGGAACCTTTGGATGATAGCATGGAGGAAAATATTTCCTCAGCTAGCTTGCAGCTATCCAGTGATACTGTAGAAGAAACCACTTCAGTTAGCTTAGACACTTCATCAGAGGATAATCATCCCATAGATGACGTTCAGGCTTCTGTTAAAAACACAGAAATCTTGTGTGAATGATATGCAAGTCTCAGTATCAAAATAATTTACTTCCTGTAGTATGTAATACTCAGTGGATTGTTGATACGTTACACAAGTTAGCCAAACTCTTTAGCACAAATTCCTGAAACATGGTTTTTTCTCCTTAAGAACCAGAGAAGTAACTCTGTATACAGGTTTGACAAGTCAGAATGCAAATAAGAGTGTCTGGCACAAACTGTCCTGTTAAACTGGTATGAGGGTACTGTCCAGAGCAATTGCAGTCTTTTGGAAGCACTGTTCAAAACCAGTGGTGCTAAAACTTGATTTCAATAGGACAAAATTCATCTTATGTACCTGTAGTCAAACTTTGTGTGTTCTGCTCTACTAGTATAAAACCTCAGCTACATAATGTCCAGATGTGACACTGTGGCTTCATAAAACAGGATGTAAGTAGCTTGATTACAGAAGACTCTGCATTTAAGGTAACTTTTCAAATAGTTTTGACAACTCTTAATGTCGTCAAATGATGATTTTCAGCTTCAATTGAAAAAAAAAATTTTTTTGTCTCTACGTAAGCTGGGTCACATAACTAGTAGTGAAAATACAAGATTCACTTGTGTTCTTACCCAAACCTACTTATTTTGCCTTCAACCTTAACTTGGGCAGGGGGTGGGGAGAGACTATCTATGCTCCCCTTCTAAAATAGTGCACAGCGTATATTCATCTTGTTCTACCTGTAAAATAGACTGTTAATATGTTTACATATTTGTACAGGGGGTGCTGATTTGTAAAGGGCCCTGGTCTGAACTGTGTAAAGTAAATGATAGTGGTTTTACAGAACCAAAAAAGCAACAAGGTATTAAATCGCCTTACTACTGAATTAGTCTTCCTTGGCTACCCAAAACCCTCTATGCAAAGATGGCATGGACTAGATGCACACAAAGTACATGCCTTGCTGTTAAGCTATGGGCAGAAATAAGCTGCTGAATTAAACTACTTTTCAAAGCATGAGGACCATACGTAGATAAGAACTGTATCAAAGTGTACAGCCTTGAGTGAGGTGTCTAGTTACTTAACACCCAACCAGGATAACTTCTCAAGCAGATACAGTTAAATACTTCAGCTGAGTTATGACATTACAAGCCATAGCTGTCTATCACCAAAACAAGATAGAAGGCATTATTTGTACTCCATTTGCATTTGACTGTTGAAATAGAGGTGATGTCTACACTACAGCATAGCTTCTGGTTCAATCCTATACAACATCCAGACCACAGTGCCTTTTCTGCTGGCCCTTAAGTAGGAAAATCCTGCAGCAAGAGGAGCCATGAAGAATCCTTGGCCTGTCCTGCTGTTGAGCAGCAGCGGCTCAATGCAGCTGGCTGACTGAGATCAGTTGCCCTCCATCCCTGGGCTGCGGCCCACTGACACCATCCTTCTTTCCCCTCACCTCCAAGTCTCTGCTCCCTTACTCTCATTAATTTTAAGTAAGGGATTTAAGTAACAAATGTGCTAAAAATTGGCCAAGTTATAATTGGTCCCAGCCCACTGGGGCATTTGGGTTATGCAACCCTGTTCTTGATACACATGCTTCTATATTTTCACAAAGGTAAAGAGTCCTGGGAAGCAACCCCTAAAATGAACTGCGTAACTTCATTCTGCAACCCTTAAACAGGATCCTAACTTCCCATTTGCCATCCTTCGTTTAGATACACCTGAAAGTCTCTTGGTTGCACCCGAAGTAGTACAGAACTCAAACTTCTAGAAAGCAAAGTCTGTGCCAGAAGCTTCCAAAAGAGTGAGTGTAGGGTGGATAACGAAAGTCTTAACCAGAGAAAACTGCAATATGTGCAGAATTAAGTTTACAAGTGAAGAAATACTTCCCGAACACAGACCTTCCAATTAAATTGTAGTCTTAGCCTACTAACTGCCACAACAACTGGATGCAGTAGTTTTCCATGCTCTCATCAAATGCATCATGAAGGATTTGATTTGCTAAAAAAGGTTAAACACAGGAGGGACAAAGATTCAATCATTGTCAGGGATTGAGCCCACCCAGCAGAATTATGCTAAGCAAGCCAGTGTTTAGGTTCCAGAGTATATACAGCTCAGTTTGACTCATTCAAGCTCTTTTAGGGTAGAACTGTAAAACTGCTCTTCAAACCATATTGTGTATAGGATATTTATCCTATACAGTTCAGAATCTATCCACCTTTCTAAAAATTGCTTCAGTATCACCAGGGCATTTTTCACACAGCAGGCTTTACCATGAGTTTACTATGAGTTCAAAGTGGAATTTTTTAGCCTGAATATAAATCAGGCTACACTACAATTGGGGAGCACTTCACACATGATTTGGGTTTTTCATTGCATTAACATGCAATGAAAAACCCAAATCATGTGTGAAGTGCTCCCCAATGGCTCGCAAGTACTTCGGGGTAAATCTGGCTGATATGTGAACACACATCTCCTCCATTCCAGAGGAGATGTAACCTAAACAACCTGTGTGGAAAACACCCAGGGTGTTAGGTTCTTTGAGTTAGGACATAGCATTTTTTCTAGTATAGTTACAACTTAATTTTTTTTAAAGCTTACACTGTGTTCTCTACAACTATCTGAAGTTAATCAATGGATGAAGGTAGACTAAAACTAAAAGCCATATGACAGAATTGACTTCACACACAGAGGGTGCTTTATTCAAGAATATTTGAATGCAAGTTCTCAATTTCAGCAGCAAGTTCAATCTGTTGATGTGGCTGTATTTCCAGCAGAAAAAGATCCATAAATCCCATTTCACACAATGAATTAACCTTGCAACAGCTGGATATGTTCTGTTGTGTCTGGGGACAATCCTAGCTGTTGCACTAAACTGATGGCTTTGTCTTTTAACCGAGTAAGGGTTGGCCTTTCAGAAACTCTGTGTTCATTTGTCCTTCTACAGCATTCTCCTTGGAAGGGATTTGTCCCATTATCATTTCTGCAACAGTGTCCATTAGGCTCTGTGCCATTTTCACAGGCTGTTTCACCTGTAGTTCTACTGCACTGTTTCTCCGGTGAAAGTACAGGACCAAGGTCCATGTCCTCAATAGTATCCAGTAAATCTCCAACATGAGGTTGTGAATGTGTATAGCTAAGATCCTTAAGCACACTCTCTTCATATTTGCCTACTTCATTCAGCAGGTAAGTCATCTCGCTCAGCAGTGCAGAATCACATCCTTTGTGATGACACCAAGTCAAGAGAGCACTACAAGAAGTTAAAATACAGATGTGGAGATTACATGCATGAATAAGACAGGACTTTTTAAAAGCCACCACCCTCAGTTATTTTCATATACAAATAAAGTGCTAGAGTAGAATGTAAACAGGGAACAGCTTGGTATTCCAATGGGAAGCACCAGATAAAGAGGCCAGACATCACAGTAGCCCCAGTTACAAATGCACCCATTTAATACAGAAGCTGCATCCTTCTAGCAAACATCTGCCAGACAGAGATTATATTTTCATGGAAAAATCAAGTTCCTGGTGCCAATGGTGATGCTTATAAAAGGCAAAAAATAGTATCTTCTAACAGCTCAAGATTTAAGTGGCTTTGCTCTATGGGGAACTTTCTTAGTACACTGCAATCCATACAGGCACCAAGGGTTGTGTTCCTGGGAGAATGTTGCATCCAGGCTTAAGACCAGAGAGGGAGAAGCTGGCTGTGTTTTTCAGGATATAGAAAGTTCAAAAGCAGCTTCCATCTTCTGCTAACTAGACCAATTGCTGTTACCATCTTTGTCATCTAGCAATTCAAGCTCAGCAAGGTGTGAAAATGAGTTGAACATGGGGCTATAATGGAAAAAAGGCAACACATTCATGATTTAAGTGGGTCTTCTATTTAGCAAATGCCATTAGCAGCCACAGATGTATTACTGTGTGGAGGCCGGACTTTAATTCAAGAACTTGTGCAACTGGATTGCCACTTTAAAGACACTACTTCACAACATACCTCACAGCCCCTTTCAGCTGGCCACAGGAGAACATCCGCTTTGCTGCTTCTTCATACCCCTTATTAAAACCTTGTTGAAGTGTCAGCTTTTTCCCAGCTTCAACTCCCTCCCTATAGCCTTCCTTAAAGAAGAGTGACAGACACGCAAAGAATACTTGAAGAACAAGGTGACAAACGAGACAAGAGGACAATATTCATTAGAAAGTGCAAGCTGCTAGTTCTGTCTGTTGATTTGCCCTCATGGTGTGGCAGAAGGACTAAGCTCACTGAACTTAATTCTCACCTCTGTGAAGGAGAACAGTGATGCAAGCGGACAGAGGTGGCTGCTCCTTGCACAAGCAGCAGCCTCATCTTGCTTTACCTTCATCCTCCCTCTGAATATTGCAGCAGCAGAGATTGAGCCCAGCAAGTCCAATTCTCCCTACTGTACTACCAAGAGAGAGGGTGAGCAAGCAGATCTAGTGGCCACTCCTGTAATAATAACCCACATCCATAATAGGAACCCATAGGGAAGAAAGCTGGTCTTGTGGTAGCAAGCATGACTTGTCCCCTTAAGCTAAGCAGGATCCACCCTGGTTGCATACGAAAGGGAGATTAGAAGTGTAAGCGCTGTAAGATACTCCCCTCAGGGGATGGAGCCGCTCTGGGAAGAGCATCTAGGCTCCAAGTTCCCTCCCTGGCATCTCCAAGATAGGGCTGAGAGAGATTCCTGCCTGCAACCTTGAGGAAGCCGCTGCCAGTCTGTGTAGACAATACTGAGCAAGATCTACCTATGGTCTGACTCAGTATATGGCAGCTTCCTATGTTCCTATCGCCTTCACCCTTGTTCACTCTGGGCAAATCCCACTGGGCCCAACCGTTCCTGCCATGTCACCAAAAAAGAGATGATGAGGGCCCATTAATGGAAGCAGCAGCCGCCCGCACCCACCCCCCACTACCTAATTCTCCCTGCCAGGTCATCCAAAAAACAAAATAGTCGCCACTCTTGCTAGGAGCAGCCGCCTCTTGCTCCTCTGGGGAGCAGCACAGTAGCGGGGCCCCAAAGGGACAGCCTGGGCAAGCAAAAGGAGGCTGCTCCTACCTCAGAGAGGGCAGGCAGTCATGTGGAGGCCGTATCCTCTCCTGCAAGGAGGCACCACTGAAAGGTTATGGCTGCGTGGAGCAATTGCCACTGCTCTTTCCACTCATTCTCATGCGCATGCTCCTCTCTCTCTCTCTGCTTACTTGCAGATGCATGAGTGCGGGAGCAGCCATAAGCTCGGTTTTCATCCTCTCTTTGGGGGATGTGTAGCTCACTGGGGCATTTTTGGTGGGTAAGTGAGCAGCAGCCATCTTGTGCCATTGGCCCTTTAACGCTGTGTACAGCACAGAGCGGGGGCAGGGGGCATCCACCCAGTGGGGATCCAAGCATCCCAGGGGCTGCTGCACAGCAGCAGCAGCAGGTCCATCGTTGATGCCAGTGGGGCCCCGGAGGTAGCAACCTTTGGTTGAAGCCTTCATCAGCCGCCCCTCCCCAAACATTAAAAGAAAGCGCTCAGACATTACAAGCCTGACATGCACAACTACCTTGACTCGTTTCTTCATGGTGCTCTTCCATTCGTTCTGGGCGAGGTCCAGTTCATCCGCGTCTTCATCGAACACATCTTCGTCGGGGCGATTAAGCGCAAACCCTACCCACGACATCTTCCGATGCTCTCAACAATGCGGACGACTGGCAGGAGCCGTTCAAATCCAAGAGGTAAGACGCCTGCGCAACCAGACGTAGAGCTGCAGGGAAGGGACCGCGACCGAAGGCAACATCTGCAAGTAGGGCGCCCCTCCACGAAGCAAATGTCAGAGTCCCCGATAGCCCCTATCGACCCTGGGGCCGCGGGGCGCAGCCGGCGCTCAGCGTCACAATCGCCACGCTTGAAAGGAAGGAAGTCGAAGAGGCGAGGCAAACCAGCCTTCTCCTCTGCTTGTCATTGGCTGAGGAGTCGCAGGCTGAGGCTGACTGACAGATCAGCCGAGGGACGTGCCTGGAGAAGAGCCTGTCAGTCAGTTTCAGCCTGCAACCCCTCAGCCAATGACGTGGGACTCAGGGAGTGGGTGGAGCTGAGAAGGGCTGAAGGGAGTTTGCCCGCCAGCACGGAGCAGGCATAAGAGGTCAATCAATTTACTTTCGTGAAATTTCTTTTTGAGTTGCAGATATTTATTCTCTGTTTTGTTTAATGCTTGCATTTGCATTTACTTTGAAGGGGCTAATTTACTGAGCAGATTTCTTTGAATAGCACATATTCATTCTGCATTTGTCCTTGCGTTTCCTTTGAAAGGGCCCAGCTTATTGGGCAGATTTCTTTGAGTTGCAGTTGCACACATTGAGTCTGTATTTCGTGTTTGTATTGCCTTGGAAGCCGTCAATTTACTGTTCACAGTTCTTTGACACATACACGTACTTCATTTCTGTTTGCAGAGCAATTCTCGCGAAGTCCTTCCCATTCCCTATGTTAGATACAAATCATGTAATACCTCTCACAAGAAAGATGCTCTAAGACTTATTTCTTGCTGCCTTTTGATATTTTAAGTCACTGGAAAGTTTCCAAGAGGGATATTTTTCAGGTTTCATGAGTCCATCTGTGTGCATCCCTTTAACATTCTCCTAACTGATGTAACTGATTGACATGCTTCTTGTTTAATAGGAAACTATCTTTACTTGTGTGCCTTCTAGCAGGCTCATTTACTGTCCAACTGTGTGCCTATAGTTTGATTAAGATTTTGAAAAATATCTACAGCAGGGCTGGTTTAAAAATACTGCAACTGCAGGGGGACAAAGAATTGGGCTGCGGGGGGTTCGGGGGCTCATGCAGAAGAACAGCAAAAGTAGGGGAGCATTCTACTAAGCCAGGTATTCCCCATTCCATACCTATGTATTTGATTTTCCCCACCCCCAACCTATGTGTAGAACTTTGCATTTGTCTCTGAATTGTATGTTTCAGCTCAGTTTTCCATTTCGTAAGACCATTTTGAATTTTACTCCAGTCTTCTGAGGTGTAAAAGTAAAGTTGTGCCGTCAAGTCAGTGTCAACTCCTGGCGACCACAGAGCCCTCTGGTTATCTTTGGTAGAATACGGGAGGGGTTTACCATTGCCATCTCCCTCACAGTATGAGATGATGCCTTTCAGCATCTTCCTATATCGCTGCTGCCTGATATAGGTGTTTCCCATAGTCAGGGAAACATATCACCGGAGATTCGAACCAGCAACCTCTTGCTCGCTAAGCAAGTTACTTCCCTGCTGCACCATTAGGTGGCTCTGATTCTATTGGCCTCCACTAATTTACATATCCCTAATTTACATGCCCACACATACCCCAGAAAGCTCAAGTGTTAGCCATGTTGGGAGAAAAATGAATACCTGTACTGTCTATGACTTCCTGCCCCTCCACAGTGTAGAAAAGTTGGGGGTATTTAATTTAAGTTAGGAAAAATAAACTGCTGAATGAGGCAGGCTGTACCCAGTTCACTGGAAGGACAGAAAAACAGGAAGCTGCCTTATATCAAGTCAGACCATTGGTCTGTCTAGTTCAATATTGTCTACACAGACTGGCAGCAGCTTCTCCACAGTTGCAGGCAGGAGTCTCCCTCAGCCCAATCTTGGCGATGCCAGGAGGGAACTTGGAACCTTCTGCATGCAAGCAAGCAAGCAGATGCCACCAGACTCAATGGGAGACTAGCTGATGATCACTGCTGGTGCCTCCTACCTTGTTTCCCCCAGTTTTCAATCATCCGAATAGCATGATTCAGACATTATGGTGTATAAAGATACCTGTACACTCATCCATGTGTTTGTGTGAATGGCTATACTTGGATTCATTTTAAGTGTGGATGCAGGCCCTTCAAATGCATGGTATGGATATGTAGTGTACTTCTGGACCTATGTAAAAGCTAACATGAGAATGACTGTGCCTGCGTCGTTTTACAACAACAACAACAAATATTTATATGCTGCAAATATGGATGCAGGCCCTTCAAATGCATGGTATAGATCAGAGTTTCTTAACCTTGGGCCCTCAGATGTTGTTGGACTACAACTCCCAGAATCCCCAGCCACAAAAGCCATGTCTGGGGATTCTGAGAGTTGTAGTCCAACAACATCTGGGGGCCCAAGGTTAGGAAACCCTGGTATAGATATATAGTGTACTTCTGGACCTGCGTAAAACATAACACATGAATGACTGTGCCTGCGTCCTACTACAAATATTTATATGCCACTTTTCAACAAAAGTTTCCAAAGCGGTTTACATAGAGAAATAATAAATAAATAAGATAAGATGGCTCCAAAAGGCTCACAATCTAAAAAGAAAATATAAGGTAGATATTAGCAAGAATCATGGGAGTGGTACTGTGCTGGGGATGGATAGGGCCAGTTGCTCTCCCCCTCTCAAATAAAGAAAACCACCACTTTAAAAAGTTGCCTCTTTGCTCATTAAGCAGCGGTCAACACTTTACACTTGTTGTATGTGTTGAAAATGACAAACGGATGGGCCTAACGAGGTCATTATCCTGTATCTCTTGCTTCATGTACAGTTTCTAAGAAACAGAAAATGTACTAAGGCGGGACTATGAATTTAACCAGAGGATGGTTTATTCACAAGTTGCCACAATTTCAGTCTGCCAAGTGTGTTATTTTCTCTTCAGAACATTGAAAGGATATATATATATACACAACATACTTAAATGTTGCAAAACAGGCTACCAAGACAAATGTAAATGGTACACATTCAACAAGCAAAGACAAACATGTATAGAAACCAATTCACTGTTTACATCCCACGTTAAATGGATCGACATTTTTTAGATAACCAACCCAAGAGATGAATCCTTTGACCTTAGCTCCTAGTCTGGATCCTGAAGCCTATCTTCTGTGATGCACAAAAAGTGCTGAAGTCTTTCCGATATGCACAGGAATGTCCCGACACAAAATGGAGGTTGTATTTCCTCTGTCACAGTCCATAAGACAGTTTCAAGACTTTCCCACTTGAATCAGAGCTGCTATGGAAACGAAGCTCCACAGATGACGCTCAGTTTTCCAGGCAACCCAGCTGTCCTTCATTCTTCATTCTCTTCTCTGGGGAAGTATTCAGGATGCTGAGCAGATCTAGAGAGGAAAGACTAGCCTGTGGCTGTCCAAGAGCATCCCTTCCTGTCCCTGAAAAGCAAACATAAAACAATCTTTTTGGCCAAAAAGGAACAGGAATTCTCCCCCCCCTCAACCTGCCATTCACAATCAGAAGCCTTTCTAGGAGATCTAGAAGAAACTGGAAAAAGATTGAAAGCTATTAATTTCACCAAAGGCTGTGCAACATAGGAGGTTGAGAGTTTGTCAAAACTTTGCTGTTTGAAGTCCCTCATTATTTTGGGGAAGGGGAAAGGGAAATGGAAATGGGAATATTTTTCTGAAAGGGAAAAGTGGAATGGAAAGCTCTCCTCCTCAAATGGGGGAAAGTGCTTAAGTACAGTCTCTTTCTGGCAGAACTCTGCTTCCAGTTTTTCATCTGTGCAATACTCAAGGTTTCTCTCGTATAAATATATTGCTTTTCTTACCTCTTCTGGAAAGACAAAGAAAGGCTGCCAATCTGCTTCCATAGTTACTAATTTCTTCTGTCCTTCCTGTTAATTCCATTCAGTGATGGTGTTATTCCTGCTTCTTAGGCTCCAGTATCTACACCTAAAGAACATATATCTGTGATGTATTTTGAAGAATTTGTTTCTGTGAAATAAAGCCATGCTCCTGACAGATATCAAATTTTGCATACACAACCCTGCCACTGAAATTAGTGGAATGCACTACATTTTACACCAGAATAGGCTTGGGGGAAATTTACTCTCTTTTTTGGAGAAGAAATTCTGAATATACTTCCCAAACAGATACCAAATGTTGCATGAACAATCCGGCCACTTACATTAGCTGAATACACTACAGGGCCAAGAGCACAAACAGGGCTGAATCTGCCCCAAACTGTCCCGAACCAGCCCATGGGGAGACAGGGAGAGCCCAACGGGGGACCCTCAGGGCTTTTAAGTTCTCCAAGTCTTCTACTTCTCTTTCCAAAAAATAACCCCAAACTTTCTACATCTGCATGCATATCTTGAACAATGGATCTTTTCAAAAGTGAGGTCGAAATGGAAGAGCACAAGGCCAGCTTCTTGAGAAGGAACAATGTTAGATGCTGCCCCGGGGAAGAGTCGAGGGGCGTCTCACTAATTTCAAAAATCCCTATGCCTTTGTTAACGCTCATTTCAATGCATATGCGAAGTACGACTCGCCTTTTCTTAGAGAATTAGAATCTTACTAATTAACCTTAGCAAGGTACTTTAGACTCAGGATTTGTCGAGGCTGTGGCAATGCTGTTTACCTTGCTGACCCCTCAGAATCCGAGTCTACTGGTAATGGTGAGTCCTCCAGATGATGGTATTTGGGGTGGTGGCATCCCACTGTGTCTGGTGGTAATGGTGAGTCGTCAGGCCTTGGGGCATGAGATGATCTTGGGGGTCCTGGATCGTCTGAGGTCTGAAGTACGTCCAGGTTCTGTACCCAATGCTGCTCCTCAGAAGAGGTCTCATCCAGAGTGGACAGGGGTCCTCACTTTGGTTCATGGCAGCAAAGGACCAGTTCTCCCATCATGACAAGGCAGAACTGGCGAGACCTAGTGGAGGTGCTCCAGCAGCCCAGATGATGGTATTTGGGGTAGTGGCCTTCCACTGCTGCTGTCTCACTGCCAAGGTGTTGCCACCGGAACATCAGCTGGTCTCTGTAGGGCTTGCACCTGAAGCCACGGCCCTTGGGAAAGTTGAGATGGTGATTCATCCCAAGGGCAGCGAAGAACCAGTTCTCCCATCATGGCAAGGCAGAATGGGCGAGACCTAGTGGAGGTCCTCCAGCAGCCCCGACGATGGTATTTTGGGTGGTGGCCTTCCACTGCTGCTGTCTCACCGCCAAGGGGTTGCCACCGGCACATCAGCCGGTCTGCGTAGGGCTCGCACCTGAAGCCACGGCCCTTGGGAAAGATGAGATGGTGGTTCTTCCCAAGGGCGTGGCTTCGGTGGGAAGTGTGGTGGCGGTGGTTTGGCCACAGAGCTGGAGACTGAGGGGGGATGTCCCCAGGAGCAAGGCTCTGTGTCTGCCTTGGGGGGCCCCAGCGCTTTGATCATGAGCGCTGGCAATGGTTCGGGCCCCCGCCAAGCAGATGGATGTTGCCATGATGGCAAGGGCTTTGGCGGGGGTCTCCCCATTGGGGTCAGGGTCGTCTTCCCAGTTGAAGGGATCTGGGGAAGAACCGTCTCTCGGGACAAGCCCGAGAAACGGTTCCCCCCCAGCGGGGAGACGCCCTGCCCAGCCTCCCCAAGGTGCAGACTCAGGTTGCTCCTGGGGATGTGCAGCAATCTCCTGGCTGTATCCCCCGCAGCCTCCAGCCTCCTTCTGGGGAGTCTCCCCTCCCCCAGGTGGGGAAGGGGTTTCTCCCCAGAAGGCACACCCCCACCTGGTGCCTTGTTAGCCCGACGCAGACCGGCCTTGCCCAGGAGGGCTGATGGTCTGCCCTCCTGTGGTGGCTTCCCCTTGCTGCTGCTTTCTGCGGGGGGCTGCCTCTTTGATGTTTTGGGGTGCTTCACCCTTTTCTTTGATGGGCCAGCCACAGGGGCTGGCCCATCAAAGAAAAGGGTGTCCTTCCCGGAAGCAGCCCCACGCTCCCGCAGCAGGGGAGACAGCAGCAGCTTCCGAGCCACCATGAGGCTGCTGGAGGTGATGGGCCTCCTCCCACTAGGCTTTTCCTCCTCTGCCCCTAGAAGGAAAGGAAGAATCGTTTTAATGTCATGTCTCTTTATTTTACACATTTTTCTACCACCACAATTCACATCTCCAGGCGGTTTACACAATCTGTCTAGTTTGTTTGGACAGAAGCAAGTCTCAGGACGTCACATTATTCTTGTATTAATGCATTTAACGGTGCTGGGGTGGGTGGGTGGGGGGGACGACATATAGCACCTGGGCTTGATGGCTTTTTCATAATTTTTGCTGAAATTTGCATTCCTCCTTCAACAGCGTAACGCAGGGGGCTGTGATCCCAGGGACTTGGAAGCAATCTAGAATAGTTGTTCTACCTCAGCAAGCCAAAGACAATTCCTCCCTGGGATCATATCACCCCATAGCATTAGTGAACCAGGGCTTGAAATGTTTCACTGCTATCTTGGCCAATAGGATCACCCTTTTCATCACTGAGTACATTTCTGAGGACCAAACAGGTTTGATGCCCAACCGAAAAATAGCTAGATTCAAACCCAATCAAGCTATTTCTGGGTACGAAGCAGGGCTGTCCCCTTCCCCTAGTGCTCTTTGCCATTGCAGTTGAAGTACTAGCTGACAATTAAAAATGACACAAAAATTCAGGGGTTTCAAATCAGTGGTAAAAAAAAGACATACAACCAATTTATTTGCAGACGACATCATATGACTTTCACCTAATCCATGGGAAGCAATACTAGCAGTCAAGGAAACATTAACACTTTACAAACAAACAGCTGGTCTAGAAACACTTTATCAGAAGTCAGAACTTATATTCATCCACATTTGTATAGAAGAACAAAGGAAACTTCAGCAGCAAATGTCTAATATAAGCTTACAATATTCAAGCTTCAGATATCCAGAAGTGATAAGGATCTAAAGGATCTAAAGCCATTAAGGAAAATAAGCATAGACTCTCTCTTTTTCACAACTCAAAAAGGATATTAAAAATTAGGCTCAGCTGAATCTCTCCTGGTTAGGGTGAATATCAACCATAAAAAATAGTAGTTCTGCCCAAATTTCTTTTTCTTTTTCAAAGATTACCTATTTGGATTCATCCCAAATACTTTAAAAGGTGGCAGGGAGCACTTTGAGCTTTTCCCAATAATTATAAGAAAGCAAGAGTAAACAAAAGTTCACTATACAGCCTCCCAAACAAGCTTTATTTTGATGCCCTCCAACTCAAGCAACTCATTCATATCATTCAAAACGATCAAGTGATTCCATGGGTTTCTATAGAGTTCTCAGCAGATGCTCAAATAATTTGAGCTCTCCCCTTTATTATTATTATTATTATTTATTAATGAATGAATTAGATTTCTATGCCACCCTTCCAAAAATAGCTCAGGGCGGTTTACATTTAAACAGGTAACTGAAGCTAAATTAGCAAGTTTGAGTAACCCCTTCTTGGCCTCCACACTGAGAATCTGGTGTCCCTCCCTGAGCTATGACATTTGCACAACCCACTTCACCACTCTTCCCTGTTTTAGACCATCCTTTGTTTGCAGACCCAAGCAAATATCAACAATATTTGAAGTGGGAGACAAAAAGGATTTACCCACTGAGGGACATTACTGAAAGAGGTAAACCAGCATCAGAGGCTAAACCTGGTACAATTCTGATTGGCATCCGAGCTACTTGGATGCAGAAACTTCAAATCTGGCCCTTTGCATCCAAGTTGCTACAGAGAGGAGAGGCAACTAGGTCTTTGACTATCTATCAATGTAATCTTACGTATTTCACCAACTAACAAAACAAGAGGGATTGCCTCACTTGTATACGGTATCTGAAGGTATTAATGTTTTATGTATATTATGTCTTTACTGCTGCTGTTGTTTCTTTTTCTTTTTGTATTTATGCTGGCCTTGGGCTGAAATAAACCAACACATACATACACTTATATACAATACCATAATTTCCACATCTTTTAGTTCCTTGGGAGGGCTAAAAACAACATGGGGAACTGATTTAGGAACCTCTCTTGAAGAGACTGAATGGGAAGCAATTGGGCTGAAGCAACTGATTAGAACCACCACATCTGCCCAGATAAGGGAGGCAACATTCAAGCCTGTACAGAGAGGACATCTTACTCTAATCAAGATGCAGGATATCTCTCAAACGTCTTCCCTGTTTTGTTGGCAGGGATGGAAAAACAGAGGTACTCTCCTTCCTTTATGGTGGGGTTGCCCATACGTGAAAGGCTATTGACAGAATTTGTTTCATATAATCTGGGAAATAGTCGAACTCAATCTTCAGCCTGATCCAAAGTTAGCACTTTTAGCAGTTTACAAGAGTACTCACAAAGATATACCAACTCTGCTGCTAGCAGCAGCCAAATAGAGGTAGCTAAACACTGGAAATCCCCAAAGGGTCTATTCATTGAAACCTGGTTCAGTAGGGTCTAGAAGATTGCATTATCTGACAAGCTGACCCATCAAACCAGGTTAGCTAGAGAAGTAACCAAACAAGACAAGTCTTTTGAAATATGGTTTCCATTAATTGCATTTGTCAATAAGGGATGGTCAGTTTATAACCTCCATCCACTCAAATCAAATTTTGGGATGATATTCTTTCTCGAATTTTGTTTTCAGTTGTCTCCCATCAATTTGTACCTGCATCCTCAATAACCAACAAACTCTTCTTAACACTGGACTCCTTGTAGCCTCAATTGGCTCTGTGTTGTATTGATTGAATTTTTTTAATTTTTTTTTTTTTAAACCAGATTGCGGGGAAAGGAGCAGAGTGTCAATTTTTAATAACATTTTAACCTCTGGTAGCCTGGCATATGAAGAGAGAGAAAAATGCCAAAAATATATGATCTTTGAAATTCAGCACATTTGTAGACCTTATCCGGTAGATCACACAGTCCCAAGTTTCAAGTTATTATTACCCTTTAATCTAATGGCACAATTTCCTACCTGCCATGATGAGAGATGTCCTCAAGAGAGACTAAAATACTATATATATATATGTATATAACCACACAGACCACGTCCTCCACTCCCTACTGATTGAGCATCAGCTGAGAAATAAACCACTGAATAGTGATGATGCCAAAAAAAAAGTGTATTGCTGTTCCTATGGCAACCTGCAGGTTATGATGTAGGAGCCAGAAAGTGATGTCATGACAGAGGCAGCAAAGCAGACCAGGGGACACCACTCACACCAGAGTTAATGAAGGGAAACTCAGTTCAACCAGCCTGGTAGAAAGCCAGTTTTCACAAGCTCCCTACAGATAGCAACCAATACATCAAAACATCAGTCTTCTTCACCTTGACTTTCAAAAGGGGAAACCAAGTCTAGCTAGCCATTTGTTTTCAAGTCTAGCTAGCCATTGGACATTTCTTTAGGGTTTACATGAAAGCCCGAGATGATCGGCTATCAGGTTTCATAACTGCCAGCACCAGATCTCAGTAGTGAGAGCTAATCGCTGTCAAATGGAAGACTCCGGGTCTTGCAGGATCTAGAAGCCTGTGGTCCTCTTACTATTATACCTGGCACCTTTTTATTCCTGTCATTCAGGAAGTGAAGGGGCACCCATAAGAGCAGTGGTGCAGTTCACTGTCTAAGAGACTATGAATCAGAAAGCCCGAGGTTCAGATCTTACTGCTGCTATGGGCTCAGTTAATGACCCTCAGTAAGCCACTCCATCATCCTTGGCCCCACCCACAATATGGTAGTCAGAATACCAGCCTCCCGTTCAGGATTGTTGTAAGGATTACTGCAAGATAGAATGTGGGAAATGCTTTGAATGCCCTAAAAAGCACTGTATAGCAGCAGAGTATTATATCTTACCTTTTAAATGTTCCGGAGGCACTCAGTGCTCAGTTCAGGGGCGTAACCACTATTATAGAATATCAACTTTCTTCAGGAAAAGAGTGGAGTGAGGGACAGGTCTGACCCAACTGCATTATTGGACTCTGAGGGTTTTCCCACTGTGTATTGTAAATTATGTATGTGCTGGAATCATTTTTACCATTTTTTCCCCTTTCCCCCTCCTCTCAATTCTGGTTATATAGATTTGAAAGTAAGGGATAACAAACTGAGACTGAATCCAAATAAGATGGAGGTACCACCTAATGGAACAGAGGGGAAATGACTTGCTTAGAGAGCAAGAGGTTGCTGGTTCAAATCCCCACTGTTATGGGAAACACCTATATCGGGCAGCAGTGATATAGAATGGTGCTGAAAGGCATCATCTGCACAGGAGGAGGCAATGGTAAAACCCTCCTATATTCTACCAAAGAAAACCACATGGCTCTGTGGTCACCAGGAGTCGATACCGACTCAAGGGCACAACTTTACTTATTGTGCGGGGTCAGAACTCAGGAGACAATTTTGATTTTCTGGTTCTGAATGGGATCACACTTCCCCAGAAGAATATATGCCATTTGCATCTCTTTCTTGAGATATACTACCTCAGAACAGTGGTACATATGCTGGTAACCTCCAGACATGACTACTGCAATGCACTCTATGTGGGGTTGCCTTTGTACATAGCCTGGAAACTGCAGTTGGTACAGAATGCGGCAGCCAGGCTGTTCTCCGGCTCATCTCGGAGAGATCATATTATTCCTACGTATATTAAAAGAACTACAGTGGCAGTCAATAAGTTTCCAGGCAAAATACAAGTTGCTGACTATAACCTATAAAGCCCTGGGTATCTAAGTGTACATCTTCTTCACTATGCACCCCATAGTTCACTGAGATCATTCGGAGAGTTTCATTTGCAACTGTCACCACCAGCCTGTCTGGTGGCCACACAGGACAGGCCTTCTCTGTTGCTGCCCCAAGACTCTGGAATGCACTCTCTGCTTAAATAAAAGCCTCCCCATCTCCGACAATTTATTTATTGGTTGGTTGGTTGGTTGGTTGGTTGGTTTAATTTCTAACGCCCTTCCAAAAATGGCTCAGGGCAGTTTACACAGAGAAATAATAAATAAATAAGATGGTTCCCTGTCCCCGAAGGGAACACAATCTAAAAATAAACATGAGAGAGACACCAGCAACAGTCACTGGAGGGATGCTGTGCTGGGGTTGGATAGGGCCAGTTACTCTCCCTCTGCTAAATAAAGAGAATCACCACGTGATTAAAGGGTCTTTAAAGACACATTTACCCAGCGAAGCTTTTTAGCTAGACTCGTGGTTATAATTGTTTTAAGGTTTTGATTTCTGTTTTAATCAGTTTTATTTTGCTGTAAACTGCCCAGAGACGGAAGTTTGGGGCAGTGTACAAAGAAAAGAAAGAAACGAAAGAAGCTCACTGGACTCCCGCCTTTCCCCCTGAAAGAATTAGAGTGGGGTGGGACTGTACCACACTAATCTGGGGTTTCACCTTATTATTCCTCACCCCTCCCACACCTAACTGAGCTCAGGCCCTACCATCTCATTCACAACTGGGGAGGTGCTGAGTGGGAAGGTGAGAGCAGTCTTCTTGCGGCCAGGTGGAGCAGTCTTCTTGTTCAGTCCAGAGGCTGCCTGTGGGGTGTCGAGCCACAGCTGTGTCGGTCTGTCCAAAGGGAGTCTGCAAAATGGTGATCTAATGCTGTGGAACAGGGACTCACCCTGTTTCAGCAAGAGCAAACTACGGTGAGCATCTGAACTTCGGAACTAGAAAGCTGAGCCTTTGGATGTGAATGAAAATTGAGGCCATCAATTGCTTCATGTGACTTTAACCGGATTGGGGCCACTCTACACAGAAAAATGCACGGTTCAAACAATTGAGAAATTGCAGTTGTTTTATTGTTCATCATTGTTAATTCAGCCCCTTAGCACATTCTTCTTCTGATTGGATTGTCCTCTAGCTGACATCAGATGACCTCATTAGAAGACCCCTTGAAGAAGCCAAGAAAAATTAGAATTAATGTTATTTTAATGATGATATAGATATAGATGGTGTCTGTGTGTGTTCTCTCTCACAGACATACTCTTTCTCTCCACACACACATACACACACACCACACACACACTCATTCATTCACTTTAAATCCTGCAGTGTATTGTGGTGCATTGGTTTGAGATTGTGTGTCACCACAGATTCCCTCTCAAGTTCAGATAAACCCTCCGTCCCAACAATTGCCCTATATAAAAATGATTATTATAAATATTTATAAACCATTTTTCAACAAAAAAAGTTCTCAAAGCAGTTTACACTGCAAAAGAAATATTTGTATCATAAAGGGTATTATGGAACTTCAATTCACTACTATATATCGCACATCAGTTCTTGAAGAAAGTCTTGATAATGATGAGTAGCAATCCAACATCATGGCTGTTGCAGGGGTGAAATTGTTCCAAATGTGTGTGTTTTTGAAAGCTCTTGTTTCCATGAGATGGATGAACATACAAGCAATCTTCTACACTGTAAAAATTATTCTGGATCTCTCTTCTGAGCTGCCACCCTTGTTGCTCAAAGTTTGTTAACATCCTTCAATTTGTAGCAGACATGACACCTCAATTGGCTTTGTTCTTGAATATCATCAAAATATACCCCCTCTGAAAATGCTCCAAGTGCTGTAAACCAGTTTTAGCTGAAGTGTGAGGAATGGGTGCCTGCCAGCCTGGACAACATCCCAGAACTGAAAACTGCATCCAGTGCAGGTTATTTGGGTCATCAGAGGAGCTGGTCTTGTGGTAGCAAGCATGACTTGTCCCCTTAGCAAATCAGGGTCTGCCCTGGTTGCATATGAAAGGGAGATTAGAAGTGTGAAGCACTGTAAGATATTCTCTTTAGGGGATGGAGCTGCTCTGGGAAGAGCAAAAGGTTTCAAATTCCCTCCCTGGCTTCTCCAAGATAGAGCTGAGAGAGATTCCTGTCTGCAACCTTGGAGAAGCCACTGCCAGTCTGTGAAGATAATATTGAGATAGATGGACCAATCATCTGACTCAGTATACGGCAGCTTCCTATATTCCTTTTTCTAGGAAGCGTCTGCCTGGATGCATCCTTCTCCAGCCCAGTGTCCAGCTCAAAGACCAAGGCAAAGTGTGGCTGCCTCACTTATAAAGCCAGTGTAATATAGGAGGCTGTACAACATCTTTACAGCTTATATGGCAGGAAGTTAAGATGGGCATTAATTAATAACTAGTTAATCCACCTGACTGACAGCAACCACTTTAGACTCGGTAGCTGACAGCCTGACTAAATTTACAAGAGGAACTCCTATTGAAATTCGGTAGTCATCTATCTACCTATATAATTCTCTAAGGTGTACCCATGGCTAATCCAGTGTGTGGTAGCTCTCACAAGAGTTTGGGAGCAGCTGCTCGGAGCTCCTCGTGAGGAGGATGAGGGCTGCCAGCAGAAAGGGCAGCAGGGGGAGGGAGGTCGAGGAGAAGGCGGTGCCACTATGAGTGGCCGAGCAGGCAGCAAAAACATGGCCGCCGCCGGCCTCCTTGCGAGGAGGATGAGAGCTGCTGTCAGAAAGGGTGGAGAGGGAGACTGACTGAAGGGATGGGAGGAGAACTGACTGAGCCCTGAAATGGAGGGAGAGGAAGAGAGACCTAGGGGCGCAGATGCTCTGCGCCTGGGTCAGCTAGTTTAGAATATTCCCTGAGTATTGTAGTCCTGTTTAGACAGCTTAATCTGAATACCAGCCAGCATCTAAAACTAAGGATAAGGATCCCACAATTCTCACAGTTCTCCTGCATGTTTTGGATCCCTTCAGGATGGTCTTGAGATCCAATGTTTGCTGTCCAGTCCTGAAATAGTTAATATATAAGGCCTGTTGATAAGCCTAACACAGGCTGCCCTCTGGCTCCTCCTGAGGAAAGGCTTCAGCCTCTGAATCTAAAATAATTATTAGCTAACAACCCCATTTAAACAACAGTCAGGGAGAAACCTCTCATGTCTGAAATAGGCCTATACATTAACTACCAATCAGACTTAACCCAGTCAGGCTCTTCTTGAGAAAAAACCTCCCGCCACAGGCCCTGAGAGCTGCACCTTTTAAAAACCATATATGGGCACTCATATGCTGCTTTATGGTCCCCAAGTTCTTAGGTTTCCAACCCTTAAAGGAGTGGGCAGAGGTGCTCTTACCCCTGGTCTTCCGGGCTGAAGTCCATGGCCTCCACAGCCCTTGGGCCCCCCTCAAATCCTCTTTAGAATATCCTCAGGTGTTGTGGTCATCCAGCCGAGCATGATGATGTTTAATTTGCAGGGGAGGTGGGCCTCCAAATGCCTTTAGGCCCAGGCTCCAAAATTACCTAGGTGCACCTCTGATTGCATCCCATTGTTCAGCCCAGCCATGAGTCAGGGGGAAAGGGAGACGGTGGACCCCAGCTGTTTTTGTCTCAACCTGATCATTCGTGGGCCACCTCCATTACGGCCATGCAGACCGGCAGTGTGGAGAGGTCTCTCTCAGAGGACTCTGTGGCAGCCTCTGCCTTCAACGAGGCGTGGGCAGTAGCATCCGCAAGGAGTGCCTCCACTGAACACCTTGCAGGAGCTCGATTCTTCCGCAAGGCTCCAAAAACAGCAGGAAAAGCCAAGGGCAACAACAACCCGACCAAGAATCGCCTGGCCATCAGAGCAAGTCTGAGACTCAGAGGGTGGCAGCCAAGGTGTTTCCCTCACCGAGCAACCTGAGTCTGCTCTGCCATCCACCTTGCAAGCCCCAGGTACACAAAGATCTGTGTCAGTTGGGGAAGCTGTGTCTCATAGGCCATGAAGGATTTTACAGTCTTGCCCCACAAGGCCAAAAAGATTTTAGTTAGAGGGCACCATCCTCTTGGTCCCTGATCAAGTCCCTGGGGATGAGTCCGGACTCCGCTTGCTCCCCCGCCGCCCACAGCCATCCCCTCGCCTCGGAGGACACACATTTGTGGTATTTATTATTATTTTTATTACATTATTATTACTACTATTTTATTTTATACTACTACTATTTTGTTACTATAAAACACTACCGCCCTATCCATCCAAAGGCTCTGGGCGCTTGTGGGGGGGGGGCGCAATTTCAGTGTTTGCCCTGGGTGCCGTTTTCCCTAGTTACGCCTCTGAAGCAAGCCAGTGTTTAGGTTCCAGAGTATATACAGCTCAGTTTGACTCATTTAGGCTCTTTTAGGGTAGAACTGTAAAACTGCTCTTCAAACCATATTGTGCATAGGATATTTATATTTATCCTATACAGTTCAGAATCTATCCACCTTTCTAAAAAATGATTCAGTATCACCAGGGCATTTTTCACACAGCAGGCTTTACCATGAGTTTACTATGAGTTCAAAGTGGAATTTTTTAGCCTGAATATAAATCAGGCTACACTACAATTGGGGAGCACTTCACACATGATTTGGGTTTTTCATTGCATGTTAATGCAATGAAAAACCCAAATCATGTGTGAAGTGCTCCCCAATGGCTCGCAAGTACTTTGGGGTAAATCTGGCTGATATGTGAACACACATCTCCTCCATTCCAGAGGAGATGTAAGCTAAAAAACCTGTGTGGAAAACACCCAGGGTGTTAGGACATAGCATTTTTTCTAGTAAAGTTACAACTTAATTTTTTTTAAAGCTTACACTGTGTTCTCTACAACTATCTGAAGTTAATCAATGGATGAAGGTAGACTAAAACTAAAAGCCATATGACAGAATTGACTTCACACACAGAGGTTGCTTTATTCAAGAATATTTGAATGCAAGTTCTCAATTTCAGCAGCAAGTTCAATCTGTTGATGTCGCTGTATTTCCAGCAGAAAAAGATCCATAAATCTCATTTCATACAATGAATTAACCTTGCAACAGCTGGATATGTTCTGTTGTGTCTGGGGACAATCCTAACTGTTGCACTAAACTGATGGCTTTGTCTTTTAACTGAGTAAGGGTTGGCCTTTCAGAAACTCTGTGTTCGTTTGTCCTTCTACAGCATTCTCCTTGGAAGCAATTTGTCCCATTATCATTTCTGCAACAGTTTCCATTAGGCTCTGTGCCATTTTCACAGGCTGTTTCACCTGTAGTTCTACTGCACTGTTTTTCCGGTGAAAGTACAGGACCAAGGTCCACGTCCTCAATAGTATCCAGTAAATCTCCAACATGAGGTTGTGAATGTGTATAGCTAAGATCCTTAAGCACACTCTCTTCATATTTGCCTACTTCATTCAGCAGGTCAGTCATCTCGCTCAGCGGTGCAGAATCACATCCTTTGTGATGACACCAAGACAAGAGAGCACTACAAGAAGTTAAAATACAGATGTGGAGATTACATGCATGAATAAGACAGGACTTTTTAAAAGCCACCACCCTCAGTTATTTTCATATACAAATAAAGTGCTAGAGTAGAATGTAAACAGGGAACAGCTTGGTATTCCAATGGGAAGCACCAGATAAATGCACCCATTTAATACAGAAGCTGCATCCTTCTAGCAAACATCTGCCAGACAGAGATTATATTTTCATGGAAAAATCAAGCTCCTGTTGCCAATGGTGATGCTTATAAAAGGCAAAAAATAGTATCTTCTAACAGCTCAAGATTTAAGTGGCTTTGCTCTATGGGGAACTTTCTTAGTACACTGCAAACCATACAGGCACCAAGGGTTGTGTTCCTGGGAGAGGTTGCATCCAGGCTTAAAACCAGAGAGGGAGAAGCTGGCTGTGTTTTTCAGGATATAGAAAGTTCAAAAGCAGCTTCCATCTTCTGCTAACTAGACCAATTGCTGTTACCATCTTTGTCATCTAGCAATTCAAGCTCAGCAAGGTGTGAAAATGAGTTGAACATGGGACTATAATGGAAAAAAGGCAACACATTCATGATTTAAGTGGGTCTTCTATTTAGCAAATGCCATTAGCAGCCACAGATGTATTACTGTGTGGAGGCCTGACTTTAATTCAAGAACTTGTGCAACTGGATTGCCACTTTAAAGACACTACTTCACAACATACCTCACAGCCCCTTCAGCTGGCCACAGGAGAACATCCGCTTTGCTGCTTCTTCATACCCCTTATTAAAACCTTGTTGAAGTGTCAGCTTTTTCCCAGCTTCAACTCCCTCCCTATAGCCTTCCTTAAAGAAGAGTGACAGACACACAAAGAATACTTGAAGAACAAGGTGACAAACGAGACAAGAGGACAATATTCATTAGAAAGTGCAAGCTGCTAGTTCTGTCTGTTGATTTGCCCTCATGGTGTGGCAGAAGGACTAAGCTCACTGAACTTAATTCTCACCTCTGTGAAGGAGAACAGTGATGCAAGCGGACAGAGGTGGCTGCTCCTTGCACAAGCAGCAGCCTCATCTTGCTTTACCTTCATCCACCCTCTGAATATTGCAGCAGCAGAGATTGAGCCCAGCAAGTCCAATTCTCCCTACTGTACCGCCCAGAGAGAGGGTGAGCAAGCAGATCTAGTGGCCACTCCTGTAATAATAACCCACATCCATAATAGGAACCCACAGGGAAGAAAGCTGGTCTTGTGGTAGCAAGCATGACTTGTCCCCTTAAGCTAAGCAGGATCCACCCTGGTTGCATACGAAAGGGAGACTAGAAGTGTAAGCACTGTAAGATACTCCCCTCAGGGGATGGAGCCGCTCTGGGAAGAGCATCTAGGCTCCAAGTTCCCTCCCTGGCATCTCTAAGATAGGGCTGAGAGAGATTCCTGCCTGCAACCTTGAGGAAGCCCCTGTCAGTCTGTGTAGACAATACTGAGCAAGATCTACCTATGGTCTGACTCAGTATATGGCAGCTTCCTATGTTCCTATCTCCTTCACCCTTGTTCACTCTGGGCAAATCCCACTGGGCCCAACCGTTCCTGCCATGTCACCAAAAAAGAGATGATGAGGGCCCATTAATGGAAGCAGCAGCCGCCCGCACCCACCCCCCACTACCTAATTCTCCCTGCCAGGTTATCCAAAAAACAAAATAGTCGCCACTCTTGCTAGGAGCAGCCGCCTCTTGCTCCTCTGGGGAGCAGCACAGTAGCGGGGCCCCAAAGGGACAGCCTGGGCAAGCAAAAGGAGGCTGCTCCGACCTCAGAGAGGGCAGGCAGTCATGTGGAGGCCGTATCCTCTCCTGCAAGGAGGCACATCTGAAAGGTTATGGCTGCGTGGAGCAATTGCCACTGCTCTTTCCACTCATTCTCATGCGCATGCTCCTCTCTCTCTCTCTCTGCTTACTTGCAGATGCATGAGTGCGGGAGCAGCCATAAGCTCGGTTTTCATCCTCTCTTTGGGGGATGTGTAGCTCACTGGGGCATTTTTGGTGGGTAAGTGAGCAGCAGCCATCTTGTGCCATTGGCCCTTTAACGCTGTGTACAGCACAGAGCGGGGGCAGGGGGCATCCACCCAGTGGGGATCCAAGCATCCCAGGGGCTGCTGCACAGCAGCAGCAGCAGGTCCATCGTTGATGCCAGTGGGGCCCCGGAGGTAGCAACCTTTGGTTGAAGCCTTCATCAGCCGCCCCTCCCCAAACATTAAAAGAAAGCGCTCAGACATTACAAGCCTGACATGCACAACTACCTTGACTCGTTTCTTCATGGTGCTCTTCCATTCGTTCTGGGCGAGGTCCAGTTCATCCGCGTCTTCATCGAACACATCTTCGTCGGGGCGATTAAGCGCAAACCCTACCCACGACATCTTCCGATGCTCTCAACAATGCGGACGACTGGCAGGAGCCGTTCAAATCCAAGAGGTAAGACGCCTGCGCAACCAGACGTAGAGCTGCAGGGAAGGGACCGCGACCGAAGGCAACATCTGCAAGTAGGGCGCCCCTCCACGAAGCAAATGTCAGAGTCCCCGATAGCCCCTATCGACCCTGGGGCCGCGGGGCGCAGCCGGCGCTCAGCGTCACAATCGCCACGCTTGAAAGGAAGGAAGTCGAAGAGGCGAGGCAAACCAGCCTTCTCCTCTGCTTGTCATTGGCTGAGGAGTCGCAGGCTGAGGCTGACTGACAGATCAGCCGAGGGACGTGCCTGGAGAAGAGCCTGTCAGTCAGTTTCAGCCTGCAACCCCTCAGCCAATGACGTGGGACTCAGGGAGTGGGTGGAGCTGAGAAGGGCTGAAGGGAGTTTGCCCGCCAGCACGGAGCAGGCATAAGAGGTCAATCAATTTACTTTCGTGAAATTTCTTTTTGAGTTGCAGATATTTATTCTCTGTTTTGTTTAATGCTTGCATTTGCATTTACTTTGAAGGGGCTAATTTACTGAGCAGATTTCTTTGAATAGCACATATTCATTCTGCATTTGTCCTTGCGTTTCCTTTGAAAGGGCCCAGCTTATTGGGCAGATTTCTTTGAGTTGCAGTTGCACACATTGAGTCTGTATTTCGTGTTTGTATTGCCTTGGAAGCCGTCAATTTACTGTTCACAGTTCTTTGACACATACACGTACTTCATTTCTGTTTGCAGAGCAATTCTCGCGAAGTCCTTCCCATTCCCTATGTTAGATACAAATCATGTAGTACAAGAAAGATGCTCTAAGACTTATTTCTTGCTGCCTTTTGATATTTTAAGTCACTGGAAAGTTTCCAAGAGGGATATTTTTCAGGTTTCATGAGTCCATCTGTGTGCATCCCTTTAACATTCTCCTAACTGATGTAACTGATTGACATGCTTCTTGTTTAATAGGAAACTATCTTTACTTGTGTGCCTTCTAGCAGGCTCATTTACTGTCCAACTGTGTGCCTATAGTTTGATTAAGATTTTGAAAAATATCTACAGCAGGGCTGGTTTAAAAATACTGCAACTGCAGGGGGACAAAGAATTGGGCTGCGGGGGGTTCGGGGGCTCATGCAGAAGAACAGCAAAAGTAGGGGAGCATTCTACTAAGCCAGGTATTCCCCATTCCATACCTATGTATTTGATTTTCCCCACCCCCAACCTATGTGTAGAACTTTGCATTTGTCTCTGAATTGTATGTTTCAGCTCAGTTTTCCATTTCGTAAGACCATTTTGAATTTTACTCCAGTCTTCTGAGGTGTAAAAGTAAAGTTGTGCCGTCAAGTCAGTGTCAACTCCTGGCGACCACAGAGCCCTCTGGTTATCTTTGGTAGAATACGGGAGGGGTTTACCATTGCCATCTCCCTCACAGTATGAGATGATGCCTTTCAGCATCTTCCTATATCGCTGCTGCCTGATATAGGTGTTTCCCATAGTCAGGGAAACATATCACCGGAGATTCGAACCAGCAACCTCTTGCTCGCTAAGCAAGTTACTTCCCTGCTGCACCATTAGGTGGCTCTGATTCTATTGGCCTCCACTAATTTACATATCCCTAATTTACATGCCCACACATACCCCAGAAAGCTCAAGTGTTAGCCATGTTGGGAGAAAAATGAATACCTGTACTGTCTATGACTTCCTGCCCCTCCACAGTGTAGAAAAGTTGGGGGTATTTAATTTAAGTTAGGAAAAATAAACTGCTGAATGAGGCAGGCTGTACCCAGTTCACTGGAAGGACAGAAAAACAGGAAGCTGCCTTATATCAAGTCAGACCATTGGTCTGTCTAGTTCAATATTGTCTACACAGACTGGCAGCAGCTTCTCCACAGTTGCAGGCAGGAGTCTCCCTCAGCCCAATCTTGGCGATGCCAGGAGGGAACTTGGAACCTTCTGCATGCAAGCAAGCAAGCAGATGCCACCAGACTCAATGGGAGACTAGCTGATGATCACTGCTGGTGCCTCCTACCTTGTTTCCCCCAGTTTTCAATCATCCGAATAGCATGATTCAGACATTATGGTGTATAAAGATACCTGTACACTCATCCATGTGTTTGTGTGAATGGCTATACTTGGATTCATTTTAAGTGTGGATGCAGGCCCTTCAAATGCATGGTATGGATATGTAGTGTACTTCTGGACCTATGTAAAAGCTAACATGAGAATGACTGTGCCTGCGTCGTTTTACAACAACAACAACAAATATTTATATGCTGCAAATATGGATGCAGGCCCTTCAAATGCATGGTATAGATCAGAGTTTCTTAACCTTGGGCCCTCAGATGTTGTTGGACTACAACTCCCAGAATCCCCAGCCACAAAAGCCATGTCTGGGGATTCTGAGAGTTGTAGTCCAACAACATCTGGGGGCCCAAGGTTAGGAAACCCTGGTATAGATATATAGTGTACTTCTGGACCTGCGTAAAACATAACACATGAATGACTGTGCCTGCGTCCTACTACAAATATTTATATGCCACTTTTCAACAAAAGTTTCCAAAGCGGTTTACATAGAGAAATAATAAATAAATAAGATAAGATGGCTCCAAAAGGCTCACAATCTAAAAAGAAAATATAAGGTAGATATTAGCAAGAATCATGGGAGTGGTACTGTGCTGGGGATGGATAGGGCCAGTTGCTCTCCCCCTCTCAAATAAAGAAAACCACCACTTTAAAAAGTTGCCTCTTTGCTCATTAAGCAGCGGTCAACACTTTACACTTGTTGTATGTGTTGAAAATGACAAACGGATGGGCCTAACGAGGTCATTATCCTGTATCTCTTGCTTCATGTACAGTTTCTAAGAAACAGAAAATGTACTAAGGCGGGACTATGAATTTAACCAGAGGATGGTTTATTCACAAGTTGCCACAATTTCAGTCTGCCAAGTGTGTTATTTTCTCCTCAGAACATTGAAAGGATATATATATATACACAACATACTTAAATGTTGCAAAACAGGCTACCAAGACAAATGTAAATGGTACACATTCAACAAGCAAAGACAAACATGTATAGAAACCAATTCACTGTTTACATCCCACGTTAAATGGATCGACATTTTTTAGATAACCAACCCAAGAGATGAATCCTTTGACCTTAGCTCCTAGTCTGGATCCTGAAGCCTATCTTCTGTGATGCACAAAAAGTGCTGAAGTCTTTCCGATATGCACAGGAATGTCCCGACACAAAATGGAGGTTGTATTTCCTCTGTCACAGTCCATAAGACAGTTTCAAGACTTTCCCACTTGAATCAGAGCTGCTATGGAAACGAAGCTCCACAGATGACGCTCAGTTTTCCAGGCAACCCAGCTGTCCTTCATTCTTCATTCTCTTCTCTGGGGAAGTATTCAGGATGCTGAGCAGATCTAGAGAGGAAAGACTAGCCTGTGGCTGTCCAAGAGCATCCCTTCCTGTCCCTGAAAAGCAAACATAAAACAATCTTTTTGGCCAAAAAGGAACAGGAATTCTCCCCCCCCTCAACCTGCCATTCACAATCAGAAGCCTTTCTAGGAGATCTAGAAGAAACTGGAAAAAGATTGAAAGCTATTAATTTCACCAAAGGCTGTGCAACATAGGAGGTTGAGAGTTTGTCAAAACTTTGCTGTTTGAAGTCCCTCATTATTTTGGGGAAGGGGAAAGGGAAATGGAAATGGGAATATTTTTCTGAAAGGGAAAAGTGGAATGGAAAGCTCTCCTCCTCAAATGGGGGAAAGTGCTTAAGTACAGTCTCTTTCTGGCAGAACTCTGCTTCCAGTTTTTCATCTGTGCAATACTCAAGGTTTCTCTCGTATAAATATATTGCTTTTCTTACCTCTTCTGGAAAGACAAAGAAAGGCTGCCAATCTGCTTCCATAGTTACTAATTTCTTCTGTCCTTCCTGTTAATTCCATTCAGTGATGGTGTTATTCCTGCTTCTTAGGCTCCAGTATCTACACCTAAAGAACATATATCTGTGATGTATTTTGAAGAATTTGTTTCTGTGAAATAAAGCCATGCTCCTGACAGATATCAAATTTTGCATACACAACCCTGCCACTGAAATTAGTGGAATGCACTACATTTTACACCAGAATAGGCTTGGGGGAAATTTACTCTCTTTTTTGGAGAAGAAATTCTGAATATACTTCCCAAACAGATACCAAATGTTGCATGAACAATCCGGCCACTTACATTAGCTGAATACACTACAGGGCCAAGAGCACAAACAGGGCTGAATCTGCCCCAAACTGTCCCGAACCAGCCCATGGGGAGACAGGGAGAGCCCAACGGGGGACCCTCAGGGCTTTTAAGTTCTCCAAGTCTTCTACTTCTCTTTCCAAAAAATAACCCCAAACTTTCTACATCTGCATGCATATCTTGAACAATGGATCTTTTCAAAAGTGAGGTCGAAATGGAAGAGCACAAGGCCAGCTTCTTGAGAAGGAACAATGTTAGATGCTGCCCCGGGGAAGAGTCGAGGGGCGTCTCACTAATTTCAAAAATCCCTATGCCTTTGTTAACGCTCATTTCAATGCATATGCGAAGTACGACTCGCCTTTTCTTAGAGAATTAGAATCTTACTAATTAACCTTAGCAAGGTACTTTAGACTCAGGATTTGTCGAGGCTGTGGCAATGCTGTTTACCTTGCTGACCCCTCAGAATCCGAGTCTACTGGTAATGGTGAGTCCTCCAGATGATGGTATTTGGGGTGGTGGCATCCCACTGTGTCTGGTGGTAATGGTGAGTCGTCAGGCCTTGGGGCATGAGATGATCTTGGGGGTCCTGGATCGTCTGAGGTCTGAAGTACGTCCAGGTTCTGTACCCAATGCTGCTCCTCAGAAGAGGTCTCATCCAGAGTGGACAGGGGTCCTCACTTTGGTTCATGGCAGCAAAGGACCAGTTCTCCCATCATGACAAGGCAGAACTGGCGAGACCTAGTGGAGGTGCTCCAGCAGCCCAGATGATGGTATTTGGGGTAGTGGCCTTCCACTGCTGCTGTCTCACTGCCAAGGTGTTGCCACCGGAACATCAGCTGGTCTCTGTAGGGCTTGCACCTGAAGCCACGGCCCTTGGGAAAGTTGAGATGGTGATTCATCCCAAGGGCAGCGAAGAACCAGTTCTCCCATCATGGCAAGGCAGAATGGGCGAGACCTAGTGGAGGTCCTCCAGCAGCCCCGACGATGGTATTTTGGGTGGTGGCCTTCCACTGCTGCTGTCTCACCGCCAAGGGGTTGCCACCGGCACATCAGCCGGTCTGCGTAGGGCTCGCACCTGAAGCCACGGCCCTTGGGAAAGATGAGATGGTGGTTCTTCCCAAGGGCGTGGCTTCGGTGGGAAGTGTGGTGGCGGTGGTTTGGCCACAGAGCTGGAGACTGAGGGGGGATGTCCCCAGGAGCAAGGCTCTGTGTCTGCCTTGGGGGGCCCCAGCGCTTTGATCATGAGCGCTGGCAATGGTTCGGGCCCCCGCCAAGCAGATGGATGTTGCCATGATGGCAAGGGCTTTGGCGGGGGTCTCCCCATTGGGGTCAGGGTCGTCTTCCCAGTTGAAGGGATCTGGGGAAGAACCGTCTCTCGGGACAAGCCCGAGAAACGGTTCCCCCCCAGCGGGGAGACGCCCTGCCCAGCCTCCCCAAGGTGCAGACTCAGGTTGCTCCTGGGGATGTGCAGCAATCTCCTGGCTGTATCCCCCGCAGCCTCCAGCCTCCTTCTGGGGAGTCTCCCCTCCCCCAGGTGGGGAAGGGGTTTCTCCCCAGAAGGCACACCCCCACCTGGTGCCTTGTTAGCCCGACGCAGACCGGCCTTGCCCAGGAGGGCTGATGGTCTGCCCTCCTGTGGTGGCTTCCCCTTGCTGCTGCTTTCTGCGGGGGGCTGCCTCTTTGATGTTTTGGGGTGCTTCACCCTTTTCTTTGATGGGCCAGCCACAGGGGCTGGCCCATCAAAGAAAAGGGTGTCCTTCCCGGAAGCAGCCCCACGCTCCCGCAGCAGGGGAGACAGCAGCAGCTTCCGAGCCACCATGAGGCTGCTGGAGGTGATGGGCCTCCTCCCACTAGGCTTTTCCTCCTCTGCCCCTAGAAGGAAAGGAAGAATCGTTTTAATGTCATGTCTCTTTATTTTACACATTTTTCTACCACCACAATTCACATCTCCAGGCGGTTTACACAATCTGTCTAGTTTGTTTGGACAGAAGCAAGTCTCAGGACGTCACATTATTCTTGTATTAATGCATTTAACGGTGCTGGGGTGGGTGGGTGGGGGGGACGACATATAGCACCTGGGCTTGATGGCTTTTTCATAATTTTTGCTGAAATTTGCATTCCTCCTTCAACAGCGTAACGCAGGGGGCTGTGATCCCAGGGACTTGGAAGCAATCTAGAATAGTTGTTCTACCTCAGCAAGCCAAAGACAATTCCTCCCTGGGATCATATCACCCCATAGCATTAGTGAACCAGGGCTTGAAATGTTTCACTGCTATCTTGGCCAATAGGATCACCCTTTTCATCACTGAGTACATTTCTGAGGACCAAACAGGTTTGATGCCCAACCGAAAAATAGCTAGATTCAAACCCAATCAAGCTATTTCTGGGTACGAAGCAGGGCTGTCCCCTTCCCCTAGTGCTCTTTGCCATTGCAGTTGAAGTACTAGCTGACAATTAAAAATGACACAAAAATTCAGGGGTTTCAAATCAGTGGTAAAAAAAAGACATACAACCAATTTATTTGCAGACGACATCATATGACTTTCACCTAATCCATGGGAAGCAATACTAGCAGTCAAGGAAACATTAACACTTTACAAACAAACAGCTGGTCTAGAAACACTTTATCAGAAGTCAGAACTTATATTCATCCACATTTGTATAGAAGAACAAAGGAAACTTCAGCAGCAAATGTCTAATATAAGCTTACAATATTCAAGCTTCAGATATCCAGAAGTGATAAGGATCTAAAGGATCTAAAGCCATTAAGGAAAATAAGCATAGACTCTCTCTTTTTCACAACTCAAAAAGGATATTAAAAATTAGGCTCAGCTGAATCTCTCCTGGTTAGGGTGAATATCAACCATAAAAAATAGTAGTTCTGCCCAAATTTCTTTTTCTTTTTCAAAGATTACCTATTTGGATTCATCCCAAATACTTTAAAAGGTGGCAGGGAGCACTTTGAGCTTTTCCCAATAATTATAAGAAAGCAAGAGTAAACAAAAGTTCACTATACAGCCTCCCAAACAAGCTTTATTTTGATGCCCTCCAACTCAAGCAACTCATTCATATCATTCAAAACGATCAAGTGATTCCATGGGTTTCTATAGAGTTCTCCGCAGATGCTCAAATAATTTGAGCTCTCCCCTTTATTATTATTATTATTTTTTATTAATGAATGAATTAGATTTCTATGCCACCCTTCCAAAAATAGCTCAGGGCGGTTTACATTTAAACAGGTAACTGAAGCTAAATTAGCAAGTTTGAGTAACCCCTTCTTGGCCTCCACACTGAGAATCTGGTGTCCCTCCCTGAGCTATGACATTTGCACAACCCACTTCACCACTCTTCCCTGTTTTAGACCATCCTTTGTTTGCAGACCCAAGCAAATATCAACAATATTTGAAGTGGGAGACAAAAAGGATTTACCCACTGAGGGACATTACTGAAAGAGGTAAACCAGCATCAGAGGCTAAACCTGGTACAATTCTGATTGGCATCCGAGCTACTTGGATGCAGAAACTTCAAATCTGGCCCTTTGCATCCAAGTTGCTACAGAGAGGAGAGGCAACTAGGTCTTTGACTATCTATCAATGTAATCTTACGTATTTCACCAACTAACAAAACAAGAGGGATTGCCTCACTTGTATACGGTATCTGAAGGTATTAATGTTTTATGTATATTATGTCTTTACTGCTGCTGTTGTTTCTTTTTCTTTTTGTATTTATGCTGGCCTTGGGCTGAAATAAACCAACACATACATACACTTATATACAATACCATAATTTCCACATCTTTTAGTTCTTTGGGAGGGCTAAAAACAACATGGGGAACTGATTTAGGAACCTCTCTTGAAGAGACTGAATGGGAAGCAATTGGGCTGAAGCAACTGATTAGAACCACCACATCTGCCCAGATAAGGGAGGCAACATTCAAGCCTGTACAGAGAGGACATCTTACTCTAATCAAGATGCAGGATATCTCTCAAACGTCTTCCCTGTTTTGTTGGCAGGGATGGAAAAACAGAGGTACTCTCCTTCCTTTATGGTGGGGTTGCCCATACGTGAAAGGCTATTGACAGAATTTGTTTCATATAATCTGGGAAATAGTCGAACTCAATCTTCAGCCTGATCCAAAGTTAGCACTTTTAGCAGTTTACAAGAGTACTCACAAAGATATACCAACTCTGCTGCTAGCAGCAGCCAAATAGAGGTAGCTAAACACTGGAAATCCCCAAAGGGTCTATTCATTGAAACCTGGTTCAGTAGGGTCTAGAAGATTGCATTATCTGACAAGCTGACCCATCAAACCAGGTTAGCTAGAGAAGTAACCAAACAAGACAAGTCTTTTGAAATATGGTTTCCATTAATTGCATTTGTCAATAAGGGATGGTCAGTTTATAACCTCCATCCACTCAAATCAAATTTTGGGATGATATTCTTTCTCGAATTTTGTTTTCAGTTGTCTCCCATCAATTTGTACCTGCATCCTCAATAACCAACAAACTCTTCTTAACACTGGACTCCTTGTAGCCTCAATTGGCTCTGTGTTGTATTGATTGAATTTTTTTAATTTTTTTTTTTAAACCAGATTGCGGGGAAAGGAGCAGAGTGTCAATTTTTAATAACATTTTAACCTCTGGTAGCCTGGCATATGAAGAGAGAGAAAAATGCCAAAAATATATGATCTTTGAAATTCAGCACATTTGTAGACCTTATCCGGTAGATCACACAGTCCCAAGTTTCAAGTTATTATTACCCTTTAATCTAATGGCACAATTTCCTACCTGCCATGATGAGAGATGTCCTCAAGAGAGACTAAAATACTATATATATATATGTATATAACCACACAGACCACGTCCTCCACTCCCTACTGATTGAGCATCAGCTGAGAAATAAACCACTGAATAGTGATGATGCCAAAAAAAAAGTGTATTGCTGTTCCTATGGCAACCTGCAGGTTATGATGTAGGAGCCAGAAAGTGATGTCATGACAGAGGCAGCAAAGCAGACCAGGGGACACCACTCACACCAGAGTTAATGAAGGGAAACTCAGTTCAACCAGCCTGGTAGAAAGCCAGTTTTCACAAGCTCCCTACAGATAGCAACCAATACATCAAAACATCAGTCTTCTTCACCTTGACTTTCAAAAGGGGAAACCAAGTCTAGCTAGCCATTTGTTTTCAAGTCTAGCTAGCCATTGGACATTTCTTTAGGGTTTACATGAAAGCCCGAGATGATCGGCTATCAGGTTTCATAACTGCTAGCACCAGATCTCAGTAGTGAGAGCTAATCGCTGTCAAATGGAAGACTCCGGGTCTTGCAGGATCTAGAAGCCTGTGGTCCTCTTACTATTATACCTGGCACCTTTTTATTCCTGTCATTCAGGAAGTGAAGGGGCACCCATAAGAGCAGTGGTGCAGTACATTGTCTAAGAGACTATGAATCAGAAAGCCCGAGGTTCAGATCTTACTGCTGCTATGGGCTCAGTTAATGACCCTCAGTAAGCCACTCCATCATCCTTGGCCCCACCCACAATATGGTAGTCAGAATACCAGCCTCCCGTTCAGGATTGTTGTAAGGATTACTGCAAGATAGAATGTGGGAAATGCTTTGAATGCCCTAAAAAGCACTGTATAGCAGCAGAGTATTATATCTTACCTTTTAAATGTTCCGGAGGCACTCAGTGCTCAGGTCAGGGGCGTAACCACTATTAGGCATAGGGAGGTGGCTGCCTGGGGCCCCCCACGCCTCGAGGGGCCCCCCAGAGTCAAGTCACATGACTATATTTTGTCAAGTGTGTGTGTGTGTGTGTGTGTGTGTGTGTATCAGCGAGGGGCCCATTTAAAAATTTTGTCTCTGGGCCCACTCCAGCCTTGTTATGCCCCTGGCTCAGGTTCCCATGGAGGGCTTAGCTTCAGTGAAGTTCCTGCATCATCTGCCTTCAGACTCTCATTTTCTCTCCTCCTTGACATTTCCTCAGTTTGTCACTTCCTTCTTTCCACATCTCTGATTGCAGGTGAGGGTTCATGTGATAGATGGCTCCTCCATACGAGGGACATTCCCTCCACATGAAAAACTAACTTTTCAGTTAAGGCAGGGTTCTAGCCTAGCCCGATCTCCTGGATATTCTGTTCTTTTTTGTGCAACGTTGTTGTTGCCGTGGTAGTTTTGTCTTTTTTAAAAATGGAAACAGCAAGTCCCTACCTGCTGTGAGAAGCATGACAGGCCAGATGTGGGCCGAGGAGGGGGGACCACCTTCCTAGAAAGTAACCATTGTGCCTGTAACCCTATGAATAGAGCCCCCCATTGGAGTAGAAGGGCAAATGGGCCTTTTGGACTTTTGGGATTACTGTAGTGTGGATTCTGAGGGATGAGCTGGACTGAGGGAAGAGAAGGGAACAAGAGAAAAATATTTAAGTTCTGAAGTGAGAGGATTAGAAGTGAGAGAAAGAAGACAAGCAGGAAGATAAGAGAAGCAGGAATAGAATATCAACTTTCTTCAGGAAAAGAGTGGAGTGAGGGACAGGTCTGACCCAACTGCATTATTGGACTGTGAGGGTTTTCCCCACTGTGTGTTGTAAATTATGTATGTGCTGGAATCATTTTTACCATTTTCCCCCCTTTCCCCCTCCTCTCAATTCTGGTTATATAGATTTGAAAGTAAGGGATAACAAACTGAGACTGAATCCAAATAAGATAGAGGTACCACCTAATGGCACAGAGGGGAAATGACATGCTTAGAGAGCAAGAGGTTGCTGGTTCGAATCCCCACTGTTATGGGAAACACCTATATCGGGCAGCAGTGATATAGAATGGTGCTGAAAGGCATCATCTGCACAGGAGGAGGCAATGGTAAAACCCTCCTATATTCTACCAAAGAAAACCACATGGCTCTGTGGTCGCCAGGAGTCGATACCGACTCGAGGGCACAACTTTACTTATTGTGCGGGGTCAGAATTCAGGAGACAATTTTGATTTTCTGGTTCTGAATGGGATCACACTTCCCCAGAAGAATATATGCCAGTTGCATCTCTTTCTTGAGATATACTACCTCAGAACAGTGGTACATATGCTGGTAACCTCCAGACATGACTACTGCAATGCACTCTATGTGGGATTGCCTTTGTACATAGCCTGGAAACTGCAGTTGGTACAGAATGCGGCAGCCAGGCTGTTCTCCGGCTCATCTCGGAGAGATCATATTATTCCTACGTATATTAAAAGAACTACAGTGGCAGTCAATAAGTTTCCAGGCAAAATACAAGTTGCTGATTATAATCTATAAAGCCCTGGGTATCTAAGTGTACATCTTCTTCACTATGCACCCCATAGTTCACTGAGATCATTCGGAGAGTTTCATTTGCAACTGTCACCACCAGCCTGTCTGGTGGCCACACAGGACAGGCCTTCTCTGTTGCTGCCCCAAGACTCTGGAATGCACTCTCTGCTGAAATAAAAGCCTCCCCATCTCCGACAATTTATTTATTTGTTGGTTGGTTGGTTGGTTTAATTTCTATACCGCCCTTCCAAAAATGGCTCAGGGCAGTTTACACAGAGGAATAATAAATCAATAAGATGGTTCCCTGTCCACAAAGGGAACACAATCTAAAAATAAACATGAGAGAGACACCAGCAACAGTCACTGGAGGGATGCTGTGCTGGGGTTGGATAGGGCCAGTTACTCTCCCTCTGCTAAATAAAGAGAATCACCACGTGATTAAAGGGTCTTTAAAGACACATTTATCCAGCGAAGCTTTTTAGCTAGACTCGTGGTTATAATTGTTTTAAGGTTTTGATTTCTGTTTTAATCTGTTTTATTTTGCTGTAAACTGCCCAGAGATGGAAGTTTGGGGCAGTGTACAAAGAAAAGAAAGAAACGAAAGAAGCTCACTGGACTCCCGCCTTTCCCCCTGAAAGAATTAGAGTGGGGTGGGACTGTACCACACTAGTCTGGGGTTTCACCTTATTATTCCTCACCCCTCCCACACCTAACTGAGCTCGGGCCCTACCATCTCATTCACAACTGGGGAGGTGCTGAGTGGGAAGGTGAGAGCGGTCTTCTTGCGGCCAGGTGGAGCAGTCTTCTGGTTCAGTCCAGAGGCTGCCTGTGGTGTGTCGCAGCCACAGCTGTGTCGGTCTGTCCAAAGGGAGTCTGCAAAATGGTGATCTAATGCTGTGGAACAGGGACTCACCCTGTTTCAGCAAGAGCAAACTACGGTGAGCATCTGAACTTCGGAACTAGCAAGCTGAGCCTTTGGATGTGAATGAAAATTGAGGCCATCAATTGCTTCATGTGACTTTAACCGGATTGGGGCCACTCTACACAGAAAAATGCACGGTTCAAACAATTGAGAAATTGCAGTTGTTTTATTGTTCATCATTGTTAATTCAGCCCCTTAGCACATTCTTCTTCTGATTGGATTGTCCTCTAGCTGACATCAGATGACCTCATTAGAAGACCCCTTGAAGAAGCCAAGAAAAATTAGAATTAATGTTATTTTAATGATGATATAGATATAGATATAGATGGTGTCTGTGTGTGTTCTCTCTCACACACATACTCTTTCTCTCCACACACACATACACACACACCACACACACACTCATTCATTCACTTTAAATCCTGCAGTGTATTGTGGTGCATTGGTTTGACATTGTGTGTCACCACAGATTCCCTCTCAAGTTCAGATAAACCCTCCGTCCCAACAATTGCCCTATATAAAAATGATTATTATAAATATTTATACACCATTTTTCAACAAAAAAAGTTCTCAAAGCAGTTTACACTGCAAAAGAAATATTTGTATCATAAAGGGTATTATGGAACTTCAATTCACTACTATATATCGCACATCAGTTCTTGAAGAAAGTCTTGATAATGATGAGTAGCAATCCAACATCATGGCTGTTGCAGGGGTGAAATTGTTCCAAATGTGTGTGTTTTTGAAAGCTCTTGTTTCCATGAGATGGATGAACATACAAGCAATCTTCTACACTGTAAAAATTATTCTGGATCTCTCTTCTGAGCTGCCACCCTTGTTGCTCAAAGTTTGTTAACATCCTTCAATTTGTAGCAGACATGACACCTCAATTGGCTTTGTTCTTGAATATCATCAAAATATACCCCCTCTGAAAATGCTCCAAGTGCTGTAAACCAGTTTTAGCTGAAGTGTGAGGAATGGGTGCCAGCCAGCCTGGACAACATCCCAGAACTGAAAACTGCATCCAGTGCAGGTTATTTGGGTCATCAGAGGAGCTGGTCTTGTGGTAGCAAGCATGACTTGTCCCCTTAGCAAAGCAGGGTCTGCCCTGGTTGCATATGAAAGTGAGATTAGAAGTGTGAAGCACTGTAAGATATTCTCTAGGGGATGGAGCTGCTCTGGGAAGAGCAAAAGGTTTCAAATTCCCTCCCTGGCTTCTCCAAGATAGAGCTGAGAGAGATTCCTGTCTGCAACCTTGGAGTAGCCGCTGCCAGTCTGTGAAGATAATATTGAGATAGATGGACCAATCATCTGACTCAGTATACGGCAGCTTCCTATGTTCCTTTTTCTAGGAAGCATCTGCCTGGATGCATCCTTCTCCAGCCCAGTGTCCAGCTGAAAGACCAAGGCAAAGTGTGGCTGCCTCACTTGTAAAGCCAGTGTAATATAGGAGGCTGTACAACGTCTTTACAGCTTATATGGCAGGAAGTTAAGATGGGCATTAATTAATAACTAGTTAATCCACCTGACTGACAGCAACCACTTTAGACTCGGTAGCTGACAGCCTGACTAAATTTACAAGAGGAAGTCCTATTGAAATTCGGTAGTCATCTATCTACCTATATAATTCTCTAAGGTGTACCCATGGCTAATCGAGTGTGTGGTAGCTCTCACAAGAGTTTGGGAGCATCCTCCTCGTGAGGAGGATGAGAGCTGCCGGCAGAAAGGGTGGAGAGGGAGACTGACTGAAGGGATGGGAGGAGAACTGACTGAGCCCTGAAATGGAGGGAGAGGAAGAGAGACCTAGGGGCGCAGATGCTCTGCGCCTGGGTCAGCTAGTTTAGAATATTCCCTGAGTATTGTAGTCTTGTTTAGCAGCTTAATCTGAATACCAGCCAGCATCTAAAACTAAGGATAAGGATCCCACAATTCTCACAGTTCTCCTGCATGTTTTGGATCCCTTCAGGATGGTCTTGAGATCCAATGTTTGCTGTCCAGTCCTGAAATAGTTAATATATAAGGCCTGTTGATAAGCCTAACACAGGCTGCCCTCTGGCTCCTCCTGAGGAAAGGCTTCAGCCTCTGAATCTAAAATAATTATTAGCTAACAACCCCATTTAAACAACAGTCAGGGAGAAACCTCTCATGTCTGAAATAGGCCTATACATTAACTACCAACCAGACTTAACCCAGTCAGGGTCTTCTTGAGAAAAAACCTCCTGCCACAGGCCCTGAGAACTGCACCTTTTAAAAACCATATATGGGCACTCATATGCTGCTTTATGGTCCCCAAGTTCTTAGGTTTCCAACCCTTAAAGGAGTGGGCAGAGGTGCTCTTACCCGTGGTCTTCCGGGCTGAAGTCCATGGCCTCCACAGCCCTTGGGGCCCCCTCAAATCCTCTTTAGAATATCCTCAGGTGTTGTGGTCATCCAGCCGAGCATGATGATGTTTAATTTGCAGGGGAGGTGGGCCTCCAAAGGCCTTTAGGCCCAGGCTCCAAAATTACCTAGGTGCACCTCTGATTGCATCCCATTGTTCAGCCCAGCCATGAGTCAGGGGGAAAGGGAGACGGTGGACCCCAGCTGTTTTTGTCTCAACCTGATCATTCGTGGGCCACCTCCATTACGGCCATGCAGACCGGCAGTGTGGAGAGGTCTCTCTCAGAGGACTCTGTGGCAGCCTCTGCCTTCAACGAGGCGTGGGCAGTAGCATCTGCAAGGAGTGCCTCCACTGAACACCTTGCAGGAGCTCGATTCTTCCGCAAGGCTCCAAAAACAGCAGGAAAAGCCAAGGGCAACAACAACCCGACCAAGAATCGCCTGGCCATCAGAGCAAGTCTGAGACTCAGAGGGTGGCAGCCAAGGTGTTTCCCTCACCGAGCAACCTGAGTCTGCTCTGCCATCCACCTTGCAAGCCCCAGGTACACAAAGATCTGTGTCAGTTGGGGAAGGGGCAAGGGGTGCCGAGCCTAGCAGCAGGGCAGGTGTGAGTGCAGTTTTGGATGACGGGGATGCTGAGGAGGAGGTCCCTGAGCACCTGCAAGTGGTATTTATTTAAAATATTTCTATACTTCCCCAAACATGTGTTTAGGCGCATTATGGCTGAGGAGCTTGGTAAATGGTCCCGCCAAAATCTCCCACCAAAACTGATGGTGGCGCATTACCCACAGCAAAGTCTGTGTCTAGTCACAGCACCACTAGGGGGCGCTCCAAGTAGAAGGGAAAATCTAAGTCACACCTCAGGTGATTCTCTAGTGAGTCGGGCCAGAAATCTCCCTCCCAGCAGGCTGAGAAGCCACATCCCGTGCACCATCCACCTAGCCTGTCACCCCAGGGTCCCACCACCCCGGCAGCACCCAATAACCCAGATGAGAACTCAGACACCGAGGACTTGGAGTCTGACAAAGAGGTGGGGGGACTTTCAGAGGATGAGGCAGACTTTGCACAAGCTGTGTCTCATAGGCCATGAAGGATTTTACAGTCTTGCCCCACAAGGCCAAAAAGATTTTAAAGTTAGAGGGCACCATCCTCTTGGTCCCTGATCAAGTCCCTGGGGACGAGTCCGGACTCCGCTTGCTCCCCCGCCGCCCACAGCCATCCCCTCGCCTCGGAGGACACTCATTTGTGGTATTTATTATTATTTTTATTACATTATTATTACTACTATTTTATTTTAGACTACTACTATTTTATTACTATAAAACACAACCGCCCTATCCATCCAAAGGCTCTGGGCGCTTGGGGGGGGGGGGCGCAATTTCAGTGTTTGCCCTGGGCGCCGTTTTCCCTAGTTACGCCTCTGAAGCAAGTCAGTGTTTAGGTTCCAGAGTATATACAGCTCAGTTTGACTCATTCAGGCTCTTTTAGGGTAGAACTGTAAAACTGCTCTTCAAACCATATTGTGCATAGGATATTTATATTTATCCTATACAGTTCAGAATCTATCCACCTTTCTAAAAAATGATTCAGTATCACCAGGGCATTTTTCACACAGCAGGCTTTACCATGAGTTTACTATGAGTTCAAAGTGGAATTTTTTAGCCTGCATATAAATCAGACTACACTACAATTGGGGAGCACTTCACACATGATTTGGGTTTTTCATTGCATGGAAACCCTGGTATAGATATATAGTGTACTTCTGGACCTGCGTAAAACATAACACATGAATGACTGTGCCTGCGTCCTACTACAAATATTTATATGCCACTTTTCAACAAAAGTTTCCAAAGCGGTTTACATAGAGAAATAATAAATAAATAAGATAAGATGGCTCCAAAGGGCTCACAATCTAAAAAGAAAATATAAGATAGATATTAGCAAGAATCATGGGAGTGGTACTGTGCTGGGGATGGATAGGGCCAGTTGCTCTCCCCCTCTCAAATAAAGAAAACCACCACTTTAAAAAGGTGCCTCTTTGCTCAGTAAGCAGGGCTCAACACTGTACACTTGTTGTATGAGTGTTGAACATGACATATGGATGGGCCTAACGAGGCTATTAACCTGTATCTCTTGCATCATGTCCAGTTTCTAAGAAACAGAAAATGTACTAACACAGGACAATGAATTTATCCAGAGGATGATTTATTCACAAGTTGCCACAGTTTCAGTCTACCAAATGTGTTATTTTCTCTTCAGAACATTCAAAGGATATATATATATACAACATACTTAAATGTTGCAAAACAGGCTACCAAGACAAATGTAAATGGTACACATTCAACAAGCAAAGACACAACATGTATAGAAACCAATTCACGGTTTCCATCCCGCGTTAAATGGATCAACATTTTTTAGATAACCAACCCAAGAGATGAACCCTTTGATCTTGGCTCCTAGTCTGGATCCTGAAGCCTAGCTTCTGTGATGCACAAAATGTGCTGAAGTCTTTTCCACATGGACAGGAATGTCCCAACACAGAGTGGAGGTTGTATTCCCTCGGCCACAGTCCATAAGACAGTTTCAAGACTTTCCCACTTGAATCAAAACTGCTATGCAAACGAGGCTCCAAAGATGACTCTGTTTTCCAGGCAACCCAGCTGTCCTTCATTCTTCATTCTCTTCTCTGGGGAAGTATTCTGGATGCTGCAGCAGATCTAGAGAGCAAAGACCAGCCAGTGGCTGTCCAAGAGCATCCCTGCCTGTCCCTGAAAAGCAAACATAAAACAATCTTTTTGGCCAAAAAGGAACAGGAATTCTCCCCCCGCCCCCAACCTGCCATTCACAATCAGAAGCCTTTCTAGGAGATCTAGAAGAAACTGGAAAAAGATTGAAAGCTATTAATTTCACCAAAGTCTGTGCAACATAGGAGGTTGAGAGTTTGTCAAAACTTTGCTGTTTGAAGTCCCTCATTATTTTGGGGAAGGGGAAAGGGAAATGGAAATGGGAATATTTTTCTGAAAGGGAAAAGTGGAATGGAAAGCTCTCCTCCTCAAACGGGGGAAAGTGCTTAAGTACAGTCTCTTTCTGGCAGAACTCTGCTTCCAGTTTTTCATCTGTGCAATACTCAAGGTTTCTCTCGTATAAATATATTGCTTTTCTTACCTCTTCTGGAAAGACAAAGAAAGGCTGCCAATCTGCTTCCATAGTTCCTAATTTCTTCTGTCCTTCCTGTCAATTCCATTCAGTGATGTTGTTATTGCTGCTTCTTAGGCTCCAGTATCTACACCTAAAGAACATATATCTGTGATGTATTTTGAAGAATTTGTTTCTGTGAAATAAAGCCATGCTCCTGACAGATATCAAATTTTGCATACACAACCCTGCCACTGAAATTAGTGGAATGCACTACATTTTACACCAGAACAGGCTTGGGGAAATTTACTCTCTTTTTTGGAGAAGAAATTCTGAATATACTTCCCAATGACCTACAGATACCAAATGTTGCATGAACAATCCGGCCAATTACATTAGCTGAATGCGCAACAGGGCCAAGTGCACAAACAGGGCTGAATCTGCCCCAAACTGACCCGAACCAGCCCATGGGGAGACAGGGAGAGCCCAACGGGGGACCCCCAGGGATTTTAAGTTTTCCAAGTCTTCTACTTCTCTTTCCAAAAAATAATCCCAAACTTTCTACATCTGCATGCATATCTTGAACAATGGATCTTTTCAAAAGTGAGGTTGAAATGGAAGAGCACAAGGCCAGCTTCTTGAGAAGGTACAATGTTAGATGCTGCCCCGGGGAAGAGTCGAGGGGCGTCTCACTAATTTCAGAAATCCCTATGCCTTTGTTAACGCTCATTTCAATGCATATGCGAAGTATGACTCGCCTTTTCTTAGAGAATTAGAATCTTGCTAATTAACCTTAGCAATGTACTTTAGACTCAGGATTTGTCGAGGCTGTGGCAATGCTGTTTACCTTGCTGACCCCTCAGAATCCAAGTCTACTGGTAATGGTGAGTCCTCCAGATGATGGTATTTGGGGTGGTGGCATCCCACTGTGTCTGGTGGTAATGGTGAGTCGTCTGGCCTTGGGGCATGAGATGATCTTGGGGGTCCTGGATCGTCTGAGGTCTGAAGTACGTCCAGGTTCTGTACCCAATGCTGCTCCTCAGAAGAGGTCTCATCCAGAGTGGACAGGGGTCCTCACTTTGGTTCATGGCAGCAAAGGACCAGTTCTCCCATCATGACAAGGCAGAACTGGCGAGACCTAGTGGAGGTGCTCCAGCAGCCCAGATGATGGTATTTGGGGTAGTGGCCTTCCACTGCTGCTGTCTCACTGCCAAGGTGTTGCCACCGGAACATCAGCTGGTCTCTGTAAGGCTTGCACCTGAAGCCACGGCCCTTGGGAAAGTTGAGATGGTGATTCATCCCAAGGGCAGCGAAGAACCAGTTCTCCCATCATGGCAAGGCAGAATGGGCGAGACCTAGTGGAGGTCCTCCAGCAGCCCCGACGATGGTATTTTGGGTGGTGGCCTTCCACTGCTGCTGTCTCACCGCCAAGGGGTTGCCACCGGCACATCAGCCGGTCTGCGTAGGGCTCGCACCTGAAGCCACGGCCCTTGGGAAAGATGAGATGGTGGTTCTTCCCAAGGGCGTGGCTTCGGTGGGAAGTGTGGTGGCGGTGGTTTGGCCACAGAGCTGGAGACTGAGGGGGGATGTCCCCAGGAGCAAGGCTCTGTGTCTGCCTTGGGGGGCCCCAGCGCTTTGATCATGAGCGCTGGCAATGGTTCGGGCCCCCGCCAAGCAGATGGATGTTGCCATGATGGCAAGGGCTTTGGCGGGGGTCTCCCCATTGGGGTCAGGGTCGTCTTCCCAGTTGAAGGGATCTGGGGAAGAACCGTCTCTCGGGACAAGCCCGAGAAACGGTTCCCCCCCAGCGGGGAGACGCCCTGCCCAGCCTCCCCAAGGTGCAGACTCAGGTTGCTCCTGGGGATGTGCAGCAATCTCCTGGCTGTATCCCCCGCAGCCTCCAGCCTCCTTCTGGGGAGTCTCCCCTCCCCCAGGTGGGGAAGGGGTTTCTCCCCAGAAGGCACACCCCCACCTGGTGCCTTGTTAGCCCGACGCAGACCGGCCTTGCCCAGGAGGGCTGATGGTCTGCCCTCCTGTGGTGGCTTCCCCTTGCTGCTGCTTTCTGCGGGGGGCTGCCTCTTTGATGTTTTGGGGTGCTTCACCCTTTTCTTTGATGGGCCAGCCACAGGGGCTGGCCCATCAAAGAAAAGGGTGTCCTTCCCGGAAGCAGCCCCACGCTCCCGCAGCAGGGGAGACAGCAGCAGCTTCCGAGCCACCATGAGGCTGCTGGAGGTGATGGGCCTCCTCCCACTAGGCTTTTCCTCCTCTGCCCCTAGAAGGAAAGGAAGAATTGTTTTAATGTCATGTCTCTTTATTTTACACATTTATCTACCACCACAATTCACATCTCCAGGCGGTTTACACAATCTGTCTAGTTTGTTTGGACAGAAGCAAGTGTCAGGACGTCACATTATTCTGGTATTAATGCATTTAACGGTGCTGGGGTGGGTGGGGGGGACGACATATAGCACCTGGGCTTGATGGCTTTTTCATAATTTTTGCTGAAATTTGCATTCCTCCTTCAACAGCATAACGCAGGGGGCTGTGATCCCAGGGACTTGGAAGCAATCTAGAATAGTTGTTCTACCTCAGCAAGCCAAAGACAATTCCTCCCTGGGATCATATCGCCCCATAGCATTAGTGAACCAGGGCTTGAAATGTTTAACTGCTATCTTGGCCAATAGGATCACCCTTTTCATCACTGAGTACATTTCTGAGGACCAAACAGGTTTGATGCCCAACCGAAAAATAGCTAGATTCAAACCCAATCAAGCTATTTCTGGGTACGAAGCAGGGCTGTCCCCTTCCCCTAGTGCTCTTTGCCATTGCAGTTGAAGTACTAGCTGACAATTAAAAATGACACAAAAATTCAGGGGTTTCAAATCAGTGGTAAAAAAAACACATACAACCAATTTATTTGCAGACGACATCATATGACTTTCACCTAATCCATGGGAAGCAATACTAGCAGTCAAGGAAATATTAACACTTTACAAACAAACAGCTGGTCTAGAAACACTTTATCAGAAGTCAGAACTTATATTCATCCACATTTGTATAGAAGAACAAAGGAAACTTCAGCAGCAAATGTCTAATATAAGCTTACAATATTCAAGCTTCAGATATCCAGAAGTGATAAGGATCTAAAGGATCTAAAGCCATTAAGGAAAATAAGCATAGACTCTCTCTTTTTCACAACTCAAAAAGGATATTAAAAATTAGGCTCAGCTTTATCTCTCCTGGTTAGGGTGAATATCAACCATAAAAAATAGTAGTTCTGCCCAAATTTCTTTTTCTTTTTCAAAGATTACCTATTTGGATTCATCCCAAATACTTTAAAAGGTGGCAGGGAGCACTTTGAGCTTTTCCCAATAATTATAAGAAAGCAAGAGTAAACAAAAGTTCACTATACAGCCTCCCAAACAAGCTTTATTTTGATGCCCTCCAACTCAAGCAACTCATTCATATCATTCAAAACGATCAAGTGATTCCATGGGTTTCTATAGAGTTCTCCGCAGATGCTCAAATAATTTGAGCTCTCCCCTTTATTTATTTATTTATTTATTTATTTATTATTATTATTATTATTATTAAATTATTTAATTAATTAGATTTCTATACCACCCTTCCAAAAATAGCTCAGGGCGGTTTACATTTAAACAGGTAACTGAAGCTAAATTAGCAAGTTTGAGTAACCCCTTCTTGGCCTCCACACTGAGAATCTGGTGTCCCTCCCTGAGCTATGACATTTGCACAACCCACTTCACCACTCTTCCCTGTTTTAGACCATCCTTTGTTTGCAGACCCAAGCAAATATCAACAATATTTGAAGTGGGAGACAAAAAGGATTTACCCACTGAGGGACATTACTGAAAGAAGTAAACCAGCATCAGAGGCTAAACCTGGTACAATTCTGATTGGCATCCGAGCTACTTGGATGCAGAAACTTCAAATCTGGCCCTTTGCATCCAAGTTGCTACAGAGAGGAGAGGCAACTAGGTCTTTGACTATCTATCAATGTAATCTTATGTATTTCACCAACTAACAAAACAAGAGGGATTGCCTCACTTGTATACGGTATCTGAAGGTATTAATGTTTTATGTATTTTATGTCTTTACTGCTGCTGTTGTTTCTTTTTCTTTTTGTATTTATGCTGGCCTTGGGCTGAAATAAACCAACACATACATACACTTATATACAATACCATAATTTCCACATCTTTTAGTTCCTTGGGAGGGCTAAAAGCAACATGGGGAACTGATTTAGGAACCTCTCTTGAAGAGACTGAATGGGAAGCAATTGGGCTGAAGCAACTGATTAGAACCACCACATCTGCCCAGATAAGGGAGGCAACATTCAAGCCTGTACAGAGAGGACATCTTACTCTAATCAAGATGCAGGATATCTCTCAAACGTCTTCCCTGTTTTGTTGGCAGGGATGGAAAAACAGAGGTACTCTCCTTCCTTTATGGTGGGGTTGCCCATACGTGAAAGGCTATTGACAGAATTTGTTTCATATAATCTGGGAAATAGTCGAACTCAATCTTCAGCCTGATCCAAAGTTAGCACTTTTAGCAGTTTACAAGAGTACTCACAAAGATATACCAACTCTGCTGCTAGCAGCAGCCAAATAGAGGTAGCTAAACACTGGAAATCCCAAAAGGGTCTATTCATTGAAACCTGGTTCAGTAGGGTCTAGAAGATTGCATTATCTGACAAGCTGACCCATCAAACCAGGTTAGCTAGAGAAGTAACCAAACAAGACAAGTCTTTTGAAATATGGTTTCCATTTATTGAATTTGTCAATAAGGGATGGTCAGTTTATAACCTCCATCCACTCAAATCAAATTTTGGGATGATATTCTTTCTCGAATTTTGTTTTCAGTTGTCTCCCATCAAGTTGTACCTGCATCCTCAATAACCAACAAACTCTTCTTAACACTGGACTCCTTGTAGCCCCAATTGGGTCTGTGTTGTATTGATTGAATTTTTTAAATTGTTTTTTTTTTTTAAACCAGATTGCGGGGAAAGGAGCAGAGTGTCAATTTTTAATAACATTTTAACCTCTGGTAGCCTGGCATATGAAGAGAGAGAAAAATGCCAAAAATATATGATCTTTGAAATTCAGCACATTTGTAGACCTTATCCGGTAGATCACACAGTCCCAAGTTTCAAGTTATTATTACCCTTTAATCTAATGGCACAATTTCCTACCTGCCATGATGAGAGATGTCCTCAAGAGAGACTAAAATACAATATATATATGTATATAACCACACAGACCACGTCCTCCACTCCCTACTGATTGAGCATCAGCTGAGAAATAAACCACTGAATAGTGATGATGCCAAAAAAAAAAAAAAGTGTATTGCTGTTCCTATGGCAACCTGCAGGTTATGATGTAGGAGCCAGAAAGTGATGTCATGACAGAGGCAGCAAAGCAGACCAGGGGACACCACTCACACCAGAGTTAATGAAGGGAAACTCAGTTCAACCAGCCTGGTAGAAAGCCAGTTTTCACAAGCTCCCTACAGATAGCAACCAATAAATCAAAACATCAGTCTTCTTCACCTTGACTTTCAAAAGGGGAAACCAAGTCTAGCTAGCCATTTGTTTTCAAGTCTAGCTAGCCATTGGACATTTCTTTAGGGTTTACATGAAAGCCCGAGATGATCGGCTATCAGGTTTCATAACTGCCAGCACCAGATCTCAGTAGTGAGAGCTAATCGCTGTCAAATGGAAGACTCCGGGTCTTGCAGGATCTAGAAGCCTGTGGTCCTCTTACTATTATACCTGGCACCTTTTTATTCCTGTCATTCAGGAAGTGAAGGGGCACCCATAAGAGCAGTGGTGCAGTACATTGTCTAAGAGACTATGAATCAGAAAGCCCGAGGTTCAGATCTTACTGCTGCTATGGGCTCAGTTAATGACCCTCAGTAAGCCACTCCATCATCCTTGGCCTAACCCACAATATGGTAGTCAGAATACCAGCCTCCCGTTCAGGATTGTTGTAAGGATTACTGCAAGATAGAATGTGGGAAATGCTTTGAATGCCCTAAAAAGCACTGTATAGCAGCAGAGTATTATATCTTACCTTTTAAATGTTCCGGAGGCACTCAGTGCTCAGGTCAGGGGCGTAACCACTATTAGGCAAGGGGAGGTGGCTGCCTGGGGCCCCCCACGACTCGAGGGGCCCCCCAGAGTCAAGTCACATGACTATATTTTGTCAAGTGTGTGTGTGTGTGTGTGTGTGTGTGTGTGTGTGTGTGTGTGTGTATGTATCAGCGAGGGGCCCATTTAAAAATTTTGTCTCTGGGCCCACTCCAGCCTTGTTATGCCCCTGGCTCAGGTTCCCATGGAGGGCTTAGCTTCAGTGAAGTTCCTGCATCATCTGCCTTCAGACTCTCATTTTCTCTCCTCCTTGACATTTCCTCAGTTTGTCACTTCCTTCTTTCCACATCTCTGATTGCAGGTGAGGGTTCATGTGATAGATGGCTCCTCCATATGAGGGACATTCCCTCCACATGAAAAACTAACTTTTCAGTTAAGGCAGGGTTCTAGCCTAGCCCGATCTCCTGGATATTCTGTTCTTTTTTGTGCAACGTTGTTGTTGCCGTGGTAGTTTTGTCTTTTTTAAAAATGGAAACAGCAAGTCCCTACCTGCTGTGAGAAGCATGACAGGCCAGACGTGGGCGGTGGAGGGGGGACCACCTTCCTAGAAAGTAACCATTGTGCCTGTAACCCTATGAATAGAGCCCCCCATTGGAGTAGAAGGGCAAATGGGCCTTTTGGACTTTTGGGATTACTGTAGTGTGGATTCTGAGGGATGAGCTGGACTGAGGGAAGAGAAGGGAAGAAGATAAAAATATTTAAGTTCTCAAGTGAGAGGATTAGAAGTGAGAGAAAGAGGACAAGCAGGAAGATAAGAGAAGCAGGAATAGAATATCAACTTTCTTCAGGAAAAGAGTGGAGTGAGGGACAGGTCTGACCCAACTGCATTATTGGACTCTGAGGGGTTTCCCACTGTGTGTTGTAAATTATGTATGTGCTGGAATCATTTTTACCATTTTTTCCCCTTTCCCCCTCCTCTCAATTCTGGTTATATAGATTTGAAAGTAAGGGATAACAAACTGAGACTGAATCCAAATAAAATGGAGGTACCACCTAATGGCACAGAGGGGAAATGACTTGCTTAGAGAGCAAGAGGTTGCTGGTTCGAATCCCCACTGTTATGGGAAACACCTATATCGGGCAGCAGTGATATAGAATGGTGCTGAAAGGCATCATCTGCACAGGAGGAGGCAATGGTAAAACCCTCCTATATTCTACCAAAGAAAACCACATGGCTCTGTGGTCGCCAGGAGTCGATACCGACTCAAGGGCACAACTTTACTTATTGTGCGGGGTCAGAACTCAGGAGACAATTTTGATTTTCTGGTTCTGAATGGGATCACACTTCCCCAGAAGAATATATGCCATTTGCATCTCTTTCTTGAGATATACTACCTCAGAACAGTGGTACATATGCTGGTAACCTCCAGACATGACTACTGCAATGCACTCTATGTGGGGTTGCCTTTGTATATAGCCTGGAAACTGCAGTTGGTACAGAATGCGGCAGCCAGGCTGTTCTCCGGGTCATCTCGGAGAGATCATATTATTCCTACGTATATTAAAAGAACTACAGTGGCAGTCAATAAGTTTCCAGGCAAAATACAAGTTGCTGATTATAATCTATAAAGCCCTGGGTATCTAAGTGTACATCTTCTTCACTATGCACCCCATAGTTCACTGAGATCATTCGGAGAGTTTCATTTGCAACTGTCACCACCAGCCTGTCTGGTGGCCACACAGGACAGGCCTTCTCTGTTGCTGCCCCAAGACTCTGGAATGCACTCTCTGCTGAAATAAAAGCCTCCCCATCTCCGACAACTTATTTATTTGTTGGTTGGTTGGTTGGTTGGTTTAATTTCTATACCACCCTTCCAAAAATGGCTCAGGGCAGTTTACACAGAGAAATAATAAATAAATAAGATGGTTCCCTGTCCCCAAAGGGAACACAATCTAAAAATAAACATGAGAGAGACACCAGCAACAGTCAGTGGAGGGATGCTGTGCTGGGGTTGGAGAGGGCCAGTTACTCTCCCTCTGCTAAATAAAGAGAATCACCACGTGATTAAAGGGTCTTTAAAGACACATTTACCCAGCGAAGCTTTTTAGCTAGACTCGTGGTTATAATTGTTTTAAGGTTTTGATTTCTGTTTTAATCAGTTTTATTTTGCTGTAAACTGCCCAGAGACGGAAGTTTGGGGCAGTGTACAAAGAAAAGAAAGAAACGAAAGAAGCTCACTGGACTCCCGCCTTTCCCCCTGAAAGAATTAGAGTGGGGTGGGACTGTACCACACTAGTCTGGGGTTTCACCTTATTATTCCTCACCCCTCCCACACCTAACTGAGCTCGGGCCCTACCATCTCATTCACAACTGGGGAGGTGCTGAGTGGGAAGGTGAGAGCAGTCTTCTTGCGGCCAGGTGGAGCAGTCTTCTTGTTCAGTCCAGAGGCTGCCTGTGGTGTGTCGCAGCCACAGCTGTGTCGGTCTGTCCAAAGGGAGTCTGCAAAATGGTGATCTAATGCTGTGGAACAGGGACTCACCCTGTTTCAGCAAGAGCAAACTACGGTGAGCACCTGAACTTCGGAACTAGCAAGCTGAGCCTTTGGATGTGAATGAAAATTGAGGCCATCAATTGCTTCATGTGACTTTAACCGGATTGGGGCCACTCTACACAGAAAAATGCACGGTTCAAACAATTGAGAAATTGCAGTTGTTTTATTGTTCATCATTGTTAATTCAGCCCCTTAGCACATTCTTCTTCTGATTGGATTGTCCTCTAGCTGACATCAGATGACCTCATTAGAAGACCCCTTGAAGAAGCCAAGAAAAATTAGAATTAATGTTATTTTAATGATGATATAGATATAGATATAGATGGTGTCTGTGTGTGTTCTCTCTCACACACATACTCTTTCTCTCCACACACACATAGACACACACACACCACACACACACTCATTCATTCACTTTAAATCCTGCAGTGTATTGTGGTGCATTGGTTTGACATTGTGTGTCACCACAGATTCCCTCTCAAGTTCAGATAAACCCTCTGTCCCAACAATTGCCCTATATAAAAATGATTATTATAAATATTTATACACCATTTTTCAACAAAAAAAGTTCTCAAAGCAGTTTACACTGAAAAAGAAATATTTGTATCATAAAGGGTATAATGGAACTTCAATTCACTACTATATATCGCACATCAGTTCTTGAAGAAAGTCTTGATAATGATAAGTAGCAATCCAACATCATGGCCATTGCAGGGGTGAAATTGTTCCAAATGTGTGTGTTTTTGAAAGCTCTTGTTTCCATGAGATGGATGAACATACAAGCAATCTTCTACGCTGTAAAAATTATTCTGGATCTCTCTTCTGAGCTGCCACCCTTGTTGCTCAAAGTTTGTTAACATCCTTCAATTTGTAGCAGACATGACACCTCAATTGGCTTTGTTCTTGAATATCATCAAAATATACCCCCTCTGAAAATGCTCCAAGTGCTGTAAACCAGTTTTCGCTGAAGTGTGAGGAATGGGTGCCAGCCAGCCTGGACAACATCCCAGAACTGAAAACTGCATCCAGTGCAGGTTATTTGGGTCATCAGAGGAGCTGGTCTTGTGGTAGCAAGCATGACTTGTCCCCTTAGCAAAGCAGGGTCTGCCCTGGTTGCATATGAAAGTGAGATTAGAAGTGTGAAGCACTGTAAGATATTCTCTAGGGGATGGAGCTGCTCTGGGAAGAGCAAAAGGTTTCAAATTCCCTCCCTGGCTTCTCCAAGATAGAGCTGAGAGAGATTCCTGTCTGCAACCTTGGAGTAGCCGCTGCCAGTCTGTGAAGATAATATTGAGATAGATGGACCAATCATCTGACTCAGTATACGGCAGCTTCCTATGTTCCTTTTTCTAGGAAGCGTCTGCCTGGATGCATCCTTCTCCAGCCCAGTGTCCAGCTGAAAGACCAAGGCAAAGTGTGGCTGCCTCACTTGTAAAGCCAGTGTAATATAGGAGGCTGTACAACGTCTTTACAGCTTATATGGCAGGAAGTTAAGATGGGCATTAATTAATAACTAGTTAATCCACCTGACTGACAGCAACCACTTTAGACTCGGTAGCTGACAGCCTGACTAAATTTACTAGAGGAAGTCCTATTGAAATTCGGTAGTCATCTATCTACCTATATAATTCTCTAAGGTGTACCCATGGCTAATCGAGTGTGTGGTAGCTCTCACAAGAGTTTGGGAGCAGCTGCTGGGAGCTCCTCGTGAGGAGGATGAGAGCTGCCGGCAGAAAGGGTGGAGAGGGAGACTGACTGAAGGGATGGGAGGAGAACTGACTGAGCCCTGAAATGGAGGGAGAGGAAGAGAGACCTAGGGGCGCAGATGCTCTGCGCCTGGGTCAGCTAGTTTAGAATATTCCCTGAGTATTGTAGTCTTGTTTAGCAGCTTAATCTGAATACCAGCCAGCATCTAAAACTAAGGATAAGGATCCCACAATTCTCACAGTTCTCCTGCATGTTTTGGATCCCTTCAGGATGGTCTTGAGATCCAATGTTTGCTGTCCAGTCCTGAAATAGTTAATATATAAGGCCTGTTGATAAGCCTAACACAGGCTGCCCTCTGGCTCCTCCTGAGGAAAGGCTTCAGCCTCTGAATCTAAAATAATTATTAGCTAACAACCCCATTTAAACAACAGTCAGGGAGAAACCTCTCATGTCTGAAATAGGCCTATACATTAACTACCAACCAGACTTAACCCAGTCAGGGTCTTCTTGAGAAAAAACCTCCTGCCACAGGCCCTGAGAACTGCACCTTTTAAAAACCATATATGGGCACTCATATGCTGCTTTATGGTCCCCAAGTTCTTAGGTTTCCAACCCTTAAAGGAGTGGGCAGAGGTGCTCTTACCCGTGGTCTTCCGGGCTGAAGTCCATGGCCTCCACAGCCCTTGGGGCCCCCTCAAATCCTCTTTAGAATATCCTCAGGTGTTGTGGTCATCCAGCCGAGCATGATGATGTTTAATTTGCAGGGGAGGTGGGCCTCCAAAGGCCTTTAGGCCCAGGCTCCAAAATTACCTAGGTGCACCTCTGATTGCATCCCATTGTTCAGCCCAGCCATGAGTCAGGGGGAAAGGGAGACGGTGGACCCCAGCTGTTTTTGTCTCAACCTGATCATTCGTGCACCACCTCCATTACGGCCATGCAGACCGGCAGTGTGGAGAGGTCTCTCTCAGAGGACTCTGTGGCAGCCTCTGCCTTCAACGAGGCGTGGGCAGTAGCATCCGCAAGGAGTGCCTCCACTGAACACCTTGCAGGAGCTCGATTCTTCCGCAAGGCTCCAAAAACAGCAGGAAAAGCCAAGGGCAACAACAACCCGACCAAGCATCACCAGGCCATCAGAGCAAGTCTGAGACTCAGAGGGTGGCAGCCAAGGTGTTTCCCTCACCGAGCAACCTGAGTCTGCTCTGCCATCCACCTTGCAAGCCCCAGGTACACAAAGATCTGTGTCAGTTGGGGAAGGGGCAAGGGGTGCCGAGCCTAGCAGCAGGGCAGGTGTGAGTGCAGTTTTGGATGACGGGGATGCTGAGGAGGAGGTCCCTGAGCACCTGCAAGTGGTATTTATTTAAAATATTTCTATACTACCCCAAACATGTGTTTAGGCGCATTATGGCTGAGGAGCTTGGTAAATGGTCCCGCCAAAATCTCCCACCAAAACTGATGGTGGCGCATTACCCACAGCAAAGTCTGTGTCTAGTCACAGCACCACTAGGGGGCGCTCCAAGTAGAAGGGAAAATCTAAGTCACACCTCAGGTGATTCTCTAGTGAGTCGGGCCAGAAATCTCCCTCCCAGCAGGCTGAGAAGCCACATCCCGTGCACCATCCACCTAGCCTGTCACCCCAGGGTCCCACCACCCCGGCAGCACCCAATAACCCAGATGAGAACTCAGACACCGAGGACTTGGAGTCTGACAAAGAGGTGGGGGGACTTTCAGAGGATGAGGCAGACTTTGCACAAGCTGTGTCTCATAGGCCATGAAGGATTTTACAGTCTTGCCCCACAAGGCCAAAAAGATTTTAAAGTTAGAGGGCACCATCCTCTTGGTCCCTGATCAAGTCCCTGGGGACGAGTCCGGACTCCGCTTGCTCCCCCGCCGCCCACAGCCATCCCCTCGCCTCGGAGGACACTCATTTGTGGTATTTATTATTATTTTTATTACATTATTATTACTACTATTTTATTTTAGACTACTACTATTTTATTACTATAAAACACAACCGCCCTATCCATCCAAAGGCTCTGGGCGCTTGGGGGGGGGGGCGCAATTTCAGTGTTTGCCCTGGGCGCCGTTTTCCCTAGTTACGCCTCTGAAGCAAGTCAGTGTTTAGGTTCCAGAGTATATACAGCTCAGTTTGACTCATTCAGGCTCTTTTAGGGTAGAACTGTAAAACTGCTCTTCAAACCATATTGTGCATAGGATATTTATATTTATCCTATACAGTTCAGAATCTATCCACCTTTCTAAAAAATGATTCAGTATCACCAGGGCATTTTTCACACAGCAGGCTTTACCATGAGTTTACTATGAGTTCAAAGTGGAATTTTTTAGCCTGCATATAAATCAGACTACACTACAATTGGGGAGCACTTCACACATGATTTGGGTTTTTCATTGCATGGAAACCCTGGTATAGATATATAGTGTACTTCTGGACCTGCGTAAAACATAACACATGAATGACTGTGCCTGCGTCCTACTACAAATATTTATATGCCACTTTTCAACAAAAGTTTCCAAAGCGGTTTACATAGAGAAATAATAAATAAATAAGATAAGATGGCTCCAAAGGGCTCACAATCTAAAAAGAAAATATAAGATAGATATTAGCAAGAATCATGGGAGTGGTACTGTGCTGGGGATGGATAGGGCCAGTTGCTCTCCCCCTCTCAAATAAAGAAAACCACCACTTTAAAAAGGTGCCTCTTTGCTCAGTAAGCAGGGCTCAACACTGTACACTTGTTGTATGAGTGTTGAACATGACATATGGATGGGCCTAACGAGGCTATTAACCTGTATCTCTTGCATCATGTCCAGTTTCTAAGAAACAGAAAATGTACTAACACAGGACTATGAATTTATCCAGAGGATGATTTATTCACAAGTTGCCACAGTTTCAGTCTACCAAATGTGTTATTTTCTCTTCAGAACATTCAAAGGATATATATATATACAACATACTTAAATGTTGCAAAACAGGCTACCAAGACAAATGTAAATGGTACACATTCAACAAGCAAAGACACAACATGTATAGAAACCAATTCACGGTTTCCATCCCGCGTTAAATGGATCAACATTTTTTAGATAACCAACCCAAGAGATGAACCCTTTGATCTTGGCTCCTAGTTTGGATCCTGAAGCCTAGCTTCTGTGATGCACAAAATGTGCTGAAGTCTTTTCCACATGGACAGGAATGTCCCAACACAGAGTGGAGGTTGTATTCCCTCGGCCACAGTCCATAAGACAGTTTCAAGACTTTCCCACTTGAATCAAAACTGCTATGCAAACGAGGCTCCAAAGATGACTCTGTTTTCCAGGCAACCCAGCTGTCCTTCATTCTTCATTCTCTTCTCTGGGGAAGTATTCTGGATGCTGCAGCAGATCTAGAGAGCAAAGACCAGCCAGTGGCTGTCCAAGAGCATCCCTGCCTGTCCCTGAAAAGCAAACATAAAACAATCTTTTTGGCCAAAAAGGAACAGGAATTCTCCCCCCGCCCCCAACCTGCCATTCACAATCAGAAGCCTTTCTAGGAGATCTAGAAGAAACTGGAAAAAGATTGAAAGCTATTAATTTCACCAAAGTCTGTGCAACATAGGAGGTTGAGAGTTTGTCAAAACTTTGCTGTTTGAAGTCCCTCATTATTTTGGGGAAGGGGAAAGGGAAATGGAAATGGGAATATTTTTCTGAAAGGGAAAAGTGGAATGGAAAGCTCTCCTCCTCAAACGGGGGAAAGTGCTTAAGTACAGTCTCTTTCTGGCAGAACTCTGCTTCCAGTTTTTCATCTGTGCAATACTCAAGGTTTCTCTCGTATAAATATATTGCTTTTCTTACCTCTTCTGGAAAGACAAAGAAAGGCTGCCAATCTGCTTCCATAGTTCCTAATTTCTTCTGTCCTTCCTGTCAATTCCATTCAGTGATGTTGTTATTGCTGCTTCTTAGGCTCCAGTATCTACACCTAAAGAACATATATCTGTGATGTATTTTGAAGAATTTGTTTCTGTGAAATAAAGCCATGCTCCTGACAGATATCAAATTTTGCATACACAACCCTGCCACTGAAATTAGTGGAATGCACTACATTTTACACCAGAACAGGCTTGGGGAAATTTACTCTCTTTTTTGGAGAAGAAATTCTGAATATACTTCCCAATGACCTACAGATACCAAATGTTGCATGAACAATCCGGCCAATTACATTAGCTGAATGCGCAACAGGGCCAAGTGCACAAACAGGGCTGAATCTGCCCCAAACTGACCCGAACCAGCCCATGGGGAGACAGGGAGAGCCCAACGGGGGACCCCCAGGGATTTTAAGTTTTCCAAGTCTTCTACTTCTCTTTCCAAAAAATAATCCCAAACTTTCTACATCTGCATGCATATCTTGAACAATGGATCTTTTCAAAAGTGAGGTTGAAATGGAAGAGCACAAGGCCAGCTTCTTGAGAAGGTACAATGTTAGATGCTGCCCCGGGGAAGAGTCGAGGGGCGTCTCACTAATTTCAGAAATCCCTATGCCTTTGTTAACGCTCATTTCAATGCATATGCGAAGTATGACTCGCCTTTTCTTAGAGAATTAGAATCTTGCTAATTAACCTTAGCAATGTACTTTAGACTCAGGATTTGTCGAGGCTGTGGCAATGCTGTTTACCTTGCTGACCCCTCAGAATCCAAGTCTACTGGTAATGGTGAGTCCTCCAGATGATGGTATTTGGGGTGGTGGCATCCCACTGTGTCTGGTGGTAATGGTGAGTCGTCTGGCCTTGGGGCATGAGATGATCTTGGGGGTCCTGGATCGTCTGAGGTCTGAAGTACGTCCAGGTTCTGTACCCAATGCTGCTCCTCAGAAGAGGTCTCATCCAGAGTGGACAGGGGTCCTCACTTTGGTTCATGGCAGCAAAGGACCAGTTCTCCCATCATGACAAGGCAGAACTGGCGAGACCTAGTGGAGGTGCTCCAGCAGCCCAGATGATGGTATTTGGGGTAGTGGCCTTCCACTGCTGCTGTCTCACTGCCAAGGTGTTGCCACCGGAACATCAGCTGGTCTCTGTAAGGCTTGCACCTGAAGCCACGGCCCTTGGGAAAGTTGAGATGGTGATTCATCCCAAGGGCAGCGAAGAACCAGTTCTCCCATCATGGCAAGGCAGAATGGGCGAGACCTAGTGGAGGTCCTCCAGCAGCCCCGACGATGGTATTTTGGGTGGTGGCCTTCCACTGCTGCTGTCTCACCGCCAAGGGGTTGCCACCGGCACATCAGCCGGTCTGCGTAGGGCTCGCACCTGAAGCCACGGCCCTTGGGAAAGATGAGATGGTGGTTCTTCCCAAGGGCGTGGCTTCGGTGGGAAGTGTGGTGGCGGTGGTTTGGCCACAGAGCTGGAGACTGAGGGGGGATGTCCCCAGGAGCAAGGCTCTGTGTCTGCCTTGGGGGGCCCCAGCGCTTTGATCATGAGCGCTGGCAATGGTTCGGGCCCCCGCCAAGCAGATGGATGTTGCCATGATGGCAAGGGCTTTGGCGGGGGTCTCCCCATTGGGGTCAGGGTCGTCTTCCCAGTTGAAGGGATCTGGGGAAGAACCGTCTCTCGGGACAAGCCCGAGAAACGGTTCCCCCCCAGCGGGGAGACGCCCTGCCCAGCCTCCCCAAGGTGCAGACTCAGGTTGCTCCTGGGGATGTGCAGCAATCTCCTGGCTGTATCCCCCGCAGCCTCCAGCCTCCTTCTGGGGAGTCTCCCCTCCCCCAGGTGGGGAAGGGGTTTCTCCCCAGAAGGCACACCCCCACCTGGTGCCTTGTTAGCCCGACGCAGACCGGCCTTGCCCAGGAGGGCTGATGGTCTGCCCTCCTGTGGTGGCTTCCCCTTGCTGCTGCTTTCTGCGGGGGGCTGCCTCTTTGATGTTTTGGGGTGCTTCACCCTTTTCTTTGATGGGCCAGCCACAGGGGCTGGCCCATCAAAGAAAAGGGTGTCCTTCCCGGAAGCAGCCCCACGCTCCCGCAGCAGGGGAGACAGCAGCAGCTTCCGAGCCACCATGAGGCTGCTGGAGGTGATGGGCCTCCTCCCACTAGGCTTTTCCTCCTCTGCCCCTAGAAGGAAAGGAAGAATCGTTTTAATGTCATGTCTCTTTATTTTACACATTTATCTACCACCACAATTCACATCTCCAGGCGGTTTACACAATCTGTCTAGTTTGTTTGGACAGAAGCAAGTCTCAGGACGTCACATTATTCTTGTATTAATGCATGTAACGGTGCTGGGGTGCGTGGGGGGGACGACATATAGCACCTGGGCTTGATGGCTTTTTCATAATTTTTGCTGAAATTTGCATTCCTCCTTCAACAGCGTAACGCAGGGGGCTGTGATCCCAGGGACTTGGAAGCAATCTAGAATAGTTGTTCTACCTCAGCAAGCCAAAGACAATTCCTCCCTGGGATCATATCGCCCCATAGCATTAGTGAACCAGGGCTTGAAATGTTTAACTGCTATCTTGGCCAATAGGATCACCCTTTTCATCACTGAGTACATTTCTGAGGACCAAACAGGTTTGATGCCCAACCGAAAAATAGCTAGATTCAAACCCAATCAAGCTATTTCTGGGTACGAAGCAGGGCTGTCCCCTTCCCCTAGTGCTCTTTGCCATTGCAGTTGAAGTACTAGCTGACAATTAAAAATGACACAAAAATTCAGGGGTTTCAAATCAGTGGTAAAAAAAACACATACAACCAATTTATTTGCAGACGACATCATATGACTTTCACCTAATCCATGGGAAGCAATACTAGCAGTCAAGGAAATATTAACACTTTACAAATAAACAGCTGGTCTAGAAACACTTTATCAGAAGTCAGAACTTATATTCATCCACATTTGTATAGAAGAACAAAGGAAACTTCAGCAGCAAATGTCTAATATAAGCTTACAATATTCAAGCTTCAGATATCCAGAAGTGATAAGGATCTAAAGGATCTAAAGCCATTAAGGAAAATAAGCATAGACTCTCTCTTTTTCACAACTCAAAAAGGATATTAAAAATTAGGCTCAGCTGAATCTCTCCTGGTTAGGGTGAATATCAACCATAAAAAATAGTAGTTCTGCCCAAATTTCTTTTTCTTTTTCAAAGATTACCTATTTGGATTCATCCCAAATACTTTAAAAGGTGGCAGGGAGCACTTTGAGCTTTTCCCAATAATTATAAGAAAGCAAGAGTAAACAAAAGTTCACTATACAGCCTCCCAAACAAGCTTTACTTTGATGCCCTCCAACTCAAGCAACTCATTCATATCATTCAAAACGATCAAGTGATTCCATGGGTTTCTATAGAGTTCTCCGCAGATGCTCAAATAATTTGAGCTCTCCCCTTTATTATTATTTATTTATTTATTTATTAGATTTCTATACCACCCTTCCAAAAATAGCTCAGGGCGGTTTACATTTAAACAGGTAACTGAAGCTAAATTAGCAAGTTTGAGTAACCCCTTCTTGGCCTCCACACTGAGAATCTGGTGTCCCTCCCTGAGCTATGACATTTGCACAACCCACTTCACCACTCTTCCCTGTTTTAGACCATCCTTTGTTTGCAGACCCAAGCAAATATCAAGTGGGAGACAAAAAGGATTTACCCACTGAGGGACATTACTGAAAGAGGTAAACCAGCATCAGAGGCTAAACCTGGTACAATTCTGATTGGCATCCGAGCTACTTGGATGCAGAAACTTCAAATCTGGCCCTTTGCATCCAAGTTGCTACAGAGAGGAGAGGCAACTAGGTCTTTGACTATCTATCAATGTAATCTTATGTATTTCACCAACTAACAAAACAAGAGGGCTTGCCTCACTTGTATACGGTATCTGAAGGTATTAATGTTTTATGTATTTTATGTCTTTACTGCTGCTGTTGTTTCTTTTTCTTTTTGTATTTATGCTGGCCTTGGGCTGCAATAAACCAACACATACATACACTTATATACAATACCATAATTTCCACATCTTTTAGTTCCTTGGGAGGGCTAAAAGCAACATGGGGAACTGATTTAGGAACCTCTCTTGAAGAGACTGAATGGGAAGCAATTGGACTGAAGCAACTGATTAGAACCACCACATCTGCCCAGATAAGGGAGGCAACATTCAAGCCTGTACAGAGAGGACATCTTACTCTAATCAAGATGCAGGATATCTCTCAAACGTCTTCCCTGTTTTGTTGGCAGGGATGGAAAAACAGAGGTACTCTCCTTCCTTTATGGTGGGGTTGCCCATACGTGAAAGGCTATTGACAGAATTTGTTTCATATAATCTGGGAAATAGTCGAACTCAATCTTCAGCCTGATCCAAAGTTAGCACTTTTAGCAGTTTACAAGAGTACTCACAAAGATATACCAACTCTGCTGCTAGCAGCAGCCAAATAGAGGTAGCTAAACACTGGAAATCCCCAAAGGGTCTATTCATTGAAACCTGGTTCAGTAGGGTCTAGAAGATTGCATTATCTGACAAGCTGACCCATCAAACCAGGTTAGCTAGAGAAGTAACCAAACAAGACAAGTCTTTTGAAATATTGTTTCCATTTTTTGCATTTGTCAATAAGGGATGGTCAGTTTATAACCTCCATCCACTCAAATCAAATTTTGGGATGATATTCTTTCTCGAATTTTGTTTTCAGTTGTCTCCCATCAAGTTGTACCTGCATCCTCAATAACCAACAAACTCTTCTTAACACTGGACTCCTTGTAGCCCCACTTGGCTCTGAGTTGTATTGATTGAATTTTTTTAATTGTTTTTTTTTTTTAAACCAGATTGCGGGGAAAGGAGCAGAGTGTCAATTTTTAATAACATTTTAACCTCTGGTAGCCTGGCATATGAAGAGAGAGAAAAATGCCAAAAATATATGATCTTTGAAATTCAGCACATTTGTAGACCTTATCCGGTAGATCACACAGTCCCAAGTTTCAAGTTATTATTACCCTTTAATCTAATGGCACAATTTCCTACCTGCCATGATGAGAGATGTTCTCAAGAGAGACTAAAATACAATATATATACGTATATAACCACACAGACCACGTCCTCCACTCCCTACTGATTGAGCATCAGCTGAGAAATAAACCACTGAATAGTGATGATGCAAAAAAAAAAAAGTGTATTGCTGTTCCTATGGCAACCTGCAGGTTATGATGTAGGAGCCAGAAAGTGATGTCATGACAGAGGCAGCAAAGCAGACCAGGGGACACCACTCACACCAGAGTTAATGAAGGGAAACTCAGTTCAACCAGCCTGGTAGAAAGCCAGTTTTCACAAGCTCCCTACAGATAGCAACCAATACATCAAAACATCAGTCTTCTTCACCTTGACTTTCAAAAGGGGAAACCAAGTCTAGCTAGCCATTTGTTTTCAAGTCTAGCTAGCCATTGGACATTTCTTTAGGGTTTACATGAAAGCCCGAGATGATCGGCTATCAGGTTTCATAACTGCCAGCACCAGATCTCAGTAGTGAGAGCTAATCGCTGTCAAATGGAAGACTCAGGGTCTTGCAGGATCTAGAAGCCTGTGGTCCTCTTACTATTATACCTGGCACCTTTTTATTCCTGTCATTCAGGAAGTGAAGGGGCACCCATAAGAGCAGTGGTGCAGTACACTGTCTAAGAGACTATGAATCAGAAAGCCCGAGGTTCAGATCTTACTGCTGCTATGGGCTCAGTTAATGACCCTCAGTAAGCCACTCCATCATCCTTGGCCCCACCCACAATATGGTAGTCAGAATACCAGCCTCCCGTTCAGGATTGTTGTAAGGATTACTGCAAGATAGAATGTGGGAAATGCTTTGAATGCCCTAAAAAGCACTGTATAGCAGCAGAGTATTATATCTTACCTTTTAAATGTTCCGGAGGCACTCAGTGCTCAGTTCAGGGGCGTAACCACTATTATAGAATATCAACTTTCTTCAGGAAAAGAGTGGAGTGAGGGACAGGTCTGACCCAACTGCATTATTGGACTCTGAGGGTTTTCCCACTGTGTGTTGTAAATTATGTATGTGCTGGAATCATTTTTACCATTTTTTCCCCTTTCCCCCTCCTCTCAATTCTGGTTATATAGATTTGAAAGTAAGGGATAACAAACTGAGACTGAATCCAAATAAGATGGAGGTACCACCTAATGGCACAGAGGGGAAATGACTTGCTTAGAGAGCAAGAGGTTGCTGATTCGAATCCCCACTGTTATGGGAAACACCTATATCGGGCAGCAGTGATATAGAATGGTGCTGAAAGGCATCATCTGCACAGGAGGAGGCAATGGTAAAACCCTCCTATATTCTACCAAAGAAAACCACATGGCTCTGTGGTCGCCAGGAGTCGATACCGACTCAAGGGCACAACTTTACTTATTGTGCGGGGTCAGAACTCAGGAGACAATTTTGATTTTCTGGTTCTGAATGGGATCACACTTCCCCAGAAGAATATATGCCATTTGCATCTCTTTCTTGAGATATACTACCTCAGAACAGTGGTACATATGCTGGTAACCTCCAGACATGACTACTGCAATGCACTCTATGTGGGGTTGCCTTTGTACATAGCCTGGAAACTGCAGTTGGTACAGAATGCGGCAGCCAGGCTGTTCTCCGGCTCATCTCGGAGAGATCATATTATTCCTACGTATATTAAAAGAACTACAGTGGCAGTCAATAAGTTTCCAGGCAAAATACAAGTTGCTGACTATAACCTATAAAGCCCTGGGTATCTAAGTGTACATCTTCTTCACTATGCACCCCATAGTTCACTGAGATCATTCGGAGAGTTTCATTTGCAACTGTCACCACCAGCCTGTCTGGTGGCCACACAGGACAGGCCTTCTCTGTTGCTGCCCCAAGACTCTGGAATGCACTCTCTGCTGAAATAAAAGCCTCCCCATCTCCGACAATTTATTTATTGGTTGGTTGGTTGGTTGGTTGGTTGGTTTAATTTCTATAACACCCTTCCAAAAATGGCTCAGGGCAGTTTACACAGAGAAATAATAAATAAATAAGATGGTTCCCTGTCCCCGAAGGGAACACAATCTAAAAATAAACATGAGAGAGACACCAGCAACAGTCACTGGAGGGACGCTGTGCTGGGGTTGGATAGGGCCAGTTACTCTCCCTCTGCTAAATAAAGAGAATCACCACGTGATTAAAGGGTCTTTAAAGACACATTTACCCAGCGAAGCTTTTTAGCTAGACTCGTGGTTATAATTGTTTTAAGGTTTTGATTTCTGTTTTAATCAGTTTTATTTTGCTGTAAACTGCCCAGAGACGGAAGTTTGGGGCAGTGTACAAAGAAAAGAAAGAAACGAAAGAAGCTCACTGGACTCCCGCCTTTCCCCCTGAAAGAATTAGAGTGGGGTGGGACTGTACCACACTAATCTGGGGTTTCACCTTATTATTCCTCACCCCTCCCACACCTAACTGAGCTCGGGCCCTACCATCTCATTCACAACTGGGGAGGTGCTGAGTGGGAAGGTGAGAGCAGTCTTCTTGCGGCCAGGTGGAGCAGTCTTCTTGTTCAGTCCAGAGGCTGCCTGTGGGGTGTCGAGCCACAGCTGTGTCGGTCTGTCCAAAGGGAGTCTGCAAAATGGTGATCTAATGCTGTGGAACAGGGACTCACCCTGTTTCAGCAAGAGCAAACTACGGTGAGCATCTGAACTTCGGAACTAGAAAGCTGAGCCTTTGGATGTGAATGAAAATTGAGGCCATCAATTGCTTCATGTGACTTTAACCGGATTGGGGCCACTCTACACAGAAAAATGCACGGTTCAAACAATTGAGAAATTGCAGTTGTTTTATTGTTCATCATTGTTAATTCAGCCCCTTAGCACATTCTTCTTCTGATTGGATTGTCCTCTAGCTGACATCAGATGACCTCATTAGAAGACCCCTTGAAGAAGCCAAGAAAAATGAGAATTAATGTTATTTTAATGATGATATAGATATAGATATAGATATAGATGGTGTCTGTGTGTGTTCTCTCTCACACACATACTCTTTCTCTCCACACACACATACACACACACCACACACACACTCATTCATTCACTTTAAATCCTGCAGTGTATTGTGGTGCATTGGTTTGAGATTGTGTGTCACCACAGATTCCCTCTCAAGTTCAGATAAACCCTCCGTCCCAACAATTGCCCTATATAAAAATGATTATTATAAATATTTATACACCATTTTTCAACAAAAAAAGTTCTCAAAGCAGTTTACACTGCAAAAGAAATATTTGTATCATAAAGGGTATAATGGAACTTCAATTCACTACTATATATCGCACATCAGTTCTTGAAGAAAGTCTTGATAATGATGAGTAGCAATCCAACATCATGGCTGTTGCAGGGGTGAAATTGTTCCAAATGTGTGTGTTTTTGAAAGCTCTTGTTTCCATGAGATGGATGAACATACAAGCAATCTTCTACACTGTAAAAATTATTCTGGATCTCTCTTCTGAGCTGCCACCCTTGTTGCTCAAAGTTTGTTAACATCCTTCAATTTGTAGCAGACATGACACCTCAATTGGCTTTGTTCTTGAATATCATCAAAATATACCCCCTCTGAAAATGCTCCAAGTGCTGTAAACCAGTTTTAGCTGAAGTGTGAGGAATGGGTGCCTGCCAGCCTGGACAACATCCCAGAACTGAAAACTGCATCCAGTGCAGGTTATTTGGGTCATCAGAGGAGCTGGTCTTGTGGTAGCAAGCATGACTTGTCCCCTTAGCAAATCAGGGTCTGCCCTGGTTGCATATGAAAGGGAGATTAGAAGTGTGAAGCACTGTAAGATATTCTCTTTAGGGTATGGAGCTGCTCTGGGAAGAGCAAAAGGTTTCAAGTTCCCTCCCTAGCTTCTCCAAGATAGAGCTGAGAGAGATTCCTGTCTGCAACCTTGGAGAAGCCACTGCCAGTCTGTGAAGATAATATTGAGATAGATGGACCAATCATCTGACTCAGTATACGGCAGCTTCCTATGTTCCTTTTTCTAGGAAGCGTCTGCCTGGATGCATCCTTCTCCAGCCCAGTGTCCAGCTGAAAGACCAAGGCAAAGTGTGGCTGCCTCACTTATAAAGCCAGTGTAATATAGGAGGCTGTACAACATCTTTACAGCTTATATGGCAGGAAGTTAAGATGGGCATTAATTAATAACTAGTTAATCCACCTGACTGACAGCAACCACTTTAGACTCGGTAGCTGACAGCCTGACTAAATTTACTAGAGGAAGTCCTATTGAAATTCGGTAGTCATCTATCTACCTATATAATTCTCTAAGGTGTACCCATGGCTAATCGAGTGTGTGGTAGCTCTCACAAGAGTTTGGGAGCAGCTGCTGGGAGCTCCTCGTGAGGAGGATGAGAGCTGCCGGCAGAAAGGGTGGAGAGGGAGACTGACTGAAGGGATGGGAGGAGAACTGACTGAGCCCTGAAATGGAGGGAGAGGAAGAGAGACCTAGGGGCGCAGATGCTCTGCGCCTGGGTCAGCTAGTTTAGAATATTCCCTGAGTATTGTAGTCTTGTTTAGCAGCTTAATCTGAATACCAGCCAGCATCTAAAACTAAGGATAAGGATCCCACAATTCTCACAGTTCTCCTGCATGTTTTGGATCCCTTCAGGATGGTCTTGAGATCCAATGTTTGCTGTCCAGTCCTGAAATAGTTAATATATAAGGCCTGTTGATAAGCCTAACACAGGCTGCCCTCTGGCTCCTCCTGAGGAAAGGCTTCAGCCTCTGAATCTAAAATAATTATTAGCTAACAACCCCATTTAAACAACAGTCAGGGAGAAACCTCTCATGTCTGAAATAGGCCTATACATTAACTACCAATCAGACTTAACCCAGTCAGGCTCTTCTTGAGAAAAAACCTCCCGCCACAGGCCCTGAGAACTGCACCTTTTAAAAACCATATATGGGCACTCATATGCTGCTTTATGGTCCCCAAGTTCTTAGGTTTCCAACCCTTAAAGGAGTGGGCAGAGGCGCTCTTACCCCTGGTCTTCCGGGCTGAAGTCCATGGCCTCCACAGCCCTTGGGCCCCCCTCAAATCCTCTTTAGAATATCCTCAGGTGTTGTGGTCATCCAGCCGAGCATGATGATGTTTAATTTGCAGGGGAGGTGGGCCTCCAAAGGCCTTTAGGCCCAGGCTCCAAAATTACCTAGGTGCACCTCTGATTGCATCCCATTGTTCAGCCCAGCCATGAGTCAGGGGGAAAGGGAGACGGTGGACCCCAGCTGTTTTTGTCTCAACCTGATCATTCGTGGGCCACCTCCATTACGGCCATGCAGACCGCCAGTGTGGAGAGGTCTCTCTCAGAGGACTCTGTGGCAGCCTCTGCCTTCCAACGAGGCGTGGGCAGTAGCATCCGCAAGGAGTGCCTCCACTGAACACCTTGCAGGAGCTCGATTCTTCCGCAAGGCTCCAAAAACAGCAGGAAAAGCCAAGGGCAACAACAACCCGACCAAGAATCGCCTGGCCATCAGAGCAAGTCTGAGACTCAGAGGGTGGCAGCCAAGGTGTTTCCCTCACCGAGCAACCTGAGTCTGCTCTGCCATCCACCTTGCAAGCCCCAGGTACACAAAGATCTGTGTCAGTTGGGGAAGCTGTGTCTCATAGGCCATGAAGGATTTTACAGTCTTGCCCCACAAGGCCAAAAAGATTTTAGTTAGAGGGCACCATCCTCTTGGTCCCTGATCAAGTCCCTGGGGATGAGTCCGGACTCCGCTTGCTCCCCCGCCGCCCACAGCCATCCCCTCGCCTCGGAGGACACACATTTGTGGTATTTATTATTATTTTTATTACATTATTATTACTACTATTTTATTTTATACTACTACTATTTTATTACTATAAAACACTACCGCCCTATCCATCCAAAGGCTCTGGGCGCTTGGGGGGGGGGGCGCAATTTCAGTGTTTGCCCTGGGTGCCGTTTTCCCTAGTTACGCCTCTGAAGGAAGCCAGTGTTTAGGTTCCAGAGTATATACAGCTCAGTTTGACTCATTCAGGCTCTTTTAGGGTAGAACTGTAAAACTGCTCTTCAAACCATATTGTGCATAGGATATTTATATTTATCCTATACAGTTCAGAATCTATCCACCTTTCTAAAAAATGATTCAGTATCACCAGGGCATTTTTCACACAGCAGGCTTTACCATGAGTTTACTATGAGTTCAAAGTGGAATTTTTTAGCCTGAATATAAATCAGGCTACACTACAATTGGGGAGCACTTCACACATGATTTGGGTTTTTCATTGCATGTTAATGCAATGAAAAACCCAAATCATGTGTGAAGTGCTCCCCAATGGCTCGCAAGTACTTTGGGGTAAATCTGGCTGATATGTGAACACACATCTCCTCCATTCCAGAGGAGATGTAAGCTAAAAAACCTGTGTGGAAAACACCCAGGGTGTTAGGACATAGCATTTTTTCTAGTAAAGTTACAACTTAATTTTTTTTAAAGCTTACACTGTGTTCTCTACAACAATCTGAAGTTAATCAATGGATGAAGGTAGACTAAAACTAAAAGCCATATGACAGAATTGACTTCACACACAGAGGTTGCTTTATTCAAGAATATTTGAATGCAAGTTCTCAATTTCAGCAGCAAGTTCAATCTGTTGATGTCGCTGTATTTCCAGCAGAAAAAGATCCATAAATCTCATTTCATACAATGAATTAACCTTGCAACAGCTGGATATGTTCTGTTGTGTCTGGGGACAATCCTAACTGTTGCACTAAACTGATGGCTTTGTCTTTTAACTGAGTAAGGGTTGGCCTTTCAGAAACTCTGTGTTCGTTTGTCCTTCTACAGCATTCTCCTTGGAAGCAATTTGTCCCATTATCATTTCTGCAACAGTTTCCATTAGGCTCTGTGCCATTTTCACAGGCTGTTTCACCTGTAGTTCTACTGCACTGTTTTTCCGGTGAAAGTACAGGACCAAGGTCCACGTCCTCAATAGTATCCAGTAAATCTCCAACATGAGGTTGTGAATGTGTATAGCTAAGATCCTTAAGCACACTCTCTTCATATTTGCCTACTTCATTCAGCAGGTCAGTCATCTCGCTCAGCGGTGCAGAATCACATCCTTTGTGATGACACCAAGACAAGAGAGCACTACAAGAAGTTAAAATACAGATGTGGAGATTACATGCATGAATAAGACAGGACTTTTTAAAAGCCACCACCCTCAGTTATTTTCATATACAAATAAAGTGCTAGAGTAGAATGTAAACAGGGAACAGCTTGGTATTCCAATGGGAAGCACCAGATAAAGAGGCCAGACATCACAGTAGCCCCAGTTACAAATGCACCCGTTTAATACAGAAGCTGCATCCTTCTAGCAAACATCTTCCAGACAGAGATTATATTTTCATGGAAAAATCAAGTTCCTGGTGCCAATGGTGATGCTTATAAAAGGCAAAAATAGTATCTTCTAACAGCTCAAGATTTAAGTGGCTTTGCTCTATGGGGAACTTTCTTAGTACACTGCAATCCATACAGGCACCAAGGGTTGTGTTCCTGGGAGAATGTTGCATCCAGGCTTAAGACCAGAGAGGGAGAAGCTGGCTGTGTTTTTCAGGATATAGAAAGTTCAAAAGCAGCTTCCATCTTCTGCTAACTAGACCAATTGCTGTTACCATCTTTGTCATCTAGCAATTCAAGCTCAGCAAGGTGTGAAAATGAGTTGAACATGGGACTATAATGGAAAAAAGGCAACACATTCATGATTTAAGTGGGTCTTCTATTTAGCAAATGCCATTAGCAGCCACAGATGTATTACTGTGTGGAGGCCTGACTTTAATTCAAGAACTTGTGCAACTGGATTGCCACTTTAAAGACACTACTTCACAACATACCTCACAGCCCCTTCAGCTGGCCACAGGAGAACATCCGCTTTGCTGCTTCTTCATACCCCTTATTAAAACCTTGTTGAAGTGTCAGCTTTTTCCCAGCTTCAACTCCCTCCCTATAGCCTTCCTTAAAGAAGAGTGACAGACACACAAAGAATACTTGAAGAACAAGGTGACAAACGAGACAAGAGGACAATATTCATTAGAAAGTGCAAGCTGCTAGTTCTGTCTGTTGATTTGCCCTCATGGTGTGGCAGAAGGACTAAGCTCACTGAACTTAATTCTCACCTCTGTGAAGGAGAACAGTGATGCAAGCGGACAGAGGTGGCTGCTCCTTGCACAAGCAGCAGCCTCATCTTGCTTTACCTTCATCCACCCTCTGAATATTGCAGCAGCAGAGATTGAGCCCAGCAAGTCCAATTCTCCCTACTGTACCGCCCAGAGAGAGGGTGAGCAAGCAGATCTAGTGGCCACTCCTGTAATAATAACCCACATCCATAATAGGAACCCACAGGGAAGAAAGCTGGTCTTGTGGTAGCAAGCATGACTTGTCCCCTTAAGCTAAGCAGGATCCACCCTGGTTGCATACGAAAGGGAGACTAGAAGTGTAAGCGCTGTAAGATACTCCCCTCAGGGGATGGAGCCGCTCTGGGAAGAGCATCTAGGCTCCAAGTTCCCTCCCTGGCATCTCTAAGATAGGGCTGAGAGAGATTCCTGCCTGCAACCTTGAGGAAGCCCCTGTCAGTCTGTGTAGACAATACTGAGCAAGATCTACTTATGGTCTGACTCAGTATATGGCAGCTTCCTATGTTCCTATCTCCTTCACCCTTGTTCACTCTGGGCTAATCCCACTGGGCCCAACCGTTCCTGCCATGTCACCAAAAAAGAGATGATGAGGGCCCATTAATGGAAGCAGCAGCCACCCCCACCCCCCACTACCTAATTCTCCCTGCCAGGTTATCCAAAAAACAAAATAGTCGCCACTCTTGCTAGGAGCAGCCGCCTCTTGCTCCTCTGGGGAGCAGCACAGTAGCGGGGCCCCAAAGGGACAGCCTGGGCAAGCAAAAGGAGGCTGCTCCGACCTCAGAGAGGGCAGGCAGTCATGTGGAGGCCGTATCCTCTCCTGCAAGGAGGCACCACTGAAAGGTTATGGCTGCGTGGAGCAATTGCCACTGCTCTTTCCACTCATTCTCATGCGCATGCTCCTCTCTCTCTCTCTCTGCTTACTTGCAGATGCATGAGTGCGGGAGCAGCCATAAGCTCGGTTTTCATCCTCTCTTTGGGGGATGTGTAGCTCACTGGGGCATTTTTGGTGGGTAAGTGAGCAGCAGCCATCTTGTGCCATTGGCCCTTTAACGCTGTGTACAGCACAGAGCGGGGGCAGGGGGCATCCACCCAGTGGGGATCCAAGCATCCCAGGGGCTGCTGCACAGCAGCAGCAGCAGGTCCATCGTTGATGCCAGTGGGGCCCCGGAGGTAGCAACCTTTGGTTGAAGCCTTCATCAGCCGCCCCTCCCCAAACATTAAAAGAAAGCGCTCAGACATTACAAGCCTGACATGCACAACTACCTTGACTCGTTTCTTCATGGTGCTCTTCCATTCGTTCTGGGCGAGGTCCAGTTCATCCGCGTCTTCATCGAACACATCTTCGTCGGGGCGATTAAGCGCAAACCCTACCCACGACATCTTCCGATGCTCTCAACAATGCGGACGACTGGCAGGAGCCGTTCAAATCCAAGAGGTAAGACGCCTGCGCAACCAGACGTAGAGCTGCAGGGAAGGGACCGCGACCGAAGGCAACATCTGCAAGTAGGGCGCCCCTCCACGAAGCAAATGTCAGAGTCCCCGATAGCCCCTATCGACCCTGGGGCCGCGGGGCGCAGCCGGCGCTCAGCGTCACAATCGCCACGCTTGAAAGGAAGGAAGTCGAAGAGGCGAGGCAAACCAGCCTTCTCCTCTGCTTGTCATTGGCTGAGGAGTCGCAGGCTGAGGCTGACTGACAGATCAGCCGAGGGACGTGCCTGGAGAAGAGCCTGTCAGTCAGTTTCAGCCTGCAACCCCTCAGCCAATGACGTGGGACTCAGGGAGTGGGTGGAGCTGAGAAGGGCTGAAGGGAGTTTGCCCGCCAGCACGGAGCAGGCATAAGAGGTCAATCAATTTACTTTCGTGAAATTTCTTTTTGAGTTGCAGATATTTATTCTCTGTTTTGTTTAATGCTTGCATTTGCATTTACTTTGAAGGGGCTAATTTACTGAGCAGATTTCTTTGAATAGCACATATTCATTCTGCATTTGTCCTTGCGTTTCCTTTGAAAGGGCCCAGCTTATTGGGCAGATTTCTTTGAGTTGCAGTTGCACACATTGAGTCTGTATTTCGTGTTTGTATTGCCTTGGAAGCCGTCAATTTACTGTTCACAGTTCTTTGACACATACACGTACTTCATTTCTGTTTGCAGAGCAATTCTCGCGAAGTCCTTCCCATTCCCTATGTTAGATACAAATCATGTAGTACAAGAAAGATGCTCTAAGACTTATTTCTTGCTGCCTTTTGATATTTTAAGTCACTGGAAAGTTTCCAAGAGGGATATTTTTCAGGTTTCATGAGTCCATCTGTGTGCATCCCTTTAACATTCTCCTAACTGATGTAACTGATTGACATGCTTCTTGTTTAATAGGAAACTATCTTTACTTGTGTGCCTTCTAGCAGGCTCATTTACTGTCCAACTGTGTGCCTATAGTTTGATTAAGATTTTGAAAAATATCTACAGCAGGGCTGGTTTAAAAATACTGCAACTGCAGGGGGACAAAGAATTGGGCTGCGGGGGGTTCGGGGGCTCATGCAGAAGAACAGCAAAAGTAGGGGAGCATTCTACTAAGCCAGGTATTCCCCATTCCATACCTATGTATTTGATTTTCCCCACCCCCAACCTATGTGTAGAACTTTGCATTTGTCTCTGAATTGTATGTTTCAGCTCAGTTTTCCATTTCGTAAGACCATTTTGAATTTTACTCCAGTCTTCTGAGGTGTAAAAGTAAAGTTGTGCCGTCAAGTCAGTGTCAACTCCTGGCGACCACAGAGCCCTCTGGTTATCTTTGGTAGAATACGGGAGGGGTTTACCATTGCCATCTCCCTCACAGTATGAGATGATGCCTTTCAGCATCTTCCTATATCGCTGCTGCCTGATATAGGTGTTTCCCATAGTCAGGGAAACATATCACCGGAGATTCGAACCAGCAACCTCTTGCTCGCTAAGCAAGTTACTTCCCTGCTGCACCATTAGGTGGCTCTGATTCTATTGGCCTCCACTAATTTACATATCCCTAATTTACATGCCCACACATACCCCAGAAAGCTCAAGTGTTAGCCATGTTGGGAGAAAAATGAATACCTGTACTGTCTATGACTTCCTGCCCCTCCACAGTGTAGAAAAGTTGGGGGTATTTAATTTAAGTTAGGAAAAATAAACTGCTGAATGAGGCAGGCTGTACCCAGTTCACTGGAAGGACAGAAAAACAGGTAGCTGCCTTATATCAAGTCAGACCATTGGTCTGTCTAGTTCAATATTGTCTACACAGACTGGCAGCAGCTTCTCCACAGTTGCAGGCAGGAGTCTCCCTCAGCCCAATCTTGGCGATGCCAGGAGGGAACTTGGAACCTTCTGCATGCAAGCAAGCAAGCAGATGCCACCAGACTCAATGGGAGACTAGCTGATGATCACTGCTGGTGCCTCCTACCTTGTTTCCCCCAGTTTTCAATCATCCGAATAGCATGATTCAGACATTATGGTGTATAAAGATACCTGTACACTCATCCATGTGTTTGTGTGAATGGCTATACTTGGATTCATTTTAAGTGTGGATGCAGGCCCTTCAAATGCATGGTATGGATATGTAGTGTACTTCTGGACCTATGTAAAAGCTAACATGAGAATGACTGTGCCTGCGTCGTTTTACTACAACAACAACAAATATTTATATGCTGCAAATATGGATGCAGGCCCTTCAAATGCATGGTATAGATCAGAGTTTCTTAACCTTGGGCCCTCAGATGTTGTTGGACTACAACTCCCAGAATCCCCAGCCACAAAAGCCATGTCTGGGGATTCTGAGAGTTGTAGTCCAACAACATCTGGGGGCCCAAGGTTAGGAAACCCTGGTATAGATATATAGTGTACTTCTGGACCTGCGTAAAACATAACACATGAATGACTGTGCCTGCGTCCTACTACAAATATTTATATGCCACTTTTCAACAAAAGTTTCCAAAGCGGTTTACATAGAGAAATAATAAATAAATAAGATAAGATGGCTCCAAAAGGCTCACAATCTAAAAAGAAAATATAAGGTAGATATTAGCAAGAATCATGGGAGTGGTACTGTGCTGGGGATGGATAGGGCCAGTTGCTCTCCCCCTCTCAAATAAAGAAAACCACCACTTTAAAAAGTTGCCTCTTTGCTCATTAAGCAGCGGTCAACACTTTACACTTGTTGTATGTGTTGAAAATGACAAACGGATGGGCCTAACGAGGTCATTATCCTGTATCTCTTGCTTCATGTACAGTTTCTAAGAAACAGAAAATGTACTAAGGCGGGACTATGAATTTAACCAGAGGATGGTTTATTCACAAGTTGCCACAATTTCAGTCTGCCAAGTGTGTTATTTTCTCCTCAGAACATTGAAAGGATATATATATATACACAACATACTTAAATGTTGCAAAACAGGCTACCAAGACAAATGTAAATGGTACACATTCAACAAGCAAAGACAAACATGTATAGAAACCAATTCACTGTTTACATCCCACGTTAAATGGATCGACATTTTTTAGATAACCAACCCAAGAGATGAATCCTTTGACCTTAGCTCCTAGTCTGGATCCTGAAGCCTATCTTCTGTGATGCACAAAAAGTGCTGAAGTCTTTCCGATATGCACAGGAATGTCCCGACACAAAATGGAGGTTGTATTTCCTCTGTCACAGTCCATAAGACAGTTTCAAGACTTTCCCACTTGAATCAGAGCTGCTATGGAAACAAAGCTCCACAGATGACGCTCAGTTTTCCAGGCAACCCAGCTGTCCTTCATTCTTCATTCTCTTCTCTGGGGAAGTATTCAGGATGCTGAGCAGATCTAGAGAGGAAAGACTAGCCTGTGGCTGTCCAAGAGCATCCCTTCCTGTCCTTGAAAAGCAAACATAAAACAATCTTTTTGGCCAAAAAGGAACAGGAATTCCCCCCCCCCCAACCTGCCATTCACAATCAGAAGCCTTTCTAGGAGATCTAGAAGAAACTGGAAAAAGATTGAAAGCTATTAATTTCACCAAAGGCTGTGCAACATAGGAGGTTGAGAGTTTGTCAAAACTTTGCTGTTTGAAGTCCCTCATTATTTTGGGGAAGGGGAAAGGGAAATGGAAATGGGAATATTTTTCTGAAAGGGAAAAGTGGAATGGAAAGCTCTCCTCCTCAAACGGGGGAAAGTGCTTAAGTACAGTCTCTTTCTGGCAGAACTCTGCTTCCAGTTTTTCATCTGTGCAATACTCAAGGTTTCTCTCGTATAAATATATTGCTTTTCTTACCTCTTCTGGAAAGACAAAGAAAGGCTGCCAATCTGCTTCCATAGTTACTAATTTCTTCTGTCCTTCCTGTTAATTCCATTCAGTGATGGTGTTATTCCTGCTTCTTAGGCTCCAGTATCTACACCTAAAGAACATATATCTGTGATGTATTTTGAAGAATTTGTTTCTGTGAAATAAAGCCATGCTCCTGACAGATATCAAATTTTGCATACACAACCCTGCCACTGAAATTAGTGGAATGCACTACATTTTACACCAGAATAGGCTTGGGGGAAATTTACTCTCTTTTTTGGAGAAGAAATTCTGAATATACTTCCCAATGACCTACAGATACCAAATGTTGCATGAACAATCCGGCCACTTACATTAGCTGAATGCACTACAGGGCCAAGAGCACAAACAGGGCTGAATCTGCCCCAAACTGTCCCGAACCAGCCCATGGGGAGACAGGGAGAGCCCAACGGGGGACCCTCAGGGCTTTTAAGTTCTCCAAGTCTTCTACTTCTCTTTCCAAAAAATAATCCCAAACTTTCTACATCTGCATGCATATCTTGAACAATGGATCTTTTCAAAAGTGAGGTCGAAATGGAAGAGCACAAGGCCAGCTTCTTGAGAAGGAACAATGTTAGATGCTGCCCCGGGGAAGAGTCGAGGGGCGTCTCACTAATTTCAAAAATCCCTATGCCTTTGTTAACGCTCATTTCAATGCATATGCGAAATATGACTCACCTTTTCTTAGAGAATTAGAATCTTGCTAATTAACCTTAGCAAGGTACTTTAGACTCAGGATTTGTCGAGGCTGTGGCAATGCTGTTTACCTTGCTGACCCCTCAGAATCCAAGTCTACTGGTAATGGTGAGTCCTCCAGATGATGGTATTTGGGGTGGTGGCATCCCACTGTATCTGGTGGTAATGGTGAGTCGTCTGGCCTTGGGGCATGAGATGATCTTGGGGGTCCTGGATCGTCTGAGGTCTGAAGTACGTCCAGGTTCTGTACCCAATGCTGCTCCTCAGAAGAGGTCTCATCCAGAGTGGACAGGGGTCCTCACTTTGGTTCATGGCAGCAAAGGACCAGTTCTCCCATCATGACAAGGCAGAACTGGCGAGACCTAGTGGAGGTGCTCCAGCAGCCCAGATGATGGTATTTGGGGTAGTGGCCTTCCACTGCTGCTGTCTCACTGCCAAGGTGTTGCCACCGGAACATCAGCTGGTCTCTGTAAGGCTTGCACCTGAAGCCACGGCCCTTGGGAAAGTTGAGATGGTGATTCATCCCAAGGGCAGCGAAGAACCAGTTCTCCCATCATGGCAAGGCAGAATGGGCGAGACCTAGTGGAGGTCCTCCAGCAGCCCCGACGATGGTATTTTGGGTGGTGGCCTTCCACTGCTGCTGTCTCACCGCCAAGGGGTTGCCACCGGCACATCAGCCGGTCTGCGTAGGGCTCGCACCTGAAGCCACGGCCCTTGGGAAAGATGAGATGGTGGTTCTTCCCAAGGGCGTGGCTTCGGTGGGAAGTGTGGTGGCGGTGGTTTGGCCACAGAGCTGGAGACTGAGGGGGGATGTCCCCAGGAGCAAGGCTCTGTGTCTGCCTTGGGGGGCCCCAGCGCTTTGATCATGAGCGCTGGCAATGGTTCGGGCCCCCGCCAAGCAGATGGATGTTGCCATGATGGCAAGGGCTTTGGCGGGGGTCTCCCCATTGGGGTCAGGGTCGTCTTCCCAGTTGAAGGGATCTGGGGAAGAACCGTCTCTCGGGACAAGCCCGAGAAACGGTTCCCCCCCAGCGGGGAGACGCCCTGCCCAGCCTCCCCAAGGTGCAGACTCAGGTTGCTCCTGGGGATGTGCAGCAATCTCCTGGCTGTATCCCCCGCAGCCTCCAGCCTCCTTCTGGGGAGTCTCCCCTCCCCCAGGTGGGGAAGGGGTTTCTCCCCAGAAGGCACACCCCCACCTGGTGCCTTGTTAGCCCGACGCAGACCGGCCTTGCCCAGGAGGGCTGATGGTCTGCCCTCCTGTGGTGGCTTCCCCTTGCTGCTGCTTTCTGCGGGGGGCTGCCTCTTTGATGTTTTGGGGTGCTTCACCCTTTTCTTTGATGGGCCAGCCACAGGGGCTGGCCCATCAAAGAAAAGGGTGTCCTTCCCGGAAGCAGCCCCACGCTCCCGCAGCAGGGGAGACAGCAGCAGCTTCCGAGCCACCATGAGGCTGCTGGAGGTGATGGGCCTCCTCCCACTAGGCTTTTCCTCCTCTGCCCCTAGAAGGAAAGGAAGAATCGTTTTAATGTCATGTCTCTTTATTTTACACATTTATCTACCACCACAATTCACATCTCCAGGCAGTTTACACAATCTGTCTAGTTTGTTTGGACAGAAGCAAGTCTCAGGACGTCACATTATTCTTGTATTAATGCATGTAACGGTGCTGGGGTGGGTGGGGGGGACGACATATAGCACCTGGGCTTGATGGCTTTTTCATAATTTTTGCTGAAATTTGCATTCCTCCTTCAACAGCATAACGCAGGGGGCTGTGATCCCAGGGACTTGGAAGCAATCTAGAATAGTTGTTCTACCTCAGCAAGCCAAAGACAATTCCTCCCTGGGATCATATCACCCCATAGCATTAGTGAACTAGGGCTTGAAATGTTTCACTGCTATCTTGGCCAATAGGATCACCCTTTTCATCACTGAGTACATTTCTGAGGACCAAACAGGTTTGATGCCCAACCGAAAAATAGCTAGATTCAAACCCAATCAAGCTATTTCTGGGTACGAAGCAGGGCTGTCCCCTTCCCCTAGTGCTCTTTGCCATTGCAGTTGAAGTACTAGCTGACAATTAAAAATGACACAAAAATTCAGGGGTTTCAAATCAGTGGTAAAAAAAAGACATACAACCAATTTATTTGCAGACGACATCATATGACTTTCACCTAATCCATGGGAAGCAATACTAGCAGTCAAGGAAACATTAACACTTTACAAACAAACAGCTGGTCTAGAAACACTTTATCAGAAGTCAGAACTTATATTCATCCACATTTGTATAGAAGAACAAAGGAAACTTCAGCAGCAAATGTCTAATATAAGCTTACAATATTCAAGCTTCAGATATCCAGAAGTGATAAGGATCTAAAGGATCTAAAGCCATTAAGGAAAATAAGCATAGACTCTCTCTTTTTCACAACTCAAAAAGGATATTAAAAATTAGGCTCAGCTGAATCTCTCCTGGTTAGGGTGAGTATCAACCATAAAAAATAGTAGTTCTGCCCAAATTTCTTTTTCTTTTTCAAAGATTACCTATTTGGATTCATCCCAAATACTTTAAAAGGTGGCAGGGAGCACTTTGAGCTTTTCCCAATAATTATAAGAAAGCAAGAGTAAACAAAAGTTCACTATACAGCCTCCCAAACAAGCTTTATTTTGATGCCCTCCAACTCAAGCAACTCATTCATATCATTCAAAACGATCAAGTGATTCCATGGGTTTCTATAGAGTTCTCAGCAGATGCTCAAATAATTTGAGCTCTCCCCTTTATTATTATTATTATTATTTATTAATGAATGAATTAGATTTCTATACCACCCTTCCAAAAATAGCTCAGGGCGGTTTACATTTAAACAGGTAACTGAAGCTAAATTAGCAAGTTTGAGTAACCCCTTCTTGGCCTCCACACTGAGAATCTAGTGTCCCTCCCTGAGCTATGACATTTGCACAACCCACTTCACCACTCTTCCCTGTTTTAGACCATCCTTTGTTTGCAGACCCAAGCAAATATCAACAATATTTGAAGTGGGAGACAAAAAGGATTTACCCACTGAGGGACATTACTGAAAGAGGTAAACCAGCATCAGAGGCTAAACCTGGTACAATTCTGATTGGCATCCAAGCTACTTGGATGCAGAAACTTCAAATCTGGCCCTTTGCATCCAAGTTGCTACAGAGAGGAGAGGCAACTAGGTCTTTGACTATCTATCAATGTAATCTTATGTATTTCACCAACTAACAAAACAAGAGGGCTTGCCTCACTTGTATACGGTATCTGAAGGTATTAATGTTTTATGTATTTTATGTCTTTACTGCTGCTGTTGTTTCTTTTTCTTTTTGTATTTATGCTGGCCTTGGGCTGAAATAAACCAACACATACATACACTTATATACAATACCATAATTTCCACATCTTTTAGTTCCTTGGGAGGGCTAAAAACAACATGGGGAACTGATTTAGGAACCTCTCTTGAAGAGACTGAATGGGAAGCAATTGGGCTGAAGCAACTGATTAGAACCACCACATCTGCCCAGATAAGGGAGGCAACATTCAAGCCTGTACAGAGAGGACATCTTACTCTAATCAAGATGCAGGATATCTCTCAAACGTCTTCCCTGTTTTGTTGGCAGGGATGGAAAAACAGAGGTACTCTCCTTCCTTTATGGTGGGGTTGCCCATACGTGAAAGGCTATTGACAGAATTTGTTTCATATAATCTGGGAAATAGTCGAACTCAATCTTCAGCCTGATCCAAAGTTAGCACTTTTAGCAATTTACAAGAATACTCACAAAGATATACCAACTCTGCTGCTAGCAGCAGCCAAATAGAGGTAGCTAAACACTGGAAATCCCAAAAGGGTCTATTCATTGAAACCTGGTTCAGTAGGGTCTAGAAGATTGCATTATCTGACAAGCTGACCCATCAAACCAGGTTAGCTAGAGAAGTAACCAAACAAGACAAGTCTTTTGAAATATGGTTTCCATTAATTGAATTTGTCAATAAGGGATGGTCAGTTTATAACCTCCATCCACTCAAATCAAATTTTGGGATGATATTCTTTCTCGAATTTTGTTTTCAGTTGTCTCCCATCAAGTTGTACCTGCATCCTCAATAACCAACAAACTCTTCTTAACACTGGACTCCTTGTAGCCTCAATTGGCTCTGTGTTGTATTGATTGAATTTTTTTAATTTTTTTTTTTTTAAAAACAGATTGCGGGGAAAGGAGCAGAGTGTCAATTTTTAATAACATTTTAACCTCTGGTAGCCTGGCATATGAAGAGAGAGAAAAATGCCAAAAATATATGATCTTTGAAATTCAGCACATTTGTAGACCTTATCCGGTAGATCACACAGTCCCAAGTTTCAAGTTATTATTACCCTTTAATCTAATGGCACAATTTCCTACCTGCCATGATGAGAGATGTTCTCAAGAGAGACTAAAATACAATATATATATATATATATATATGTATATAACCACACAGACCACGTCCTCCACTCCCTACTGATTGAGCATCAGCTGAGAAATAAACCACTGAATAGTGATGATGCCAAAAAAAAAGTGTATTGCTGTTCCTATGGCAACCTGCAGGTTATGATGTAGGAGCCAGAAAGTGATGTCATGACAGAGGCAGCAAAGCAGACCAGGGGACACCACTCACACCAGAGTTAATGAAGGGAAACTCAGTTCAACCAGCCTGGTAGAAAGCCAGTTTTCACAAGCTCCCTACAGATAGCAACCAATACATCAAAACATCAGTCTTCTTCACCTTGACTTTCAAAAGGGGAAACCAAGTCTAGCTAGCCATTTGTTTTCAAGTCTAGCTAGCCATTGGACATTTCTTTAGGGTTTACATGAAAGCCCGAGATGATCGGCTATCAGGTTTCATAACTGCTAGCACCAGATCTCAGTAGTGAGAGCTAATCGCTGTCAAATGGAAGACTCCGGGTCTTGCAGGATCTAGAAGCCTGTGGTCCTCTTACTATTATACCTGGCACCTTTTTATTCCTGTCATTCAGGAAGTGAAGGGGCACCCATAAGAGCAGTGGTGCAGTACATTGTCTAAGAGACTATGAATCAGAAAGCCCAAGGTTCAGATCTTACTGCTGCTATGGGCTCAGTTAATGACCCTCAGTAAGCCCCTCCCTCATCCTTGGCCCCACCCACAATATGGTAGTCAGAATACCAGCCTCCCGTTCAGGATTGTTGTAAGGATTACTGCAAGATAGAATGTGGGAAATGCTTTGAATGCCCTAAAAAGCACTGTATAGCAGCAGAGTATTATATCTTACCTTTTAAATGTTCCGGAGGCACTCAGTGCTCAGGTCAGGGGCGTAACCACTATTAGGCAAGGGGAGGTGGCTGCCTGGGGCCCCCCACGCTTCGAGGGGCCCCCCAGAGTCAAGTCACATGACTATGTTTTGTGAAGTGTGTGTGTTTGTGTGTGTGTGTGTATCAGTGAGGGGCCCATTTTAAAATTTTGTCTCTGGGCCCACTCCAGCCTTGTTATGCCCCTGGCTCAGGTTCCCATGGAGGGCTTAGCTTCAGTGAGGTTCCTGCATCATCTGCCTTCAGACTCTCATTTTCTCTCCTCCTTGACATTTCCTCAGTTTGTCACTTCCTTCTTTCCACATCTCTGATTGCAGGTGAGGGTTCATGTGATAGATGGCTCCTCCATATGAGGGACATTCCCTCCACATGAAAAACTAACTTTTCAGTTAAGGCAGGGTTCTAGCCTAGCCCGATCTCCTGGATATTCTGTTCTTTTTTGTGCAACGTTGTTGTTGCCGTGGTAGTTTTTTCTTTTTTAAAAATGGAACAGCAAGTCCCTACCTGCTGTGAGAAGCATGACAGGCCAGACGTGGGCGGGGGGGGGGGAACCACCTTCCTAGAAAGTAACCATTGTGCCTGTAACCCTATGAATAGAGCCCCCCATTGGAGCAGAAGGGCAAATGGGCCTTTTGGACTTTTGAGATTACTGTAGTGTGGATTCTGAGGGAAGAGCTGGACAGGGAAGAGAAGGAAAGAAGAGAAAAATATTTAAGTTCTCAAGTGAGAGGATTAGAAGTGAGAGAAAGAAGACAAGCAGGAAGATAAGAGAAGCAGGAATAGAATATCAACTTTCTTCAGGAAAAGAGTGGAGTGAGGGACAGGTCTGACCCAACTGCATTATTGGACTCTGAGGGTTTTCCCACTGTGTGTTGTAAATTATGTATGTGCTGGAATCATTTTAACCATTTTTTCCCCTTTCCCCCTCCTCTCAATTCTGGTTATATAGATTTGAAAGTAAGGGATAACAAACTGAGACTGAATCCAAATAAGATGGAGGTACCACCTAATGGCACAGAGGGGAAATGACTTGCTTAGAGAGCAAGAGGTTGCTGATTCGAATCCCCACTGTTATGGGAAACACCTATATCGGGCAGCAGTGATATAGAATGGTGCTGAAAGGCATCATCTGCACAGGAGGAGGCAATGGTAAAACCCTCCTATATTCTACCAAAGAAAACCACATGGCTCTGTGGTCGCCAGGAGTCGATACCGACTCAAGGGCACAACTTTACTTATTGTGCGGGGTCAGAACTCAGGAGACAATTTTGATTTTCTGGTTCTGAATGGGATCACACTTCCCCAGAAGAATATATGCCAGTTGCATCTCTTTCTTGAGATATACTACCTCAGAACAGTGGTACATATGCTGGTAACCTCCAGACATGACTACTGCAATGCACTCTATGTGGGGTTGCCTTTGTATATAGCCTGGAAACTGCAGTTGGTACAGAATGCGGCAGCCAGGCTGTTCTCCGGGTCATCTCGGAGAGATCATATTATTCCTACGTATATTAAAAGAACTACAGTGGCAGTCAATAAGTTTCCAGGCAAAATACAAGTTGCTGATTATAATCTATAAAGCCCTGGGTATCTAAGTGTACATCTTCTTCACTATGCACCCCATAGTTCACTGAGATCATTCGGAGAGTTTCATTTGCAACTGTCACCACCAGCCTGTCTGGTGGCCACACAGGACAGGCCTTCTCTGTTGCTGCCCCAAGACTCTGGAATGCACTCTCTGCTGAAATAAAAGCCTCCCCATCTCCGACAATTTATTTATTTGTTGGTTGGTTGGTTGGTTGGTTTAATTTCTATACCGCCCTTCCAAAAATGGCTCAGGGCAGTTTACACAGAGAAATAATAAATAAATAAGATGGTTCCCTGTCCCCAAAGGGAACACAATTTAAAAATAAACATGAGAGAGACACCAGCAACAGTCAGTGGAGGGATGCTGTGCTGGGGTTGGAGAGGGCCAGTTACTCTCCCTCTGCTAAATAAAGAGAATCACCACGTGATTAAAGGGTCTTTAAAGACACATTTACCAAGCGAAGCTTTTTAGCTAGACTCGTGGTTATAATTGTTTTAAGGTTTTGATTTCTGTTTTAATCTGTTTTATTTTGCTGTAAACTGCCCAGAGACGGAAGTTTGGGGCAGTGTACAAAGAAAAGAAAGAAACGAAAGAAGCTCACTGGACTCCCGCCTTTCCCCCTGAAAGAATTAGAGTGGGGTGGGACTGTACCACACTAGTCTGGGGTTTCACCTTATTATTCCTCACCCCTCCCACACCTAACTGAGCTCGGGCCCTACTATCTCATTCACAACTGGGGAGGTGCTGAGTGGGAAGGTGAGAGCAGTCTTCTTGCAGCCAGGTGGAGCAGTCTTCTTGTTCAGTCCAGAGGCTGCCTGTGGTGTGTCGCAGCCACAGCTGTGTCGGTCTGTCCAAAGGGAGTCTGCAAAATGGTGATCTAATGCTGTGGAACAGGGACTCACCCTGTTTCAGCAAGAGCAAACTACAGTGAGCATCTGAACTTCGGAACTAGCAAGCTGAGCCTTTGGATGTGAATGAAAATTGAGGCCATCAATTGCTTCATGTGACTTTAACCGGATTGGGGCCACTCTACACAGAAAAATGCATGGTTCAAACAATTGAGAAATTGCAGTTGTTTTATTGTTCATCATTGTTAATTCAGCCCCTTAGCACATTCTTCTTCTGATTGGATTGTCCTCTAGCTGACATCAGATGACCTCATTAGAAGACCCCTTGAAGAAGCCAAGAAAAATGAGAATTAATGTTATTTTAATGATGATATAGATATAGATATAGATGGTGTCTGTGTGTGTTCTCTCTCACACACATACTCTTTCTCTCCACACACACATAGACACACACACACCACACACACACTCATTCATTCACTTTAAATCCTGCAGTGTATTGTGGTGCATTGGTTTGACATTGTGTGTCACCACAGATTCCCTCTCAAGTTCAGATAAACCCTCTGTCCCAACAATTGCCCTATATAAAAATGATTATTATAAATATTTATACACCATTTTTCAACAAAAAAAGTTCTCAAAGCAGTTTACACTGCAAAAGAAATATTTGTATCATAAAGGGTATAATGGAACTTCAATTCACTACTATATATCGCACATCAGTTCTTGAAGAAAGTCTTGATAATGATGAGTAGCAATCCAACATCATGGCTGTTGCAGGGGTGAAATTGTTCCAAATGTGTGTGTTTTTGAAAGCTCTTGTTTCCATAAGATGGATGAACATACAAGCAATCTTCTACGCTGTAAAAATTATTCTGGATCTCTCTTCTGAGCTGCCACCCTTGTTGCTCAAAGTTTGTTAACATCTTTCAATTTGTAGCAGATGTGACACCTCAATTGGCTTTGTTCTTGAATATCATCAAAATATACCCCCTCTGAAAATGCTCCAAGTGCTGTAAACCAGTTTTAGCTGAAGTGTGAGGAATGGGTGCCAGCCAGCCTGGACAACATCCCAGAACTGAAAACTGCATCCAGTGCAGGTTATTTGGGTCATCAGAGGAGCTGGTCTTGTGGTAGCAAGCATGACTTGTCCCCTTAGCAAAGCAGGGTCTGCCCTGGTTGCATATGAAAGGGAGATTAGAAGTGTGAAGCACTGTAAGATATTCTCTTTAGGGTATGGAGCTGCTCTGGGAAGAGCAAAAGGTTTCAAGTTCCCTCCCTAGCTTCTCCAAGATAGAGCTGAGAGAGATTCCTGTCTGCAGCCTTGGAGAAGCCACTGCCAGTCTGTGAAGATAATATTGAGATAGATGGACCAATCATCTGACTCAGTATACGGCAGCTTCCTATGTTCCTTTTTCTAGGAAGCGTCTGCCTGGATGCATCCTTCTCCAGCCCAGTGTCCAGCTGAAAGACCAAGGCAAAGTGTGGCTGCCTCACTTGTAAAGCCAATGTAATATAGGAGGCTGTACAATGTCTTTACAGCTTATATGGCAGGAAGTTAAGATGGGCATTAATTAATAACTAGTTAATCCACCTGACTGACAGCAACCACTTTAGACTCGGTAGCTGACAGCCTGACTTCCTGACAAGAGGAAGTCCTATTGAAATTCGGTAGTCATCTATCTACCTATATAATTCTCTAAGGTGTACCCATGGCTAATCCAGTGTGTGGTAGCTCTCACAAGAGTTCGGGAGCAGCTGCTGGGAGCTCCTCGTGAGGAGGATGAGAGCTGCCAGCAGAAAGGGCAGTGCGGGGAGGGAAGTGGAGGAGGCGGCGTTGCCACTGTGAGTGGCCAAGCAGGCAGTGAAAATGGGGCCACCGGCCTCCTCACAAGGAGGATGAGAGCTGCCAGCAGAAAGGGCAGCAGGGGGAGGTTGGTCGAGGAGAAGGCGGCGCCACTGTGAGTGGCCGAGCAGGCAGCGAAAACAGGGCCCCTGGCCTCGTGAGGAGGATGAGAGCTGCTGGCAGAAAGGGCAGCAAGGGAGACTGGCTGAAGGGATGGGAGGAGAACTGACTGAGCCCTGAAATGGAGGGAGAGGAAGAGAGACCTAGGGGCGCAGATGCTCTGCGCCTGGGTCAGCTAGTTTAGAATATTCCCTGAGTATTGTAGTCCTGTTTAGCAGCTTAACCTGAATACCAGCCAGCATCTAAAACTAAGGATAAGGATCCCACAATTCTCATCGTTCTCCTGCATGTTTTGGATCCCTTCAGGATGGTCTTGAGATCCAATGTTTGCTGTCCAGTCCTGAAATAGTTAATATATAAGGCCTGTTGATAAGCCTAACACAGGCTGCCCTCTGGCTCCTCCTGAGGAAAGGCTTCAGCCTCTGAATCTAAAATAATTATTAGCTAACAACCCCATTTAAACAACAGTCAGGGAGAAACCTCTCATGTCTGAAATAGGCCTATACATTAACTACCAACCAGACTTAACCCAGTCAGGGTCTTCTTGAGAAAAAACCTCCCGCCACAGGCCCTGAGAACTGCACCTTTTAAAAACCATATATGGGCACTCATATGCTGCTTTATGGTCCCCAAGTTCTTAGGTTTCCAACCCTTAAAGGAGTGGGCAGAGGTGCTCTTACCCCTGGTCTTCCGGGCTGAAGTCCATGGCCTCCACAGCCCTTGGGGCCCCCTCAAATCCTCTTTAGAATATCCTCAGGTGTTGTGGTCATCCAGCCGAGCATGATGATGTTTAATTTGCAGGGGAGGTGGGCCTCCAAAGGCCTTTAGGCCCAGGCTCCAAAATTACCTAGGTGCACCTCTGATTGCATCCCATTGTTCAGCCCAGCCATGAGTCAGGGGGAAAGGGAGACGGTGGACGCCTGCTGTTTTTGTCTCAACCTGATCATTCGTGCGCCACCTCCATTACGGCCATGCAGACTGGCAGTGTGGAGAGGTCTCTCTCAGAGGACTCTGTGGCAGCCTCTGCCTTCAACGAGGCGTGGGCAGTAGCATCCGCAAGGAGTGCCTCCACTGAACACCTTGCAGGAGCTCGATTCTTCCGCAAGGCTCCAAAAACAGCAGGAAAAGCCAAGGGCAACAACAACCCGACCAAGAATTGCCAGGCCATCAGAGCAAGTCTGAGACTCAGAGGGTGGCAACCAAGGTGTTTCCCTCACCGAGCAACCTGAGTCTGCTCTGCCATCCACCTTGCAAGCCCCAGGTACACAAAGATCTGTGTCAGTTGGGGAAGGGGCAAGGGGTGCCGAGCCTAGCAGCAGGGCAGGTGTGAGTGCAGTTTTGGATGACGGGGATGCTGAGGAGGAGGTCCCTGAGCACCTGCAAGTGGTATTTATTTAAAATATTTCTATACTACCCCGAACATGTGTTTAGGCGCATTATGGCTGAGGAGCTTGGTAAATGGTCCCGCCAAAATCTCCCACCAAAACTGATGGTGGTGCATTACCCACAGCAAAGTCTGTGTCTAGTCACAGCACCACTAGGGGGCGCTCCAAGTAGAAGGGAAAATCTAAGTCACACCTCAGGTGATTCTCTAGTGAGTCGGGCCAGAAATCTCCCTCCCAGCAGGCTGAGAAGCCACATCCCGTGCACCATCCACCTAGCCTGTCACCCCAGGGTCCCATCACCCCTGCAGCACCCAATAACCCTGATGAGAACTCAGACACTGAGGACTTGGAGTCTGACAAAGAGGTGGGGGGACTTTCAGAGGATGAGGCAGACTTTGCACAAGCTGTGTCTCATAGGCCATGAAGGATTTTACAGTCTTGCCCCACAAGGCCAAAAAGATTTTAAAGTTAGAGGGCACCATCCTCTTGGTCCCTGATCAAGCTGAAGGGGACCCGGAGGTGCTACTAGTGGCACAAGCACAGGAGGTAGTAGTGCCAGGTCCACAATTATTTATGAATACAATTCAGGCCGAATGGGACAAGCCTGCCGAGGGCAGGGGCCCTGCCCCTTCTATCAGAAGCTACACTACCTAAGAAAGTAATGGAGAAGCTTAAGGTGCTTGTGGAAGTTGCCTCCCTGGTCTCCAGCATGGTGCTGCCCAAGGATGGGGAAAATCCATTAAAGAATCAGGAGGACAGAAAGTGTGATACTGCCCTCCACAGGTCACATGAGGTGAATGCCCTCTCCATATGTGCCTCTATGCTCTGGACTCGGGACCTGTTGCCTTTAGTCCCTGAAGAATGTTCTAAGCTAAGACAAGGCCTCAATAAGCGTAATAAGGCCGCGGCCTTCATGGGCAACTCATCGCTGGAAGCTACCCAACTATCTGCCCATGCTTTAGTATCTGCTGTTTCAGCTCGTAGGCTGTTATGGCTCAAAAATTGGCAGGTGGACAAAAAATCCCTCATTAAGCTAGCCAACTCTGCTTTTAAGGGGGAGAAGTTTGGGGAAGTCTTGGAGCCTGTCCTTGTTGAAGCCAAGGACAAAAAGAAGGCCATGCCCTCCTCATCCTTTAGGAGGACCACAAACCCATCAAGGTAAACATGTCCCAGTTCAAGACTCCCAAGTCCTCTTTTCTTTTTTGACAACCTAGGCAGGACCATTTTGCATGGTCCAAGCCAAGCAATTCCTTTTGTGACAGTGGAAAAAAATGCCCAGCCCTCTCAAACCTCCAAGCCTGGGTTTAAACATAATTTCAACCAATAACTTGAATCTCCTCATAGGGGGGCGATTACAACAGTTTGCTCAGGTCTGGGCCCAGACAATCAGGGATGCCTGGATCTCGCAAACTGTATTTCAAGGATATTCTTCAGAGTTTGTTTCACAGCCCCCAAACAGGTCCCTGCCTTCTTCCAAGTCAAGGAAGAAGGGCAAGCACTCACTAATGCTAGCTGTTATTCAGCATTTTTTTTACAGATCTGGGTGATAGAACCGGTACTCCCCTCAGAGCATCGTCAGGGGGTGTACTCCATCCTCTTTCTTGTCCCGAAGAGGAATGGGGAGTGGAGGTCCATCCTGGATATGAAATTTCACAACTGTTTTCTCCAGAAAAAGATATTCAGAATGGAGACTCTCCACTCTATCCTGATGGCAGTGCAGAAGGGGGACCTCCTCACTTCAATCAACTTGAAGGAGGCCTACCTGCATGTTCCAGTCCATCCTCAGGACAGAAGGTACCTACAATTTGCATACAGCGGGTTCCACTTTCAGTACCGGGCTCTCCCCTTTGTTTCTCGACTGCACCAAGAGTGTTCAACAACTCATGGTGTACTTGAGGACCAAGCGGGTTCATCTTCATCCTTTTTTGTACAATGTCCTCATCAGATCTCCATCTGTTCAGAAGAGATGTTCAGGACACAATTCGTTGCCTTCAGCAGTATGGATATGTGGCAAACTTTCAAAAGAGCTCCCTATCCCCGCAAACCAGCATCCTGCACCTTGGGGCCCTCATCAACACCGCAAAAGGGGAGGTCTCCTTGCCCCCACCACACTGTCAAAAAAATAGTCAGGGCTTGCTGGGCCCTACAACATCACCCAAAGGCCAGCTTCTTATCTCTCATCCCTTCCCTTTCACTCTCATCCCTGCCAATGGGCATTGCTTCCTTGGCAGGACAAAATAGCTCAGAGATCCCACTTCAGCATGGCCCTGAGCAAGGAAGTGGTATCGTCCATTCTCAAAGGGTTGTATTTTCTCTCAGTAGTTCAAATCCAGGTTATGATAGATGCCTGCCTAATGGGATGTGGAGCCCATTATCAGCTCTCCTGGGCACAGGGGACTTGGTCAAGGGAAGAAAGTGCTCACAGCATAAATTGGCTGGAGCTCAGGGCAATCTTACTGGCTCTCCAGGAGTTCCATCCTCAGGTCAGGCACCATCACATCCTAATCAGAACGGACAACACGACTGCGAAAGCAAGCCCATATCAACTGGCAGGGGGCACATGGTAACGGTCTCTGATGCAGGAGGCGGCCCTACTCTTCCTTTGGGCAGAGGCCCACTTGCTGTCCTTGGTTGTGGAGCATCTGAAAGGAGAGTTGAACTCAGTGGCCAACTGGCTCAGTCGGTCACAGATAGACCAGGCAGAGTGGTCTCTGAACCCTCAGACCTTCAATCATGTTGTGGCAAGGTTCAGAGCACTTATGGACCTGTTTGCCTCTCCAATAAACACAAAACTTCCTCGCTTCATGTCCAGGTACCACATGGCGGATTGACCAAGGGGGCTAGTTTTCATCCCCGTCCCCCCCGATGGCCATTATCCTACAGACTGTTCGCCGGGTTTGTGCCCCATACCTGGACATTCTAATAGCCCCTACTGGCCTCACCGTCCTTGGTTTTCAGACCTGGTGGAGATCTCATTAGAACTTCCCATGAGATTGGGGGCAGACCCTCGGCTTCTCAGTCAGGGGCCAGTCTTTCACTCAGACCTGGGGTGGATGAATCTGTTTGCCTGGAGATTGAACAGGGCTCTTTGATTAAAGATAGCTACTCTCAGGGAATGCTGGATACGGTGCTAGCATTCTGCAGGCCTTCTACCAAAAGCATTTACCACTTGGAAGGTTTTTGTTCAGTGGTGTAAGTCTGCTATTCTGTTCAGCAGTTTTCCTTTCAGGGTGGTCCATCTCCCTGGGGTTTTGTGCTAGTGATAAGGCAAATTCCTAAGGGTCTTCCCTTCGGGTTGTCATTTGTAGTTGTTGGTTTTTGTATGCCATTAGTACATTGAGTTTGAATCTGTTTGCGCTCTTTTTTCAGGCCTTTGAATCCTGGAGCCTGGGGGATTGATCCGTCCCACTGGCTCAATGTCTTCTTTTGATTGGCGCTGAGCAGGTGGGAGGAATAACCCATCCATGGACATACTTCATCCTCTTGAGGAAAATGACCTTTCAGGTAAGTGACAACTTATCAGGGGCATAGCTAGGGGAGGGGGAGCCTGTGTTCATCCCTCTCTCTGGCAGCCCCCCAGAATGTAGGAGATGATGAGGAAAATAGGGAGGGATGGAACTGGAGGGCCTTCAGGAGCTGGGGGCCTGTGTTCTTTGAACCCTTTCTCTCAATTATAGCTATGCCCCTGCAACTTATCATTCTCTCTACCACCAACTTTAGTGAGCCTGGCAGTGGGGGTGGAGTGGTGGGGAGCAGAAGGTAGGGAACAGCATCTGTGCAAAGGTGGGGATTACCAAGTTACCCTGAAAGATCATGGAAGCTGTGTTTTCTGAGTCCCTCCCATGTTCCTAAAGGGAAAGTTTCCCAAGTTCGGAGTGCCAAGAAGGTGGAGCAGAGCAGGAGGGAGCTGGCTAAGAAGTGTGGAGAGAGTGAAGCACCTTTTACTAGGATTTCCAGGTCTGGATGGTGAAACAAGTCAATATCCACCACCAAAAGAGTGGAAACAGAAGATGCTTTTCATCAAAAGAGAATATCCAAAAAGTCTCCACATTGGATAAAATTTGCATATGTTATTGGTATATGCATATTTTGATTAAAATTGCATGATTTGAGAATAAATACAGCTTAGCACTGTGAAGCTGATGACCAGGTGAGCTGTATGTCTGCTCAGTCTGCCGTTTAGGTGCAGCGTTCTCCAGGCCCCTGCTTCTTAACTGTAAATTCATCTCCTGGTTAGGTTTACCACACACACAGTCCTCTGTCCTCCTCCCCATGCTCTCAGCCTGCTCTCCTCAGCCAGGCTGGCAACTCTTGGCTCAAGGCAGGGCAGCCAGCTAGCTACCGAGCCACACTCGGTGCATGCTGGCACAGCGGTGCATGCACAGTCTCCCACTCGCTTCCTGTTCTCTACAACTACAAACATTTATAGGCAGCTTTTCAACAGAAGGTTTCACAGTGGGTTTCAAAGAAAAACAATAAGATGCTCCTCTGTCCCCAAAGGGCTCACAGTCTAAAAGAAACACGCGGTAACACCAGCATCAGCCACTGAAGGAATGTTGTGCTGGGGTTGGATAGGGCCAGTTGCTTTCCCCATGATAAATAGGAGAGATTTGCACCACTTTAAAAGGTGCATTCTACTTAGTTAGCAGGGGTAGCTGCTAATTGAGTAAAGTTAGTTAGCTAACTGCTAACTCCTCACTGCCGCCACCACCACATGAGGAAGCAAGCTGCACCTGCTGGGCCCACCTGGCCATGCACCTGCATTGCGTGGCTCTGCAACCTGCCACTGAAGCAGAACCTCAACTCTGGCTTCCCCATTGCATGGATTGTCAGTAGGAAGGGAAAAGAGACCGAGGAAGAGAAGCTGCTCATGTGAGCAAAGTGTTCTGCTCTTCAGCACTTCGGACATCACAGCACATTAAAATAAAGTTATTGGGTCTGCAAGTGGTCACGCTGCACTACTTGCTGCTTCTCTTTCCTGCCTTTCTACTTTGCCCTTGTGAAGAAATTTACTTGCTTACTCCAAACTGGAAGAGCACTCAATGAACCAATGGACCGGGACCAATAATACTAACCATCTATCCCTTTTAAATCTCCTTGCTCCCTTCTCTTTCCACTTTAAGTCTACATCTTGGTCCTTTCTCAGGTAAAGCCTTAAGCTAATTGACAATTCTGGCCTTAAGCCAAAACGCCACTACGTGAGACTCTAGTTAATACTGTTAGTTAAGATTTTATTGCCTCCCCACTAGTGTCCCCTCTAATAGGGATTCCCAGATGTTGCTGACTACAACTCCCAGAACCCCCAGCTGCAATGGCTTTTGCTTGGGGATTCTGGGAGTTGTAGTCAACAACATCTGGGAATCCCTGTTAGAGGGAACACTGCTCCCCACCAGGGATTTAATGGAGGGATGGAGTACCAGCACTTCTTGGCTTCTCTGGCTGTTGGGATGGGCATGGCCATAGGGACTATCATAGAGAGTGCCTACACTGCTGAATTTGCAACTACATCTTTTTATTTTCCTGTACACTGATTATTCCTAAATAAATCTGATTGTTCCATATTTCTGTCTCCTCCTCATTTCCAGACCAAAACTTTGCACAAATTGACACTTTAATGTAAGAATTCTGCTCTTCCTGCTCCACTAATGCTTGACCTGTATATTTGCTTAAATAAACCAAATACTACAAAGACACCATAAGTATCCAGTAATCGCTCCTTCAAGGAAAGCCAGGATCCAAGTACCACTACACTCCTTGAACTTCTCACCACTTGGCGAAGTGGGGTTGGTGGGTGCATAAGATACAGCAAGGTCAGTCACATGACTGATCCTGGGGTGGAGAGGTTGGCGGGGGGTGGACACAGGGTTGAACTTGGCTTTCACCCAGATGATCAGTTGTTCATTGTGTGGAATGTGGCTTGTGCTCCAACACGATCTACACTGCCTGAACTAGCACAGATCTCTGGAGTCTGGGAAATGAATTCCAACCTCCGGGTATCCCACAATGCACCATGTGATAAGCGCTGTGCATTGTGGGAACCCCTAACGAGTCAGGTGCTCTAGGTGCCCAACTCTATATGTGCTCAGGCTGCCTAGAGCACCCGACTCATTAGGGATCACATTAGTGTGTGATCATTAGGGATCACACACGATCTCAGCTCCAGGGTGGAGGGTGCACTCATGCCCTCTAACGCTGGTCAAAGGCTGGGTTCAAAACTTGGGCTTGGGGCCGAGGCAGCACCGGGATTGGGCTCGATCCCAGTGGTGCACATGGGCAGCCCAGCCCAGTCTGGGCTGCCCAAGCCTGGGCTTGGCTGCTCATGTGTTCAGCCTCAAGAAGTCTTCTACGTTGCAATTGCATTAGTATAGACTCATCACTTGCACCAGGCAGAGTACAGGCTCTCCAATTCCATCACTGCACCAGTAAAGGCCACATATATATTCTTGTCCATTTGAGGCATACCTTGCCAGAGAACAGGGCTGGAGTCTTAATATTACTGGAACACCGCACTGCATCTTTATATATGATTGTGTGCTAGTCTTTAAAAACTAAGGTTTGAATCATAATGCTAGGAAATGCTGCCCTTCCTAGTCATACCCAATTACCGTTTAAGAACACAATTTCATGGAAATGCCTCTCCAACCACAGAAATCGCAGATGCCTCATTTATACATTTTCTGCAAGAATAGGAATCTGCATGTATCTGTGTATGCTGCCCTCAAGAGCTGCCTTCTGCATTAAGAAAAGATGGGGAAATGAGGACAGCTCCTGCACAGAATTGACCCAGAGTGCCATTTTCAGTGAAAGATCTTTCTATTCATTTATATTACCAAAGCAGCCTACAGTGAAGTTAGTCTTAAATGATGCACACCTTGGATATATGTTGTAAATTACATGAAGGAAAGAGTTTTTTAAACAGAAAGGACCTCTGAGAATTCAAATGTGTGGTTTGGAATGAAAGAACAGTGCTTTTCCTCAAACCACATTATCATAGTTTACACAGTGTTGGTGTTTCTGTTGGTTTTAAAAATTGTCTCCTCCAGTTTTATCTTTTTACAATGAGCCATTTATGTGGCATACTTTGTCTCTGTGAATGGGCAGTACCACCCACTGTCATAGCTTCTTGGCACCAGGAAGTGGAATGTTCCACTGGGTCCCTTATTAAAAGAAGAATGCTGTTGCTTAGAAGCATCCCACGCTAACAAGTTAATAATTCCCCTGAGGCAGGTGGCAGAAGCAAAATGTGAACAGGGATTGTGTCAGATAGTTGTCCTGTTTCCCTCCTGCAGTAGGGGATTCATGACACAAGTTTGTCTAGCTTCCCAAAAGATGTTGCAAAATTTATTTATTTAATGTTCCATTTTTATACCATCTTTCATAAGACATCCCAAGGCAGTTTACAACAGTTAAAATACAATAAAATACCATGAAAATCACATTAAAAACCTGAAAATCAGTTAAACAGTAAAAACCATAAAACATCCCCCCCCCCCCGGAGGGGGGCATAAAAATGAGAAATGAAAGCAGGAAAGCTGAGAGACCCAGAAGCCCCTAAGGGGTAAAAGCCTGAACAAATAAAAAGGTCTTTAGGGGTGTGTGTGTGTGTGTGTGTGTGTGTGTGTGTGTGTGTGTGTGTGTTTAAAAGCAGTCACAGATGTCAAAGAACAGATGTTCACTGGGAGATCATTCCAGAGCCTGGGGTCAACAACAGAGAAGGCCCTGTCTTGCATGCACGACAATTTAGCCTCTCTCAATGTCAGCACACAGAGCAAAGGCCCCCCTGACAAACTTGTTGGGTGGGCAGAAACCATTGAGAGCAGGCAATCTTTCAAGTATCCAGGACCCAAACCATTAAGGGCTTTAAAGGTAATAACCAGAACCTTGAATTGGATCCAGAAACAAACTGGCAGCCAGTGCCTCTCTTTCAGAATAGGTGTAATATGCTCCAAGCGAGCAGTTTCAGAGAGAACCCTGGCAGCTGCATTCTGCACCAATGGAAGTTTCACGTAAAGTGCATTGTAGTAATTCAACCGCAACATGACCAAGGTATGGGTAAACATGGCCAGATCTGCCTTCTCAAGAAAGGGACATGGCTAGAAAAATACAAAAACCCCTCCATGTGCCACTTCCATGTGGTGAGAAAACTTGGTAGGTTGCTGAGCAATTAACATTGAGGCATGTTTGCACTAGAGGGGAAAAAACACCCCTTTCCCAAGTTAAAAATCCACTGAGAGACAGGTAAAATACAAAGAGCAAAAAGAGAAAACTTTATTCAAAATACTACAGACTGCTTCAGTCTGAGGCTTTCTCAGCTTTTAGTTACCGGTAAAGATACTCATTGGTAACAAGAATACTTTTTAAAAGCACCCCTGTTGCATGAACAGGGGATATAGGAACCTTTAAGAGCATCTTTAAAGATTACAGAGACTTTTGCAGCACCCCTGGATGGATAGAAAGGGCACAGGCTAGTGCTTCTTAGTTTGTTATGCTACAGATAAAACTAAATAGACCAGTTGTAAGTATATGCAAAGCACACCAAAGTAAAATAAGAAGTCTAATGCGAGCTAACTAGCTTTCTGCATAGCCAATTGATTTCTAAAATTATTTTCCTTCCAAGATAATCCACTCCTTCTCTACATACACCATACCAACATGGAAAACCACTTCTGCAATTATTTGAAAAGCAGTTTGGACTCAGAAATCCATGCATATGCCCTAAAAGAACTTTCTGGCTTCTTATGCCAGTTTCTCATCTACTTAGTCCTGTCTTACAGTTTGCTGTTCCTGTTGGAGATGGAGTTCCAGTGCATCGACCTTTTGCACCAACTTTCCTAATGACCACTAGGCGCATTAGGAGTAGAGGTAGCTAGTAAGGGTCTTCTCTACCAGTCCTTGCTTTCCTCTGCTCTATGACCCCAGCTTTGACTTCTCCGGTACTTCCTGTAGTGAGTCGGTCCTCTTCCTTTCCTTCTAGAGAAAGATGGAAACATCTCTCCTTCTCTTCATTATATAGTGGATAGATAGGACAGGTCTTTCCTATCCTAAATGTATTTCACTAATAAACCTTATTAGTTTAGACTCTACAGTGATCTCCATGCATATTACTTAAATAGCTGCAACAACTAAACTCTGCATTCTGTAATTGGAGCAGAAGCTTCCTTGGTGCTTTGATAAATAATCATAAACGCCAACAGTTCCCTCCAATGTTTTCTGGCATGTCATTTTGGTAATGGGCCATAATGCTTTGCATACAGATCAGAAAGCAAGGAAGAGAAAGCCAAGGTTTCATTTCTTCCCTCCAAACAAACACAAAGAATCCAATAAAATATCAGACTTACCAACAGCCAGGCAGCCTGCCTGCTTTCTATCCAAAATGGTGATTGGATTCTTCTGAGTAGTGTTTTATAGCTGCCTTCCTCATACACACAAGGAAATCTTAAGTAGATTTAACTAAAGTTTTATTCAGCAACAACTCTATTTTCTCCTTCCCTTTTCCTCTTGACTACTCTTCCACTCTCTCTACAAGATTCCCCTTGGGAAGTTCAAACACACTGTAAAATGTTACTGAATAGAATATAACAAATACTTACAAGAAAAAAAACTTCCCCACCCTTTGGGCACTCTGATTGGCTGCCTGAGTCAATCAGCAAGATGCCTTCTGATTGGTGCTCTGGCTCTTTTAAGCTCCACCCACCTTCTGAAAACAAAGGCAAGCCTTGTAATTGTAATTGGCTCCTGCCTCATTAATACTCAATTTGCTGGTCAATGACCGAATAAACTTATAACTCATTAATACTCAAATTTGAATAACTCTTTGTGTTCTTATTGGTGTTTGCAACATTCTGGTACCGTAGCTCACCCTACATAAACACTGGGGCCAGGCTGCAGGCAAGGAAGAAGCACAGACAGGGTGGCAGTCAGAGAAATGGTTACAGAAGACATATAGAGGAGGTTAAATGGCTGACAAATATTTTCAGGTGGGCACCACCCACTCTGCCCTCAGGTAAGAGCCACCACTGTTACAAAGGCACCCCTGCCCACCACCTCCACTTGAGCATCCAAAAGTAGAGCCAGGTCTAGCAACACCCCCAAGATGTGCACTTGCTCTTTCAAGGGGAGTACAACCCCATCTAGAGCTGGTTGAATCACCTTATCATAGGAACATAGGAAGCTGCCATATACTGAGTCTTCCCAGAGCGGCTTCATCCCCTGAGGGGAATATCTTGCAGTGCTCACACATCAAGTCTCCCATTCATATGCGACCAGGGCAGACCCTGCTTAGCTATGGGGACAAGTCATGCTTGCTACCACAAGACTAGCTCTCTCTCCCAATCCCCCCCCCTCGGATTTTTTCCTTAATCCCGTATTCGATCCTCAAAATATTTACTGTATCTACCCACTTCAGTTTGGACTCTGGGGCCCCTTTGCTTTTACATTCAGAGATGAGTAGGCATGAGAGTTGCTGGCATTCAGGGTCCATCTTAACAAATATACTTTTGTCAGCATTTAATTCTGAGCCCGTTATCTTGCCATATTCCCAGAAGAGGTCCAGTATAACAGAGATTTCACGTTCATCTGATAACAGTAATGTAACATCATAGGCATGAGCTACAAATTTTACCAAAAACTCAGAATACAGTTCTGAGGGGACAGGTGGTTCAGCCATCCCATCGCTCTCCCTCCTCTCTCCCGGGAAGATCTCGCAGGGCGGCGGGATAGAGACCGAGAGTCCTCACAGACGGGGTTCTCTCTGAATCCTGATCAGGATCGGATCCAGGGCAAAAACATAAAGTAATGGGCTCAGTGGGCATCTTTGGTGGACACCCGAATGCAAAGCGATTGAGTCACCCCACCATCCATTAATCTGTGGTGTCACCTTTGCATTCGTATAGAGCAGCTGTATCCAGGTAACAAAGAGGGGTGGTATACCTTCAGCTTTCAACAATGGCTACAGGCAATTGTTAAGCAATTGTTCATCAAAGGCCTTAACTTGGTCTAATAAGAGGAGGTGACCTTTCCAACTTACATTCTGTATAGAGTAAAAATGCTCTCTCAGCAGACACACTGAGTCTGTCATCTTTCTTCCCAAGATGGCGCTTGTCTGCAAGCTGTGGACCAATATAGGGGCCACTTTCGCCAATCTATTATTTACGATTTTGGCAAAGATCCTGTAATCGATATTTGTGAGGGTTATCGGCCTCCAGTTTTGTGGTAAAGTAGTGTCGCCTTTCGGGAGGGGAGGAATTAAGAGGCCGTCCCCAAATGACCTGTTTAAACGCCCATTGTCTAAGACAAAATTAAATAATTTTGCTAAGACTGGTAGTAGCAGGTCTGCGTAAACCTCATAGAAAGGCCATGTCAGGCCATCATGTCCAGGGGCCGATGCGTTCCTTCCTGCTCAGATAACCGCTCTGACCTCTTCTATCTTTACAGGATGGGTCAAAGAGCCCTTTTCTTCTTCAGTGAGGGACTAGCCGAGACCATATTCATTCAGGCCACAAAACCTATCCAGATAAGATTGAATGTCCTTTACAGAAATATCTTTCAATGCATACAAGTTTGTATAAAACCGGGCTATGATCTTTAACATATCGTGTGGGTCGGCCTTTAGTGGGCTACTTCCATCTGATCGCAGGACTTGGAATGTCAAACTAGATACATGCGTCTTGTCCTTTGTCCACTCCCCTTTTTCAACTATAGACCCTTTGTAGCGATACAGCTTATTTTCCAAATGCCTGTGCCACAGCTCATTTTGAAATGTCTTGATTGTCTCTTTGTAGCGGCGGTGTGATTCCATGTCGAGGGGTTCTCCCCTGTTCATCTTATCGACAATCCTCAGAAGTTGGGTGATCGCTTTCTGATAATTTTTTTACCCCTATCTTATATGTCTGGCCGGTTACTGTCCTAGTACAGCAGCCTACCCTCTTTTTAAATGTCTCCCAGACTCCCAAAAGTTCATCTTCTGCCTCTAATAGCCGAGGGATCTGTCACTTCAGTTCTGATAAAATAACACCTTTGAGATATTCATTACTTAAAATTTTAGGGTGTAATCGCTACAAGGGTTTAGCACGTGGAATTTCCTCAGAGAGATTACAGATAAATCCCACAGCTGCATGGTCTGACCATGGGGTAAGTACTAGTTTACACCTGTAGACTTCAAAAGGGGGGAGGCGAGAGTCTATTTAGCTGGCTAGCTGATCTCAGGTGGTAATATGTAAATTTGACTCCAGATTTAAGTTTATGTCTATACTGCGATTAAAAAACCTCTTCATGGCGGATTAGAAAAAAATCAAAATCATTATATACACCCAAGGCCTTATCATCTAAACCTAGAGTCTCACTCAGAAACCTCTGGAGAGCTTTTTCCTCACTCGTTAGAGAGTGATTTAAGGGGGAGATGGAAGGCCTCCCGAAAAGGCTCTCCTGTCGCTTGGCTGAGCTCTATTATTAAAATCCCCTACAATCAGGAGGTGGCGCTTGGTGTCACATATATCTTTCTGTTTAGCCAGAAGAGCCTTCTCCAAGATAGGGCTGAGAGAGATTCCTGCCTGCAGCCTTGGAGAAGCCGCTGCCAGTCTGTATAGACAATACTGAGCAAGATGGACCTATGGTCTGACTCAGTATATGGCAGCTTCCTATGTTCCTATGTTTAATCCTCATGTGTTTTAATATACTTTCCCTCCCTGCTTATGTTTTGCATATGTTACTATATATTAGGTTTTTAATCTATTATGCTTGGGTATACTTTGTAATGTGTTGTGGAAAATGTCAAAATTCAATTTAAAAAAAAATTTTTTTTAATGTACTCTGGAAGTATAGAGAAAATCAGTATAAAAGTTAATTAGGAGGTATGGAAAAAGTTGATGCAGATGTTCTTGATTAGCTGCATGCTGTTACTTTTGTTTCTAATAGTATGGTTTGTCCAATTTATTGTTACAGATGAAAGGGGTCTCTTCTATTTAGCAGAGTGGAAAAATAGTGGGTTTTTTCAATATGTTGTAGTTGTTCCAGTTTATTAAGACTTTCCCCCATCACCAGCAGGGATTTCAGATCAATTTCCTTGCAATTTAGCAAGAATCTACCAAAAGGATTAGCGTTTCCTAGCAACAAGTTAGGAGCATCTGTATTGATATTGATTTTCTGTGTGACAGTTACATCATTTTGATGAATTCTTCTCAAAGTCCTGTGATGCTATATTAAAAGGGCGGAAAACAATAATTATCAACTAAAAAGTCTAACACTTTATAAATTCTCTATCCTTGAACTATGCAGCCCTATCCTATTCATGTTTACTCAGAAATAAGGCCCACTGCATTCAACAGGGTTTACTCCCAACTAAATGGACATGGCAGCCCTGATGTGGCAATCCCAAAAGATCAAGGCTTGCTCAAGATTACTTGCTTTCTCAGGTGAGGTTGGACAGGACAGGGATGTTCCCATGAAAACTGAGAACATGCTCAAGTCCCCCTTTGCAGCAGAGGATTCTGGGATACTCTAGGTTTAGCAGAGAAGTTGACCATACCAAAAGTGATACAAGAGTCTGGACTTGTACACTGCTTCTGGCAAGGCTGTTGATGGTTACCTCTTCAGCTGTGTCCCCTGCCAGGTGGTTTGTTGTTATGGTCAAGTCAGCTCTGCTAGGGGAGCCTCAAGATTTCTGCTCAGCAACACCTCCTACATATTTGTCACTATTTAACATGAGAAAAGATTTGTGTATGTTCTCTTAACCATGCTCAGCCATGCCTCCCTTAACCAAAATACTTGGGGAAACATTGCTTTGTATGTTTCTCCCTGTGATGGATCCTGTATCTGCTGCCACCATTTACCATCAATAGTCCTCTCCTATCATACTTTATTATTTATTTATTTCTATACCGCCCAAAACGCAAGTCCTCAATATCTTTTGCACTTGATAGCAGGGAAATGTTATAGGCATGGAGTGTTACTCCAATAGACAAAGTCCCTCTCCCCCTGCCAGCCTTATGTCAATAATTGTCCCTTCCCCTTTCGTGGCGGCCATACAGGATGGTCTGGGTCATAAGGAAGGCTGGTGGGGGGGGGAATCTCTGAAGACCCCCCCGGTGGCCTTGGAGAAGCCCCCCAGAGGAGGGTAAATACCCCCCCTGGCAGCCTCGCGAACCCCCCCAACAGCCAGGGGGTGGGTGGGTTGGTCTGGGCTTGAGCAGAACTAGAGGTGGTTTGGCTCGACCCCAAACCATCCAACCGGTTTGCATATCCCTACCAGCGGGCAGCTCCGAATAATATCCTAGTTTCCACATTTTGCACTAGCTGCAGTTTCCAAATATTTTTCAAGGGCAGTTCCACGTAGAACGTGTTACAGTAATCCAGCCATGACGTGACTAAGGTGTGGGTAACAGTGGCCAGATCTGCCTTCTCAAGAAAGGGATGCACCTGGCGCATGAGCTGAAGCCGTGCAAAGGCACCCCTGGCCACCGTCTCTACCTGAGCTTCCAAACGTAGAATTGGGTCCAGCAGTACCCCCAAGCTGCGCACTTGCTCTTTTAAGGGGAGTGCAACCCTATCCAAAACCAATAGAATCTCCTCATTCTGATTGGCTCTCCTACTGACCAACAGTACCTCCGTCTTGCCCGGATTCAAGCTCAGTTTGTTAGCCCACATCCAACCCATCACAGACTCCAGCCCCCGATTCAGGACATCCACTGCCTGCCTAGGATCAGATGATAAGGAGAGATAGAGCTGAGTGTCATCTGCATATTGCTAACAACTCAGTCCAAGTCCCTGTATGACCTCTCCCAGCGGTTTCATGTAGATGTTAAACAGCATGGGGGACAAAACCAAACCTTGCAGGACCCCACAGGCAAATGGCCATGGAACCGAGCAGTAATCTCCCAGCACTACCTTCTAGGCTTTTCTCCCAAGAAAGGGCCGATGCCACTCCAAAGCAGTGCCTTCAATTCCTATACCTGAGTGGTGATCCAGAAGGATACCATTGTTAATGGTATCGATTTCCAGAACAGCCCTTGGGAAGTTTCCAGTGTTCAGAACTGGTGACTCTGTTGAGGCCCTGGTTAAACTCTGGACTGTGGAGACAGCCCAGGTTATTGACATGGTCATTCCTAAACGACCTTCCCAGCTTATTCCGTTCCCCTTCTTGATTCTCCTTGAAGCTTAAAGAGTCTGACTGAACATGGGCTAGAGCCCATTTCTGGGACTGCTCCATGGTGGTGCGGGCGGCTAAGAAATGTTTTTTCTCTGCCTCCATTGCATCTGCACAGTGTAGGCCAGTGTAGCTGTTTCGTGTGGCAAAGTCACTGCTTCACACAAGCCCCCTGTGACCATCAGCAGCCTGCTGTGACCAGTTTGCTTCATGGATAAAGTCACTTGCATTTATGCCGATCTGCAAGGGTTCCAAGATTCCAGGATTTTGGCAGTTCCAGGAGACGTGCCTGGGCAACCATCTGGTCCAATTGTGATGGATTATTTCAGTTAGTACAGCATGAGGAAGTGGACAAGATCCTAGGAAGTGTATGGGCAACATCATGCGCTCTGCACCGTTGCCCATAATGCCTAGTAAAATCAATAATTTTAAGAGAAGGAACAGGTAGGTGTCTGGAGCCAATTATTAATGAAGGCCATGGTAAGAACACTATTTAAAAGGCCCTCCCTTTATTCCACCAACCTCGATAACTATCAGTCTATTTCAAATCTTCCATTTTTAAGCAAGGTGATAGAACGTGTAGTCTCTGTGCAGCTGCAAAAGGTCTTGGATTATATGGACTATCTAGACCCTTTGCAATCTGGCTTTCGCCCTGGGTATGGGACTGAAACTGCCTTGGTCGCTCTGGTGGATGACCTACACCAAGAACTAGACAGGGAGAGTGCATCCCTGTTGGTTCTGCTGGACCTCTCAACAGAATTCAGTACCATCAACTGTGATACCCTTCTGGATTGCCTACCTGTTATAGGGATTGGGGCAGGGGGTACATTTGAGTGGTTTAGATCCTTTCTTGGGGGGGATATTCCAGAAAGTGATGCTGGGGGACTTCTGCTCAACATCTTGGCCTCTGGGATCCCGCAAGGCTCAGTATTGTTCCCTATGATGTTTTAAATCTACATGAAACCGCTAGGAGAGGCCATCAGGAGGTTTGAACTGAAGTGTCTTCAATATGCAGATGACACTCAGCTCTACCTTTCTCTGACATCAGATCATAGGGAAGCAGTGGATGTGCTGAACCGGGGGCTAGAGGTGGTGATGGGCTGGATGTGGGCTAGCAAACGGAGGTTAAATCCAGACAAGATGGAGGTGCTATTGGTCAGCAGAAAGGCCAATCGGGATAGAAGGATAGCTGGTCTTGTGATAACAAGTGTGACTTGTCCCCTTAACTAAGCAGGGTCCACCTTGTTTGCATATGAAAGGGAGACTTAATAGCACAGTAAGGGAGCACGGTAAGATATTCTCCTTAAGAGATGGAACTGTTCTGGGAAGAGCTGAAGGTTCCAAGTTCCCTCCCTGGCTTCTCCAAGATAGGGCTGTGAGAGATTCCTGCCTGCAACCTTGGAGAAGCCACTGCCAGTCTGTGAAGACAATACTGAGCTAGATAGACCAATGGTCTGACTCAGTATATGGCAGTTTCCTATGTTCCTACGACAGATTGGGAAGAAAAAGTAATGCTTAAAATCACCATGTGGAAAAAACTGAGCCTTGCCATGTACCAGAAAGCGGTTTACATCCGGACTTACCTGGTACTCCTGGTGCACAACCTGGCAGTAGTCTACCCTCCTCTGCTCGATCTCCTTTGGAGAGTTTAAAACCAGGTCTTTCGTCTAGTATGTCACACGGTGTGCTTTCCTTTGGCCCGTGTGGTAGCATTTAAGGAGGTTGAGGGGGGAGGCCTAGCTCTACCAGCCCTGCACCCCTATTTTGTGACTGAATTCGTGTCCTAAATTTTTGGAAACTGGATTTTCATGAATGTCCATAACATGTCCAACCTCCTGCAAAAAACCTGGGTTTCACTTTTCACTCTACATTGGCAAAAGTCAACATGGGGCATAGTGTGGTGGGAGAAGGTTCTTTCAATGGTAATATTACACAAGTATTGAAAAGGGACCACCTGGACTACTTGAGAGATTTGTTATTCACACTAAAAAAATAGAAGGTTGAACTGGATCTATTTAAAGGATTCTCCTCAGTTATGCAGCTAAGGATAACAATTTATGGAGAGATTCTAGAAGTGGTCTTTTTTAGACCCGATTTAGAACATAAACACTACAAACACCACACTTCACAGTACTTGTTGTAACCCAATCACCATATCGCTCTGTTTAAGGAGAAAAAAGTCCCTTGTCATTTATGGGAAACAAGGTGGCGCTTATACCACGGCTCCCAGAGGACCAGCAAGAGCATCTCAAAATCACCTGCCAACAGAAGGCTAGTGAGCTAGGCACGACATTCAAGGAAACCCATTCACATTTCTTAAAAGAGTGTGTGGTAGCCAAAAGAGTGTGGCAGGGAGTAAGCAAGCTGTTGGAGTGGCCCGATTTTGAAAAACAGACTTGGGAAGAGCTAAACTTGGGTTTGAGCAATATAACCTCTTTTCAGGGTCCCAGAAAGAAGCCCTCAAGGAAACGGGATGGAACAGGTGCCCTCATACTAGGGAACTGGAACGTTCCCCTTCTTGTAATCAGGTTAGTAAACCTGTATGTCATTTATGCAATGCTCCTGCACAAGAACAGGGAGGGAAGACGTGACCAAGAGGTTCACGTGGATAGGTCTGTATGGTTATGTGCAGAAAGACAAGTGTATCTCTTCTAAACAGCAATGGGACAAATTGTGGAAATGGACATCACCACCACCACACCCAATTACCTGATGTGCCTTGAAATTCCCCCGCTCCGAGTTACAGAACTGCTGGCACATACTTTATAATCCTGTTGGTTACCAAATCCTTGTGTGTAAATCTTTGTATATATGATGTACACACAACCACTTTGTATTTAATTGTGCTTTGGTAACATACTATATGCTTTGGTAGTTTGTTGGTTCAATAAAAAATCTTGTTGTCCTATCTTGGAGATGCCAGGGAAGGAACTTGCAGCCTAGATGCTCTTCCCAGAACAGCTCCATCCCCTAAAGGGAATATTTTACAGTGCTCACACTTCCAGTCTCCCTTTCGTATGCAACCAGGGCAGACCCTGCTTAGCTTAAGGGGACAAGTCATGCTTGCTACCACAGGACCAGCTCTCTTCCCCAAAGGGTTCATACTTTACTTTACTGCAAACAAAATAATATTTATGAGCTGGATGACATCAGTAAAGCAATATAATTTTGTAGTAATTAGTATACCTACATGGTACACTTTTAATGCTGCTTTTACAGTTTGGATTATCATTATGATCATCCCTAGTTTGTTCATCTTTCTACTGACACTGTTTATGCTACTTATCTCCATATGGTGCTCTTACTCTGATTTGCTTGGCTTTGGACTTTTCTAAGATGACTGATACTCATTTCTGCAACTTGAAACAAATGTAGATGGCATTAAGTGAATTGTTATTGTTGCTATTTTCAGTGGCTAACATGATGAGGAAAATTATTTAAAGAAGTCCCATTGAAATTAAAAAGGCATTTGGCTGGGAATGAGGGGGATGTTACAGAACAGCTTTTGTCAGCTATTGGAGAATTTTTGGCAGTTAGTACAACCAACTCTGTTGGTTGTTCATTTAGGGGGAAATGATTGGGCCCAGAAAATTGGTTTGCTAATTCAGCAAACCAATGAAGATTTTCTACCATCAGAAGTTGGAATCCTAGTGTCATTATATTGTGAGCAGATATGTTGCAGTGGAGAGTCTGTATGGGTGCCCACAAGCTGGAAGGGATAGAAAAGACCAAGCGTAAAATTATCAGGGATATGGGCAGGGTGGCTGAGGACAGAGGTGCACCGAGGTAATTTTGGAGCCTGGATCTAAAGATCTTTGGAGAGCACGCCCACCTCAAGTTAAGCATCAACCCCCTACAAACACACTGTGACACATGCAATGTTTTAAACACATATTGAGGGCACAAACAGCAACTGAACTCACAAGAATGTAAGAATATTAAGCAGCTAGATTTATGCAAATATGCATTAGTAGAAACATTTCAACACACAACTTAACATATTCCTATCCCACATATTTATTTCCCCCCTTCCCCCTCTGTATCTAAAGCAGAGGTCATGCTCGGCCACCTGGCACAGGTGATCGTCATGCTGGGCCACCCGGCACAATATGGGCCCACAGCGCAGCAACCACACACCCCAGGACTGACTAAAGAGGATTTGAGGGCCCACAGGGGGTGGAGGCCTTTGATGTTGCCCCCTAAGTCCAGATATCACCTCTGGCTACAGATGGAGTCTTTTTGTTCCACCAATGAGGGATCACTCATTCCTCCCCTGAATTGTTTAGGGCCAATTTGTCCTCTGCGGGTTGTGACTTGTATTTAGCTCACCTGCAGCAGGGGCTTGCTGAATTTTCAGAAGGTGGAGACCAAGCAACAGCCTTCCCCTGTGGCAGGTTCAGTGCAAGCTGGGTATAGGATTAGTGAGGCTTTCCTTTGTGAGCATCCTTGGGCTAGTTTAAAATGGGGGAGTTGTTAATCAGTCCTTGGAGGCTGTGCAGCTCAGGGAGATGATTTGCACTCCTATCTGCTTCGGGAGCTTCACAAGCCATATAGCTTGTGGGCAGGGGGAGCCCATGAAAGAGCCCTGATCTTCCAGGGTTGGCAAAGAGGAGAGGAGTTGGAATCCGCATTGCCGATTCAAAGCTCTGAGCCAGGGCATGTCACCCAAAAGGATTGTGGGGAAGGACACATTTTGTCTGACTTCCAGCCGAAGTTAGATCCACAATGCATGAGGGCTAGCGATGTATATGAATCTGTTCGGCGTTCCATTCAAGGAATGCCAAACAGGTTTGGAATCCCCGCATTTGAACCGTTTCGAATGCAGGGGTGACTTTAAGGCTCAGGGAGGGTGCTTTTACCTCCCCCGCCACATTTCCCCCTCCGGCACTGCTTTAAAAAATGCTGGAGCAGGGCGGCTGTATACCCTCCTGCCACCCTGGTCAGCATAAAACTGGAAGTGGCGAGCATGTGGCCGCCCACCACTTCTGGTTTTCACGCTGACCGGGGCAGCAGGAGGGTATACAGTCGCCCCATGCCAGCATTTTTTAAAGCAGCACCAGAAGGGGAAATGTGGCAGGGGAGGTAAGAGCACCCTCCCTGAGCCTTAAAGTCACCCCTGCATTCAAACCGGTAAGAGCACCCTCCTCGTGCCTTAAAGTGTCCCCCCCCCAGCCTCCCAGGTGTGCACGGAACCAGTTCTGTGCACACCCCTAATCAGGACTGAGTTAAATGTTTAGTCCTTAAAATTATTACTAAAGTTGTGGCCCTTTACTCAATGCAGTTGTTTATTATTTATTTATTTATAACATTTATATACTACTCTCCAAATGACTCTGGGTGGTGCATAGCAGCAAAAATAAAACCTGTGAATCAGTCATTTAAAAACAAGCATTATAAAACAATTTAAAAACAGTATAAGACCATTAACAATTAAAACATTTAAAACAGTTTAAAAAAAAACAACACCCTGGAAAACCAGGCCAAACAGGTTTTAAGGGCTCTCCTGAAGGCCAACAATGAACTCAAGCTACAGATTTCTGCTTGGAGTGCTTTCCACAACCCAGGAGCAGCTACTGAGAAGGCCCGCCACCAGATGTACCAGTAGTAACTAGAGACAGACCTCCTCAGATGACCTTAACATCCGGTGGGGATCATGCAGAAGATGATTTAGTGTTTTAGTGCATCATTACTTCAGGTGTAGGGGCAATGGTAATTTGTGGACAGGCTTTGTCAGCTAAGTGGAAGACATTTGCTTCAAATAAAAGTTGTGTTCTATGCCAGACCTCATTTCTCAGTTTTTATGTATGAACTCAAGATAATTACATAAACCTAGGTGCCTGGATATGTAGGGTAGCAGGAAGAAAGTGAGGTGCCCACCACATTCCCATTATGTGAGAGAGCCTGGCTTTGTGGGCTGGGCAGAAAGAAAGGGAGGTGACCATCAGACTTCCCATGTTACTCAGAGCTTGGGTAGGGCCAACTACCACAGGACACATTCAAAGAAGTTCCACACACATTTACAAAAACAGAAACAAGAATTCTTCTCACAAAATCAGTCTACATGTATGAAGAGAGGAAGAAGAAACCTGATTTTCTGAACCTGCTCTGAAACGAAGAGTGCGAGTTTCTTTCCCGTTGCCGACCTTTGCTTCTGTTCTTTCCATGCACTCATTGCCATAATGTGGACTTTGGATGAACAAATTTGGCTTTTCGTATAGCTGGGGAGAGGTGATTGAGAGGGGTGCTATGTATTTTGGATGATTGCCATTTGTTGCAGCTGATAAAAAAAATATTATAAAACTGCACAATAATTCATGTATCAGAGTTTGGGGCAGCAGATTTGGACAATTTACTAAGGAAATTTGGAATTATAGAGGGGTAAGACAAGATTTATACTAGCTCCATTGTTGTTCAATCTGTATATAAATTCCCTTTTGACCAAATTGGAACATTACCCTCCTAAACTAGCTGATAAACATTTCACAGCCCTTCTATATGCTGATGATGCAGTTATTATTCCACAAACCCAAGTAGGTCTAAGACAAGTGCTGCGTTTCTTAGATGATCACTGTAAGATGAACTCTCTGGAAATTAATTGTGACAAAACAAAGATCATGGTGTTTGTGAAACACCCAGAAACGTTTTAAGTGGTCACTAAACGGATCCAGATTGGAGTAGGTTAGCCAATTCAAATATCTTGGAATAATCTTTCAGGCTTCGGGTGCCCGAATAGTGCATTGAGATTATATTGTTCAGACTGCGAAAAAGAGTGCCTACTCGATTCAATCCTTCTATTGATCCAGAGATGCCCAATTCATCCCTGCAGCTATTAAATTGTTCGATGCCAAGGTTTGTTCACAGTTATTATATGGTATACAGTTGGATATATATACTCCCTTTAATAAAGTGGAAGCTATTCAATCCAACTTTCTTAAAAATATATTTCAGGTCCCCAGTTGTGTTCCTAGAGCGGTCCTTTGCCTTGAAGCAGGGATGATTAAATTAGAGGCTAGGGCCTGGATTTCTATTTTTGATTACTGGCTCAAGTTTATATTTAACCCTACAGGTCTAACTCCATTAATACTAAAAGATTCATACCACTCAGGTTGGGAAAAAAGAGTGGAGGAAAGGCTTTTCTATTATGGTTTCTCCTCAGCTGCCATATTAACTTTTAAGTATGATACTGCTAGATCGATGAGAAAAGAAAGAATTTCTGACATGGAACGTCAATCTGATCGGGGAGCTATTTCAGCTAATGTATTTCTGGGTAGTCAGATTATGAGACAATCCCCTGCTAAATATCTGTCCCAACTAACAGTGCCTAAACTTCGTAGAGCCATGACTCTAGCTCTTTGCAATGCTTTGTGAACAGCAATGCTAGAAGGCAGATATTACGGTATCTTTCAGGAAGATCGTGTATGTCCCTGTGGATCGTGGGAGATTGAAGATAAGGCTCATGATCTCTTGTATTGTCAGCTTTACAGAGATAGCAGATTTAAGCTTATTTTTCTTCAGAACTTGCTTCATATCCAGACCTTGATGATAATTCTCATTTAACCCTTCTTTTAGCTGATCAGATTGAAGCCAGATTATATTAGGTTGCCAAGTTTTGTTATATTGCTGGCAGAATTTGACTGGAAGTTACCAACAACACCTAGTTTGCAGAAGAGTATGCATAATAATGAGAATGATAATTGTGCTATTTCTGATGTGATTGTAACATTGTTTTGTGGCTAATAGACTCAGTAGTTGTGCTATAATTAGCTGCTTTTATTAATGTTAATTGCTGTCTTATTACAAGTATGTGTTTATAAATTTTGTCTTACTACTTATTTCTAAATTTGTTTTATTTGTCTTTTTTCTGGTCAATGACTGTAATAAAGATTGATTGATTGATTGTATTAAGGAATTATTTTCCCATGAATCTGGTGATCCCATATCCCAGAACCATCATTCGACTGTGCAGTAGAACAGGGATTTTCTTGCTGAGAACCAAGCTTTATTAAAAACGTTTCTTTGCAAAGGAAGTAATTGCAAGCAGAAATTGCAAGCCTTCAAGAGAGCACTAAAGACTTACTTGCTTGGCCTGGCCTTCCAAAGTTTGTAAATTGTTCTTAAATATTTTTAATTAGTTTTAAATGGCTCTGAACTGTTTTAAATTTGTTTTTACATTGTTTTAAGTAGTTTGTTTTAAATGGTGCTTGTTTTTGATTTTACTTATTGTGCACTGACCAGAGCTCTTGGATGGGGTGGTATAGAAATGGAATAAATAAATAAATAATGCAAAATGTATGTGTGTGTGTGCGCGCTTGCTACTTAAATAACTGCTCAGCAAGTTGGCCCCTTCAAAGTATATGGAAGCAAAAAAATACAGAATGTGTGTGCTAGTCGAAGATGCTTTGTGTGGTGCTTCAGGGAGGAGAGCTGGTCTGGTGGTAGCAAGCATGAATCGTCCCTTGCTAAACAGGATCTGCCCTGGTTGTATCTGAATGGGAGATCACAACTGTGAGCACTCTAAGAACTTCCCCTTAGGGGATGGAGCCTCTCTGGGAAGAGTATTTGCATGATTGTGTGCAAAATGTTCCACGTTCCCTCCCTGGCATCTCCAAGACAGGGCTGAGAGAGACCCCTGCCTGCATCCTTGGAGAAGCTGCTGCCAGTCTGTGTAGATAATGCTGAGCTAGATGGACCAATGGTCTGACTCAGTATATGGCAGCTTCCTATGTTCCTATCTATGCGCCCAGTAGATTGGCCCCCTTTCTGCTTGTATTTCTGCTTATATATACAAACAGGAAGGCAGAATGAGCATGTGCCACTCGACATTTGCTCAGCAAGGTGGCCCTTTCCGAGGAAATGTAAACAGAAATACAGAAAGAGTACATGCTGCTCACAGATATATGCCCAGTAAATTGGCCCCTTCAAAGTAAATACAAGCAGAAATTTCGAACGAATGTCTGCAACTTAAAGAAAGTTGGCCAGTAAACTGGCCCCTTCAGACGAAATGCAAGCACAGAACAAAATACAGACTGACTATATGTCCCTCAAAAAAAAAAAATTCTCTAATGTAAATTGGCCTCGCCCCCTTAAATAAAGAAAAACACAAAATTGGTGTTCAAATCACTTTCCCGCTCTTTGTCTTTGCTATATAGTGCTCTCTGACGATCAACCATCAACCCCTCTGTCTGACAAGGTCCTTTGATCCCTCCCTAGCCCCACCCCTCCCACTGGAGTCCCCGCCTCCTCTGCTTGTCATTGGTCGAAGGGTGTGCAGGCTGAGGCTGACTGACAGGCTCCTTTCCAGGCATTTTCCTCGGCTGGGTTGTCAGTCAGCCTCAGCCTGTACACCCCTCAACCAATGACAAGCAGAGGAGGTGGGATGGCTTGCCTCTCTTCTTGTCTTCGACTTCCTTCCTCCCTCCCTCTCCTCCGTCAGGTAGCAGGCGCGGTGGGGACTTTTCCACTTCCTTTCTCTGTTCCTCGCTCGCTCCCTCTTCTTCTCCGTCAGACAGCGGGCGCGGTGGGGACGAGGACGTTCGCGACGCTCAGCTAGTAAGTGGCCGCCGCCCAGTCTCTGGCCGGGGGTGCTATAACGGGGCCAGCAAGTCGTTTCCTGGGGCCGGGCCCCCGTTTGCCCTACTGGAGACATGGGCCTGTAAACTGGCGGTGGGTGGGTGGGTGGGCGAGCGGGTGGATTAGCGGGCTGCTGCGCTCGTATTAAATCGAGGCTCAGTATTGTCAGAGGGGGGACTGGAGAAAAATTCGGAGTTTCGACAGCGCTCTGTTTTGGAAGCCTCTGTCTCTCTCTCTCCTTTAAGCCTTTTTTTTTATCCGCAATGCTGAACTTCTTCGGCAAAGGAGAGCTGCTGGGCCTATCAGGAAGCCTTTCGCTTGCTAGAGCTCAGATTTGTGGGTTTGCCTGTTGCCCCTCTTGGTGAGGGGCGACCATCCTCTGTATTGTGTGGCACAACAAAGAGACCTGCTGAATCAGGCTGGAGTTCCAGCATCTTTCCAGGAGCGGCTAGCCAGATGCTTCTGGGAAGCTCACAACCAAGGCATGAAGGGAACAGCCCTCCTCTTTTGTCTGTCCCCTGCTGTGTCGGATGGCTTCTGAATATGGAGGTTCAACTTGGCTATAGTTGTCTATTGATAGACCTGTTCTCTATGTAATCCCTTTTTAAAAGCCATCTATGCCATTTATAGTTGCCTGATACTGAATCCCTGTAATATGAAGACAGATTCTGGGTTTGTAGTTAAGATTAAGCCGTGCTTATACCAAGAAGCTATGAGAATCCTTTTTCACTGAGCTGTGGTGTTGCTCAAAGTTAGGCCAGCAGTCTTCTCTGTGTATTAAGGGGAGGATGGCAGTGATAGCTAAAATTTGCTTTCTCTGTGAATTTTCTACTTCTGTGTGCATAGGAATTGGGGTGTATTGAAGTGTCCTGATTGTGCCATTCTGTTCAAGCCAAACTTGTCGAAAGGACAGGATGACTAGGATCTAAATACAAGCATTTGAAAGGTTAAGCATTTTTTATATTGCATTTATTGACGTTTTAGGGCTTTGAATTAGAAACACTAGAAATGAACCAGCTTAAGTGCAGGAAAACGGTTTTGAATGGCTTGTGGATCTTGCCATCCGAGACAAAGGTATTATCTGTATACTTGACTTTGGTAACTATGTCAGGCTGCAAAGGCTTTCAGCATTTATCACAAGGAACCATGTGGGCAGATTGCCAAGAGCTTAATACAGTTGAATTACCTTGAACACACCTGCTTTCTCATACTGCAAAGGGGCTTGTCCAGCCTTCTCAGGACTTTACCTGCTGAGCAGAAAAACTATGATAAGCAGCCCACTTATTGGATCACTTAATTGCTAAAGTAATGTTAGGATACTTGTTTTAATCATGTTGGGTCATCCTTTCCCTAATTGTGTTTCATGTTTTAAAACAAAAGATAATTAGTTTATTAAGACTTCTAATTCTCTGGCTAAACAAAAAAACTTCCACAGTTGGGTCAATGGAAAACTGGTTACTTCTGCATTTAAGTTTTCACTTGCTTTAGAAATATGTATATAATCCTATTCCAGACTTCATGAAATATGTGCTTGTATTGCAGTTAAAAGTTTTAAAACTCCTGTTTAATTCTGTGGGATTAGTAGAGAGGAATCTCCAGTAGCAGATGTCCATGTGGCTAAAAACCCTATTACTTTTATTCAAAATATTCCAGATCATATATCAGTGGAGTTAGAAAGCATGCCATTTCTTTAAACGTGGAGCGAATTCTTGGTTTAGTTTCTGAAACTTGCAGAGGGCAAGTGTATAACTTCTAACTCTGCCAGCACTTTATAGCTAGTCCAATTCTTCCACCAGCCCTGCAGGTCTCATTGAGATGTTATGGACACCTGAGAGATGAAAGCTTCTCCTGAACATGTTTGCTTCCATACCTTCTATGTACCTTGGTTGTAGGTCTTGCTGTGCCGGTGTATATCTTGCTATGCCTGGGGGAAACAAAGCAGTGCTCAGGAGTTCAGTTCAGCCAGAAATGTAGAGTTTAGAATAAGCAACATTGAACAAGGAGCATAAGAAGCTACTGTCTTCTTGGGAGTAGGGCAGGTTTGAAGATGCTTCTCCTAAAATTTGAAGTGTCTAATAATTCATAGCCCTGCTTATTCTCCTTGCTATTTCTGTTGCTTTATAGAAAGAGCTGATAACTAGAAGGATCTGAGACCAAACTCATAGTTAAGTTATGATTTGAAATAGGTCTAAAATAGTCAAGGTACTATCAACAAGATTCTGTTTTGAGTTCTGTTTCTGTAGTGCATCTCTAGCCTGATTATAAAACTGCAAATGCAATGGGAACTATTGCCATATGAACAGGGTTCTCTTTGCATTTATTTGTAGTTAGGGTGAATTTGAATACATTCAGTCTGGTGAAGGACAGTGTGGCCTTAAGACTAACGTGTATTATAATGCAGGGATTCTCAACATTGGATCCCCAGATATTAGTGGACTTCAACTTCTATAGTCCCCAACCAAATGCCACTGGGGCTGGGGATTATAGGAGTTGAAGTCCAATAACATCTGGGGACCCAACATTGAGAATCCTTGTTATAATAGTTCTCAGATGTATCTCTCTAGCATAAATTACCTTTGGTATCAGAAAGTTAATTTATATTGGGTAACATACCCTTTAATTATATTGGGTAACATGCTAGCTAGTGTTTCATGCGTAGACTAATGTGTTAATGTGCAATGGGAGAGGAGTGATTTTGGTTAGTCCCCCCCGCCCCCCACCCTCTGAAAACGTCTTTGAGGGTTGGACCTTCAGGGGGCAGCTGAGAAGGATGATTTTTGCCTGTTTCACTCCCCATTGCACATGCAAACCATTTGTCTGCATGTGTGACATTAGTATATTGGCCACGATAACTGGATGTAATGAATTTTAACATTATTTTTGTGTCAACCTAAGAAATGTAACTGGTAGTCAGGTTTTACACAGTGATTTTTAAACATACATTAAAAAATAATGCTCATGCTTTTGGCAACTTGGTTTCCTCAGTTTCATTTAATGTATTGACTTGCATATTTATATAGCCCAAACAAAAAACCCTTCATGAAACTTATCTCTAAGTTTAAGATTTTTTAAACCTGTCAGTTTGTATTTGCTAGCAGCAGGTGAGGAAGTTGTTCTAAGCTTAACTTCTCAATGTGCATGTTGCAAACCTAGGTTTCTTGTGACAGTGTGCAGGCAGTCACCAAGAAGTCATATGTAGTACTATGGTTCAGCCACTGAATATTTGTCCAAAAACAACAACAAAACCACCTTGTGCTTTAAATTGTACAGATTAGCACAAGGCAGAGATGTGAAAAATTTTCTGGGGTGGGGGGGATTCTCATGTAACTTTTCCTCATTTGCATAAAAATTTGCTATGTAAATTTTCCTGATGTCCTGAATATATTGTGATTGACCTATTCATTTAGTAAAGAAACAAAAAAATCCAATGCATTCAAAGTTTTTCAAGTAGCTGAATTGAAATATGGGGGGTGGGTGGAGAATCTGTGATGCATGGTGGACTTTAGAGGGAAAGGGAGACTGGTGAAAATTGTTCCTTCCCACTCTCAAGTGACTATGCAGCAGTTGTCTGAATCTTGCTTTGCTGCACATGAATGGTGCTAGTTTGGATGTTGGCTAGTATTCTCATAAATTGAGAAATTTCCACCTCACATGTATGATACAGAGTTTTTTCTTCTTCTTGAACTCAAACACAGGAATTTGGGGGCAAACCTAGGGACAGGTACCTGATCGTAAGATTTCTTGCTAAAAATGGTTGCCATAGTTGCTGTTAAACTTTACATTGCAAGTGTATTTTCTATAATATGGTATAGTACAAGCTAACCTGATACTGAGAAACCTAGAGATGATTACCTTAGAGCAGGGCTGCTCAGTGTTCTCTCTAATCTATTTCATCTGGGTGCAGATTGAGTTTTATTCTGGGCATCAGTATCAAGGCAGTGTGTGCGTACGTGCATTCAGAGTGGGGCTTTCCTGATTCAACCTGAGTGGGATCTAAAATTAACTGAGCGGACTTCAAAAAACTTGTGAGCGTGCACACGCCTTAGAGGGAACACTGGGGCTGCTCAACTTCAGCCCTTCTCCAGATGTTGGCCTACAACTTCTATAATCCCTGGATATTGGCTGCTGTGGCTGGGGGTTATGGGAGTTGTAGTCCAAAAACAACTGGGGGGGGGCATAGTTGAGCAGGTCTGCTTAGAGCTAAAGTAAGTGTGTGTGACATTAGCAGAGATGTTTCCTTTACCCAAAGTGCTGCATTAAAGGGATTGGATTTGCCACTTTGGTGGCTTGCTTAGGAGGAGCTGTCAACTTGTCCCTGGCAAACAAGCCAGTGATAAATTGCTCCTTGACACCTTTTCATAATGAAGTGTGAACTTGTATGGTGGCTTTCAGCAAATCACATCTGCAAGGTTTTCCATTTTCCATCTGCAAGGTTTTGCATTTGTAATTGTCACCTGTGCCGTGGGATCACTTTCTGGCAAGGGTGATGGGAGGAGTCCGAGTGTGTGAACACGAAGAACTAGGGTATGTTAGGGATCATCTTCATATAGCTATGAAGGTGGAGAGGAAGCTAGAGCAGTCTGTTAAATCTGACCTGAAATATTCAACTAACTTTGGGGTGCTGAGTTGAAAACAGTGAGAAATGTTGGGGGTGACACTTTCAAATTGCTAGGTGTTGAAGGGGTAGGTTACTAGTGATGTGTTCGCACCTCTACAGTCAGTGGGAGTGCTTAAAGCACTGCTCTGGCAGCTAGCTTCTTCTGTCTGACACTTCCCCCAGAATGCACTGGGGATGATACAAGTGTTGCAATGTAACATCATTCTGTGATGAATTTTGGGGTGGGGGAAAGGAAGGCATCAGGAGCTGCATGCCAGGAAAGAACAGCTTTAAGCACTGCTACTTAAAGAGGCATAACACTACTTGGAAAAACACATTGCCACTGGCAAGCTGACTCAACCACCTACGTATCTTGAAATGATTGTTCCTCCTGAAGCTGAGAAGAGCCCCCTCCCCATTTTGCTAAAGGGGTAGGGAAAATGGGGGGAGAGTTTGGATCAGTGCTAGTTTAGGTGGAAGCAGCAGCACCACCACTGCCAAAATAGACCCCAGCTTTTCCCACGGGTTCTGAGAAGGAGTTTGGGGCTGGTCATTTTGGTAGTGGGCAGCAGTGAAAGTGCCTCTGCTGCCAAACAAGTCCAAGTCCAGATCCAAGTTTGGTCTGCGGTCTGGAATGGTAGTGATTGCCCCAATATCTTAATTAGGCTAGGGAGGACACAGCACAGTCGCAAGGACAATCTCCCATCTTTCTCTTGCCCTGCCCCCAAGAAGCAGAAATTAATCCTTGATTAAGGCTGCAGTCCTGTGCAGGTTTACCTGGGAATAAGCCCATGGAACACAATAGGACTTACGAAGTCAGCAGACATTGGAGGGCACTGAAAGGGAGAGGCTGTATCTGACCACACACTTTGGCTTGCCTGTTAAGTGGCGCAGCGGGGAAATGCTCGACTAACAAGCAGAAGGTTGCCATTTTGAATCCCTGCTGGTACTATATCAGGCAGCAGTGATATAGGAAGATGCTGAAAGGCATCATCTCAGACTGCACGGGAGGAGGCAATGGTAAACCCCTCCTGTATTCTACCAAAGACAACCACAGGGCTCTGTGGACACCAGGAGTTGAAATCGACTCTACGGCACACTTTACCTTTGATAAGGCAGCCAGTGTTCTGGCAGTATATCACTTAGCAATATGGGGATGGTGACTTGCCTCACAGGGTGGTCAGAAGAATTGTAACAAGATAATATTCAAGGTTTGGGGCATATCCTTGAACTATATAAGTACTAAGTATTGGCTCTGGATTCTTCTCAGAACCTTACTTCTAGTGTAGTGGATGTGGCCCACAGTTGAGTACTGCCCTAAATAGATCGCAGGTGTCTATAATATGCTGAGTTAACGTTCCTTATTTCAATTTTAACCTAGCCAAGCAGGAGTAACTTGATAGCTGTGTGGCAGCAGTTCACTATTGTATTTATTATATTGTATTAAATCTGTACCCAGCTTTCCTCTGTGGAGTGCAAGGATACGCTGTACTTGGCGTTCTCTCTAAGGAATGTGTATGTGCACGTGCTCACAAGTTTTTTGATGTCCAGTTAATTTTAGATCCCGCTCAGGTTGAGTCAGGAAGGCCCCACTCTGATTGCATGTGCTCACACAGTGCCTTGATACTGCCACCCAGAGCAAAACTCATTTCCCACACAGATGAAAAAAATTAGAGAAAACACTGATTGTACTATCTCATTTTGTCCTTGCAATAGCCCAGTGGGGTAGGGTAGTGAAAGATAGTGAGGACCTTTTTACTATATACGGATATGAGCTTTAAGCTATCTGTATGATGTGACAAATGCACACTTCATGTTTCTGTGTCCCAAGGAGCTGGAATTGGCTACAGCTCCCTGCTGCATGTATCACACCATGTTGTGTGAAGAATCCTGGGCTAGGGATATGGACCTGGTTTTCCCATGCTGAATATTTCCGTCACTGCCCCACAATGACTCATGTTATGCATGTCATATCTTACCACCTCCAGCACTAAACCTGATGAGGTTCACATACCATATTTCCTGACATGGGAGATTGTGTAAGAAGTAAGAACATAAGAACAGCCCTGCTGGATCAGGCCCAAGGCTTATCTAGTCCAGCATCCAATTTCTCACAGTGGCCCACCAGATGCCTCTGAGAAGCCCATAGGTGAGGGCATGCACTCTCTCCTGCTTTTGCTCCCCTGCAACTGGTATTTGGAGGAATCTTGCCTCTGAGGCTGGAGGTGGCCTATAGCCATCAGACTAGCAGCCATTGATAGACCTCCATGAATTTGTCTAAGCCCCTTTTAAAGCCTTCCAAGCTAGTGGCCACCACCACATCCCATGGCAAAAAATACTGTATTTTTTGGCAGAAATACCACAGCGCGTACATTCTTAAAAGTTATTTTCAGGTGTCTGAGTCATTTATGCTGGTGCTGCATTTATGCTAGAGTTGAGGGGTTATGGAAGGAGGTGCGGTGGCGGCACAACAGGGAGCTCTGACCAACAATAAGCTCTGCGCGGCTGAGAGGGCCTGGAAGCAACGGAGGCAGTGGAGGAGGAGTGGTGACAGCACAGCTGGGCCTTCCTGGCCCTGGGTTTGCATGCTCTCCCCACCTTCTATTTTCCATGGCTGTGTTGGCCATTTGTGCTCTGCCTGGGGGCATTTTGGCCCCTTGCTCTCTCTCCCCCAAAGGATTTTGCTCGGGTGGGGGTGGCCTGGCTCAGCTGGCCTGGCTCAGCTCACAGCAAGGCTGTGACCATATTTAGTGGATGGTGTGGGCGCCATTCGGGGGGGTGGCACCAGGAGGCACCTTTTAAGTGTAAATTAGAAAGTGCTTACCTCCCATACTGCTGGCCCTGAAAGCTTTTCCCAGCAATGGCGTCCCACAACAGCGGAAGATTGGCTCCACGTGGCCATTTTGGCTCTCGCACCTCAATGCGAGAGCAGTTTTCTACTGTGCCAATTGCTGTACAGTACTTTTTCCAGTAACAGGGGGCCTTTTAAGAAACACGGAGCCCTGGTGAGTCCCAGTG